>NC_084759.1:124637218-125262218 GCF_028858725.1 Colius striatus | reverse complement strand
AGGAGATTATTTATGAAGTGGATTATGCTTCACCATTCTGAGCATTGTTTTAATAACTTTTGCATCTTCTTATTTTGCTTTAAATATTATGTGATATGTTTGTATGTCTGGATATTTGCAACTCAGTAATGTGTGTAGTTCTGTATCTATAAAATTGATGCCAGTCTATGTAAACTGAAGCACATTATTGTCTGTAACAACGGTCTCTACAATTTTTGATAATATATTCCTATTGGTAAAAGACTTCAGCATACATTTGCAATATATGTACAATTATTTGTAAATTATATAAATGTACTAGTGAAGTTCTAGTATTTTCTTCCTACACCCCAATAGATCATCTCACACACCTCATGGGGTGCACGCACACCACTTGGGAGACTACTGATCTATATCATGCAAGCCACAGTGTTGCATAAGGTATGCCAGTTTAGTCACATGTAAAACTGACCTGGGAATTGGAATAATCCAAGGTAGTTTGGGATAGACAGTGAACCTGCTTCTGCAGGGGGGGTGGACTAGATCTCTAAAAGTCCCTTCCAACCCCTACCATTCTATGATTCTATGATTATTTGTTTCTGTCGTGTCCCAGCTGTGATTGTTTACACTTTGAGAAGGGTGCGATTTTCCTGGTATGATCTGATAATCTCCCTAGCAGAGGAAGATTTCACAAACTGGAAAAGTTTTTGAAGATACAAATGCACGCCTTGCAAAAATGCTACAGCATTGAAAAAATAGCACTACTACCTTGAAAAAAAAATAGCACACTACCTTGAAATTAATCCCTTGTAAAGGATTGACTATTGTTTTGCCTTCACACCAAGTGAAATTTTAAATATAGTTTGGATGTTGCATCTTCATAGCACAGGAACTTTACTTAAACTTTCCCTTTCTGAGTAGAATCTTGCTCATGCTTGCCTTTCATTCCACTGAAGGAGGAGGAGGTTGGGGGGATTATTCCATTACCGTAAAGAGGAGGAAGCTCTGGTGCAATGGTACATTCCCACTCCTCCTTTCTAGGGGCTAGATGCTCCTCACAATACTAAAACGAGGAAGAAATGAAAATGTGCAAAAAATTATGACCAAACTGAGTAAGGACCAGATTCCAAATGGAGCTGAGTAACAACTATTTCTCCTGAAGTCAGTTTCTTTTAGAATCAGACTGGAGGGGACGGGGAGGTGGGAAAGTGTGAGGAGGGGAGTTGGAAGGAAAGAGGTCTGTTTTAAGTGGTGTCTAGAAACCCCCACAGAGAGGATTGAGAAAGAAACTATGCTGTCTGAGAAAAAGTAGGTATTTGAGTTATTCTGCTGCTAGAAAAGACTGTGCTGTGTGGAAAGTGGCCCTAGCTTTTTTAAACTCTGAGATGTGACACTATCTGCTGATTATACTTGTTTTACATAGAATTTTACACATTTTATCATGCAGTGGGGTGTCTAATAAGCATTTATAGTTTTGTACATGTTCTAGCACCACTTTACTTTGTATGCAACATGAAGCTCACACTTCAAAGGAAGTTACTTTGGCATCAGAAGCCCAAAATTCTGCTCTATCACAGAAGTATTTGTGAACTGTAAGCCACTGAGTTTTGATATAGTTTCCATTTAGTCCTAATCAGCACATTCGGCTTGCACTGTAGCTCACAGCACCTTCATTTTCTGCCACTTGGCCATGTAACTCACTAAGTGGTAGATACAGAGGATTATGCAGCATGCCTCATCCTCTATAATTTCTCCATATTCAGTCCAGTGATATTTGCAGATTGAGTAGTGAGACTTGTGTTCTTGTACTAGCAGGAGAAATAAGTGACCCAGAAATGTGCTTCCAGTCCTTTGTTTCAACATTGGAAGCCGATGTTCTCCTTTGGGACAACTGAGGAACTCTGGGTTCCCACACCATGGAGCGGTGAGGTCTGAGTTGAGGTCTGACTGAGTTGAGGTGCGTTAGTACCTAGAATCATGGAAGTACCTGGTCTCTGTGGCATATGCTTGTGACCATTTGGAAGCGGACTGCAAGTAAGAACATACACGCAAACGTTAAGCTCAGTTGCCACAGAGGAACAGCAGATGCAATGCTTTCAACATTGTCAAGAGAGACTGATGAAGGACCAGTAGTTCATGCTGTTGCTCTTGTACTGCCACTGCTGTCAATCCTGGCACGAAACTAGCAGAGGCACTGAGGCATGCCCGCAGAACACCCGCCCACACCAAGACACAGGGGCGGACAAGGCACAGGCCACGCCCGCAGCGCTGACGCTCATGGCGACGGAAAGCCCACCCGGAAAATCCCCCTCAGAAAAGCAACTGGGCAGGGGAAGCGGGAGGGACACTGAGCAAGAAAGACTCGAGCCGGGGACGGAACCGGTGCCACCCCGTGTCCCGCCCAGTGCAGCGGCTATGCGAGGAGAACGGCCGCGCTCCCCCTCTGCGAGCCGCGCCTGTGGCGGGCGGCCGGAGCGGAGCCGCGGCGGCGGGCGCGGGAGCCGCCGGGAGCGGGCGAAGGGACGGTGCCGGCCGCGAGAGGGGCAGCAGCGGCCGCCGCTTCTCGCCGCCTCCCCACCCCCATTCGCCGTCGCGTGCGCTAGGCTGGGCCTCTGCAAAAGAAAGCAGGTCGGGGGGTGGGGGCGGCTAGAGAGAGGAGGAGGGGCACGGCGGAGAGGGGAGGGAGAAAGCGAGCGAGCAGCCCGGTGAAAGGGACAAGGCAGATCCTCGGAAGCGGGAGGAAGAGACTCCTGCAGGAGAGGAATCCTGGGCGGGGAGAAGAGAGAAAAAAACCCGTTCCCAGAGAAGGGCCTGGAGAGGGGCGCAAGAATCGGGACTGCTCGCAGGCAGAGTCGTTGAAGGCATCGATCGAGGGAGGAGGGTTGTGCCCAGGGCCGGCGAACAAAGCGGCAGTGGGTGCAGAGCGAGAGGGACCTGGCGGTAGCCCATCGACATAGTGTAACTTACACGGTGAAAATGGTCTTTGTCTAACTTTTCTGATGCCAGGAGGCCGGTCGGCGCGGCTATAGCAGGAAAGACTCCTGCGAAACTGCTTGAGTAATGCTGGGAAGTGAACGGGGTGTTGCTGGAGTCCTGCGAAAGGTATTGTGGCGAGTGAGCGGCACGGCGGGGAAGGGCTTTGTGAGGCTGGACGAAAAGAGCTGATAAAGAGGGTCGAGTATACGTTCGTGTCTCTGCCACCTGGGTGAAGGGGGAAAGACGCAGAACGGACGAGTACTACTTCTGAAAGGGATTAAAACTCCCGAGACGGGGGATTTTCTCCTTTCCTGGTGCCTGCCGTTTAAAGGCTGCGTTACACTCGGAGTGCCGTGAAACACCCTCCCCCAAGCGCACCTCTCTTGTCAGGTACTGTGTGTGGGCAAGGAGAGAAAAGCTGTATCAAATCCGATACATCCCATGGAAACTGCTATAAAAAACTGGTATCTTCCACACATGCATCGCGTCTTTGATTTGCTCTTATGCATAGTTTCTCTCATTAGCTCCTTGAAGAGCCATAGTTAAATGCTGCCTTTGAAGTCTCTGAAGAAGGAAGGCAGGGGTACATACATGCTGGTGTAGGTTCCTGATCTTTGTGGAATGATACAAGGAAGGCTTTTTGACCTTCTCTGTAGGTAGGGTTGTTTAATGCTCTTGTTGGGGACAGATGGCAGTATGAGTGCTTGTGGCAGAGAAAAGCCATGTTAACCTATTTTTTAAGGAGATGATGCAAGTTACTACTACTCGTGCTAAATAAATCAGTGAATGTGGGAGGGGCTATTGTGATGCGTAATTTTAAATTTGCCTTTCATGGATCCACTGAGATGATTTCACTTACCCTGAAGTTTCTCTTGCTGTTATGATTTGGTGGCAGAGAAGAGAGTATCACCTTTGTCCCCTGCAAATTCTAAAAGTAAGTAAAGATGGAGAGGAAAATCTCCCAAGGGGCATCCTTCATTAGCAGTGATATCAAGTCCTGCTGATTGATGAGGAAGGAGAATAAGAGTGCAATTGGAAACAGCACAGGGGGAAGAGTAGCTGCCACCAGACACATCTGTTAGAAACAGAACTGCAGCCCTAGCTGGGGTAAACAAGGGAAGCTCCCTTCATTCTTTCTATGTAGGTTCTAATTAGAAACATGGAAACTGGATGTGGGTGCTCCTCTTCTTTAGTCACAGCTGATCCACCTGCCCCAAGTCACTAATATAAGATTTAGTGCCTATTTCTAGGTATTTCTTCATTCCTAGTTTTAAATAATTCCAGTGCTGAGGTTCCTTTGGGAACAGAAAAGGAAAATCCACAATCTACTTGTCCTTTTCCTTGATGTTACTCCATATCCATGCTGAAAAAAACCCATTTTTCTTGACAAAAACCACTTAGCACCACTTGTTTCTTCTGGAAATGTTTTTTATCAAACCTCAGATAACTGTACATCATTGCATCCGTTTCTTTACTGCTTTTTGCATACATGTAAATTCTTAGCTAAATTACACGTGCAGTTTTAAATTCATTGATGTGTATGTATTTTCCTCCAGCTACTTAACAGTATCTTTTTTCTTGTATTCTGAGCTCTCTGCTGTTTTACTTGATTGTACTTGCACTGAGCTGCACAGAATTGTTTGTATGCGTTTTCATACTTGGAGATACTGTTACTTTGGGGCATTGGCTCTTGTGTGAGGCAGGATTGTATCCTCTTTAATCACCGAAACCCTGCAAAAATGCATGTGTTCATGCTTTCTTTTGAGGTTCTCATCTCTTCTAAGCTGTTGTCTGTAGCAAGAACAGCCTGGGTTACAGAGACTGGTTTTTGAGGGAGCTGAGGGAGAGATGTCTCTTCTCTTTTGCCAAAGGCTACTACTGTCTTTGCCTTCTGTATTTGACTTGCAGGCTAGCCAATGACACAGTGTAAATACTTTTGAGGGGAAAGGCAGCTGGTGGCTCCAAGGAGACAGCTGCTTATTCTCTAGCATGCTCCCATAGGCTGCAAGCAGACGCATCTGACGAGAGCTGATGCCTCAATCCATTGAGAAATGTACTCTTTATGCCTATACAAATTCACTGTGTACATTCCTCCGTATCCAAGTGCAGATGTCTTCCCCTTCTCCCTCGATACTGCACGTGTCATAAGGAGAGAATCATGTAAGAGACCATTATTACTGACAGAGATCATTACCTGTGTGCCTCCATTAAGAGAGAGTTGTTTTGTGGTCAGCTTTCCTTGCTGAATACCTGCATTGTTATGAGATGTATACATGCTTCCTTCTAAAGGTCTGCTCCCCATAAAACCCACTTTTCCTTATTATCCATGCATCATCTTTCAGCAGCCCCTGTGCACAAGGTTCTAAAGTCTCTACAGATGAGTGTGAAGTATTTTTAGAGCATAGTTAAGGTTGCACACTTTATTTCAGATCTCAGTGGCCATATTGCATATGTTTACTGCACACACAAACAATAGAAGGTGGGAGAAGTACTAACCAATATGTATAGTGAAACTGATCTTTATCGTGTGGTTTAGCCTCCACAAAGGATGGCAATATCAGCCATAAATGGTGCGATTGTGAAAAAATGTTTGTCAGGAATATTCTAGATTGGCTTTTATTGGTCATAAACATACAAGGATTATTTTTTTCTTTTTAAAAAACCTAAAAGACTTATTCTCTGAAGAGAAAAAATTATTAAAGCTTTTGGAAGAAACTGATGTGCCTCCTATAATTTTTTTCATTATTTTCTCTTATTTTTTTTCTTAAGCTTGTTTAATATTGTTTTGCTATTGCATCTGACATTTTTTTAAAAACTAGAATTTGTATGTAGTTATGAAATTCTATGTCAACTTGCACCAACACAGTTAACATACTTTTTTTCCAGCTACTGACTCCACAAATTTAGTAGCTTTCCAGCTTTTTGTGACCTTATCATATAGCTTTGGCCTGTTTAGTCTTGGGCTGGTCATCCCACTTCTCTCCGTATTTGCTCTCTTTGGCAACCATGGAGTGTCATGGATGTCAGGAGGTGTGCACAGCAGTAATTACATGGATATTGTAAATAATGTTGTAGATGTTGTGATGTATTTATATCTATGTATATGTATAAATTAAATTAGAAGGTGTGTACTATATTGTGACAGTACTTCCATAATTTATATGGAAGATGCCGTCTTGCCTCTTCAAAGTCACCGTGGAGCAGGCTGATGTTCCTATTGTGAAGTACTACTGTTGTTTAAGCATCTACTTAAGGATTGTTCTTGAGACCTTCTCAGAAGAGAAGCAGTTTTGTAAGTCAAGATCTTCTAGTCACTGGTTTCGGTTTTCCATGCCTTCAGAGGCCTCAGTGCATCCTGCTACTCAGGGCTTGCTTTGTCAAGAAAATTTTTCTTCAGATGTTTCATGTGTACACATTCCCTCCCTTATGCATACGTACATGCACATGCCCATGTATATACACAACAACAGTTGAACAGGAGAAAAATAAGTGCTGTCCTGGGAGTAGAGAAGATGCTGGATGTCCTGAGAACACAGCCTATCTAGTCTGAAAACTGTAGCTTTACATATGCAGGCTGGATCCTTAAGGTCTTAGTTTACTTTAGGATGGAAATTCTCACCAGCCCAGACATGTATATTTAAACATACATGACTTCATTTTCAGACAGGCACTTTTTTTTTTTCTCCTCCCCAAGCTTGCCAAATAAGTTATTCCTTTGCTGATTCTGCAGTTTACAAGTGCAGATTTTTTTTTTTTCCCTCTGTGCCATGTCTCTGGAGAATATCCAACGTGTCTAAATCATGTAATTAAATGTGATTCACGTAGAAGCTAGAGACTGAGGACTACTGACTCTTTGTAACTTATTTCTGGTTTAGTACACTGGCGTTCCTCAAAGTTACTGTAAAGATTTCAAAGCTCCCTAAATGACCTGATCCCTCTCTCACTCACTCTAAAACATTCACATGATATGAACCTGTTTGTCCCAGCTGACCACTTCAGAGGCGGTATGTAGGATAGATGCCTGCATGGAGGCCTTTAGCATCAGGTTTTCCACACGTTCTCTTAGGTCACGAGGATGTCTACAAATGGAAGCAGGAGTCCTTGGCAGAACTCTATTATCTTCCTGATTATTCTTTAAAAAGAGAGTGGGATGTCACACAAGGGATATTGTTGCAGAGATTTCTGTGCAGGTTTTGGATAATTTCAAATTGGAGATTCAAACTGCACTGTTTATAAAACTGTTAAAATTTCCAGTATGTCTCACTCATAGATAGGATCAAATTGATTCCAGTAAGCAGACTCTGAAATGCTTTCTGCAATAGGAAGATGTTTGAAATGATTCCTTCTTGATTTTGAGCCAAGAAGCTTCTGGATGCACAGCTGGTTTGGGATGCTTGCTTGCAGATGGTCCTGACCCTTGCTAATGTTAGTATGCTTTGAGCTGGTGCTAGCAGCAATGGACATGGAAAAATGTACTGGCACTTTCACTTTTCAATGAGCTTTCTAACCCCTTTTGCAGCATACATTGTTCACAAAGGGACCACCATGTCAGCAGTTATCAATGCCATCATTATGGCATCAGAAATGGAATAGTTCTGTTGAGGAATGTTTATTTAATTATTAGTGCAGAGAGGGTCTTAGCAGCCTTCTCTTCCTCCATTATCTAATCATGTTAGAAATTGGTAAAGGTGCAGTACAACATAATTTAAGAACAAATTGTGCAGACCTGGATATAAATAAGGAGTCTGTGAAACTCTAGCAGATTGATAGAGGCTTGACAAATGGAATTTTCTGTAGTTTGCATGTGTCTTGATGTTGTGTTCTTCTGGAATACATGTGTGGAGTCAGATGCTGAAGAGTGATTAGTTTTGTTTTGGACCCTTAGTGTAGTGCCTTTTTGCACTGGACTTCAGGCTGAGCACCAAAAAGACACTTGATGAAATAATGTAATGAGAACGATGCATGATTTGAGCTCCTTGTTTCAGTCAAAAGGCCTCCTAATGCTGAGTGAAAGAATCATGTTGACAATTGCATGTTTCACATGGATAATTTTACTGGTCTTGAATTAGAAGTGGCTCTGGATGGTCTCAGAGAGCTACAGGTTCCAACAGCTAAGAAAATCAATTAACTAGATGCCTGTTGCCTGAAGACAATGGCTTAAAAATTGTTTCCTAAATAGATTATTTTGATTCTGTGTAATTAATTGCCCCCCCCCCCAAGAATCTGTGCAGTGACAGGATATAAATATATCTGGTTTTGGAAACAGAATAAAAATAAAACTGTCTTTAAAGGAATTAAGCTAAAGCAAGTTCTACTGTTTGGTAACATAACACCTTCTGGGCAACACTAATTGAAAGGATCAGAATAGGCTTGTTAAGTTGTACCTGCCTTGCTTCTCTTGCTGGGCCTGCAGCAACCCACTGTGTCTCATAGTGTTAGAAAATTGTGTCGTTAGAAATCGGGGTGGGAAGGGGGAATGTGCCCTAAAACCTCAGAAGGTTTTTTTAAAATTAGTTTTTATATGATTCTTTTGAAAAAGGATTTGTTCCCCTTCCCCACCCCCTGCAGATCATAGCAGATCAGCCCAGTGTTTTCTACTAAATTTTATCTTTTACCTCAACATGTAGTGTTGAAATTGGACAATCTCTGACTTTATGGCGCTAATGCAAATGCACATGGGCTATTTGTATTTGTGTGGACTTTTGTGCTACATCACTGTTGACCTAGGATCTCTGTGAAGAGCAACAGCAGTGATTAGGAGACTATATGGAATTTTTGACATGCAATTAAAAAGAACTGTCTTAATGATGACTGAAAAAGAGTTGCTCTGGAGCACCTGTAGTACCTGGAAGACTTTTATCAGGAGCCTAGGTAATATAGCTAAAGTAAAAGAGCTGGCTCAAATTGCCAAAAGTAGATTATTTCAGATTCAGTATTAGGGCATGGTCTCTCCCAGAAAGTGTCTAAGTAGTAGATTGTAGGAAGTTGTGGAAGCCCTGCTGCTTATGTCAGTTAAAAACGTAACTATGAAAGCTTGAAGGAATATGCAGACAAAAATCCTGCAGCTGACTGGGGACTGTAGGCCAGATGTTTAAACAAAGATGCCCACCCCCCTCTTATTACAGTTAATAATAACTTTCAATTAGTTTCTGGTATTACAGTCTCACCAGCAACTGGGGGAAAGACTACCTTCCTAACAGAAAATGCGTCTTTTACAACCGACTGGTTGGTATCCAAAAGAGGAAGTGGTGTGTTGTACTTGATTCATTTTAGATGTAATCCTTTGATTTTGAAGTTGGACATGGTTGTAACAAGAGTAGTGAGCCTCGGCATCCACACTGAAGTATAAACAAGTATTTGAGACTCAAAGGAGACAGTATGAAGTCTGAGATGTATGTTATTGCTTTCATCCTTGTCACAAAAATTAATATAAACATGCATTAGAAAGAGACATTATGAGCCTGAAATATCTTTCTACTGTAACCTGCTTGGCCTTTCCTTTACGTCTTAAGACTTTTTCTGTTCTGTTGACATATTAGTGGCACATAGCGTTCCTATTTCCTGAGGGTGGAAACAACGAACTGGAAATGCAGGATGGAGGAGGAGGGAAGGATCTGAGAATAGAACTGGCTGCTCTGCAGGCTCTTGCTAGTGGCAAGTTCAAGTTTTTGGTGTGGCTCTCTAACCTGCTTTCACTACACACACTCTCCCTGTGATGCTTCACTGAACTCATCTAATTGTTCCACTCAGTCATTCCCTTTCAGGTCATCTCTCTCTTCTTTGCACCCTTGGTCTCCTCTCGAGCTGCCATTTCTGCCTCATTGCTCTCAACTGTCTCCTAGACAATTTTGGGCAACCCGATTCCCAAAATCAAAATGAGAGCTTGGCCTAAAGCCTTGAACCAGCATGAATTACTAATGTTGTCCTCTAAATAAATATCTATATATCACTGACAAAAGGTAAAAGAAACTTAGTGTTAAAGACCAAGTCAGATGTTTTTGAAGTTGAATAGGACTCATATTGTCTGTTATTGTTGCTCAGTTCTGTTATTTTAACAATGAGACCAAGGTACTAGGAGTGAAGGAGACTGACTCTGAAGATTATGGATTTAGAGACTGGAATTGAAGTGACAAAACCTGGAGAAATCATCTGTTTTCTTAAAATTTTCACAGAATAAGTTTTAGATCTCATGCTTCCTGTTTCTGTGTTCTGTGCTTTGAGAGACTGTGGCTTGTTACTGCACAGTGCAGTAACACCTCCTGCAAAAATGGTTATAGATATGGGCTATAGTTAGTGTTGGTATGTAGTTCTATGGAATATGACCAATGCAGTGCAGGATTGTTTTGTAGAGTTTTAGTGTTAACGGGAACATGAAGGAGGCTCAAACAAATGGTGAAACAGAATTCTCCATTTAGGCAAACGGTGGTCATACACGGATGAAAACTGTATGGTAGAACTCTGAGCCATTTTCTCCCTCTCTTATAGCTTCCTAATTATGTGCATATATTTCCACATCAAATGCTCTAACTAAAGCTGGAACTAAAGCTTATGTATTGTGTAGCCTATTGGCACAACCAGCAAAATTTAGAGGAATAAGTGTGACTGAAGAGAATTTCTTCTGCTTCCATGCAGGGACTATGTTATGTTACAGGCCTCTGTTATGATGACCTTATGAATTCTAAAACTGATATTTGCAGTAGGTGTGGGGGTATAATTGGATGGAATCTATCTGGTAGCCAACTGTGTGGAGTGGAGCTGGGCAGCAAGGTTTGGACCGAAAGATCAGGGCAATTTACAAGTCAGTAAAGAGATTATGCTTCAGCACTTTTCTGCCTTGTTTTAAGAAGAAGCATTCTTTCCTTGCTTCTCTTAATGGGAATAAAGATAGTGATGAAAAATAATGTTAATAATTAAATAGCTTCAAAAATAAAGGTAGCCTCTATCTGGAAATAGATGCATGCAGCCAACAATCTGAGAACCAAACTCTGTGACAGCCCAAGGCTGTGAAACTGATTAAAATGGAAAAAAGTAATTGTAATAAACCCTTAAATCATGAAGCACGTTCTTTGAAAACTCACGTTTCCTCCTTGAAGCCAGAAAGGAGGTTAATTGAAAAAAACAGCTCTTAAATTACGATGTTTTAATTTCATTAGTTCTTTCTATGGTCTGTTTTGAAATGTCAATTTCTGTCATAGAATGAAAGGCCATTTCCAAATGCAGGGAATTCTCAAAGAAGAGGAACATTATCTTTTAATGGACTATCAGTGCTGCCACTGTCTTCTTAATGGACAGCATAAGTTTGGATACTGTGAATAGCATGTGTTTTCTGCTCATGCTAAATGTTCTGTAGTATAAAACTCTCATAAAGTCAGAAGCAAAATTAGAGATGAAAACACTAAGTATATTTTTTGCAAACTTTTGTCCACAAAGAGCAGTTTAAGAAAAGGATTCTGTTTATTTTTTTTGCCCTCCATTTTATGTTTTGTGTTTGTGCATATAGTTTTTTCTAGTATTTCTAGAAATACCATGTAGGGCCATGTTCTTAATTTAAAACAGGAAACAGCCTTAGTATAAAACATCCCTTTTCTTAGGCTTATCCATATCTTACTTTTGTAAACACTGTCATTTTTTCTGCTCACCCAATCGTTCAGAGTCTTGATTTATTTTCCAATACCCTGACGCTTCCTTTATGGCCATTTTGCATCTCTCTGCTTTCTTTGTTTAGTCAGATTTGCAGATGCTCTCACATACTTGGTCAGCAAATGTCAAAGTTGTTTTTCTGATTTGTGGTGTTGTGTATCTGGCCATTGCTAACACTCTACTTGGCCTCTTTATCATTTTCCATCCATCAGCAATCAGACCTTGGCATATAAAAACTCTTTAATTTCAAATGAAAAAGAAGCAAGATCAGCATTGCCGAGTAGATGAGAACATAATTTTAGGGGCCTGTTCTTTACGTCACGTGTTCTTTATTTAATTACTGTTTGTGGAAAAGTTTTATTTCTCTTCATTTTTAAATGCCAAGATAGTATGCGTCTTTCCCCTTCTTGTTTTCAAGCTTCTTCTGTCATAAAATTCCTATGAAATTTGAAGCATTTATTTAAACTTATCTATGGCCATTTGTACTGGAGGAGGAGGAAATGTCAATTTTTGAAGAATTTTTATTACTACAGAATTTCATCTAGAAGTTAAAAGCTAGGTGAAATTCAGGGATACTTAAGTTGAATCCTCCAGATACAAAATTCCGTGTTTAGAATTTTTGAAATACAATCTGTTACACAATTCTAGAGAAAGGTTTCTTGCTGTCCCCTAGAGCTTGCAAAGTATCTCTTTCTTCCTCTTTAAAGCCTTATGTCTTCCTTTTGTACAGATAAATGTATACTTTTAAAGGTAAATCATACTTGAAGTTGAAAACATCATGTTTATTTCCATATGAGAAATGCCTGATTGACAGAGCCCAGAGGGTGGTGATAAATGGTACAGAATCTAGTTGGAAGTGTGTGGCCGGTGGGGTTCCACAGGGATTGGTTCTGGGGCCAGTCTTGTTCAACATCTTCACCAACGACCTGGATGAGGGGACAGAGTGTACCCTCAGCAAGTTCACTGACGACACCAAACTGGGAGGACTGGCTGATTCCCCAGAAGGCTGTGCTGCCATTCAGCGGGATCTCAGCCAGCTTGAGATTTGGGCAGAGAGGAACCTCATGAGGTTCAACAAGGGCAAGTCCAGAGTCCTGTACTTGGGAAGGAACAACCCCATGGGCTAGTACAGGCTGGGGATTGACCTGCACAGAGCAACTCTGCAGAGAGAGACCTAGGATAATAAACTGAACATGAGCTAGCAATGTCCCCTCGTGGCCAAGGTGGCCAGTGGAATCCTGGGATGCATCAAGAAGAGTGTGGCCAGCAGGTCAAGGGAGGTTCTTCTCCCTCTCTACTCTGCACTGGTGAGGCCTCATCTGGAGGACTGTGTCCAGTTCTGGGCTCCTAGGCTCAAGAAGTACAGAGAACTTCTGGAGAGAGTCCGGCATAGGGCCACCAAGATGATCAGGGGACTGGAGCATCTTTCTTACGAGGAAAGGCTGCAGGATCTGGAACTGTTCAGCCTGGAGAAGAGGAGACTGAAGGGGTCTCCATTAATACTTACAAGTATTTAAAAGGTATCTGTCAAGAGGATGGGGCTACATTTTTTTCTGTAGTGTCCAGTGATAACACAAGGGGTAACGGAGAAAAGTTGGAAATTCTTTACTGTGAGGATGACGGAGCCCTGGCACAGGCTGTCCAGGGAGGTTGTGGTCTCTCTTTCTGTGGAGATTTTAAAAACCCACCTGGATGTGTTCCTCTGCAACCTGATCTAGGTGGACCTGCTTTAGCAGGAGGATCGGACTAGATGATCTTTAGAGGTCCCTTCCAACCCCTACCATTCTGTGATACTGTGATATATAAAAGTGGATTATAATGATCTGTGCACCGTTGTACTGAGAGACATTTCCTGAGAAATTAGAATAAGATTGATAAAAGCACAGTGAAACCATACCCAGGAGGTACAGGGTTTCTTTCTATTAAAGAAAATAAATGTGATGAGCAAATGGTGATTATTTTCTGCAGTTTTCTCTGTGTACTTAGGATTCAAGGGAGTTAATTTCTGTATTACTCCAATTATGTTTTAGGAGAGTTTCTATCAGGCGAGTGATTGATAACACACAAGAATACATTTCTTCACATTTTTCATTCTATAAAATTATTAATATTGTAGAGCTGGGATTTTGCCTCCATGTGTTAATGTTAGAAATTTGAGTATAATTATCAGTTTCTTTGCAAAGTAAATGAATGACTTTAAAAATTGTCAGTTAAGTCAAATCTTGTGAGGTGGGAAGAGATTTTATTTAGGAGCTTTGTTGTACTTAAAATGTATGTAATTCAAGTACCTAATAACCACGTAGAAGAAAGAATCTGTATCTTTAATTAAAAAAAACTGCAATAATTTTGAATCCATCTTGTTAGGCATAGCAGAAACATAATGGGAAGTCATTGACAGAGTCTGTGGAAACACAGGACAGCAGTGAATGAATTTAGGTTAGGAAGATAACCTCAAGCAAAGCTCTGAGGCTTGTCTAGCTAAATATGTGTGTCATGGCAGAGAAGAGAGATTTAAAGGAAAACACTGTGGTTATCTAAAGAAATGCTATAATGGGCACCAGTATGGGTTGGAAAACAGCACAGAGGCTCAGATACCTCTAGATTGCACCCAAGGAGTCATCTGGAGGAGGCAATTTAGCTGTCCATAGCTCCTTTTTTTGATTAGTCCATAGAGATAGACTAATATCAGAGGTTCTTTGAGTGATTGTGCTACTAGTTTGGACAAGCTATCCAAGCCTCAGGGGCTTAAAAATTTATGAAGATAAGCATCCATTCCCTTTAAGAGCTGTGGAAATTCTTAACTTGGATCCCACTAGGAAATGTATAATCAGAGTGAGGAAGATCAACTTCAAAACTCCTGGTGTTTCCATGGTAAACAAGGAAATAAATATCTCTCTTTGGAGAGCATTCAAAATCAACCTTTGGATTATAGTTGTAAACTTAAAGAATTCCAAAAGACGCACAGACGCAGCCCTATTTAGATAATCTGTGAGAAACAAATGATAATATAGCTAGGAAAAAGTCTTCTATGAAGTATGTTGTTGAGAAAGAATTCCTTTAAGCTTAGTTATACATTAGCAACTAGCGCCATTCTCTCAAAACTGAATGGACCACAAAAAATTCACAGGGCTTTGTTAGAGATTCCACTCTCCTCTCAGATGTTTTTAAACTATTTTTGAGTAGTTAAAAGTAATCTCATACAGTAACAGAGTATACAAGGATATACAACAACTCTTGGACTGATTTCTATGTTTAGTTAAATATTCATCTGTGATGGTATATGAAGAAAAACACAGTAGCTTCATAATATTAAAATCATGAGCAATAAGTAATGTGTTGCTCTCCCCTCATTCACTTCCTGTTTGTGGAGTAGAAAGGTTTCTATGAATAGCAGTTATTGTAATTACTGTCTAAGAATGAAAGTAGGCAGTATTATGTCATGCTCAAAGTGTTACACAGGCAAAACAGTATTGTAAGATTTATCTTGGTGAGATGCATGACCATAGCTGCAAGGACATCTCAGTGTCAAAGGAGTAACTATAGCCGCAGAAAACTGGGAAGAGTGGAGAAGGCCTTTTGCTTGTATAACACCGTCATGGTTCCCTACTTACCATGAATGAGAAGTATTAATTCCACTTTTTGTACTCTACTTAAATGTGATGAATCAGTGTGCATCACATATTGATTGGAATAATAGTTTATCGACACTTCCAGATGTGCTTATTTATCTTTTTAATGCTTCTCACTGAAAGATAATATTAAGCTGTTACGAGTCATAGTGCAAATGTGCAAAAGGAGGAAGGACTGTGCCTGCAAAGGTACAGCATTTTCTCTGGCCTGAAGAATTTTTGAGTTGCATTTATTTTGCATCCAGATGCTTTATGTGAGGAAAAAGTGTGACAAATATGAGGGAAGCTCATACCCATGTGGACCATATGAAGTATATACCCATATATGCTATATGAAGCTTATACTCATGTATACTAGAGGAATCACGGAATCTCAAGAGTTGAGTCAGTTAACAATAAAGGAGGAGGAAATATTGTTCAAAGCTCTTGGGATGCTTAAGAAGAATAGAAAGAGTAAAAATCTGGTATTGTTATGGTTTCAGCTTCTATAGGTGGAACAATTTAAAATACATAAATGTACATTGCTGCACATGGATAGACATCTTTTCAAATCTGTTCAAAGTTCAAAACAAGATTTAGACAAACTCATTAAGAGATATTGAGGGGAATGGATTAGTGCATTGTAGTGGGTTTATGTGGGCAGGTTTTGGTAGCAGGAGACTACAGGGGTGGCCTCTTTAAACAAATTGTTGCTAGAAGCTTCCTCAGTATCTGACAGGGCCAGTGGTCTTTAATACAGACCCGTTGCTGACCAAGGCAAAGCCAATTAACAACTGAGGTAACCCCTCTGTGATTAACATATTGGAGAAGGGGAGGAAGTTGATATGCAAGTGCTAAATGGCAGCAAAAGAAGAGAGTGAGAATGTGAGAACATCTCTGCAGACACCAAGGTCAGTGGAGAAGGATGGGGAGGAAGTACCCAGGCACTGGAAGAGAGATTCCTCTGTGAACTGTGGTGAAAACCATGGTGAGGCAGACTGTCCCCCTGCAGCCCATGGACATCCATGATGGAGCAGAGATCCGCCTGCAGCCTGTGAAGGACCTCACACTGGAGTGAGTGGATGCCTGAGGGAGGCTGTGATCCCGTGAGAAGCCCATGCTAGAGCAAGTTCCTGGCAGGATGTGGGAACTTGTGGAGAAAGGACCCTAACACTGGACAGGGTTTGCTGTCAGGGTATGTGACCCTGTGGGAGACCCATGCTGGAGCAGTCTGTGCCTGAAGGACTGCACCCCATGGATGACACACTGGTAGAGTTTGTGAAGAACTGCACCTCTTGGGAGGGACCCATACTAGAGCAGTTGCTGAAGAACTTACCCTGCGGGAAAGACCCAAGTGCAGAAGTTTATGGAGTACTATACCCTGTGGGAGGGAATTCACACTGTAGCAGTGGGAAGTGTGAGGAGACCTCCCCTGAGAAGAAGTAGTGGCAAAGTCCATCTGTAATGAACTGTCAACCCCCATTCCATGTAGCTCTGCGCTGCTTTGGGAGAGGAGGCAGGGACCTGGGAAGAAGGGAGGAAGGTGTTTTAAGATTTGGGTTTTATTTCTCTTTTTCCCTACTCTGATTGCTTGTTAATATCCCAAAGTTGAGTCTGTTTTGCCCATGACAGTAATTGCTGAGTGATCTCCCTGTCCTTATCTGGACTCGCAAACCTTTGTTATATTTCTCTCTTCCCTTTCCAATTTAGGCAGAGAAGTGATGGAACAGCTTGGTGGGCATCTGGCACCCAGATAGGGCTAAACCACCACAGATATACTCTCTAGCAACCCTAGTCTTGTATTTATGAATGCTGGAGGAATAGTTGGAGAGTGAACCATATAGAGGCTTAGCTTACAAACTGTCTCCAAATACCACCTCTTACTGGCACTGGAGACACAGACACAGCTTGACTAGATGGACATTGATCTGCTTCAGTGTTCTATTCTGAATTTGGAAATGTAGTTTGCACAAAAGCACACAGAATTATTATTCTCGTGACCACCCAGTCAAAACCACAAGTGTTCTTCTAATAAGAAAAGATGTCAGGAACTCTAGATTAAGAACTGATGATTTTTATACTGTGTTGACAGACCCATTGTTTCCATCTGCCTGTATGCCTCCTGAGAATGAGATACTTGAACTAATGCTATAGTTGGGATTTTTATGAAGTAGTGCTGGGTGGAACACGTTCTCTGCAGTGGATCAAACTCCTGCCAATATTTAGGGAATAGAATATTGGAACTGACCTTAGGTTTCTTGTAGGAATTAGGGGCTATGGGACTAATAGTTCTTCCTGCTGCCTCTTGGTTTGCTCTAATTTCACAAAAACTCAAAGAAACAGCTCATTCGATTAATGGAGAGGAAGAACTGCCTGAACAGTCGTAGTTTTTGTCTTAATCGTAAAGGCATGCCTGAATTTATCCTGGAGAACCCACACAGGTGCATAGTTCAGATGAATGCTTAACTGCTATTTGATGCCAGTTGTATCTGTCAGAGGGGAAAAGGGTCAATATGCATTGCTTTCTGACCTGTGGCTACATATGGTCAGCATTCTAAGCTAGAACAAGCTTCGGCTAAGGTCTGTCTAAATATTTACAGGTGGAATCAAAAGGATTAGAAAGCAAGGGGTTTTCTTTAAATCTTAAGTCCAACAGAACCTGTAGCCAGCAGATAATTAATACAGTTTATCTAGTTATTACTGTTCCTGATCAGTCTCAGAGTGCCAGGCAAACCCAGAAGAAAAAAAGCAGTTCATCCTAAGGTGTTCCTTCTTAAGTTTGTCGTGTGTATGACCACCTCCATCAGGACTGAAGGCATATGCCACTGAGGTACTCTGACTATACAAACCTATGAGCAAACACATGTACTGATGGGGAAAAAAATAAAAGTCAGTGCTGACCAATTTAGTAACACTAGCATCCTGTAGGTGCTGTCCTTCAGGTGCTGTCCTTGACAGCACTTGAACTTTGAGGGAATCCTTTATTTGCATAAGGAAACGGCTGCAGAGATACTGGCTGCATTAAATACTTTGTGTTTGCCACAGTTAAGATATAGGATGGGCACACAGCAGTCCCCTTTGTGACAGAAATCTCACAAGTACAGACCTAAAAGTGTCCTAGTACATATGGGATCACTATTGCTATCTGTCCTGTAGCACTGAATGTCTTTTGCTTGGAGGCTACTGAAGTGTTCCTACTTCAAGACTGGGTTCAGAAAAGTTAGACATTGCAGCAGTGACTTTGCCTGGTGAACAAAAACACTGGCTGTAAACAGTGTCAGTTAAGCCAGGAGTAGTATGTTTTACATTCAAGACTTTCCATCTGAAATGGTTTGTGTTTGCAGTCTTCTGTAGAAAAACATTTGAGGTGCTGGGCAAGGGCCGACTCGCTTCTGTTGAGATATAGCAATGGAGATTCTGAATATATGTAAGAAAGAAAAAGATCCCCAATTGTGATTCAGCACTGGAATAGATATTCAAAGAAGCTGAGACATGTCCATCCTTTGAGATGTAGTCATGGTTTTGTGAGGAGCCACTTTTGTTTGGTAACAGGGGAAGCAGTGCAGGCCTGGTGAAGAGTTCTCAGACCTTCCCCTGGCAGTGGGGTTTGGACCCACCGCTAGCTCGGCCGGGCCAATCAGGCACCTCTGCCATCACTATTTAAGGATGGGAATTTGAAGTGCTTGGAAGGAGGTGGAAGAGAAGGGCAAGATGGAGGCAACCACACAGACCCTGCAGTCAGGAAAAAACAGAAGGAGTGATGCCGGACCAGAGACATCCTTGCAGCCTGCGACGAGAAGTAGCGACCCCATGACAGAGGGGTTGAGAGTTGGAGACTCGGGATTAGAGGAAACGAGCAGTTTAGACCCCAACCCAGAAAAGATGAACAGGGGTTACAACACTGTGTCAGAGTGGCTTATGCAGGGCTGCCTGGTGTGTGGGAGACCCTGAGCTGGAGCAAGGGAGGACTGGCAAGGAGCACTGCAATCAGGAGTCAGATAAATGTCAAGAAGCATCAGGAAAAGAATGACTGCTACTCCCATTCCCTACCCCCAGCACTGCTTATGGGAGTGGAGGTAATGATACTGGTCTCACGTCTTCAGAGCCCGGGAATAGAGGAAGGGTTGAGGGAAAGGGGATTTTAAAGGGCTGATTGCACTTCCATCATTTACCCTACTCTGTATTGGTTTCCCATTGGATATTTCTGTTTGTTATGTTTTAATTTGAGGTCGATTACATTGAGTTTCATTTTCTTCACCAAGCAGAGTAGCCTTGTCTGTTTTGTTGGGGACCATAAGTGGCAATTAAGCCTCCTCACTCCGTTCTTCGGGAGTTCCAGGGTCTTAAGTCAAATCATGGTCTTTTGTTCCTGGATGGACCTAAACCATGACAGGTGTTCAAAATTCATCTTGACAAGCTTCCCGAATGTCATAGGTTTGCCCAGCCAGCAATGAAGCACCATGACAGTCTCTTACTCGGTGTCCCCCATTCACTCCCACCCTTGTTAGGATGGTGGAGGCCCCAGCAAGATAGGAGGAAAAAAAAAAGTAACCAAGGACATTTTGGATCAAGACAAGGGCAGGGAGGGCTCACTGCTAATTACAGTTCCAGACTAAACAGACTCCAGTACTCCACCTAGAGAGAAAAGTAAGGAAAGTTTATTTTACTACCTACAAGAAACAGAACAGAACAAAAAGCAAAAAGAGAGTAGGATTGAGAAAATTACAACCAGCACTTAAAGATCTGCTTCCCTCATCCCTCCTTTCTTCCTGGGCTCAGCTCACTGCTCCCAATATCTCTACCTCCTCCCCCCTCAAAGGCTCAGGGGGACAGGGAATGGGGGATGTGGTCAGTCTCTCACAGATGGGCTCTGCTGCTTCTCTCAGCTCAGGGGAGGACAACTCCTGGCATTCTTCCCCTGCTGCAATACAGGGTCCCTCCCTTGGGACATAGTCCTTAATGATTTTCTCTGGTGTGGATTCTTCCCCACAGTTGCAGCTTCTGCAGATACAGAGTCCCTCACATGGGACATGGCCTCCTCTGGCTGTAGTCACTGCCCCTGGCATGGGGTCTTTAACAAAGTGAATCACTGCCCCTGATGTGGGATCTTTAATGAAAGGCAAACAAATCTCAGCTTCACGGGTTCTCTCCAAAGGATTCAAGGGAGTCTCTGCTCCAGCACGCTCCCTCTCCTCTCCTCTCCTCTCCTCTCCTCTCCTCTCCTCTCCTCTCCTCTCCTCTCCCACTGACCTTGGAGTCAGCATGGTTGCTTCTCTCTCTCTTCCAACTCCTTGCACCACCACCATCTGGAAAAGAAAAAAAGGCGGAAGGAACAGGAAGCAGCCTCCTCTTCCAGCTTCTTAAATAGTGATCATGGAAACACCCAATTGGCTCAGCCCCAGAAGTAGGCCTGGATCAGAGCTGGGGAGAGTTTTGAGCAACTTCTTATAGGAGCCATCTTTACAGCCCCTTCCCCATTACCAGAAAGGCTTCATGTCAAACTATGACACCAAAGTACTCTTCTCACTTGTTGGTTGTTCATCTAAGAAACTAGAATTCTAGAAAATACTGGTGATAATTGCATTCATCTCTCTTATTGGTTATGATTGTATTCATCTCCATCATTGGGATCTTGAACATAATTAAATTTTGGTAATCCAGATACAAGAGTGATGGTGCCACACTAAACAGTCATGATAACATTGGTGAATAACATAAGCAGATAACCTGGGGACTTCCATCTCCCATCTCTTGGAACTTGATAGTAAAGCAAAGACAATATATAACTGGTCTTTTCTGCCTGCTTGAAGTCTTCCCTGTTTCTTAGGGTCGAATTGTTAAAAGACATTTGTATCCTCAGGATCTATCACATTTTTCAGATGCTTTATGATTTTTAGTTGGGGATCATTCCACCAACCAAGGAAGTATATGCCTTAAAATGGTTTAGAATCCTTTATGGAAGTGGTAGAAGGATTGACAGCAGGTACATGGGTGGCAAGTTCTATGTAGCTGGAAGAGAAAGAGGATGAGAAGGATAAGGATATTTAAGGATCACGTGCAATGAAGGTGATTACTTTGCAGTTGGATCTGGAGGAGAATGAGAGATTGTAGATTCTGTAGCAAGGAGAGGTAATCTGTCTGAAGGTGGCTTTGGAAGAGGTTACAAGCTGAGAAGGCAGTGCAAAGGTGCTTGTGTGGACAGGAAAAGAGGATTGTTTAAAAGTTTAGATGGTTTGAGGTTTCTACTTAAGTAGTTTGATGTAGGTAAGAAATAGTAGGAGGACTGACGAACGAAAGACGAATGTCTGCATGTAGTCAAATTCTGCACACATTAAGTGCTAGGGGGAAGGGTAGGGCAGTGGTTAGCAATTTAGGGGCTTGGTACCTTTTAATTCAGAGAGGCTAGTGCTTGCCTCCTACTCTCCCTTAAATGCTTCCATAGTGATCTCCTCTATCCTTCATTGTGGAGTAAGCATTTTTCATTGAGGTGTGTAAGAGGCAGAAGCAAAAAAACCCTCACATACTTACCTTTTTTAACTGCTAAATCAATACCAACTTTTTGGTTTAGCCACTATTTATTTTAGGGCAAAATAATTTTCCAAACTAATCCAGACAAAGGCTGTAAGATGTCTCATGAGGAGCATTGCAACATTGGTGGGATACAGGGTCTACCAGGGTAACCTAACGTTATGAGACATGTGCAGGTAGGGAAGGGAGGAGAACAACTTGATTCCTTGGAGCCAGAAATGATTTGTCTGCTTCTTGGCAGCAGGGTTCTTTTAGTATCTGTTTTGTGGTAGCAAACCAATTTCCTTCTTACATATTACCTAGTAATTTCAAGACTGTCCTGAGATCCAACAGTCAGAGGATATTTGGGTTTGTTTCCTGCTGTGACACTTATGACTTACGTAACATTGAGAAAGTCTGAATTGTGGGCTGTTTTCAAACCTTCAGTAAATGGATGCAAATGAAAAGTTTTCTTCAGTTTACTTGAACTTTTGTTTCTGTGTTTATTTTCCTTAAAAATGAATATTTAGAAGTCCTCATCTCTCAGGAATTGGTTGGTCTTTAAAAAAAGATTCTTAAATGTTATAATGTTGTCAACTGACTGGCAGTACAAATGCTCAGTGGTTATACTTCCATATAGAGTAATCATGCAGGCTTGATTCTGGTGTACGCAGCTTTAGTTTTGGTAGCACTGGCAGTTGTCTTTAGCCCTGATCTTGGAGAACACTGCTCCATGTGCTTGGGTAGTCCTTTTTGTAAAGAAGAGATTTCTCATCATTCAACCTGGAATTTTCTTCTTTTTACAGTTTCATCCAGTGGTATTTTTCTTCTGTGGTATATATATGCTTCATAAACCAATATGCAGTACTGATATCCATCCTCCCATTTAATCTTTATTTTTTTTCTCAGTTATACTGAATTGATTTTATTTTTCTCTTTCCTTATAATTTATAAATCAACATTTTTTGTTCTTCTTCAGGTCTCCTTAGTTTCCTTACACTTCAGTGATGCTCAGGGTACTTTTGGTTTGTCTGTGTTTGGTGCTCTAGGTTCTCATTACAGGCAGTGTAAGAGAGAACTGTTCTCTCCTGTGTGGTGATTTCTTCCCCACTTTATTAAAGTAAATGACATTGCATGCCATTGCCTTTTCCTGTACTCCCCAGACTATGTTTTTCTCTGCTACATCAAACTTGGTCAAATCCCCCATTCTTAGGTTTCCACATAATTGCAGTGAGGCTGCCCCTTTTAGTTACAACTATTCTCTCTCCTATTTCAGTTATTGAGCCATTTCTGTATAATCATAGAATGGTAGAATGGTAGGGGTTGGAAGGGACCTTTAGAGATCATCTAGTCCGATGCCTGAGATGTCTTTCTTTCTCCTTAGCTATGCTTCGCTGTCTCACTGAAGACATTGATTTTCAATGCTCTGCGTAAAGAAGACCTAAAGAAACAAAACATACTGGCATTTTCCATGTAACTTACTTATTACCATGATATTTCTCTGAGCGGCTGAGAATTGGGCAGACAGAGCCAGAAATACCTTGATTAGCAAAATTACTGTGCTCTAATGCAATGCTGGGTTAGGCCACATGCTGCTCCCTGACTGTGAGATAAACCTTGATGTCAGATTCTTTACGGTGTTGGTGGTTTTGTTTGATTTTTTTTCTTCCCACTTAAGATAATAAATTTGGATTTCTGTGCTTTTCCTGACTGTATTGCAGACTCCCTAATTGACCTTAAACATCAAAACATTGCTTCCTCACACATGATGTATTAATTGGAAAAAATACTGTCCAGTTTCACTAGTGTTGCCCAGTCATGTGATTAAAGGCATTGTCATTGCCTGCATCTGAGATTCAGTTACAGATGTGTCAGCAGTGCAGATTTGTATTGTCATAAATGGTGGAAACTCTCCTGTCATTGCTACTGCTCCTCAGAAACCTGAAAAGGCAAAGTCTGAATTACAAGAGAATTTGGGAAACGTAGAAGGGAAAAGGAATGGGCCTTGGTCTCTTGACCAAGAGGCATTGCCAAAAATGTAAAGAGTCAGGACTTAAGTAAGAATACAATCTATGTAGTGGGTCAAATTAACATTGATCTGGGAACTCCACTCACTGATGCCACGAATGACTCAAAATCTGTGTGTATTGTCAGTGTACAAAACAACTGGTACTAAAGTCTTGACAGATGGGAGATGTGGGTACTTGGTAAATACTGGTTCTGTGATACTCTTTTTCACCTGTATATCAGAAGTAGTAACTGATGAAGTGCTTGTATAAAAACTGCCCATTCTGTGTTATTGTGACCTGATTTCTGTTTCCACTTTTTTTTTTTTCTTAACCAGTATTTCCATGTGAAGACCTCTGTGCTTTGATTTGGGAAGATATTAAAACACTCCAAGAAATCGCTGACCAGTTCAAGGGAGTGGTATGTGTTTCTTGGAGATGGTGGTATCTATAGAGAATCTTAATGGATTTTAATTCAGGAATCGGTGCAAGAAGACTGTCAGGAATGGGTTGCCTCTGGATGATCTGCTTCTTTCATCTAGTCACCTCACTAGAAGGTAAGAACAGATTTTATATAATGCAACAACTTACCAAAGTTTTCTCTAGAGAACAAGGAGAAGTGTGCTCTCCAGTATGCTTCTTCTCGTCCAGGTGTGCATTGAGCATATATTTCTGTTGGATGGTTGATGACTATCTCCTGAGATGTAAAAACATATTAGTATTGTTTCTAGTTAGGCAGGCAAACCTACTTCCAAAGGACTGTTAATGAACATTTCTACTAGCTGTCTCAGAAGTGACAGCCTCAAAGAATGCTTTTTTTTCCTCAGGAATGAGTTCCTTTTTTATGCTTTGCTTGCATTTGGTTCTTGTGTTCCTGTTGTTGCATCGTGTTTATTTTGTGAAACAATCTCTAGATGTTTATACTGTTGTACAAGGAAGCATCCAGTGGGCTGAGATCAGGAATTTTTGTCTCTGCCATCTGAACAACTTGCCTCATATAATGGATATGGAGACAATGCTTTGCATTAGCAAGAAGAGGCAGTTTGTGTTGAGACAGCAGAGGAGGGAGGAAGAGAGCAGTGAAGATGGGATACAGAATAGATGAGCAGGGGAAAAGAGAGACCAAGAAAATATGAGAGGAAAGAACCAGATTATAGGAGGGAGGATGATGAGAGCTATGGGAGACCGTTAGAGAAGGGCAGAGCTATTGTAAAAAAACTTCTTGTTTGTTCTGGGAAATATCCTTGCAGCTACACGTGTTCAGTGAACTGCACTGCTTTGTGATGAGTGTTCATCTCCTGCATGTGTGAAAGCCTCTGAAAAACAACAGGAGAAAGGGAATCAAAGCGAGACAAGGAAAGAAAGACCTAGAGGAAGGGAAAGGGGGATATTGTGAGATCTAAGAAAAAGAGAGTGGAGCCTGGGAATATATATATAGTTACTAATAATAATGAAGAGGAAAGCTTCTTAAAAAATCCCTTCTCTTAATAGGAGGGGAATGGAGTTGGAGGGAGTTCAGAGAGGAAATAATTAATGTAAGATTATAATAGAAATTCTTAAATCTTTGCAACACTGCTAACTACTGATTCAAAAAAGATTTTACAATGTACTATGTTATTCAATAGTGTAGCTGGTAGAGGAACTGAAATAAAAAGGTAGCGAAAATGTCTGTTCACTACAAATATGAAGTAACATTTTTTAAAAATTCAGTGATCACTCTTGTAAGTTTGTAGAGATAAAATAATTTACAAAAAACACTGGGTGATACAGCTTCACAGATCACATGGTTGAACTGTCTGGATTAAAATAGGACAGTAAATTCTGCCTGTGGAGGCGAAGCAGTAAAGGAGCTGAATTTCAACTCTCAATTCAGAGTCAGGGGAGTCAGCACCTTGCTTTGTGACTGTGATAAATGGTCCTAGCATTGCATTTGCAAAGCTAATTTCCATCTCATAGGTGAGTATTTTTGTTGTGGTCAAAAGACAAGAAGAATTATGCATTAGGGGAAGGAAAGTCTGATGATAGCTATGTAGAAAGCTTTGCTTTACTACAGAGTTATCCGTATAGGAGAAAAAAGTCACATGGCCATTTTGTTGACTCATTATCATATATAGTAGAAACTTGAACTGCAACTTTCAAATTTAAGTTGAAAAATATAAGCGCTATTAAGTTTGGTCTTTATTTTTGTAAGGTTTCTTAGAAGTTTTAGATAGTGTCAAAAATAGGTCTTGCCTCTAACTGAATAGGATGACTGAGTGGGAAAATCAATCAAGGTAATTTTTCTTCCAGGTTTTTCTTAGGCATTTGAGTTAGATTTAAACAGTCTGCATGTAAATCACATTTTGGCCCAAACTAGGTTTTATTTGAAATTTTTGGGGGAAGTGGGGAACAATATTGATAAAATCTTAATGTAAATAGTCAGGAAGAGAAGGAGAAGCTATAGAGACGGGAAGAAAAATAGCCAAAGTATTCAAGCCATCTTTCTATGCATTATGAAGAGAGCAGATACTTTTTATGCAGAATGCTTTTCAGATATATGGAAGACTGTACCCTTTTACAGAATCTGATGGGTCTTTAAACCTACCTGTTCATGACTCAGAAGTTCTCGTAAGCAATTGAAAATGATTTTGTCGATCTTATTGTGCGTTAGAAACAACAATAAATGATTCAGCTGAACTTATTTGATTGAAATCTAGTGTTTGAACACATTGATTTCACTAGAAATGAGCATATCTGTCCAAAATTTTCCAGACATAGTTTTTAGTCTATTAAAAAACCTGCGTAAGGGAAAACTGTTTTGGAAACAGAAGACATTTGTAAACTTATCATTTTAGCTTTATAAAAGGGAACAAGATTACACAAAAATTTTAATTAGGATTGCATTTCTCAGTGTCTATGGATTTACAAGAGTTCTTGATGTTTTAGTTTTGGGAGCGGTATTTTTGAGCTACATGCCATGGGGAAAAAGTTTTTTTCTCTTTTCTCAAAAATACATAAAGAACTACAAAGAAACATTATTTCTGTGAGGCTCTAGATATGTATGTAATTATTTATAATTCATCCTTTAACAATTTTGTAGGTTAACCTTTCTGATTGTAAGAGTTACTGAAGCATAGAATTTAAGAATGCCTGATGGACTACAGTCAAAATAGCTAAGAGCAAGTGACAACTTGTTAATGAAACAGCTCTTACTAAGGCATAGAATTGAATTTTCTGTGAAATATTGGTTTCACTTTGTCTGAGTTATAAATGTTTATGACTGTAAACACAAATGGAGTTCATTTGGCAGATCTCATTAAATATATTCCAAAGGAATGATGTGTTCTGCATGTGAGTGACTGCATTAATTTTACAACAAACTCCAGCCTGCACAATGGAGAGTCTTTCTTTCTAAGTATCTTCCAGAAATTCAGGATATAGAGTGGATAATTCCTCTCCCTTATTAGATTTCTCCTTGGCAAAAGCAAATAGCAAGAAAAGGGTTGTGAGGTCGGGGATTCTTATTTCACTTTTCCCCTTAGTTATTCTGTTAACTGGCTGTCATCTTGGGTTAATGAAAATAATGTATTGATTGATTGCTTGAATTGGTTTGATTTTGAAATGGAGGAAAACTATACTTCCCTCAAAGGTAATCCTTGGAGTAAAAAATACCTTTTGTTTTATTATCTACAAAGAAAACTTTAAATAAAATATTAAATTAAATAAAAATTATTTTATTTCAGGGAAAAAGAAAGTAAAGTTAACTTTTTACTTTGGTTGCTTGGGGTTCAGAAGTTACGAAAATTCTAGCAAATATTTTCTGTTACATTCTTCCCAATTCTTTCCTGACACTTCTATGCATGCCACATCTTTGCCACATGCTTGGAAGGCCCCGAGCAGAGCAATCTCCTGTTGTAGAGATTCAGAAGGTGAATGAGGCTATGCTGGACATGGAGGGTGTGTGGGTTATCCTACTGGTCAGTCTCAGCAGTTCCACTTGATTTATTTTCTCCTGTAACATGTTACTCTGTAGTCCTGTTCTAAGACATCCCCATGCTGATTTCCAGGTATGTACCAAAGCCCTGTGTTAAATCTTTTCATAAGCTGCAGGCTAGCTCTTGTAGGCCAGTAGAGGCTATTCATGCTGCAAATAACACTGTTTAAGTTCTGAGTTAATTAAAGCTTCACAGAAAAGGAACAGCATTCTTGTAATACACTGTTATCTAGGACTTTCAGTATATAGTCATTTCTAGACCCAGTAGTGGGTGTTTGCAGAATGACTTTAACTGTGGAAGAATACATATTGTATTACTAGGAAAGCTACAATAATTTAAACATGAATGCATATGCAAAGTCAAAACTAAGTATTTAGTGTCTTTTTTTGTTATTTCCTTACATCATTAGAGGAATTAGTGCAGCATGCTAAACCTGGCATTTTACCTAGAGCTGTAATAAAGGTGAAAAGAAAAAGAAAGTCATTTGTAAAGCTTAAAAGCTGTGCTGCCTTGTATTTCTATGTCCTAGACCATTTGGTTGTCATTTATTTCTTTCACAGATGGTATAGAGCTCCTGATTTGGGTGTGAGAAGTCCTACATGCGAATGACAACTCTGATGTTCTGATAGTGTTAGCATTTTTCTCTCACATAGCAAGTAGTTAAAAATATCATGTTTTATGGAATCACTAACTACATACCTCATTGGCTCCAAATAGCTTTTTTTTTTTAATTAATTGGATGTGAGTACAGAAGTAATACAGGAACATGCATTGCAAAAATGACTGCAAAAAAGGCTCATATAGATTGAGTTTGTATATATATTATCCTCTTTTTGTAACACTGTTGTGTATATGTATATTTTCTGCACATATGTGCGTATTTTATAACTGTAGCTTGTGTTTTCATGTTAAATCACAGCTGAACTGTAAAAAAGACACTTAAAAAAATAGCATTTTCTATTGTTATGAACAGGTGGGATTTTTGGCTATTTTTGTTTGGTTTTTTAGATGTTTCATCAACTCATTCTTGAAAAATAAAATACTTGTTACAGCTGTCACTATCACTAGCTATTAATGTATTATAACTTCACCACAACGGCTGTTTCATTTTGGAAGAAGTTCTAGGCTTCCCGAAGGTTTCACTGTATTCTGTCTCCAAGTAAGAGCCTTAGTATATAAATATATTTGTTCATTTGTGTAACAAAAGGCTCCTCTCCCCACACTCAGGCAGGCACAGAGGAGCAATGAAAGACAGGGGAACTTGAATAACCTAATAAGAGATTTAAGCACCCTGACTCAACTTCTTTCAGGCTATCACAGGATCAGCAGATTGAAGGCGGGGTGGGGGGGGGGGGTTATTTTTTTTCAGAGACAATCTTGTGAGGGACAGATAAGATTTTACCCTAACTTGGAAAAACACAAAATAACTTTTTTTTTTTTTTTTTCTTAATATGAACAGAAATACTTCTGGATACAACTGGACAGACCTCAGAGTTTGGCTGGACCACTCACCCTTCTGATGGGGTAAGCATTTCCCTTATCCTCTTCTATACTACACCTCTGCTGGGAAGGCATGCATTCATCTGATGAAGAAAGGGAAAATGGAACCAGTGAGACTTGTTTTATGGATTTTGTACATAACAATTTATAAATGGTATGTTGTGCAAAGCCAGGTTGTTAAGAGAAGACACTGGATGGGATACTGTTGTCATCTGCCCACCCTCTTTCTTACACTGTCCTTCAAAAATACTGATGAAGTCTCCTGGCATCCCTCCACACAGAAGACTAGACTAGACTAGATTGTTTCAGTTGGAAAGGACATCTAGTCCAACTGTCTGACCAATTCAGGGCTGACCAAAAGGTGAAGGATGATAGTAAGGGCATTGTCCAAATGCCTTTTAAACACTAATAGGCTTGAGACATCAACCACCTCACTAGGAAGCTGGTTCCAGTATTTGACCACCCTCCTATCGTCAAGTCTGAACCTCCCCTGACACAGCTTTGAACCATTCCCATGGATTTTATCACTGGGTACCAGGGAGGAGAGCTCAGCACCTCCCTCTCTACTTCCTCTCTTCAAGAAGCTTCAGAGAGCAATGAGGTCACCCCTCAGCTTTCTTTTGTCCAAACTAGACAGACCAAGTGTCCATGGCCTCTCCTCACAGGACATGCCTTCCAGACCTTTCACCAACTTTGTTGCCCTCCTCTGGATGCATTCAAGAACCTTCACATCATTCTTAAATTGCAGGGCCCAGAACTGCATACAGTACTGAAGGTGAGGGCACACCAAGGCTGAGTACAGCAGGATAATCACCTCTTCACAGGCTGCTTCTGCTGTGTTAAATGCACCCCAGACCATGGTTTACCCTCTTGGTTGCCTGAGCATACTGCTGACTGGTATTGAGTTTGCAGCAACCCCAGATCCCTTTCTGCAATGCTCCTCTCCAGACACTCCTCTCCCAGAGTATTCTTGTATCTGGCATTCCTCTGTCCCAGATGCAGAATATAGCATTTGTTCTGGTTAAATTTCATGCTCCTAATAATTGCCCAATTCTTCAATCTTATCTAAATACCTCTGCAAGGCCTCTTGTTCCTCCAGAGAGTCAACAGCACCTCCCAGTCTGGTATCATCAGCAAACTTGCTGAGTGGTGCATTCATCTCTTGCATCCAGATCACTGGTAAATTTATTAAATTGAACCATCCCTAGAATTGAGCTCTGAGGAACACCGCTGGTGACCAGTCACCAGAGATAGCCCCACTTACCCATTGAGCTCTGCCATTCAGCCAGTTCTTCACTCAGCGCACTGTGTACCTGCTTATCCCACAGTTGGACAACTTGTCCAGAGGCATCCTGCACCCTATTTGTCAGGTGACCTTCTTTAACAAGTATTGGTCTAATGTATTCTTTAGATCTCTTCTTGCTATTAATGTATTTCAAAAAGCCTTTCTTATTGTCTGATACAAAACTGGCCAATTTCAACTGTAATGGAGATTTGGCCATTTGTGTCTTTTTGCTGCATATATGAACCACAGTTCTGTAATCTTCCTGTGAAGCCTAACCTCATTTTGAGAAATCATACCATTTCTTTTTCCTCTTATGTGCCATGTGGAGTTCCTTGTTGAGCCAAGATGATCTTCTACATCACTTGGTTGACTATTCCAACTTGCTGCAGATGCCTGCTCCTATGCTTCTAAAAGGCAGTTCTTAAAAAACGATGGGCGTTTATGGACTCCTAAGCCTTCAAAAGCAGTTTCCCAGGGGACACTAAGTAGCCACCTGAATAGCTTAAAGTTTACTGTCTTGAAATCCAAGGTAGAAACTCTTCTGTCCTTTTCACTCATTACACTGAAGCAACCATTTTGTTATCGCTGTGGCCAAGACAGCCACCTGCCGTCACATCTCCCATGAGCCCATCTCTGTTGACAAATAGCAAGTCTAGGAGGGCATCTTTCCTAGTTGGCTCATTGAGTATTAGCAACAAGAAATTATCTCCAGCAAACATCATGAATCTTCCAGACTACTCATCACAGTAGTATGGTGTTCCCAGTTGATGTCTGGGAAGTTGAAATCTCCCATGAGGTCAAGGGCTACTGATCCTGAAATTTCCCCTAATTTCCTGTAGAATAACTCATACTAACATCCTAGCTGGGCTATAGGTAGTAGATACCAACTACAACATCTCTTTTGTTTTCCATCCCCCGATCCCCATGTAGATCATTTCAAACACATTATCACTAACTGTGCGGGCTTTGCAATCAAGCCTCTTCCTTATATACAGAGCAACTCCTCCACCTCCTGAGAAACCTGTAGTACTCCATCCCAGCACACCAATTGTGCAACTCATTCCACCAAGACTCAGTAATACTAATAATATTATAGCTCTGGGAATTGACTAATGCTTCCTGTTTGTTTCTCATACTGCATGCATTGGTGTATAAGCATTTCAGATGTACTCCTGAGGCCTTCATGCTCCCATGTTACCACTAGTATTGCCATTCTTAGATGATACCATACCAACCTTTCGCTTACCATCAGCTCTCCTGTTGGTATCCCCTTTCCTTTTTGATTCTAGATTAAAGCCCTCTTAATCAGTCCTACCAGCTTATGTGCAAAGATGTGTTTCGCTCTTCGGGACAGGTGGGTTCTGTTAGGCCTCAGCATACCTTGTGCCTCAAAGACTCTTCGATAGTTATAAACCCAATAGTTTTGGTGGAAGCACCAGTCCTGAAGCCCAGATGTTGATATCTTGGAATTACCTCTTTCTTCCAAAGTCTCTCAAGGTTATTCGGGTTTAAGGAAAATACTACCTGTACCTGATTTTTTTTTTCTTTAGCATTGTTCCCAGGGTGCTGAAATCTCTTTTTATTGGTGTAATGGTTTAGGGCTGTCCACGAACAAAGGACCAGGACCATCCATAAGTACTAAGGGCCTTTGGAATCTCCTAAGGACACAGAGAGCTCAATTGCCACTTACAGTCCCAGGCAAAACAGATGAGGCTACTCAACTTGGGGAAGAAAACAAAAATTATTTTAATCCACCACCAATCAGAACCATAAAAAAACAGAAAACAACACAGTAGTACAATGATGAAGAGCACAACTAGTCCTTTAAGACCACCTTCACCCCACTCCTCTTCCTAGGCTCAGAGCCCTGATCCTGGTACTTTTATCTCCTTTCTCCCTGAGGAGCACAGGGAGGTGGGGAACAGGGGATGCAGTTAGTCCTGTTCTGATGGCTCCTGCCACTTGTCGTCCTCAAGGCAGATGTACTCCTCTCTGGTCCTTCCTGCTCCAGCGCGGGGTCTCTCACATGCATGGGCTGCTCCAACATGAGTTCATCTGAGGGCTGCAGCTCCTCTCCACCTCCCATGTGGGTCTCCGCACCCCACAGACTCTCCAGCACAGCCTGCGCCATGGCCACCTCCTCACATAGTCTCCCGCCCATGTGGGTGCACTCATACAGAGCTGCTGGTGGCTCTCAGTCCTGCCATTGCCCTCCATGGGTTGCAGGGACACAGCCTGTGTTCTTGCCACGGCTTGCAGAGGGGTCTCCGGTCTGGTGCTCCTCCTTCCTTCCTCCTTCCCTGACTGTTGGGTCTGCATGGTCACCTCCATCTTGTACCACTCTTACACCTTCTCTTCTGGCTCAGATTTCTTTTCATAAATAGTGATGGCAGATGTGCCAGATTGACATGGCCAGGATGGTGGTGAGTCCAGTTCAAAGATGGAGGATGTTTCCAGAACTGTTTATGGGACCAGCACTGCAGCCCCCTCCTCCTGTTACCAAGCAAAAAGTACCTCTACACAAACCCATGACAACTGACCTTAGACTTCTTGTTGACACATCATTAGTTCTCACATGAAAGAGCGAATGTGGATTTTTTTGAGAAATCTTGCAGTCACTTTCTTGTTGGGGACTTCAACTTCTCAGATATCTGCTGGAAATACAACACAGCAGAGAGGGAACAAACCGGGAGGTTCCTGGAGTGTGTGGAGGATAACTTCCTCACACAGCTGGGAAGTGAACCAACCAGGGAAGACACCCTGCTGGACCTTTTGTTCATGAACAGAGAAGGTCTTGTGGAGCCTGGAGAAAAGACCTGGAGAAAAGAAGGCTCAGGGGAGACCTTATCACTCTCTACACATCCTGGACCTGTCCCCATAGTGGCCATGCTGAGTTGGCATGTGTTCATTGGAGATGATAGAGCACAGCTCCAACTGTGATAAAGTGGGGTAGAAGGGACTTCTGCTTTAACATTTTCTCCTAAGACTGGTGTCTTGTTTCTCTGTCTCATTTGTCTGTATTATGCGTCTTGTCTTTGGAGATAAGAGATGAGAAAATAGGAGATAAGAAAGTGTGACTGATTTTTAAATTCTGGATGCCATTTGATTTGCATGAACTATATTTTCTGTCACAACAATTCTTACTTGCAAGATTTAACAGCTCTTCTATACAGGATCATACTTTGTCCTGTCTAGAGTGCTGTGCTGTACATGGCATTAGCAAGTTCAAGTCTTGTCATAGACATGATCAGGAGAAAGGAGGGGAAGAAGAAGGCCTGTCCTGTATTTTTTGTGCAGTTGAACACTGAATTGTTTTTTGTTTTTTACTATTTCTTCTCTCTTTTCTCTCCCATATATCCATTACAGTGGGATGAGGTAAGTGTCCTGGATGACAAGAAGCGCCCGATCCGAACCTTTCAAGTCTGTAACGTGGCTGAACCAGGTCAGAATAACTGGTTGCGTACTCACTTCATAGAGCGACGCGGAGCCCACCGAGTTCACGTCCGCCTTCATTTCTCAGTGAGAGACTGTGCCAGCATGCGCATTGTAGCCTCTTCTTGCAAGGAGACTTTTACACTTTACTACCACCAGTCGGAGGCTGACATAGCCTCTCAGGAGCTGCCAGAATGGCGTGAGGGCCCCTGGACCAAAGTGGATACTATTGCAGCTGATGAAAGTTTTTCCCAGGTAGACAGCACTGGGAAGGTGGTAAAGATGAATGTTCAAGTACGTAGCTTTGGGCCACTCACCAAGCATGGCTTTTACCTGGCTTTCCAAGACTCAGGAGCCTGCATGTCGCTGGTGGCAATCCAAGTCTTTTTCTACAAGTGCCCAGCTGTGGTGAAAGGATTTGCCTCTTTCCCTGAAACTTTTGCTGGAGGGGAGAGAATTTCACTGGTGGAGTCACCAGGGGCGTGTGTACCAAACGCTAAAGAGACAATCATGACTGGATCTTCAGGTGTTCGGTTGCACTGCAATGGAGAAGGGGAGTGGATGGTGGCCATTGGACGATGCACCTGCAAGGCTGGCTACCAGCCTGTTGATGATGAACGGGCCTGTCAAGGTGAGAGACCCTTTTTCCCCCCCCTTAGTCAAATACATCTTTGTTGGTTCTCTGTGTTAATAGTATTTAGCATTTGCCTAAAGTTTGCAGAGCTAGGAGATTGAATAATTTCTCACAGAGCAGCAGCCTCTTTTGCCACTTTTAGCACCTCAGACTGGAGTTGGAGCAACCACTTCTTGGTACTAACAACATGGTTGGAAACTCAACTCAGGCCTTAGTTCAAGCTGCCAACAGAGACAGCCTGTTAGGTTACATATGTAGAATTATCGAGAATTCTAACTAGACAGGTTTAACATAGTGCCACTTCCTTACCAAGAAGCAACAGTGTTAGAGGTGCCGCATGGAGCAGAGCTGAGCCCAGAGCTAATGTACTCTTACCATCCTAACTAGTTTAAGCCCTCATGCTAGTGCTGTTGGCACCAGTGATAAGAAGAACAGGAGAAATGTCAGCAGCCTCATCAGGGAATATACAGCAGATATCTATAAGCCTGACTTAGTAAGAAAAATTATTCATAGGGGCCTTTAATATGCTCTCTGCTCTGGAACCAATGATAATTTCTGTGAAATGCTTGTAGGAAGAAGTAAAATAAATTACTTATCACCCAGTAATGTTATTGGCCAGTGTAATGTCATGTTTGTCTTCTTATGTCAAGCTGAAAACAGTCTGTTAGACCAAACATCTTGTGTTGGTTAGATAATTTTGTGTATAATGTTGTTCTGGGCTTCCTTGGTTTTACTATGCATCTACTCAAGATCTCTCAGCAATGTAAAATGTTGCTGCACCACATTTAGTATTGTAAAAAATAAATATATGTGGAACCCAGTTTTGTCTGGAGACACAATTTTAAAGTTGGATTGTAATTTATTCTGAGAGTTTGATTTTATTCTTTACTCTGAAGAGTTCAACTGGGACATTGATATTACAAATACTGTGGTTAATACCAAGTATAAATGCAATGGGTAGTTACTGATTGTCACTGTGTTACCTTAAATTCCCGTTTCATTAAGTGATTGGAGTCATGCAAAATGATTTTATTAAAATACAGTTCATTGTGCTGGAGACTTATAAAGCAATTAAAATTGGTTAAGTGGTTTTTATTTAAGCTTTGACAGTGTTTAAAATGTGTGTGCCTTTGTGTTGTACTGATCCTGAAAGAAATGTAACTACATTGATATAGTGCTGCTGCTGAGACAGAAAGCTCATATGGACACAGAGCAGCTCTATATGGCACTAGCTTTGTTGCCTGCATCAGTAGCATGACTAGTTCACAATCCAAGTAAACTGCCAGTCAATAATTTAATAGCAAATAATAGACTTAATCACTCCAAAAATGTGGAAATTGGGCTCAGCAAATAAAAAAGGGATTTAAAAAAAATCTATCTTCCCTTTTTTGTAGTCTTCCATGAAAGATGATACTCCCTTGCAGCCACATTATCACAGAAGCTGGAGATAGATGAAAATGGTAAATATTTTAAGGAATAACTGAAATTATGAGAATCTTATCAAACTGTAAAACACTAGTCCCATGATTTACTTCTTGAGACTCCGTGAGCTGCTTAAACAGCCAAAGACAACCAAATAATGAACCTTAATGCTTGAAAGTTGTCTTTCCTCATGTTTCTCATAAATTCCTCTGACTTAATCACTGTTTCTGATCTCTTCTCCTACTCTACAGTATGTTGCTGTCTGTCTGAGTAGAGCTACATTGAGATAGTGTAGTTTATTCCCTTGCTTGGTGTTTCTTTGTGGAGTGCTTTCCAGGACTTTGCCTCTGTTATGTTCTTTCTTCCTAAGTACATTGTGATACAGAGTTGCTACAGTGTTCTGTATGAAATACAGAGGAAAACCAATAGCCCAATGGCAGATTTCTATTGGTGATCTTTCAGAGAGATCTTCTTAACGAGAGTGAAGAATGAACCAAGGATGGGAAGGAGAAGCAAGCTTCCTTCTTATACTTTAGTGGAAGAGTGTGTAGGTATTGCCTTCCCCCTCACCATATGAAAGCCTGTGGAGTCCTTCCTGGACCAGCTGTTACCTCTTTACTTAGAACAATGAATCTGACAAGAACCATTCTGAGCAGATAGATAGGAAGCCCTTTTATCCTCTGTTTCCATGAGTTAAGATACTTTCTTTCTTTAGTTTCATAAGACTCTGTGCTGCTTCTTAATACATAGCCAACTTCTTATTCCAAATAGAACAGTGAAACAACATCCTTTAGTAAGCCCTCTAGGTGACATGGGGTTTGGTGTGTGTAAGATTCACTTTTGACCTTGTCCAAGTAGTTTTCTCATGCTGAATAGTCAGAAAGGAAAATGGCAGTTTACAGAGGAAGAAAGAAGACTGAGACCTTATCTCTATTTTTCTTTCTGTAGATACATGCACACAGGGTAACTTGCCTTACATGGTTTCCTGCAACTATAAGTGGTTTTCCACATCGAAGGCTAAAAAGTCTGGGTGATTAGGCCTTCCTAGGCTACTGGCTTGCAAAATTCTGGACTGATCAGGTGTCCTCCCAAGTCTTCTCTCAGATTGACAGATTAATTAATTACTGAAAACTGTTGTTACTGGTTTCAATCCCCACAAACTTTTTTAAAATGTTTTTCTTGGGATTCACTTCCCACTGCTTATAGTTGCCTTTTAGCTAAAATCACAAAACTACAGAATCACAGCATGTTAAGAGTTGGAAGGGACCTTGAAAGACCATCTAGTTCAACCTCCCTGTCAGATCAGGACCTCCTAGAGTAGATCACACAGGAACTTGTCAAAGTGGGTTCTGAATGTCTCCAAAGAAGGAGACTCCACAACCCATCTGGGAAGCCTGTTCCAGTGCTCTGTTACCATCACAGTGAAGAAATTACTCCTTCTGTCTCTTTGGAACCTCTTATGTTCTAGCTTGTACCCATTTCCCCTTGTCCTATCATTGGACATCATTGAGAATGGCCTGGCTCCATCCTCTTGACACCCGCCTTTACGTATTTGTAAGCATTCATAAGATCACCCCTTGATCTGATCTTCTCCAAGCTGAAGAGCCCCACCTCCCTCAGCCTTTCATAGAATCATAGAATGGTAAGAATTGGAAGGGACCTTTAGAGATCATCTAGTCCAACCCCCCTGCAGAAGCAGCTTCACCTAGATGAGATTGCATAGGAACATGTCCAGGTGGGTCTTGAAGACCTCCAAGGAAGGAGACTCCACAACCCCTCTGGGCAGCCTGTGCCACTGCTCCATCACCCTCACAGTGAAATAGTTTTTTCTTATATTTAAGTGGAAGTTTTTGTGTTCCAGCTTCATCCCATTACCCCTTGTCCTGTTGCTAGCTACTAAAGAAAAAAGGGATGTCCCAACCTCCTGACACCCACCCTTTAGATATTTGTAAATGTTAATAAGATCTCCCCGCAGTCTCCTCTTTTCTAGACTAAACGGCTCCAGTTCCCGCAGCCTTTCCTGGTATGAAAGATGTTTCAGTAAGGGAGATGCTCCACTCCTTTCATCATCTTGGTGGCCCTCTGCTGAACTCTCTCCAGTAGCTCCCTGTCCTTCTTGAACTGAAGGGCTCAGAACTGGACACAATATCCCAGATGCAGTTTCATGAGGGTAGAGTGGAGGGGGAGAAGAACCTCTCTCAACCTACTAACCACACCCCTTCTAATACACCCCAGGATGCCATTGGCCTTCTTGGCCACGAGGGCACATTGCTGGCTCATGCTCATCCTGCTGTTCACCAGGGCCCCTAAGGTCCCTTTCCCCTACACCATCCTCTAAAAGGTCATTCCCCAACCTGTACTGATACATGGGGTTATTCTTTCTCAGATGCAAGACTCTACACTCTGGCCTCGTTGAATTTCATTAGATTTCTCTCTGCCCAACTCTCCAGCCTGTCCAGGTCTCACTGAATGGCAGCACAGCCTTCTGGTGTGTCAGCCACTCCACCCAGTTTAGTATCATCAGCAAACTTGCTGACAGTGCCCTCTGTTCCTTCATCAAGATCATTAATGAATATATTGAACAATACTGGTCCCAGCACTGACCCCTGAGGGACTCCACTAGATACAGGCCTCCAACTAGACCCTGCCCCATTGATCACCACTCTCTGCCTTCTTCCCGTCAACCAGTTAACAATCCACCTCACTACCTGATTATCCAGCCCACACTGTCTCAGTTTTGCTACAAGGATGCTGTGGGAGATGGTGTCAAATGCTTTACTGAAATCAAGACAAACCACACCCACTACGCTACCACCATCTATCCACCTGGTTACATCTTCATAAAAGGCTGTCAGGTTGGTCAAACATGGCTTCCCTTCAGTAAAACCATTTTGACTGCTGCTGCTGACCCTGTTGTCATTTGTATGCCTGGAGACAGCACCCAGGACAGGTTGTTCCATCACCTTCCCAGGGATGGCACTGAGGCTGACCAGTCTGTAGTTACCCGGCTCCTCTTTCTTACTCTTTTGAAGACTGGAGTGACATTTCTTTCCTCCAGTCCTTAGGCAGCTCTTCTGTTCTCCATGACTTACTGAAGATGATGGAGAGTGGTCCAGCAATGACTCCTGTCTGCTCCCTCAGCATCTGCAGGTGCATCCCATTGGGGCCCATGGATTTACGTTCATCCAGCTTCCTCAGCTGATCCTTAACCCAGTCCTCATCAACCAAACAAAACTCCTCCTTTAACCCGGCTTCCTCTAGAATCTGGGGCTCTTGAGGACAGTCTCCAGTAGTATAGACAGAGGCAAAGAAGGCATTCAGTAACTCTTCCTCTCTGTATCCTCTGTCACCAGGGCACCTGCCTCATTCAACAGTGGGCCTGCATTGCCTCTAGCATTAGTTTTATCTGCAGTGTATTTGAAGAAGCCCTTCTTGCTGTCCTTGACCTCCTTGCAAGGTACAACTCCAACGAGGCTTTAGCTTTCCTAGTTGCCTCCCTACATCCTCTGACGATTATATTCATCCCAAGAGGCCATCCCTTCCTTCCATGGTCTATAGACTCCCAAGTCACACAGAATTTGTTACCAGATGCTTTTGAAAATAGTACTCAGAATTCACAACTGAGATGTTTTTAAAAATATTTCAAAAACGACATTGTGGGGTACCATATGTGCTTGGAAAATTACCAAGCTACCGTCCAAATGAAGAAGTAAGGTAAGCTCTTAACTAGAGAAATCACTGAAATAGAACTATGAATTTAATAATACAGAATTTATTATTATTTTTTTTTTCAAAAAGTCAAATCCAAATCCAAATAAATTCCCAAATTAGTTCCCTACTCAGAGGGAACTCCGAGGTCAGAGAAGGAGGAGAGGGAGTACTCCAGGTGCTGGAACAGCTATTCTCTGTAGCTTGTGGAAGAACCCACACCAGAGCAGATACCCACACTGCAACCTGTGAAGGACCCCACACTGGAGCAGATGGATATTTCCTGTAGGAACTGTGGCTCATGGAGACTCCACAGTAGGACAGGGAAAAGTATGTGGGAAGGTGTGACAGAGAGACTGCACCCCGCTCCACCTATCCTACCCTGTGATGTTTGGGTGGAGTAGAAGAGTTTGGAGTGAAAAGAGTTGACCTTGGGAGAAGGGGGAGGAAAGGTGATATTTTTATCTTTGGTTTTGTTTACCAAGGTTAACCCACCATACAGCTTCTTCTCTTCTTTCCCTGGATATTTCTAAGGCTACTAGGAAAGCAAAAGGTCTGCCTGTCTTCTGCCTCCTTGTCTGTGGGATGCAAATGTGTATGAGGAAGTCAGATAGAGAGGAGAAATTGATAAAATTGTCCATGTCCTGTAGCTGTATGTAATCCCTTCTGATTGCACAGGAATCATATCTGTATTACTTATAGTTACCAGAGCTAGTAACTGTGCACACAGATGTTTGAGGGCTCATTTGGGAAGAATATTTCATGATTTTTTGTATTGTTAAAAGTTGCCCTTCCTTACTAGCCTGGAGGAACTTTTTTTCAGTGTGTAATGCTAAGGAAATGTTAAGATTTTTGTTAAAGCATAAGCTTTTTGGAGGTTATTAAGCCTTGGAACGGGCTGCCCAGGGAGGTAATGGAGTAACCATCTCTAGAGATATTCAAAAGATTCATAAATAAGTGCTGAGGGATATATTTTAGTTTAGTAATGGACTTGGCAGTGTGAGGTTGGTAGTTGGACTTGATCTTAAAGGTCTTTTCTGATTCTATGATCTGCAGTATTCTGCTGAAATATGCATATACTATTAGCAAAAAAAAGTGCACAAGAAGCTATTCTCAAATTTGAATCACTTAAAAGATACTTCCTTTAAAACCACAGGATATACATTTTAGGGGCTTGTGGAATTCACCTGCTCCAACTTGTACCACCTTATACGTACATCTTCATATCCTCCTATTAGGTGGCTGATGCCAGCCATGTGTCCTCTGTCCAGCCTTCTGTTCTTTAAAATGAACAAACCCAGTGTCTTAGTCTCTCCTAAGAGCTTTAATGTTAAGTTAAACTCACTATTGATAATAATATTTGGTGCATTGGGCCAAATTATCTTCTTTTTTTCCTTACTTATTGTTCCACACCCTGTGATTCCAATTCTTTTCTCTGCTGGTTTTGATATTTGTTGTTAGAAATCTATCAGAAACAGCTTATCTAACCTTCTATGTGGAACTTTTCTCTCATGAGAAATACAGGCAACTAGGGGCAATTGTTGGGAAGAAAATTGGGTCAGTGTCTCAGAGATGAGCTATGCCCAGCTGAATTGTGGCATTCTGACACTGTGCCAAGATAAGCAAAATGACTGAGACAAGCTGAGAGAAAAGCGCTTGTGCACTCTGAACTCTGCCTTCTCCTTTCATAGTAACCTTGAGTTGATGGGAAGTGGCAGCTTGCTCTGCCCCCTGAGGTGCTAGCTCTGCAACCCCTGTCCTTGCATTGAATATTGTGAATCAAGTTCTACTATACCCAGTAACAAAGCCTGTGGCTTAACTGGTGTTGGTGTTCTGTGTGAAGTTGTTCTGCAGGCACACAGTGGAGGTGTTTCAGCAGAAGCTGCTCTTGTTTGGACTTTCTTTGACATGATCTTGAAGTGGACTAAAGCAAAACATGCTTGTCCTAGTGATGATGGGTTTGCTTCAGCTTGGATATTTATTATGACTGTCTCCAATGACCTCAGTAGTCACCTGCAGAGATTCTAGGACCTCAGCAAGTGGACATGATGGCATGATCTGCAGTAAGAAGGGAATATAAGGTATATGAAAACTGAAAGAACTCATGGTGTGAAAAAAGGGATCCTTCAGAAACAAAGATGAACTGGATTCTATCTGTGTGTAAAATGACAGCCCTAGCTCACTGTAACTGATGACAAAGAAGGAAATGGCTTTTGCCTATTTAGATTGCCAGGGGATTTTTTTTTTCTTTCCTCTTAATTTGACCTTTGATATACTATTTATAGAGTGACTGGCCTGAGGCAATGCTAGGAAAAGCTTCATATCATACGAAAAATTATTGTTGCCATCTGTGGACTAACGACCTGAGTGCAGTGAGCTAGCATATATTAGGGTAATTTTGGAATGGGATGAAAGTGCTCATGAGTGAAAGCAGCACCCTGACTAGATGCAGAGGCAGGGATCAGTGTTTAGGTAGACGCAGAAAATGTGCAATAGCTGTAGTCCCTGCTTGTGGAGGACATTCTTTAACTACATGGAGGCCAGTTAGGGTCTAATGTAGTCAGTCCAGCCTTATTGGCCACAACTGCAAGTGTAAAATATAACAATCTGCAAATTTTAGCTCATAGTATTTTTCTGGTCTTAGTTGTTTTTGGTTTTTTGGTTTTTTTTTTTTTTTTCTGCAACTATCTTTTTATTAGGAAGGTGAGAGCAATGTGAATCATGTTTAATCACTGCAAATCAGCTTTGCTTATGGTATGCTGTATGATTTCATGGTAGGGATTGGAAGGAACCTCAAGAGATCATCTAGTCCAACCCCTCTACCAAGGCAGGTCCACCTAATCAGGTCACATAGGTTTTGAAGACCTCCAGAGAAGGAAGGGCAGCCTGTGCCAGGGCTCCCTCACCCTCACAGTAAAAGAGTTTTTTCTAATGTTTAGATAGAACTTTCTTGTTCCAGCTTCATCCCATTACCCCTTGTCCTGTCACTACATACAGTAGAAAAAGGGGATGCCCCAACCTGCTGACATCCACCATTTATATACTTGTAAATATTAATGAGATTCCCCCCTCATTCCCCCTCAGTTTCTCTTCTCTAGACTAAACAGCCCCAGTTCCCACAGTCTTTCCTCATAAGGGACTATTTTTGCTGTTTCCATTTGGAAAGAGAGCTACCTATGGACAGAATGACAGTTTCTCTGTATTCACTCTCTCTCCTGGAAATACCAGCATGAGATTATAGATTTTTGTAGTAACTATTTTTATTCACTAGACAATACAAAAGTAATCACTGTGGAGAAATCTTCACTCCTAACCTGATACAGATTCCACTCCATAGTTCTTCATCTGCTGTTTCTGTTAAGTCAGTTGAACTTGACTGATAAGTCTCTTCTGTACTGCTTTTCATTACACTTTGTGTCCTTTAATGTCGTTTCTCAAGCTAGTCGTGCCTGAGTTCCCCTTTGAGAAGCCAAGCTGTCTACTCACAATTACTTTGTTGTGAATCATGGGCCTGGAAAAGGTTTCCTAGATGAGCTGTTCCATCATCTTCCCAGGGATCAAGGTGAGACTGAACTGCCTGCATTTCCCTGGGTCTTCTTTCTTGAACATAGGAGTGTCATTTACTTTTCTCTTGCCCCCAGACACCTCTCATCGTCACCACAAGCATTAAAGGATTATCAAGAGTGACCTCAACATGATAACAGCTAGCAGCCTCATAGGTGCATCCCATCAGGGCCCATAAAATTATCTAGGTCCATTTTGCCTAAAAATACTATTTCACCTGGTCTTCTACCAGGAGGAAGGTCTTCCTGGCTCCAGAGAATAAAATAATAGAATCATTTCAGTTGGAAAAGACTTTTAAGATCATCAAGTCCAACCACTAACCTAACACTGCCAATCCATCACTAAGCCATGTCCCTCAGCACCTCATCTCTGCATCTTTTAAATATTTCAAGGGATGGTGACTCTACCACCTCCCTGGGTACCCCGTTCCAGTTCTTAATAACCCTTTTGGTGAAAAAGTTCTTCCTAATCTTCAATCTAAACTTTCCCTGCAACTTAAGCTCATTTCCTCGTGTCCTATCATTCATTACTGGAAAGAAGAGACTGACTTGCGCCTTACCACAACTCCCTTTCAGATAATGTATTGAACCGAGCACAGTGTTCAAGGTGCAGCCTCACCAGTGCAGGGGAACAATCACTTCCTTGGTCCTGCTAGTCACACTATTTCTGATGCAGGCCAGGATGCCCTTGGCCACCTGGGCACACTGCTGGCTCATGTTCAGCCAGCTGTCAGTCAACCCCCCGAGGTCCTTTTCCTACAGGCAGCTTTCCAACCACTCTACCCCAAGCCTGTAGCATTGTATGAAGTTGTTATGGCTCAAGTGAAGAACCTAGCATTTGGCCTTGTTAAACCTCATACAATTGGCCTAGGCCCATTGATCCAGCCCTCAGCCCATTGATCCAGAGTTTCCACTGGTCTCTGGGCCACATTTTCTCTGATCTTCCTTTAGCCATGTGCATACTTAGAGAAGCCTTTCTTGCTTTTTTACATCCCTTGCTAGATGTGATTCCAGGTAAGCTTTGGCTTTCCTAACTGTGTCTGCATGCTTAGACAGTGACTTTATGTTGCTTGCAGGTTACCAGTCCCTCTTTCTACTTTCTTTATACTTACTTTTTATGTTTGAGTTTAGCTAGGGACCTCTTGTTCAAACAGGCAGACCTCCTGTCATTTTTGCCCAAATTCTTCCTTGTCAATATGGACTGCTTCTGCACCTGGAAGAGGTAATCCTTGCACATTGATTAGCTTTTTGAGGGTCGCTGTTTCCTCCAGGGTTTATCCCATGGGACTTCTCTAAGCAGATTACCAAATGGGTCATATCTGCTCTCAAGTTCAGCATTGCAAGCTTGCTTTTTGCTCTGCTTACTCTTCTCAGGATCTTAAACTTCACCACCTCAACCAAGGCTGCCCTCAGCCTTCACCTCACCAATGAGCCCTTCCTTGTTTTGACCATGGGGTGCAGCAGGGCACGTTCTGTCATTGCCCCCTCAGTTGCTTGAGTTAGGAAGTAGGCATTGAAGCATTTTCCAGGAACTTCCCAGATTGCTTATACCTTGCTGTGTTGTTCCTCCAGCAGAGATTGGGATGGTTGAAGTCGTTCTTGAGGATGAGTGCCTCTGAATGTAAGGCTTCTTCCAGCTGTCCTCTCTCAACTCTGTTCAGTTTTTGACATTATATAAGGCTATCTGAGACACTCTGGTCTGACTAAGACATCTCTCTACTCGGGGCTAGCAGATATGACATAAGAACAGTAGAAGACTCAGCACCTACTGGTATTTCAACTGGGTGACAGAGAGAATGGATACTGGAGGCATCTCAAATGTATGGTCAACTGAGTTGCTCCTTGGTCTTTGCTTTAACATGAGACAAAGTACTCATTAGGTTCTCTCAATTTTATTGACTGGGCAGCGGATTCAGCTGCCTGTCATGGGTATCTCCATGGAATATGGACTGAGTGTCACCTGCCAGAGATGTTCATGGTCTGCTGAGAATGGTGCTTGACTGTGCTCTGCGTGGGGATTGTACTGCTATACTAGTCTGTTCTCTTGTCTGTTTTGTTGTATTTTTTTTTTTTTTTATTATAAGGAGTCTTCTTAGCTCCTTTCTCTCTGTGATGTGGTAACTGAACATTTTAGGGTTGGGATTTTGCATAGAAAATGAATTAGCCATCAGTGGGTTTTTTTGTACTTCGGTCATCTTGTAAAATGGAGACTTTAACTCACTGTATCTCTCTTTCTTTGGGTTGCTTAGGAGGAGCATGATAGTCACAATGGCAAAAATTCCACTTCTCCCAAAGGGGAGGAAGCATGTGAGGATAGAGAAAGATTACTGAAATGTGTTTTATTGGTGAAACAGCTGTGATAGAGTGCTTACAAATGAGCTTATATGGCTGCTTCACACTCATGTTAAATACAGGACAAGGGAGTATTGGGCCCGGAGACTTTGGGAGGGGGAGGCATGTTTACATTAAGTATGTTGCTTTACTCACAATGGCAACTGTGTCACTAAATTACTTCAAAAAAAGTCCAGATTCCTTCTTAAATGTGGTTAGGCTTTTATATTTTTTTTGTCTGCTTCTTGCATTGGAACTTTTTCTCAGTAGCCTGCTGCTTTAGTTGATGGAAGCATTCTTATTTCAACCTGTAATTTCCTGTAAAGGCACCTGTTTTCATGCTGACATTCCTGTTCAGCATAAACAAACATCTCTTCGTTCACTGACTTACAGTTTTGGTATTACATTCAAGAGTACATGCTGCCCCAATAATTAAGAGATATAATAGATAGCAGGAAGCTACCGAAGTGTGACAGCATAAAAAGCACAGCACACAGAGCTAGGGGAGATAGCGGTAACTTGCCTTTGCATATGGTGCAAGCATATATTGGCATATATAAGCATGGTGCATGGATGAAGAAATTTATTTTGTGAGGCAAATATAAAAAAATAGCTATAAGTATTTGATCTCTAGTATTGTTACTAGTTCCCTTTCCAAGGTGTTGCTTCTACAGTATTGTACTGTACCTGCACTATGGGTAGATAACATTGTTATCCATTGGCAGATACCATGCCCAGATATTGGCAGACACAATAAAGGTTTGTATTCTTGCTGCTTTGGTTGGTTAGTTGGTTGGTTTTTATAAGGAACTCTTGAATGCTTCTAGTGATTTGGAGTGACTATCCATAGCATTAATGAAATCTTCCATGGCCTTTTAAGCAATAAACTTGCTCTGCCTTATATAACCTGATTTTCTTTACTGATTTGGTGGTGCTACTGACATGTTCATTTTATTATATAAAACCTATGACATTTCACTTCTGCTTAATACCTTCATCTAACGCATCAACAGTGTGCTATCCCTGCAGATCTCATCCCTGCACCCCTGGGCTCAACAGACAAGTTTCTGGTGGGCTTCAAAGCACCATGTAAAAACAAATACTTATTTTTAACACAACCATGTTTATTTTAAAATAAATTTTATTTACTAAAGAACAGACAAATTCTTATTCATTCACAGCTTTGTCTAGCTTCGCCCATGATTTACAATTGGACTACGGATTAATCTACTTGAATTCTCTCAACACTACCCTTGTAGGGTAAATATCTTTTTGTACTGCAAGAGTAAATGCTACAGATTTTCCTTTAGCATCACATAGACTGAAGGCATTGTCATTACCTCTTAATTTTAACTATTGTGACTAACAACAAAGTTATTGTCCCACTGGATGTCAGGCTCTCCAGGGTCTACCTCGGCAAGTGGAATGAAAATGCCATTACTTCTGAGCCTTGACAAAAGTTTGAGAAGGGATTTGAAGCAAGAAAAAGAGAGTGAGATTAAATTACTTTTAAGGAAATAAAGATGTTCATACTCAATTCAGCATTCTCAAATGTCAAATAAATAAAATAATATCCCTGGAGATGGTAAATTTTGTTTGAATGACAGTGCAATGAGTTAGATGATCACTTCCCATTCATAATACTCATAGTTTCAGTACAGGTGCATTTGCCAGAAAATGTGAAAATTATATTCTCCATCTGCAGCTATTAGCAGATAAAGTGAGCAAAATTTTCTCATTTTTTGTCCTTGGGAATATAGGGATGGATCTTTCCATATGAGAATAATTTGATTTTTCTGCCGGATTAAGGCCTGAAGGCAAAGGCAGTTACTCTTTTTTCACCATGATTCATCATATGCAAAATTATAATCTCTTCTTTGTGCTTCCTTTCCGTGTGGCAGTGTATCGCACACTGAATGTGTGATACACTTTTCTAAGTGTTGGGAAGAATCAGGCTTCTCCTAATAGTTATCATTCAGAGTTACTGGACCTGTTCCTGGACTTACCACTCTTATCACATTGTATATGGAGGTTAGTCTGCAGGCAAGAAGACTTCTTACAGAGAAGGTGGAAAGCTGACGAGACTCCACAGATGTTACTGGCTGTTATGATTGCAAATATAACCTTTTCAACTTTGTTAAGGTTTACATATCTGCAGTCCCAAAGTACTCTGCAATGAGTTTTGAAAACACAAAGCAAAGACAATTGAACATATGTGAGATGAAGGTTAGATAAGCAAGCTACTTTGTTTTTCTGAAGTTATTTGTCGAGAAAGATGCATCAATGGTCACTCAGCACCCATGTGGGTTAGAAACATTTCCAAATATTTGTTGTTTGGAGGTAAAAGCCTGTAAGTACTGTAAGTAATAACCAGATGGGCTAATTCTGTAGCTTCTGGTGTGTTACTTTATTTTAGAACATTCATTAGATACCCTAAATTCATATTAACACCTGTATACAATATTCTTATCTTACTCATTTTTCTTTTTTAATATAAATATAATATACAATAATACATAATATTCTTCTCTTACTAATTTTTTTCTTTTTTAATATAATTTTTTGTTATCCACAAAACTTTGGAATGTTTTGCTTATGATACATAACTAGGGAAGTTCTTCTCTTGAGTATGCCCCTTGTGTCTTTTGACATGAAGTGTTCATCTGCATTGTGTCTGAATTTTTCTCTTCCCTGTAAATGCTCTTTATTGTGAAGTTAACTAACCAAATGTCAGTCCACAAATTAACTTTCACCTGAGCTTTTTAGTCCATTAGATCTAAAAGACTTCTATTTCTATAGAAAATCAGGTTTAGAAAAGTTAAATAAAACTTACATAAAATTTGTATATGTGTCATGGTTTAGGAAGGAGCTGGTTTTGCTTGGTAACAGGGGGAGGGTGTTGCAGTGAAGACCTTGTAAAGAGTTTTTGGACTTTCCCTGGCTCTTGAGTTCAGACCCACCTCTGGCCTGTCTGGGCCAATCTGGCACCTCTGCCATCAATATTTAGGGACGGGAATTTAAAGTGCTTGGGAGATGTAAGAGTGATACAAGATGGAGGCGACAACGCGGACCTCATAGTCGGAGAAGGAGGAAGGAAGGAGGAGCACAGGACTGGAGACCCCTCTGTAACCTGTGGTGAGAACACAGACTGTATCCCTGCAACCCATGGAGGGCAATGGCAGGCCTGAGAGCCGCCAGCAGCTCTGTATGAGTGTGCCTGGATGGGCAAGAGACTGTGTGAGGAGGCGACCATGGCACTGGCTGTGCTGGAGAGCCTGCGGGCCACACAGCAGACCCATACAATAAGCAGAGAGGAGCTACAGCCTTTGGGATGAATGCACATTGGAATGGCCCATGTAGGGCTGCTGAGCCCACCTGTCCTGAGGAGAGACAGGCATAGACTGACTGAAACCCCCATTCCCTGCCCCTGTGGGCTGTTCAGTGGAGGAGGAGATAAAGACACCAGGGTCAGGGCTCTGAGCCCAGGAAGAGGGAAGGGGTAGGGAGAAGGTGGTCTTAAAGGACTGGTTGTACTCTTCATCATTGTACCACTCCATGTTATTTTATGTTGATTATGTTTTGGGGTTTTATGGTTATGTTTTAATTGGTGGTGGATTAAATTATTTTGTGTTTTCTTCGCCAAACTGAGTAGCCTCCTTCTCAAGTCTTTGGTACTTGAGTCTATAACCATGGTCTTTTGTCCCTTGATAGGCCTAAACCACGACAATACACTTTATCCTAGCAATCAATGTAAGATCCAAGCATATCATCTTTGCCAAACCTGGAACGTGCCACCCTCTTATACTGTTAGCAATTCATTATTTTTTCTCTTTCTTTCTCTGTACGATATATTTCCATCCTTGTTTCAGCTTTTTGCATAGACACACTACAAAGCATTTGCAGATTTGACTAAGAGGCTTTTATCCATTTTTGGAATGTTTCCATACCTACAGGGAAACAATATGACTGTCAGTCTGAGTACCTGCTCCTAATTTTGTTGCTCCTAATTTTATTCCCATTTTTATGGAATAAAATATGTTTTTTATGGAATAATGAACCATCCATTATTACTTTTAAGCAATGAAACTGTTGAAGTCAGCATAAAAAATTCCATTTTTATGGCTGTGTTGAGTGAGAAGGAGATGTGGATAATAGCTGTAAGTCTTTTAGCTATTTTTGGACAGCTCATATGACGATGCTTTTTGGCTTCTCCAATGCTAAAGCTTTCTGAGTAAGAAGAAGATAGTTATTTCAGATGGCCAAAGCTGTCTCTGGACTGGTTCTCTTTCATCTGCCAGTGAATCAATTTGAGCACCCATTGTTTAGAATAAACTATTTTGAAATTGCAACTTTTAACAATGCATGTCCCATAAAGCATGAAAACCAGTAGTAGCTACTCCGTGTAATAGCTTGTCTCTACAGCAGCAGCATAAGTTAAATGTAAATAAGATCGCATTGATCCCAAAATCTGAATTAATGAGTTTCATGCTTTTACGTCTCTCATTTTCCTCTTCTTAGCCTGTCCACTTGGTTCCTTTAAAGTATCTGTGGGAGATGAACCCTGCCATCTATGCCCTGCCCACAGCCACACTCTACTGCCAGGTTCCACTGAATGTGTGTGTCAGAACCGCTACTATCGATCTGCTTCAGACAATTCTGATGCTCCCTGCACTGGTAAGTACTTGAGTAGAATGTTTGAAAACAAGGATAGTTAATGACAGAGAATGTGCCTGAATGATTAAGGGGAGTTGCAGCTGACTTCTTCTCACAACTTCTGAAACAGCCCAAAGCTTTCCTTAGCTCCACCAGATGACTACAGGGTATATCCTCTCACTGAATGTAGGTGAGAAGGCAGAAGGGTTCCAATATGCTTTTCATAATGTTGATATGTTGGTAAACCTATGTTTTGAGAATATTGGGATGTTGTAGTATTAGATGCTCAGAAATAAAAAATCTCAAATTATAGATGACTCATGCAACCTTAAATAAGTCCATTGCAAGTATGCATAAGGTACAGCTTTTAATGAGAAAATAATATGCTAATTTATTGTGAAATTATAAACTTATATCATACCTGGGGTAAACATTTTTCATTGAAGCAGTTAACTAATATTTTCTTCCCTTGATCATTGAAAGTGTAAAGACTATATTTACTGCACAGATTTCAAATTCCTCATACTTTATTTATGGGAAAATAACTCATTTTTTCATTGACTGTCTGTGGTTCTCATCAGTTCTGACTTTTCACAGTCATTGATTATGAATATTAATAGATCAGGAAGGAATAATTAGATGCATAAAATGAAATAAGCTTAGTGAGTAGCTGATTAATATAGTTTAAATAACATATTAAAATCACCCTTGAACTTTGTGGAAGTGACAGGGAAAAAAATTAACATCCTAAAGCATCTTGCAAACATTTTATGGCTCTGAAGATAAACACTCAGAAATTGGGAAACGTGTATTTTTTTTTAATCCTTTGCTTCCTATGCTGCACACAGAATACATCTTCAGCAGCATCAGGCAAGCTTTACTTCACAGGGATTGTTTTTCCTAAGCAGTTGTCTATCCTTTGCATTGACTGTGATAAGAATCCTCAGGAGAAGACTAATATGTGATCATGCCATTAAATACCACAATGCAAATGCTGAGCGGCCCAGTTAAGATCATGAAAGAAAATTTAATTCTGACATTTCCTGATGTACAAATGCTTCATCTTGTCAGTGGTACATTTTTTTAACAGTCTTCTGTGTGCAATTTTGCAGGATAATCTTTTTTAACAACACTGGAATTGTAAGCCTCCAGGGAAATATAGCTATTAGAAATACTAAAATGCTCAGAGAGATTCCCCCACAAAGACCTCATCCACCTGTACTAATAGAAGGTGTCATCCTTTATGTTGACCAGCATTAGACAGAGAAAATACTTTGCCCATAGTATTCCTTGACATATTTGATATTTCTTCATTTCTTGATATTTCTTGAAGAATGATGAGAATGAGAATTCTTGGATTTCGTTACAGTCTTTGAGTGGGAAATGTCCTGTAAATCATGTTTCCATTGCCTCTTCCTATTCCTGATCTCAGCCTCTCTGTCCCTGCCCTTCCAATCTTGCTTTATGTCTGTGTCTAGGTTTAGCAGTGTAACACTGCTACTTATTTTCACCTGTCTGAGCTTTTCACTTTCTAGCTCCAGTGTCTTGTCCCATTCTTATCATCATGCCATCTTCTCACCCATTATTTTCTTCCTCTGTCTCTGTGCCAGTGGGAGAGATGTTGAATACACAGAATGGGCAATTTTTCAGCTGTCAGAGTTTACTGCCACTGCTGGTCAGAAATATCGTTGGCAGCAGGAATAATCATAGGGGTACTGGTGTTCAGTTTCTGCAATAGATGGAATAGGCTAACTGAAGTCTGAGAAGGTTCAGAGATATTAGGTCTCAGTAGAGACAAATCTTCATTAAGCTTGTGCAAAAATTTAAATTTTCTAAAGCTTAGAATTTCCCTGAACGCTGACTATTCTTTTATGGAGAAGTCACACCCTTGAAACATAGACCCTTCTTGTTAATATTGTTTCTCTAAAATACTATTGTATGATTGCTACTTTGTGTATGTAAGTGTACTTTTGATGTATCAAAGACTATCTTTTTCTTAGCCTTGTTCAGAGAAGTGAGTAGAGAAGACTAAGAACCACAAGAAAAAGTAACTTGTTATGTTCTTTTCTCCCTGCTTTACCTTCTCCCTTCCCCCATTCTTTCATGGGATTTTGATCTTTCGTTCTGTCTTCTAGGTATCCCCTCTGCTCCTCGTGACCTTAGCTATGAAATTGTTGGCCCCAACGTGCTGCTAACCTGGCGCCTCCCAAAGGACCTGGGTGGCCGCAAGGATATTTTCTTCAATGTCATCTGCAAAGTCTGCCCAGCGGGATCCTCGGGGCCGTGTGTACGCTGTGGGGACAGCGTCCAATTTGAACCACGCCAAGTGGGTCTGACAGAAAGTCGCGTGCAAGTCTCCAACCTTTTGGCCCATGTGCAGTACACCTTTGAGATCCAGGCCGTCAACTTGGTGACTGAATTGAGTTCAGAAGCACCACACTATGCCACCATCAATGTTAGCACCAGCCAGTCAGGTGAGGAGACCTCTGCATCTCAGTCCCAAAATTTACAGTTCTGTCTCTCATTTGATTTGTTATTATATTTTGAATCCCAAAGCTTTGTATTCTTACTTGTGTGTTGTACCCTTTTTTACTATGCACTGGTAGCTCCATGATTTCACTCCTGTCCCTCTCATTCCTGATTTCCCTGAATGGGATTTTCTTTCTTGCCTCTTGGCAGAAAAACTGAGTTTGGCAGCTGATGTTGTATATGAAGGAGAATTACTAGGGTAGAAGCCACCTTGGAAAAGATAGCAATGGGAGATGTAGTTTTGTGGGTCAAAGTATATTGCTCCATTGTGCAAAACAGTGGACATTGTCACAGTTTGAGGGGATTTTGTAGCATCAGCTTGCCACAGCAGCTCTTAGACGTCATTTATTTTTCACCAACTGTTCTCCATTTCATTTTATACTTCAATCAGTCTTTTTATATTTTTTTACATGTTCACTTTTCTTTTTTGTCTATGTTTTGAGATGCTGTTTTTCCATCATTTCTTGTTCCTGTATACCACCTTCCATTCTCCTTGTTTCAGTTCATACTATAATGCACTTTAAAAAGTAGTCTTGTTTCATCATATCTGCCCTTACCTTTGCCTTGCTGCTTATCTAAGTAAGGAAGTGGAAAATAGAGAGGGAGATAGACATTGTCTAAATATGAAGATACAGTTAAAGATACAGATAGATGCTATATGCTGTGTAGGTGTAAAGAATGTATGCAACGATTTACTCATGGTGTTTGTTAATATGATGCAGTCCCATAGATCATAAAAGAATTTGAAAACTACAGTTCTTACAATTCCTGGAGAGGTGTTAAATGGAATTTTGACAAAGGATTCAGAAGCAGAATAACCATTCCTATTTTACTGAAATTTTCTGGATTCTTCTGCATGTTGTGTATTTTCTTCTATCTTGTTCTCACTGTTTTAACCTTGCTATTCTGATAACTGCCCTTGGAATATTATTCTCCTGTCATAAAATCATAGGATCATAGAATAGTAGGGTTTAGAAAGGACCTCTAGAGATCATCCAGTCCAACTTCTCTGCTAAAGCATGTCTACCTAGATTAGGTCACACAAAAATGTGTCCATCTGGGTTTTGAAAACCTCCAGAGAAGGAGACTCCACACCCTCCCTGGGCAGCCTGTGCCAGGGCTCCCTCATCCTCAGAGGAAAGAAATTTTTCCTTATGTTTCAGTGGAACATTTTGTGTTCAAGCTGATATCCATTACCCCTTGTTCCGTCACTGGAGACAACAAAAGAAAGTGCCACCCTGTCCTCTTAACATACATCTTTTAAATACTTCTAAGTCTTAATGAGGTCCCCCTTTAGTCTTCTGTTTTCTAGGCTAAACAGCCTCAGGTCCCACAGCCTTTCCTCAGAAGAAAGATGTTCCATTCTCACAATCATCTTGGTAAATAGGAAACAAATTTTCTTTTTTTCTCTTTTACATCGCAGAAATATTAACAGGTGTTGTACAGTTGTATCAAAGATATTGCGATCCTTATAACTAGAAACTAAACTGCAGGGATGACTAAGCTAGAACACTAATGGCTTGTACGGTCAATGGAAGGGCAGAGATTTAAGAACTGAAGAGTAGGTCAGATTGATAAATAGCATACAGGAGACACATGGAGGAAAATGGAGAATGACAGCAAGCAAATTCTGATTTTCTGTAAATATAATATACAAAGTCTGAGGCTGGAAAAAGCCACATGCATATGGGCTAAATGTCGTCAATAAGAGACTGGCCATATGTTTTTTACAAGCATATATAAGTTACTATGGAGAGGAATTGTCCACAGTTTGTTAAGATGATTTAATGAGTAAAATTAGGAGGAGGAAAAAGAAGGGGAACAATTTGAGCTGAGTGACAGAAAATGGCTTTGGCAACATCTGTTTCTTCCTTTCAAAATGTTACCTGACAGACATTGAGTAGCAGAGTATGGAAACCGGGTTCCCTTAAGAGGTTTCCTGCAAGTGGGTGATTTTTTTGTTTATATGAGTTTTTGTTTACAGTAAAAGATATGGCTGGGTAATTTGTTGGGTAATTCCAGGCAGTTCGTCTGGCTGGACACAGGTGGATGTTCTATTAATGTCCTAAAGAATTCTCTTTCTTCATGCTTCTTATCTCAGCTGTCTTCATCTACATTTGAGGTAATTTAGTGGAGTAGCTACGTCCTTCTGTTTGGAATCACCAAATCTGTCCTCTTCCTTTGCTTCTGTTTGGCTTTTCTGACCACTTCTACTCCAGGTGTCTCTTGGTGTCTCTGGGTATGCTGATTGTCTCTCTCTAAAGGTGCTTCTCTGGACTGCTGAAGCAGTTTCAAGGGAGGCCAACTTTCTTAAACAGCAGTGTGTACTGAATGGCTTCCTTTTGTGTTTGTTTTTTTTCTTTTTTCCTTGCTCTTCCTCATGATCATTCTTGAGATGAGCTGCCCTAGATTCATAGTGACAGCTCATACTAGCAAGGCCCTTATTCCATCACGTGGCCTGTCTCATCCATACGTCCTCCCTTCTGCAGCTTTTCACTTCAGCATGGCTTAGCATGGCTCAATGTTGTTGTTGTGTTATTATAACTGCTATTATTATTACTACCATTTTTATTATTATACAAGCAGAGATTGACATTTGAAGATCTTATGTTCTGAAAGAGACAAGGTGACTGGATGGCATGAAAGATATAAAAAAGACAAACTGGAGAAAGATATTATTTCAGAATAAATGCTGTAGCAAAAATTTTCTCTCAACTGAATTAAAGGTGACCAAAGAAAGACCCTTCAGCCCTGTCAGTTTCTGAATATTCTGCTTACTCATAGATCAATCAGAGTTCTCTTGCATCTTCCAGTTGTTGATCCAAAAAGTCCTCCTTCCCACCCTCTGCCCCTTTATTAGAGGTATCTTTGGCAATATTCTGTGCTAGAACAGTTCTACTTTTCTTTTTCCTCTGATACCTGTTTGCTTTTCATCTATGTCTCTGAAACACTGTTTATCTAAGAGTTTGCTTGCTCCTAAGTGTCTGCTAGTCCTATTTCAAAGTATAATAGGATCATCTGGTTACACATTCATATTTTTCTATGGTAGCCTGATTATGATGTTCCTCCTCTTCAGTGACCATGTGTTTGAAGACAGAATAAAAAGGGCCAGCACTGAAAAACTTCCTTTATTATAGTAAGACTTGATCTTCTATAGCAAAAAGCATCTGAAACCTGTTTGAATAGTAATAATAAAACCTGTTTGGATAATAATAATATGGCATGCAAATATAATGTGCACATTATCAGAAGGAAAAACTGTCCAGAGATGAGACAAGACAGAAGGCAATTACTTTCAACTCAGATTTGAAGTGGTCAGGGTGAGGGTGAATACCTAAAGAAATGTCAGCATGTATAGAAGGGTGTTGAGAGACTGGTCCAGATAGCATGAGATGCATAAGAAAAGGCTATTATGTAATTGCAGTGCAGGTATGCTTCTTCACAGAGGGGAATCGGACACAAAGAAAACAAAAAATTTCAAATCCAAGCCTAATATTAAAAAAAAAACCCCAAAATACTGACTACAATTTTAATGGTTATTTTAACATCTTCTAGTTTACTTATCAGAGTAAACAAATATATCTTCTCATGTTTCAAGGTAGAAGTTGTGTATTCATCAAAGGATTGTGAAAAAACAACCTTTGTGCACAGCTGTAACTACCTGACCATTTTTTCCCCATTACCTTCCACTGAAGCATGTAGTAATGTCTGTTGCCAGAGACACACTACTGAACTTATTCATTCAGGCAGTTGTTACGTTCCTAGAAAGAAGAGGAAGACACTAAAGACAGCAGAGACTTAAATGTTGGAGCAAATCTGTTCACACTTTTAAAAGCAAGTCGATTTTTTTTAACTGAATCCAGACATTATGAGAGCATTAGGAGATATGTGAGGATAAAGGTTATGTGACCAGCTTGCCTTATACCTATAAAAAGATATGTAACACCCTTTTATATATATCAGTTGAATTCAGAGCAGCAGGACCTGGCAGTACCAAAAATCTGTAAAACTGCAGAAATGAAAGCTAGACAGTCTGAAAGGCTTATGTAAGAGGCTGAATGGAGACAAGGACAATTATGAATAGTGCCAGGAAATTTAAGAAGACTTGACAGAAGATTTTCAGGTGAAATGGTGTGAGAGAGGAAAAGAATTAAATGTGAAGTATGATTATGAGATTATGAAGGGGTATGGATGAGTTGCTTGGAGATGTTTGCTTTTTTAAAGAGAAACAAGAGTCCAGTAGGTTTAGTTGGTGAGAGCAGGGACACAGGCAAAGGTTTTTCTTAAACAAATCAGGAAAAGAATAAAAAGAGACTCATCAAAAGCTACATACTACTATGTTTTGCAGTGCTAAAACCAGTAGGTAAAGCAAGTGTAGTGTGGCTCTGTTTTCGTCATCCTCCAAATGAACTTTCAAAGCAAAAAGCCATTGATTTACAATCTAATTGCCCACTCTGAGCACTCCCCAAGGATCCATAAGAATATGACTGTATTGCTTTATTTGTACATATGAAGAACTAAAATACTCATAAGGTTTAATTAAAAAACTTTAGTGACATTTGGCAGCTTTGCCATCTTCAGCAGATTTGCCCAGTTACGACTGTAACTTTATAAAAAGCTTCATTTTTTAGTATTTCCTACCTCTGCAACGTGAGTGGAGAATTAATGTCCTTGTTTTCATATTTCAGGTTTCAGCAACGGTTTAAATGATGACAGAAATTTTATAGCAACTAGAAATAGCAGATGCATGGTAAAACGTGGCACCTTGTGGCATAAAGGATTTTTTCCTGTTCATTAGGCATAAGTGGAACACATATACAAAAAGGTGGTAATAATAGAGGTAAAGGAAGTGAAAACAACTAATTTGCCTTTCTAAAGCACTCTTCATCCACAGGAAGTAAAGTACAAGGATATGACAGAAGACAACCCAAGATACTTTCAAATGATTTTCAGGTATTTAGAGAATATGAGTCAGAACTAAACTGAATCCTGTGGAAGAGCCATAGGACAATTTCAAACTAAAGGTAAAATATTAAACATATAAAGAGGGGAATTTCCATGCAGTATTCAGACTGATCTTCCTTGAACATGACATGTGGGAAGATGTATGGAACACAGCTAGGGTCATCATGCCATTTGCTTAGAATATGAGGATAATGGGATACTTGAAGAGGTAACAAAGTGGAAACAAAAATGTTAGAGTGGTACATTTGCGGCTAGTATTAGAGAATATAGGGGCGTAGTAGAGAACATGAGAGGCATAGTTGAGGTTGATCAAATCATGTGAGGTATAATGAGAGACACTGAATGTTTTCAGAAACTTATGGGCTGAGATGCAAGGGGAGGAAAACACATAACTAGAAAAAACACATAGGCCCTGGCAGGGTTTAGTTTGAATCCAAATTAAGTGATGACTAGGGAGCCCGTTGTCTGAACTCCTGCTATAGTCCATGGATGTCTAGCCACTACTACTGAGTGAGTGATTCAGCTGTCTGGTCAGATTCAGAAAATGGTTAAGCCTGCAAGACAGCTCTGGAGGGCATCTTGTCCAATCCCCTGTTTAAACAAGATGACCTTGAGCAGGTTACCCAATGGTCCAGACCACTTTTTAATTTCTCCAAGCTGGAGACTCCACAAGCCCTCTGTGTAACCCTCCAGTGCTCAGTCACCTTCACGGTAAAAGATGTTTCCTTGTGTTCAGAGGAAGACTATCTCCTCTGTTTCAGTTTGTGCCCATTGCCTCTGAGTCAGTCACTGGGCGCAACTGAACAGTATTTGTGCACGTTCATGAGGTCCCTGCAAGTCAGGCTAAGCAGTCCCAGCTCTCTCCGCTTCTCCTTATATGAGAGTATGTCCTGTCTCTCTTGTACTGGGGAGCCCTCAGGCGGACACAGGCCCCCATGTGAGGTCTCACCAGAGCTGAGTAGAGAGGAAAGATCACCCTCCCTCAGTCTGCTGGTAACATTTTTCCTAATGCAACCCCCAAGATACCATTGGCCTTCTTTGCAGCAAGGGCACACTGCTGGCTCCTGTTCAACTTGGTGTCCACCAGGACCCCCAGGACGCTTTCTGCAAAGCTGCTGTCCAGGTGGCCAGTCCCCAGCCTGACTGGATCATGGGGTTTATTCCTGCCTTAGTGCAGGATTCTGCACTTCCCTCTGTTGAACTGGGAGATCATTGTTGGCTTATTTCTCTAACCTATCAAGGTCCTTCTGCATGGCAGCGTGATCCTGTGGTATATCAGCCATTCCTCTCAATTTTGTATCATCAGAAAATTTGCCAAGGGTGCACTCTGCCCCATCATCCACATCATTAGGGAAGATGTTGAACAGTATTGAACTCCCGGAGTACACTACTATGTGCCTGCCTCTATCCTCCAGGCTTCATTCCACTGGACACCACTGTCTGGGCTCAGTTGTTTGGGCAGTTTTCAATGAACTTCACTGCCTGCTTATCCATCCCATACCTCATCAGGTTGTCTATGAGAGGATATTATGACAGGGAGTGCTTAAAGCCCATACTATATTCCCTATGAGGATATTGTGGGAGATGGTGTTGAAAGCCTTACTGAAGCCAAGGTAGTCAATATTCATTGCCCTTGCCTTTCTATGCCTTGTCATAGAAAGCTAGTCATGCCTGAGTTCCCCTTTGAGAAACCAATCTGTCTACTCACAATTACTTTGTTGTGCATCATGGGCCTGGAAAAGGTTTCCTAGATGAGCTGTTCCATCATCTTCCCAGGGATCAAGGTGAGACTGAGCTACCTGCATTTCCCTGGGTCTTCTCCCCTTCCCGCCCCCCTAACCTACTTATCTCGAGTGATGGACATAGGTGGACAATAGGGACATTCTAGAATGCTGTGGCACATGGTTGAGAGATACACACAGTGTAACTCGGGGTAAAGCCACTCTAGTAAATTTTTTTCCTTGTGTTTCCCAATAATTCTAATTCCAGTGTTTGTAACTTGGTTCTGCAAACTGCATAAGTGAGTAGACTACCATTTATCATCATAGTTCTTATTCAGATTTTGCATAGTGGCAGCTCAGATCTTTGCATCATTGGCAAATGATAACCTGAAGGAGCCAAAAGTGTTCACAACATTAAAATGTAGCAGAATCAGTCTTGATCGAATATTAATTGACCAGTTATCCCATTCTCCTCATGTTATTGTTTAAATAAAGTCTTATTCTTTTGTGTCTTAAATATGATCTTCAGTTGATTGCTGCTTTTCTTCCATTCTTGTCTCAACGTTATCGTTGGCAGATGAAGTAGCTGCGCCATCTGGTTTGAAAGACAGGTGATTTTAAGAAATAAAAGGAGTAAGGATGCGAGAAATCAATTTATTGTTTATACTCTTATATTTATGTTTCATTTATGTTTTTAACTAGTTCCCAGTTACCAGTGCTGTTTGGAGCCCATTTGAATTATGTCTTTCAGAATAAGTTTATCTTGTTACTAAAAGCATTCCATTTTTTTTCCACAATTAGTGAGGGAAGAAAATGCTATTTTGCATGTTTTGATCATTTGCCAAATGTTTCCACTTCACACCTCACTTCAAGAAAGTTTGTATCGTGTAAAACTAGTGGAGTTTGGTGGCAGCTTTTCATTGGCCTGCTTTTTCTGGAAAATTTAAATGTTGTTGAAAATATTACTTCCTTTAGGAAAATGAGGGTTCTCATAGCTCCTGCCTGGAGATTTCTTTGGAACAGGATGTTTTGCTTGCAGAGACAAAGTAAAACTTTAGAAGAGCTTTGTGGGCAGACAGCTGGGCAGGCTGAAAGGTCCTATTCCAGTAATCCTGATATTTTTGCTTGGAAATCTCTTCCTAGAAAGGAACTAATATTCTTTTAGCTTTTGCATGAACCTAGAGTCGGGCGTGTGGGTGTGTACATATAAGTTCATGGATTTTTTTTGTAGAAGTTAATTTTCATTCCCCAGAAAACTTCACATGCAAGTGTCTTTGAGAACCATTCATCTCCATTCCTTCTCTGAGGACATGTTTTAGAAGAGCTGACTACTTCAGGAAAGAGCCTGCTATTAAATAGGTGTTTTTGGACCATGTAAATGGTGCCTCTAGGAAAATTTTAAAAAATGAAAACCAAAACTTCCCCAAATAATTGTTTGATTGTTTATCATTCTAATATAATTTTAGTCAACAGTGTTTTATATCATTAATTGTGTTACCTTGAAGATAATATTTTGTTTTCTTCCTATTTAATGAATTTCCAGTTAGTTTGAGAATTAATGGCAATTATACATCTCAATGTTTTGAACTGAACTTCAGACTTTTAGAATAGCCAATCAAAAGATTTCTAATATTGATAGACACAAGTTCTTGCTTGCTTTCTGGTTTCATTCTTCCAAAGCTTTCTTCTATGTTTGATGTCCAGATCCGTGCTTTCTACATAAAGGGAAGACAATATTTTCCCACAGTAATTAATATCCAGTAGAGACTATAAGCAGCTAATCAAGATAGCTAACAGCTCCATCTGGATAGGATACCAACCTGGCCTGTTCATCAAAAGACAGCAACTTAGCTATCTATTTAAGGACAGAAAAACTATATGTGAAGCTTCCAGAAATGCACACTTAACATTGACCTTTAAGTGGTGGCTCCAGGCAGCAGTGGTAGTTAGAAGCCTATTCATACTGGACTTTTGCAGTTCAGTGACTGCTAGTTTCAAATGCGGTGGCAGTTTAGGCATCTGTGCAACAGTACTGACAGGGATTGGCCTGAGATCCTGGAGCTAGTCTGAACACAAGGCTGCATATCAGGCTATTGTAGTGAGATGCTTTCATTCTCTATGATCTACACCTGAACTGAGGAATGCTTCAAAGTCTTAAATGCTTAATGCATCAGGGTTCTCATCTGTCTCTATATTCTGGTTTTCAGCTGTGATGGGAGTGAAAGGCTTCAATTACTCTGATAGATTTTTTCTCCCCAGGCAAGGAATTATAATCTGTGGGAGACACAGGAGAGAGGTAGCATCGTTTGCTTTAGTGCTGACCATTGTCACATTGTTTGTTGAAATGTGATTCTAGAGCAAGGCAGTGGCACTGAACATCTTGTCATCTTGCATATAAAATTTGCAATTTGAAGATCGGAATAATGTTCTGGCTACAATTGAGATAATTTCATAATTCCTGTGATGTTGAGTTGGATGTGGATTTTTTCATTTTATTTTTGTCTAAGTTGTCAGTGACTGTATCTCCCAGTAGAGTAGAACTGTGCCTGTTTTCTTCTAGTTATTTTATACAATACTTCATAATGCAAATCAAGAGAAATTAAAGGAAGGGCTAACTTAACTTATTAACTCATCATAATTAATATTCAATTCTAGTTCATTGTTAAGCTTATCCCCTTGCAATCTGCCCTTCATCTGTCCTTCCTCTCTGTCATTGCAGTCCCCTCTGCTGTCCCTATGATGCATCAGGTGAGTCGTACTACCAATAGCATCACACTATCATGGCCTCAGCCAGACCAGCCCAATGGGATCATCCTGGATTACCAGCTACGCTACTTTGACAAGGTAGGCAGGAAGTTATGTAGTGGTGATTGTTGTATAGTTGTTATGGAAAAGAGAACAGGGAAATCTTCTGTCTAGGAGATGTCCTGCTGGATCCAGGTGATCAAGGTAGAGGAAAAATGCTTCAGTTATGAAGGAAGAACAAGCTGTAGCAAACCCAAAAGTGCATAATAAATGCTTCTTCTAACATCAGTCCATCTGTATTTCCCAACATGGAACCATCTAGGGACAATGTAAATAAAAAAAGGGAAGACATTTGCAGCTAAGCTATAAAGCTGTGACTAACAAATTAGGAAGTTTAGCAACAACTGACACAGGTAACAGTGGAAGGAACTACATTTCTGGATACACAGATTGGAATTGGACTCACTGCAACATTCTATCATGTGTTTGTGGAGCAAAGTCCTGTGTCTCCATTTGTGCCTGGACAGATGCCTCTTGAGAAATTTTGGGTGGAGGAATGTACCCTTTCTTTCCTTAAGTGGAGGATATCCATTGTCTGTCTGTATGCTGGAAATACAGAGTGGCAAATACAAATACATTTACATCTTTCATGAGTCCTAATCCAAGTGATTTGAGGGGAAGAGGTACCTGGGGCTGTTAAGACAGGCCCCTATTCTATATTTTTCTTTCACATTTTGAAGGATTGTATGGGGCTACTGTTTTTCTAGCAGTAAAAGTGCCTTCTAGCTGTAATGACATGTCTATCAGTTTCCTGGATACAACATTACCTGTATTCTTACTCTGGATTCTCCTAAGAGAGTACGTGAGTTTGGAGATTATAGTAAGCAAAATGTCAGGACAGACTTGACTCTTTTTAAAGATGTCCTTAGCAAGGAACCACAGGGCTACCACAAGGAACCACAGGACTACCACAAGGTAGTTTTGTCTCTCACTCTTGTTTAGGACAGGATTGAGTGTCTTTGTCAGAGCTTTGTGGGACACACAGGCCTAGGGAATGAAAAGCAGTAGTGTGCCAGGAAGTCAGATCTGGAATACCATTTGGTTGGGAGGTTCTGAATAGATTCAAAGAATATTGGGCCAACATGGAAATGAGCATTGAGAATGAGTGGTGAGGGCAGGAGTCTCACATTTCTTTTTGGTCACTGACATTCACAGGCAGAAGATGAGGATAATTCATTCACTTTGACTAGTGAAACCAACATGGCCACTATATCAAGTCTGAGCCCAGGCAAGATCTATGCTTTCCAAGTACGAGCTAGAACAGCAGTGGGCTATGGCCCATACAGTGGAAAGATGTATTTCCAGACTTTAATGGGAGGTAAGTGCTACCATTTTGCATTCAGATCTGCACAAGAAAATCTTTCAGTTTTGTGTGTCCTTGAGTGTGTTAGTTTATTCTGTGGAAGATTGCTACCAAACACTTGTACTCAACTTGCATTTCTGTATATCATAGTTTGCATATGCAGATGTGTCCACTCAAATAAGCTTCATGATGTCAGAGTGTATTATTTACCACAATATTCCCCAGTCCTACTCCTTGTTGCCTTTGTGACCAGAACCAGGGGAGGTTCAGGCTGGATATGAGGAGGAATTTCTTTACTGAAAGGGTTGTCAGGCATTGGAACGGGCTGCCCAGGGAGGTGCTGGAGTCACCGTCCCTGGAAGTGTTTAAGAGACAGTTGGATGTTGCACTTAGGGAAACGGTCCAGTGGTCAATAGGGATAGGAAGGACAAAGGCTGGACTTGATGATCTTAAAGGTTTCTTCCAGCCAAAATGATTCTATGATTCTGTGATTCTATAAGTATCTTTAGGAGGGTGTTACACTATATAGCACTATACAGTGCTGCAGTTTGGTCTCCAGCTGTTACAGGACATCTTACAGCTGAATGCTCTGTTGAAGTTTTAAAGATAGATAGGTCACAGGGTATACACCCAGAAGTTCCAGCAGTACCATCATCTATTCATGCAGAGAGCAACATACTACTACCTTGTGATACTCTTTGGTCTGGATCAAAGGTACTCATGTGCGTAATCTACAAGTTAAATTTATAGGGGACACAAGGGATCAAAGCCCATGTGTAGAGCTAAAGGGTTTATATACTTATATATACTTCTATACTTAAGGGGCTAGTCAGGTGTCAGTGGACCAGGAGAAGGAAAAGTACATTCGGAAGAAGCACTGGTTTTCAGAAGTAGGAAGGTAGGCACTGGAGAAGCATAGTGATTGAAGGGGTAAAGGGATAAGCAAGTCAAGCATTTGTTGAACTGCGAGGACTAGCCTGTGAATCAAACGGCTGGTAGGGAAGGAATTCTGGGTGAAACCTAATTGGGTAGAAGGGAGACTCTAACAGTTGCTGTCCTCTGCATTTCTGTATGTGTGTACTTGTGTCTTCCTTGCTAGGGGAGCGCTCAGAGACGATGCAGGACCGACTGCCGTTTATCGTTGGCTCAGCACTCGGTGGTCTAGCCTTCTTGGTAATTGCTGCCATTGCTGTCTTTGCCATCATCTTCAAGAGGTGAATTCCCTGACATGCTCATGTGCACTGCAGACAGTGAAACTTTCTTACTTCACATATACCCTTCTACATAACCCCATCCCAAGGGAAACAGCCTTATCTACCCTTATCCAGAAGTCCTTGAGATGCTGTTTTCTAGTTAAGGAAAGATCCTGCCCCATTTCTCCTTGCATTGTTGCCTCCTTTTGTAGCTTCTAACAGCTAAAGCCATATTTTATGTGCACAATTCAATAAAATGTGTATTTTTCTTAAAAAAATACACCAAACACAGAACAAATAAATATATCCAAAACTGTGCTGAGGAAAGGCATTAATGGGTTTCATAATGGGTATCTACATAAAAGGATATATAAAAAAAGAGATTAATTTGTAGTTGAAGGTTCACGTGCAATTAATACACAGTTGTCCAGAAAAAGTGGTGATGCCAAATTTCTACTTTAAATTTCTCCTTGATGAGAAGAGTAAAATTTAACCTGTAGGAAATTAATAATACCACATGAAATGAGTAGTTATTTAAAAGTTTGAACATGCATAGAGTCAAGTGCATGTTTTTCTAAATTGTTAGTACACATTTTCCAGGCAATATACAATGTGAAACACCTATTTTAGCTAATTCATTTGGGTTTTTAGTGATGGAAAATCATTAGTATGTTAGATAACCTGTTAAAAAGCCATGAACGTAGACCTGAATTTCAGGTGAAATAGCATTTTCATGTACTATTAGTTCTTAGGCATTGGTCCCCAGTAAAGCCAATTTATTTCTGCAACAGAACAGATGTTGAAGGTCAAACTAACTTTTATAGTGATATTATAGTGATTATAGATTTATAGATTTATGGTGATTTTATAGTTGTATCAGAATTTGAAGAGGTAAGACAAATAAGAAAAATACATAAAGTTGCCTGTTAGAATTACAAAATTAGTTGTTAGTAAAGAAAAGTAACAAAATGTTTCATGATATTCTGTCTTTAGATGCTAATTGAATCATCACATAGAAGGTCTTGGGCTGAAACAGCAAAGCATATGAGTTGACACATATCCATGCATACAGACGGATACTACAGGATACCACAGGGTTTGATTTACAGTCTTGTCTAATTAATACGCTTTAGAAAAGATTGCAAACCAGCATGAATTAAACATTTTTGTGACAAAAATATGAACACAGAAGATGACTTGAAAATGGAAAATATCAGCATAATACTGAGGTGCAGATGTTTAGAGCAAACCAAGAATAGAACGAATCTTACAAAGCAACTAGATCACGTGGGAAAAAAATGCTTGAGTTATACACATTTAAGAGGAGAACGAAATCTGAGAAATGACTATGCTGAAAAGGACTTATGTTTACTGGAAAATAAATGCATATATGCAATAAGTAAAAACCATCTCTGTTTTGATATAAACATGCAAAAATCACATAGTGGAAAAGATCTCTGTCCTTCTGACTGTGCGATTGATTTTGGCTACCATACTTATGAAAAGAATAGTGAAAGTAAATGCTGGTAAGAGACTAGGAAGAAAAATAAAGAATTATTAATCTTTGGGAGAGAATTACACAAATTAAGCATTAGAGTAAATAGCTCTGAAAATGACTTTTTAGTAACTTAAAAGGCATCACAAGATGTGGCTTAGATTAGTATTGAAAATAATAATTTGTCAGAATTAAAATGCAAATTTAGCCTGAATATTAAGAAAACTTCCAAGACAGTGATGTTAAACTGTAATATTTTTTTCAGAATAGTACTGGAGTCCCTATCATTTGTCATATCTAAAGTGGGAATGCAAACAGTGATGTAAAAACTAACATATAGAACACAAACATGCACTGGTTACCACGAGATGGGCAGGATCTTAACACTCACCTTCTATCCCTAAATTCAGCGACTCGCTGAGTCTTGCCTTGAGAAGCCTACCCCAACGTGCTGTGACTGACTTGTGTGTGTGTTTTGACTTGCCTTTCCTTTATGTCCTGCAGTAAAAGGCGAGAGACTCCATACACAGACCGCCTGCAGCAGTATATCACTGCACGAGGTAAGAGGTCTTGAGCAACAAATGGTAAATGTCAGTCTTTTCAGGGCTCATTAACACCCATGTCTCTCAGGGTCTGATTCTGGCGATGTTTTGGGGTGTCTCCTTCACTGCAGGACTTGGAGTGAAATATTACATTGATCCTTCAACCTATGAAGATCCTAATGAAGCTATTCGAGAATTTGCCAAGGAGATTGACGTGTCCTTCATCAAGATTGAGGAAGTCATTGGATCAGGTACTGTGGGAATCTGCAGATTTTTAAACGCTTTCTTGTTCACCTTGAGACCTGGCATACTACTGGCCTGAAATGGACCCAACCATGGTACTTCAAGTGTCTCAGGATAACTAATCTTAACTTTTAACAAAATTAACATACTTACCCTTAGATACTGGCTTCAAACCAATTTTAAAACACCCTTTGAAGGCTCAAGGGCTCCTCATTTGAACCCTGAAGATATGGTCTCCAATCTGAGCAAGAACTTTACCTTAGTCCAAATAGTCCTAATAACCCTATTTCCAAGCAGCACCTGAAGTCTTCCACAGTAGAATTTTTTAGTTCACCTAACTAAAATTCTTTGCTGTGTTTCCATGTTTGAAGTGTGTTTCTTCTCTCCCTGACAGGAGAGTTTGGAGAGGTGTGCTTTGGGCGCCTGAAACACCCAGGGAAGCGTGAATACACAGTAGCTATTAAGACCCTGAAGTCAGGTTATACAGATGAACAGAGGCGGGAGTTCCTGAGTGAAGCCAGCATCATGGGACAATTTGAGCATCCCAATGTTATCCATCTGGAGGGTGTGGTCACCAAGAGCCGACCTGTCATGATTGTCACAGAGTTCATGGAGAATGGATCACTGGATTCCTTCCTCAGGGTACCACAACCAGAGTCTCCCACAAGTGTTACCTCTTCATCTTGCTGTGTGCCAGTTTCAGATCTGATAATTCTGCCTGTCCTTCCTCTTCAATCCTGTCTCTATAAGTCCTCAGTTGCGCTCTTCAGGTGCAATAAAAGTAATAGCAAATTACCAGAGTAAGTGGTTTTGGGCCAACACAGTGAAAATATTCCAAAAGCTCACTCATCATATAAAATGTGTTATTTTAGGCTTTTCCAGCTCAAATAAGTAATGGCAAACAATACCAAATTGTTTTATCTTTGTACGTAGCTTTCAGTCTCCTTATGTGCATACTCCAAAGTTTGCCTTTTTAATAATTTTTTTCAGACTTTATTTCACTGAATGTTTTAAAGTTTTGACATTGTAATAAGTTAATGACGTGTATAGTTATTTTTGGACTAGGAGCTTCCAGTGTTTTTTCTAGTGATGAAACATAAATATAGATGATTTTGCAGTATAGATACAAAAGTTTTCTTTAACTGATTCATGTGCTAATTCAACCACAAATGCTTTGACAAGTACATTTTGAAGAGCACCATTTGTGTAAAATTGCACAGAACCCATTGTAAAGATCTTAAAACAGTAAGAGCAAATTTGTCCAATTTCATTCATTTATCCATCTAATGAGACTAGGTGTAGGTTGCTAAAGGAGGGTATAGCTACAAGATGAGATTTATCTTCCAAAAAAGGTCACCGGAATCTGAGTTCATTTGAGATTCATTGCTTTAAGCCCACTCTCTTTTCTTAATTGCTGTCTGTGAACTTTTAGTTTAGCTGAAGTTAAGATTAATGTTCTCTAACTTCATAAATCCATCTTGTAACCTTGCTTGTTGTTAGTCTTCCCTGGTGGCTCCATGTTCTGTGGTCATAGAAGCCTATGTTTGCCTCCTTGCAGCAGAAGGAGGGACAGTTCAGTGTGTTACAGCTGGTGGGAATGCTACGGGGGATTGCAGCTGGCATGCGTTACCTTTCAGACATGAACTATGTGCATCGTGACCTGGCAGCACGTAACATCTTAGTCAACAGTAACCTTGTATGCAAGGTGTCAGACTTTGGTTTGTCCCGCTTTCTGGAGGATGATGCTTCAAATCCCACCTATACTGGCGCTCTGGTGAGTTACCACTATGGAGTTAGTTGCTGCACTGCTGCCAGCTACAACTTTTTCCTGTATTCCTCCTTGATTTGGTGTACTCTTTTTAGCCCATTGAGAGACCAGTGAGGTAGAGCCTTCTGTTTCGCAGGTGATCAGTTCCAAAACAGTAAAAACCAAAACCAACTGAATATCTGATCCATTCTGCCATATGAAATGCAGTCTCAATGATGTTCTTTATGGAATGATGGTGAATTGGACAAACCTCATAATCTAAGTGGTATCTTTCCCCTTTCATTAGCTTCTTACTATATAAAGGACTACAGGAGAGTTTTAAGTCCTGTACTACAACCCTTTGAGAAATAGAGTTATTTTTTTCATGTAGAAAAGATAACTGGCATGCGTATATTTATAGACATACAACCGTCAAATGAACTTATTGTCTATGATGTTCTGACACCCATTATACATACTACAAAAGGGATGACAAACTAACCTTTGGTACGCAAGAGATGAAGAAGAATTCACTGAAAAGTGGAATAGTTCTAGATGTGCGTGTTATGAAGAACCAGCACCTGAATGACATTTCATCTGGAAGGTCATACCTTCCACAAAAGTTAGGATGGAAAGAGGGAGGAGTTGATGCTAGCCACTCAGTGTATCTGTCCTCGGTGTTGCAGTTGGGGATTGTTTAAATAGTTTTAGATTTCCAGATAATTGTGACTTTCAGGAGGATTTTACTACCTGCCACTTCTCAACAAATCTATTACATCATAGGATTTGTAGTAGCAAGGAGGAATGATTCTATTTTTTTGCATCTATTTGTCAATAGAATAAGGTGGAAACCTTGAACATACCTTGAATTTAAACCGACAGTGACTACAAGACAGCATAGACTGGACCGGCACCTGATTCTCAGAGTTGTGTCACGCTGCTGGCATCTGATCGGTTCAGTGGTGCCATTTTCACAAATAGTCCTTATCTCACTAACATTCTGGTTGTTCTCTGACTGCTTTCTAGAGCTGCAAAATCCCCATCCGTTGGACTGCCCCTGAAGCTGTCCAGTATCGCAAGTTCACCTCTTCCAGTGATGTCTGGAGCTATGGCATTGTCATGTGGGAGGTGATGTCCTATGGTGAGAGGCCTTACTGGGACATGTCCAATCAGGATGTAAGTTTTAGAGGTAGTGAGAATGTATATCTGCCTCTCTCCGTCTTGTATCAATCCAAATAGAAGAAAGTCATACACCACCAAGTGGTTTAAGCTTGTTTGTCTTTTATTTTCCCAGCTGAGTTAAAGCTTTTTTCTTCTTTCCTGCAGGTAATTAATGCCATTGACCAGGACTATCGCCTGCCACCACCCCCAGACTGCCCAACTGTTTTGCACCTGCTGATGCTTGACTGCTGGCAGAAGGAGAGGGTGCAGAGACCCAAATTTGAGCAAATAGTCAGTGCCCTAGATAAAATGATCCGCAAGCCATCTGCCCTCAAAGCCACAGGCACTGGGACCAGCAGGTGAGATGACGATTTAGTGCAAAATAATAGGCTTGTCTCTTGGTAGGCACCATGAAAAAAAGAAAGCAGTAAATTATGCTACATAGTATTTTTTCCAACCCTCTCATCTAAGACTGGGAACAAATAGGAAGATAAAACAAAAGAGGGAGAGGATTGGAAGAACTGTATATCTTGATTCTTAATGGGTAATGAGGAGTCATGAGTGCTAAAATGTGAGGGAAGATAAATCTCTTGATGATGTGCACAGTGGATGAACAAGTAAGGAATCTTAGGGAATGAAGGGAGGGACATATCTGAGTGCAGCTGCATAAGATATTCTGTTATCATGCAATACCATGTGATCACAAGAGGTGATGAAGGAAGAGAAGACCTTAGCTTGTGGAGGAAGGAAATCTGTAGCTAAGGCTAATTAGAGCTGCAGCTTACATCGCATATTTTCCCAACTACATTTTGCAGCCTGATGGAACCAGAGGCAGAAACTCAGGAAAGTCTCTGGGGAGGTAAATGGTGCTAAGATTAGGTGGCTGTTGGGCTAATGACAGATCCTGCTGGCCTGGAGGATTTTTCCCTGTGATATCTATGCACCATATCTCAGCAGAGTGTACTCCACAGTTGGGGAGGGGAAAAGTGCTTAGTCATTTCCAGTTTACTGAAAAATAACACAAAGAGTTATAGCTTTGGAACAGATTCAGATGACAGGAAAAAGCCCAAATGCCATGTATAAATAGTAATTTCTTTGGCCTCTTACTGCTATGCTTTTGTCTGATGAGTATTGGAGTGAGGCAATGTACTTAATGTCTCATAGGTTACTTTCTGATCCAAGGAGTACATCTAGATGAGGGACAGCTAATCACAAAGATGGTCTCATCTCTACCTCAGAGACCTCTGAACTCTTTGGCCAGATAATAGGCCTAGACCAGAAAGTGTGAAAAGATCTGGGGCAACAAGAAGACAATGTGCCTGATAGAGTATAAAATGGAAAGGAGGGATCAATTTCTTGGGTTGGGAAAAAAGGGAACACAGGTAGTCTAAAACAAGGGCATCAAGGTTCGGCTTTAGGAATCTGGACATGAAGAATAAATATCATTGTTGTCCACTTTGTGCTCTTCAGAGGTTGCATTTTCTCCTTCTCCTAACTCTTACCTTACTAGTGTGGTCAGCTGATGTCGATAACTTGGGTTTTAGAACCTGCCTCTCTTGCAGACCATCTCAGCCTCTCCTGAGCAACTGTCCTCCAGATTTCCCTTCACTCAGCAATGCCCATGAGTGGTTGGATGCTATCAAGATGGGCCGTTACAAGGAGAATTTTGACCAGGCTGGTCTGATTACATTTGATGTCATATCACGCATGACTCTGGAGTAAGTAGAGGAGCGGAGAGCAGAACATACCAGACATGCAGAAAGTGAAAGCAGTCTGAGAAATATTTAGTAGGGTTATATGGAGAATACATACAAATGAAAAGGGAGAGGGAAGTCACAGCTACTGTAGCTAAGTAGCTGCTGTTTCTTATATCTTATAAGGGCCTCTGGATACCTTCCATAACACTATATATTTGCAATCCGGTACCGATCCTGTGTACACTACAAAACATATTGTTAGTGTTTCTGAGAGACTGCTACATAAGAGTGTTCATGACATCTGCCACAGGTAATAACAACTTGTGCCAGTTAAACCACAACACTATTTATAAGGAGATGTGTGGAAGCAGCTTAACCAGATACTGGATTGAAGTGTTATGTAGAGTACAGGAGCCAGAAAAATAACAGTCTTAGAATCATAGACTGGTTTGGGTTCAAAGGAATCTTTAAAGGTCACCTAGTCCAACCCCAGTGCCATGGGCAGAAACATCTTTCACCAGGTTGGGTTGCTCAAAACCTCATCCAACCTGACTTTGAACACTTTCAGGGATGGGTCATCCACAACTTCTTCTGGGAACCTGTTTCTTTGTCTCACCACCCTTCCTTATATCTAAACCTATTCTTTTTTAGTTTAACCATTGCCCCTTGTCCTGTCACTACAGGCCCTGGTAAAATGTCTCCATCTTTCTTGTGAGACCCTATTATACATCAAAAGGCTGCAAGAACACTTCTATGGAGACTTCTTTTCTCTGAGCTGAACAACCCCAACTCTCTCAGTCTTTCTTTGTAGGAGAGGTGTTCCAGCCCTCTCTTGATTTTCATGGCCCATTTCCACTGCATCTTTTTGTATCATAGCCAACCAAGTTCTGCTGACACCACTCCACCCATACACATTTGCCAAGCAAAAGCAGAAGCCTTGGCAATTGTTTCTCAGACAATACATAAACATATATCCATACATATTGATTTCAATATACAGGGATATGGACTGGGACTATTCAGAAAAAGAAGCCCCTTTTAACACCTTCCACATCCTCTATTCTCTTGCAGAGATATCCAGCGTATTGGCATCACTCTTGTTGGTCACCAGAAAAAGATTCTAAACAGCATCCAGCTCATGCGAGTCCATTTGAATCAGCTTGAACCAGTTGAAGTGTGATGTTTACACCATCATTATTCCAGTAGTATTAAACTCTGGGGAAATTCAAAGGGATCGTCACTGTAAGAAAAAGAGATGTATGCTTCAGTATGCTACTTGAAGACTTGATGCACCCACAGAGTGCACACTACATGTCCTCTTCCATGAACAAAAAATAGACTTGCCATGATTTGAAGGTAGAGCTAAATAACTGGTGGCATTTAAATGTGACTGACATCATACACTGGGATTGGATTGGTGGGGGGGAAAGTTATAATTACATGGGGAGGAGATTGAATAATAGCTTGGACAGATTACAAGCACCTGTTGCTTCTTCTCTGCCAACAAAAGGTATTGAAGAACTTTACAAAGCCATTAGCTGGTTGTATCTGTGGTTTGGAGACCAGAAAAGCTACAAAGACATAATAAAGGCAACAAAATTTTACCCTTTTTTTATTTTTTAATTTTTTTTTTCAAAAACATGCCATCATGGTAAGAGAGATTCTCTCAGGTGGAGAGGAGTATCAAGGTATCACTTGGTATGCCAGCTTGGTCCAGAACTCAAGTTTCAATTGCTGCTCAGTATGTGGTAAACAATAGGACACGTCACCTGGCAAAGAGGTTGAGAGTAAAGGTCTCAAAATTCTGTGTTATTTCATGTGCAGTTAATAGGTCTGCTCCATGATTCAGACGGGAAACTTATTAACCCTTTGTGCTAATGCAAGGAACAGCAAGTCTTTGGTGCTACACAATACTATTTGTGGGAATGCAAGAGAATGGAACAATAAGTATTCTTAGAATCCATCCTCCTGGATCTGCAAGTGGAGAGGGAAACATAGGTTCTAGTCCTCACAACCTGATTCTTGAAAGGTGTAAGTTATGATATTCTGAAATACTTTGTACCCAGATTTTTGGTTTTGTTCTCTTCTGCCCCCCTTACAGACATTGAATATCATGAAAAAAAAAAAACCACAAAAAACCACCAAACCAAAAAGAAGCCTTTTTCTGTCAAAAAAATACTTGCTCTTTTTCTCATCCTAACTAGTTACATCAATGAGCACAGCTGGTTGTATGTTATTTCTGAAGAAAATGCAGACCTGCAATAGTCAACTGCAAAGAGATAATTGAAACAAGGGAGGTGAAAGTTTCCAAAGTTCTTGTCAAGGATGATCAGAGAAAGGTACTGGTCTTTAAAGAGTACTTCAGTCCTTAAAAAAGGAATAAGAATATCCTTGGGATCAACTATGCTGTCTGGTAGAGATGTATACAAATAACCAGAATGACAGAGCTTATGTCTCCCTTCAAACAGACTAGTACCTGCTTAAGGAAAGATCTGTTTTGAGGAGGCCAGAGCCTCAGGACTGTATCTATCACTATGCAGGAATATGAAAACACCAAACTGAGCTTGAGGGGAAAATTTTAGTTGAAGATGGAGAATAGCAGTGCATTCTTTCAAGATATAGAAAAGTCAATGCAAAAACAGTACAAGGAAGCAAGTATAAAACATTTATGACAGTACAAAAAGAGTGTATAAATAAAAAAAGAGGCAGACTAGAGTGAGTCCAACCTTAGAAAATTTGATTCTGTTGCTTTTTAAGGGATTTCTACAAACTTGTAATCCAGTTACATGTGTGCTGACTGACTGTCAGCTCCACCTACAGCATCTAAAACTGAACGAGTGTTGCCTTCTTCAGAAAGCATATTGAGTACAAGATGTTGGGGGGAGTCTGTAGTGACTTTCATTTGTATTCACTGTGGTCTCTAGCACCTTCCATATGTGTTCACCAGAGGACAAACAATGTATATATATGTACTCATATGACTGTATTCTACAGGCCATTTGAGGAAACATGGCAGGCTATGCTCAAGATTAGTGGAGAAATTAGTGATATAGTTAAAATCTTACAGCCTCTTTTCAGCCTAGTGGAAACATATGCAGAAAATACATTCTTTCTCTTCATGCAATGGGAAACAAAATGAGAGTCTTGTCTGAATCTCATACTAGTGACAATGAAGTTTAACAGCCTCTTATGGAGACCTGCAATGAAATGAATTACTTGGTGGTATTTCAGGCAATACAACATATACTTTTGTGTATGAAGTCTATGTCAAAGTTGTTTTCAGTCAGAGGAAAGGAATTTACTTGCTATGCCAAGGCAGGCAAGTAGTGACCGGACATCATAGATCTCTTCTTCCTCCTGTTCTAAAGCAAAGCTGAAATGTCTCTATGATACTTTCAAAGTGCTAAGTCTCAAGATGTCCTGTCTGTGGCTAGAACTGCACAAGAACAGCCTTGTGGTCACAGGCAAAGTGCAAAAGGATAACTGTTCTCTGTAAGAAGTCTCTCCATTCTCTTTATTCCAAGGGTGTTCCCTATTTTCAGAGTACTTCTTCCATAATTTGGGCTGCAAAGGCTCTTGTGTTGCAGTGCATCTTACGTTATTTGTCATCATGTTGGTCCTCAACTCTGCAGGCATGGACGAAGGGTGATAATGGCAAAAGAATTAGATATATCTGTTTCCACAGATGTCATCTGGGATGTTCTGCAGTATATGAGCACCTTCAACAGGTAGGGATGGGAATCCAGAGGGAAAGGAGTGGAAGTCACCTAGACACCTGATATCTGTCCTTCACCAGAAGAGTAAGAAACAGTTAGAAAAAAAAAAACTTACAGAGCCATATTCTTTGCCAGAGAAGCAATGAGAGATTAACAAGTTGTTGCCCACATTTATGCAGTGCATAAGATAACTGAGTAAATTGGTATCAGTGTGTAAACCTTCATGAAGGCATTAGGCATTTGTATGAAAACTCAAAAGAGTCATACCTACAGCTGAAAAGAATATATTGCAAAGATTAACAACTCTTCTGCGTGAACACCAATTTTTCAATATCTGGAAACGAGAAGAAACTTCACCTTAAGGCAAACAGTTTCATAATTAATTCTGATGAAATTCTTTAAACCTCCCTTTTTGGTGTTGCTGGACAGTCTCCCAGATAGATAATTAGGTCTGCACTAGCATGTCAGTTACTGTATCATGCTACCAAAGAGCATATCAGAGAAGCAAGTTTCCACCTATGCTGCTTCAGCAGCCAAGTGCAATTCTCGGCCAGGAGTTACATGTCACTGCACCCCCTGCCTCACTAAGCCAGGGCATGTTTATGTCAAAAGCAGGCCCTGCTCATCCAGAGTATTCAAAGACAAGCATGTAAGCCAAGATTTTTCCATCCATGCCTGAAATGATGTTGAGGAAAGGCTCAGGGACACACAGTGTTCTTGTGTTTGGCACCCAAGTATCCTCAATGCATGTGAAGTCCCTATTTTTCATTTTATTTGTTTGGTTTTGAAAATTCAAGAATGTAATCTTAGTGCATATTTTGCCAACACTATATTAGGGCTAGCTGAGGGAGCACAAGCTGCTTAGTACTACTTAAGGTGAGCTGAAAAATTCTGTTCAGTACCAATTTATTCAGCACCTGGGATTTTTCTAGAAAGAAAAAAGCTACTGTAGCTTTCTTAGTCCTGCACAATTCACAAAGTATTAAACTGAATGAAACCTCTGTGTGTGGTGGGAAATGATGAGCACCACCATGGAACTAACCTGTAATAAGCAAACAAAGGTAGAGCTGTCCCCACCACTGGATTGTCTTTGGTCAGAGATTCCAGCCAATGAATCTACCTGGAACTAGTCTAAGTCAAGCTTGAATACATCCTGTCCTTAGGCAGCTACACAGCTCTTAAGCATGAGTGCAGCTAAGCAGTAGATTTTGGGACAAAACTCTAATGTACTGCTTAGCTGCACTCATGCAATGCAATGAGCTGTTCATATATATTCCATGCTAGCAACTATTAATGACCATTGAGCATCCTAAGGATTATAGATCACATGTAAATTTGAATATCTGAATATCATTAAAAGAGAGCATGGCCTTCTAAAAACCTCATGCCCTACTAAAAAAACTAGTCTAATCCTTCATTTTTCAAATCTATATGGAAATAAAATGACATCTGACTTAGAATTTACATTTTGTGGTGACATTCAAGATCATCATGTTCTGTGTTTGAAACTGTTCCTCTTCTGTGTCACTGAAAGGGCTGCACTGAACTAAAGAGAAATCGCCATGTCTACTAGAGCTTGCTGTTTTGTAACTTGGACTTGAATTTCTTCTCCTGGTGTGCTACCTGAAACACAGAAGAGAAGGCTTAAATGCCCTCAAAAAGCCTTGGAGCTTATATATTGTCCCCCTTTTCTGGAATCATGAGAAAACTATCTTCCTGAAATAACCTCAGTTGAAATACACAGATTCACTAAAACGCATCAAGATTTTTTTCTAGTTTCTTCCATTACCTTTGTTTCTTGGATAAACAGAAAAATGTAGTCTTTTTGTCAACTGCTGTAAGAGTCACAAGTATGGCTACAATGAGTTGGCATCTTGGCATCTATGCCTAAATATTCAATAGAGTTTGGTCTGTTATTCACACCTCTCATACAAGACCAAGCATGCTTAGCTAACAGAGATAATGGTGTTTGCTTCTGAAAACTAATCCCTGAAATTCAGAATAAAGTGTGACTTATTCTAGTTTACATACTAGGACTAGACCTTGTAAGCAATGTAAGCAATTCTTTCTCTCATTGCATTTGGGTAGCTTTTATACAAACTTATTACTGTCCATGCATTTGGACAGCTGTAGCAGATTAATCATGTATGAACAATTCTAGTCCTAAACTAGAGGACTCTAGTCATCTTTGAACAATATTCATTCTGCAAGTCAACTGGAGATTAAAAATAAGAACATTAGGTTTATTCAGAGAAGTCAGCTAGTTTGACAGATATGAATGAGAAGGCAATATATAAAACAAGCTATTTAAAAATAGATCTATTAGTGCTGCTTTGTTGAAAAAGATAGTAAGTATAATGTATCCCAATGTCTCTACTATAAGTTAAGCCACAAAACTTGCAATTTTAACCTGTCATCTCTGCAGACTCATAACAAGAATGAACCCACAACAATAATAATAATGATAAACAAATGTAGATTTTCCCAGTGAAGAGAACTACAGAAAAAATATAATTAGCCCAACAGCTGGGTTACCTGTGATTTGTAGAGAAAAGCAATGTATTTTTTGACAGGTGAAATATTATTGCAAACTGAAAAATCAGTCTATCAAACCTATCAGTTAGGAAACTAAACGTCAGCTTAGAGACGTAATTAAGATCATGTAAACTGCATACACGGAGAATTTAGTGCAGATGTAACATTTATTGTTAGAACTACTGAACTGTTATTACTCAAATTTAGGATGCTTTTTTACACCTTTTTAGGAGATAGTACTAAGTTATAAAGCTAACACATTGAGCATGTTTGGTTGAGTAGCTTTACACAAATCATAAAATCAATGAACCATTCTTGAGAATTCTCTTATACAGTGACAGTCAGAATGCAGCACAACTGGCAAGCTGAACTGTAAGTTCAGTTTTTAGTACTGCAGACCTGTGTCATCCCTTCTGGCTGTGAAATAATGCCTTCCTTGCTATGCTTTTTGTGTAAATGCAATAATATCTGTGTTTAACCTTTGTTTTACGAGACCAAACAATGTGAGGTAATTTCTATGCCACCTAGGTTTCTTCCCAAGACACTTAGGAGTGCAATTCAGGACTGGGAATGAATGGAAAAGAACTCAATGATTAAGCACAAAGAGACATTTTCTAGCCGTGAACATTTATGGGGCTGTTACTCTGCTGACACATTTACTGTAAACTGCGTTCCTCACTTAATGATGTTAAATTCTCTTGTGGTATGGGAATGGGACCTAATAGAATGTAACAAGGTTTTAAAAGCTTTATTGTTTTCATAGTTCTTGTCCAGACTTGGGTTGGAAGGGACCTTTAGAGATCATCTAGTCCAACCTCCCTGCCAAAGCAGGTCCACCTAGATCAGGTCACACAGAAATGCTTCCAAGTGGGTTTTGAAGACCTCCAGAGAAGGAGACTCAACACTCTTCCTGGGCAGTCTGTTCAAGTGCTCTATCACACAGTGAATTAGTTTTTTCTTATGTTTAAATGGAACTTTTTGTGTTCCAGCTTCATCCTATTACCCCTTGTCCTGTCATTAGATACAATAGAAAAAGGGATGCTCCAACCTCCTGACATCCACCATGTAGATATTTGTAAATATTAATGAGATCCCCTTGTAGTCTCCTCTTCTCCAGACTAAACAGCCCCAGTTCCTGCAGCCTTTTGTCATAAGGAAGATGCTCCAGTCCCCTGATCATCTTGGTGGCCCTGTGCTGGACTCTTTCCAGAAGTTCCTCTACCTCTTGAGCTGGGGAGCCCAGAACTGGACACAGGACTCCAGATGAGGCCTCACCAAGGAAGAGTAGAGTGGGAGGAGAGCCTCCCTTGACCTGCTGGCCACACACTTCTTTATGCATCCCAGAATGCCATTGGGCTTCTTGGCCATGAGGGCACATTGCTGTCTTATGTTTAGTTTATTGTCAACCAGGACTCTCAGGTCTCTCTCCGCAGAGCTGTTCTGCATCAGGTCGACCCCCAGCCTGTACTGGTGCATGGGGTTGTTCCTCCCGATAGTTTTACACGTGTGAATTTTATGTGTTTATCAAACAGAATTTGCCTGAGACCATATTTTTGGTCACAGATTCTAGAATGTGGACAGAGGCAACATGGAAGTTTCCTGTCCAGCATGGTAGTAGAAAAAACATGCACTAAGTATTTTCAGTCATTGAGGCATGCAGAATCAGAGGACATAGAGTATTTCCATAGGTGCCATGAGACCAAAATTGCAAGTACATCAATGGTGGATGTCAGGAGGTGAGGGACATCCTTTTTTTCTATTGTATCTAGCAATAGATTAGGGATAAGGGATAATGGGATGAAGCTGGAACGCGAAAAGTTCTATTTAAACATAAAAAAACCCTATTACACTGTTCAGGTGAGGGAGCCCTGACAGAGGCTGCCCAGGGAGTGTGTGGAGTCTCCTTCTTTGGAGGTCTTCAAGACCCACCTGGACGCATTCCTGTGTGACCTGATCTAGGTTGACCTGCTTTAACCGCGGGTTAGACTGGATGATCTCTAAAGGTCCCTTCCTGCCCCTACCTTTCTCTGATTCTATGAAATAATACACTTTTTTAATTAAGTGTATACCTTTGAAATGTTTTAATTGAGAATTCTTTCTTCCCACTTATTATTAGCCATGTGAATAATGGTTTGGAAAAAAAAATAAAAGAAAAGCTAAAAATGCCTTGAGAAGAGAAGCTCATGCCTCTATAGACTTATTCTCATTCTTTCCAAGCTTGTTTGATTGATTGTGTTATTTGCCAAATATTGATATTAAGATGACTCAAGCAATGAGGTTCTTTCACTTCACTTGGAAGCACTTATCAGTATCAAGACTTATCATAGAATCATAGAATGGTAGGGTTGGAAGGGACCTTTAGAGATCATCTAGTCCAAACCCTCTGCAGAAGCAGGTCCAGCTTCATCCCTTTACCCCTTGTCCTGTTGCTAACTACAATAGAAAAAAGGACTGCCCCAACCTCCTGACACTCACCATTTAGATATTTGTAAATATTAATAAGATCCCCCTCATTCTCCTCTTCTCCAGACTCAACAGCCCCAGTTCCCACAGGCTTTCCTCATATGAAAGATGCTCCAGTCCCCTGATCATCTTGGTGTCCCTGCACTGGACTCTCTCCAGAAGTTCTCTGTCCCTCTTGAGCTGAGGAGCCCAGGACTTCTTATTGTTTCATTATTAATCCTTAAAGCCTGAAGGTCAGTCACGAATTAATATTTCAGTTTAACTATCAGATAGGTTTCCCAGATTTTGAGGCTGTCTTTTCATGTATGTTTATTGAAATATTATACCAATGTCACAGTATTTAAACAACTGAACTTTGGGCCCTCAAAGTTGCACAGCCCAGCCTTGGTTTTATTTGAACAGAGGATCTCCTCTCTTTGTTAGAAAAGTTGCATCTTTCTACACAGCACTTCCATGGTGGTCTCAGAAGCGGCACAACTTCATTCACTCAAACGGCTGCCTCATGATGTCCAGATAGGATTGACTTGGCTGATAGTCTAGGTAAAAATATTTCTGACAGGTGTATTGGTGGCCTGCAAAAGATAAACATATAATTTTGTCCAGGACACAGCTGAGCAAAATGGATTTTGCTGAGAGAAGAGCATCAGGATAGATGTATTGACCATCTTACTGTTGCAGTGCTTTAATTTTTGGGTTTTTTTATTCATTTCTCTCTTTTCTGCACCCCAAAAAGACTTAGTATACTGTCACTGAGAAAACAAGCCCAACATTGAAAGGACAGCAAATCTGATGCCAGATAGAAAAGGCATCAGATATAGACAGATGGATATGAAACTCTCAGTACTGCAAAAACTTGAGAGTTTCAGAAAGGTACACTCTACTTTGCACAAAACTTATAATTATTTCTTCCCACTGGGATGGGAGGACTGTATGGTTGAAGTTGCCTTATGCTAGAGAGGCAGAAAAAACATCCAGAGCAACATACATGGGCAGATTCAAAGGCTTGTTAGCTTGAATGGGAAACCTGTTTATGTGAATTCCTACAAATACAAGGACAGATGCAAAAAATAAGATGATTGAAAATTATCCTAATTACTAATAAATCTACATAAAATTGATAACCATATAGAAAAGAATCCTGCATATCAGTTTCCATTGTTTAGGTTTTTGTGGAATTAAATGTAATAAATTGGTTTGAGATGGGAATAATCAGTCTATTTTATTTAACAGTAAAAGCTGAAAAGTATTTATTGATCTGAGGAATGTCTGGCATGACTCAGCAAAAAAAGGCCTACCTCAGATGACTACTTCAAATCCTTCTCTAGACTTGAATCTCTCATCTTTGTTACTCTAAGATCTTAGACATTTTTGTGGTGAGGATACATAGCCATTACACTGCAGTGAAAGCAAATGACCACAAGGCAGCAACAGAGATCTTAGTGGAAAACAAGAAGGACTTCAAGAAACTAATCTCTGCCTTGAGCTCGAGATATGAAGACTTGCTCAGTACATGTCTGTTTACAGAAGATATGTATGCGGCAACCTCAATTAAATACAAACCATTGGAACTAGGTTTTAGTTCAAACAGCTACAAAAATCAACATAACCCCATCTAAAGCCTCATCTAAGCCATTGAGATCTATGTGTAAATCAAACCACAGAATCACAGAATCTCAAGGGTTGGAAGGGACCTCAAAAGATCGTCTAGTTCAACCTCACCACCAGAGCAGGATGAGACCAGTTTTATAACTTTGGAATGCAGCTGCTACATCTAAATGTCAAGGAGCTTGTCCATAAAGCTATTATATCTTCTTCTCATTCCCCTCTCACTTATTTAATTAAAAGATGTTATTTTATCAGCTAACAGAGCTCTTGTAATAAAAAAATGAAGTGTGTTTTTTTTTTTTAATAAGCAGCCTCCCTCTTCTGCTTGATTTTATTACATTTTCCTTAAATGTGCCATACTCTGAACCCTACAAGTGCAAACTCCTTCTCTGAGTATTACAAACACCATACATTCAGGTAATTATGTATTGTGTCCTCCAGAGCCAATGTTTAGTCAAATAAGAGCTGACTCAATGTGTTACTTCTAGCAGTACATTCAGGGGTTTATTTTAAGTCTTATTCTACATTCATAAATAACCTTTCAAAAAGATGCAGCTGATAAAATCCTCTGTGACAGAAATGTGATTGCCTGGTCTACAGTAAGAACTATTAAAAGACTATGCAGGTGTCCATAGGTTGGTTGTGGGTTTTGGTAAAACAATTCTATTTTATTTGCAGAGCATGGGTGAAGGAAGTGCATGCTGCTCAGAGTGAAGCTATTTTCATGAGCAGAGGACTAGTAACTAAAAAGCAAGTTTTGTCTAAGAAAATATGGAACATAATTATTCACCTTAGAGGAAAAGAATGCCTTGTTCCACATAATGATCAAGGATGATGCAGCTTTGAAGAACTGTGAAATACTTAAAAAAAAAAAGCTGATTGAGAAATTCTACAGCAATATAATCCAATGAAAATTTGCTTTATCTTGAGTCCATCTTTCTTCCTTATATCAGTGCTAGTATTCATACATTTTCACAGAGAAGAAATCTCAGGAAACTCACTACGTGGTTCTATGGGCTTCTGGAGAAAAGAGGACACAGGTCCCTGGCATTGCACCAGTCTACTTTTGCTTTGTGCTTTACAGGTATGGAACAGCAGACAAAGCAGCAGATCACATCAAAAGAACGATGACAGAAAAGGAAAAATCATTAAATATTATGGATCAGAGATTACAAATCTTATCTAAAATTAACTTCCACTTTCTCAAGAATAATAGTTATTTCAATGTGGCAAAAGCACTCTCTGATAAAATATAAGACATTCTCTCTCTGTCATACACAGAGCTGTGCCTGGAATCCTAAATTCTCTAACTTTCAAGGCAAATGCCTTCAACATCATGAGGTTCAAGAAGAGCAAGTGCAGAGTCCTGCATCTGGGAATGAACAACCCCATGCACCAGTACAGGCTGGGGGTTGATCTGCTGCAGAGCAGCTCTACAGAGAGAGACCTGGGAGTCCTGATTGATAATAAATTAAACATGAGCCATCGATGTACCTTTGTGGCCAAGAAGGCCAGTGGCATCTTGGAATGCATCAAGAAGAGTGTGGTTAGCAGGTCTAGGGAGGTTCTGCTCCCCCTCTACTCTGCCCTAGTGAAGCCTCATCTAGAGTACTCTGTCCAGTTCTGGGCTCCCCAGCTCAAGAGGGACAAGGAACTTTTAGAAAGAGTCCAGCACCAGGCCAACAAGATGATCAAGGGACTTGGAGCACCTTTCTTATGAGGCATATGGGGCTGTTCAGTCGAAAGGAGACTGAGGGGAGACCTAATTAATACTTACAAATATTTGAAAGGCGCATGTCAAGGGGATGGGGAAACACTTTTTTTCTGTAGTGTCCAGTGGTAGGATTAGAGGTAATGAACTAACTTAAACTTAAGGAAAAATTTCTTTACTATACGGGTGAGGGAGCATTGGAACAGGCTGCCCAGGTAGGGTGTGGGATCTCCCTTCTCTGGAGGGTTTCAAAACCCGCCTGGATGCATTCCTGTGCGACTTAATCTAGGTGCACCTGCTTTAGCAGGGGGGTTGGACTAGATGACCTCTAGAGGTCCCTTCCAACTCCTACCATTCTGTGATTCTCTGATTCTGTGATGTAAGGTAAAGAAACATGTAAGAATTATGGGACAGCAAACACTATTTTAGCCCCTACCACTAAAACTCAAGATGATATTATAATCCCTTAGTCAATATCCAGAAATATTCAGAACAGAGGCCTACAATGACGTGTGCTTCAACCAGATGTGTACTGTGCAACCACTTCTTGCACAAGATACTAGTTGAACAGAGACAAGAAATTCTTCACTTGATTTATTAGCTTTTTAACATGTAGGTTATCACTATTTTGTGTAATTTTATAGGAAATAACTTCATGTGTGATTACTAAGCCAGGAAAGTGCACATAAATAATTCAAAACATCAAATTATAAGCAAAAAAACCACCTCATATGACTGACTGTCTGTGGCCATACCAGAGTTAAAATATCAGATAAGAAGCTAAAGCTTGGTTTCGTCTGAACTACTGTTAGACGTCTCCCGTTGAGTTGCAGAATACACGTAGATAAGCCAGATTTCTTGATTATTAACCTTTGCTAATTCAGCAATTGGAGGTGAAGGTATACTTCTTTTGTCCACATATAGTTATCCAATTTAGACTTAAGTGAACTGTGCCCCATTTTATAAAACAAAGGAGGATACACTGCAATGGTAGCACAAAGAGCAAAACATTTTCATCTGCAACATACAAAGACCAATTTAATGAGGCATAGGCTCTTTTTGTACTGACTCAGTAGCTCTCCAGCTTGTAAGATACTAGTGATATGCCTCATCGTTGCTGGCAGCATAGTTAACCACCGAGACCACGTTGCTCTGGCCATCAAGGACTCTACCCATGGGAGACACTGTTCCCTTGGTGATGCATGTTCCGCCGGGCTAACTCTCCTGCATATTTGCCCATGCCCAAGGTCCATGGACTGTGATCCTCCCAGACTACTCCCAGATTTTGGGGAACTTTTCAAGAACTTTTAAGGACTTTCCAGGACCCTTCAGAGATGGCACCAGGCATGTGCCAGCAATAGGAGTGCTTAAAAGAGCACGGGGGCTTGAGCTCTCCCTCCTCACCTTCTCACTGGACCGGATGGAACATCGGACGGACAAGCAGACTGCTGGTGGCGCTGTGGACTCGCGTTGGTGACTATTGCACCCTTTCTCTCACTCTCTTCCTTTTCTTTCCTTCTCCCCTTTCTCTTTTCCTTGTTAATTTTTGATTGTAAAAATAGTTTAGCACTTGACTCTGTTTTGAGCCTTAATTCTGTTCCTGAGAATGCGTGAAACAGAATCATGATAATCTGTTTGATTGGACATCACTCAGGAGTCAAGCCCAGCCACCCCCAGCCACACAGAATTGTCTGAGGTCATCTGGAAAGTAAAGGGGTTTAACTTCTGCCAAATTGAACCCAACAGGGAATCGTGACACAGCTCACCAGCACAGCATTGAGAGCATACTCAGAATATAAGGTGTTCTCCATCTCTGGCTTTAGTCAGGGTAGGAGAACAAGGACAAGATGGACTGTACCGCTATATTACTATTTTGGCAGAAGGTGATGCTTGTGAATGGTAACTTGTGATCTTGCTTAAGAGTACCTATTCCTGCTTTCCCTTTTTGCCATATCATTCTCCTCTACTCCTGTTCTCACTTACACTGTGTTCACTACTTGTTTGAAATAAAGGAGAACATTACCATTTAAGGCCAGACGCAACCCTAAAATCACCTACTTTCACCTTCCATGTATCTTAGGTGCTTATAATTCTCCACATATCAGGGATTTAGGTAGAGACGTCTAGATAGAACTTCCAGAAAGTATTGGAGACTAAAAAAATTACCATTTATTGTGGAAATTTGTTCCCCAGTTACTGTTACAGAAGGTATCACTACTTGAGCTTAAAATTAACATTGGCTTAAGCTCACAGTCACTGCTTCTTATGTCATTCTCAGCTACTTGACAGAGCTGTTGTAAAGCTGGCATTTTCTCCTGATGAAGGTATTTATACTTCTAAGGTGGCACTCTATTTTCTTTTTAATACTCATACAGACTGTAGTTTTTAAGCTTCTCAGTGTCAGGTATATTTTTGCAATCCTTGATTAATTTTCAAGGTTCCCTTCAACAGCTTTAACTTTTCAGATGCTTTAACAATTTTACATTCTTTCTCCTGCATAATGTTTTCAATATGCATGCCAAGGGATTGCAGGACTGATTCTTACAGTTTCAAAGCATTAACTGTTATGTTGATATCTTTTTCTGCTTCTCCCTCAAACTAGTTTTCAGTGGCCACTACTTCCCTCACATCTAGTCTGTTACTATAGCTAGCTTTCTTCCTTAAGAGCTATAAAACTTTGGTTTACAAAAACTCACCCAAGACCAGTATCTCTATGTAGGAATCCAGGTTACCAAAACCACACAATGTCTCTAAAACTGCTCTGCTTTAATCTTTATTCTATTTAATATTGTGTCATTGATCACATATTGAACAGCAGTGATATGGTCCTTGTCTCTTTTTCTTAATATCCCTCTTATCCTGTTTCACAGTAGGCTTGCAATGAAACCTGAAAGAGAATCCTCACGCAAAAGAATATGATCTTGTTTCCTACTGTCTCATCTTCCCAACAGACTGACTAAACAATCAATGCCATGATCCTAAAGGATTCATCGACAGAACTGCTGCTTTTTTACTCTACCTCTTGCTACAAGTAAGCACTGCCCTAGAATTTTCTTTTTTCCTACGTCACCCACTCACATCTCCCCACTACATGAAGCCAGACTAGAAATTATTTTCTGTCCCTCTGCCATGAAATAATTCATTCTAAGGAACGGAAGTTGGTGTTTGCTCTCAATTAGGAGCCCTGTAATCTGTGCGCGTATGTGGTCAATTATTGTATTAATGCATAGGATAAACTCCTTCCTCTTTAGATAGGTATACAGACTGAGTTGAAGTTTAAACCTCCTCCCTTTAGAAAGGTTTTGAAGCAGACTGTGGAAAGATTTTAACATACATAAAATCATTAGCATTTCTTGAGATTGGATAATTTCAGTTATTTAATCACACTCAACCTAACCAGGGCAACAAATGTAACTGATGCATTTGAAGTTCTGTTTGTTGATGTGTTTTTGTTTAGCCAATACTTCCTTGGGCCTGTGGCAAAATTTAGTAAGAAAAAGAAAATAAGAAAAAGGGATGGAAGAGTCAGAGGAAGGCAAGAAGAAGAGCCTTGAGACCTGATAATCAGAACAGACACTGCTTTGGTGATATGTCTCTTAAATAATTCTGACAAAGTAGAATATATATCCATTCTACACACCATAGTAATATGGGGAAACTCACACATACAGAAGCGTGTATTGTGCCTAAAACTATAGACATATCCATAGCATGTATTAGAATTTCAGCATTTCTAAATTATCAACATAGTGCTGCTCCCAGTCAGCCACAGTAGCCAGGTTATACCTCTCTAACCCCAAGGGCATAAAATTATTCAGAATTAGATAAAAATATGACTGGTTCTTTTTTACATTAGTTCAAAATCAATTTGGGAGTATTTTCTTTCAGATTTGATTCTTAGGAGTAGCATCAGATAAACAGTCTGAAAAGCTGTGGGTAGGAGTTTGGCATAGACCTTTTTTCTGGAGCAATTCCCCACTTTCACTTCTGTATCTATGACTTAGACTAGGAACACAGCAACTCCATGATGATAAAACGGCAAACTGATGGATGTTTTCTGAATTTGTTCCCATTTTCTATCACTAAACCTTGCTACAGATCCTCTCTCATCATAGAGCTGAAGCCAGACTATCGTATTCTATATCTGTGACATGCTATTGTTACAATGCTGTTCAGCAAACACTCTGAGTGCATATGGGTCATAAACAAAGGGACGTGTATCTCACTTAGATACTCCAAAATTTGCTGTTTTTCTAGATTTTTTTGCCCTACATTTTTTTCCTCTGGCACAGCACAATCCTGATATTGTTCCATCTGAAAGGAGAACCACTAGTGAATGACAGTGAAATCTATATGTGACCAGGTAGCCTGGAATAGAACATAATGTATCAACTCTTAATTAACTCCATCCTCTCACACTATACTCAGAAAGGAACTTTGAACAAGAATTTGGAATTTTGTACAATATATTGGATTCGGACAAGATCCGAACCAGTCATAAGATTTTGTAACTCTGGGCAGAACATTTCCTTTTATGTCTCAAACACTCAGGTAACCCTTGAAAACCACTGTGTAAGTTTGACATTAAAGACACTGTGAAAATCACATGTTTTCTTTTCAAATAAGCTTGTTTTTCTTCCAGTAATCTTCTTGTCACATTAATAGAATAATGCAACAAAACACCCCAGCTTCTAATTTGTGTCTAACCTTGGATAAAGAAAGGAACATAGATCCCCTTGTTTCATTTATACTATGCTGCAGGCACGCCTGTTATGCTCTTCATGGTCATCAAAACAGTCATAGGATTCAAGAGCAATTTAACTGGATCATGTGGCTCTTACTTAAGAGGACTTACTAGATACCCTAAAAGTATCAGTAGCACCACATTATCAGCTACTTCTCTTGCTAGTTAATGTTCTGTGCTCCTCTGAGATCATGGTGACTCCAGGACTTCTTGAGACTCTGACTCTCCAGAACATGAGGAGTTTTAGCAGAGAATCCTTGGATCGATTCTACTAGTGATTCGGTTGGGATTTCTGTGAATACTTAAAAGGATACACAGAAGAGGTTGCTCATAGATAACATCCTAGTTGCAACTGTCCTGGAAATGATACACTTCCATTTGGATGATCCATTTAACTGAACATCAAAAAAACCCAAAAATAAAAACAGGAAGATTAAAGTCTATTATAACTTTATATTTCAGCTTCCTTTCAGAAAATAAAACTTTAAAATAGTTTAAATATATATCTAAAGTATCTCTTGAATGAAATGAAGACTTCCATAAAAAATTATTCTGTCGTTCTAGGCAAAAAAACTCCTTGCTTTTAGTTTTCATAATCACAATGACGTTCACCACTTTCTTAACAAAACAAAAGAATACAAGTGACTCTCTAACACTGGCATTATTTGCAACAGCAGCTATTCTCTGGAATGTGGTTCTGCAAACTCTATACAATTTCTAATCAGGAATAATTTAAATGTATTTATGCTGACTGCTGATGATCTGTCTTACATAAGATGTTAACACTAACAACCCTTTAAAGTAATTTCAGCACATCCGTTTTTGATCAAAACATATAATCTCTTGACATAGTAATTGTTCCTGTTAGCCCTTATATTCATCACTCTGAATGTGCTATGGTGATTCAGTTGGCATGAAGTTAAGCAAATCACACTACAGTTTTTCTGATCCTGCTCTTTTCCTTGCAGGTAATTTAGGAATTATCCATACTAACATACCCCCCTGAATAAATATTGTGCTTTGGAGTTGTACACTCTTCTGTAAAAAAAGGTAACATTTAACTCCTAGGAACCTTTCAGGAACAACTACTGATTAGATTATCCATTATTGGCAATTTCAGCCAAAATTTGCCGCATGAACAAACTGTTGCTTTATTCTTTCAGCTCCTAAGAGTCAAAATAACAAGACAGATGTGTTGGTTTTATGTGGAGCTGATGTGTTCACAAAAGGAAAGTCCTGCCTCATCAATTTGCTATTCTTCTACTATAATGTTACCTACCCCCTGGTGAAGGGAAGTTGGCAAATGTAGATTTTCTGGATTTTGCTAACGCTTTCAGTACTGTTTCTCACATTATCTCTCAGGGCAAGCTATCCAACTCTAAGATGAGCAAGGATGCTTCACACAATGTGCTGGGTGAAGAAGTGCCTGAACAGCAGGACTCAAAGGTTCTATTTAGTGGGGCCACATCTGTCTGGCAATTGGTCAGTGGTGTTTCTCCTGTAAAAGATTTCTATCAGTGATCCAGATGAATGAGTTTAATGCATTCTTAGCAAGGTTTCTGATGATACAGAACCATGAGGTGCTGGGATAAGAGGATTCCTCACAGAGGTATTTAGATAGATCATAATATTTGGCAATCAACAGTGGTATGAAATTTAGCCAGAACAAATGCTGGATTCTGCATCTGAGATGGAGGAATATCAGATGTAAGAATACTTTGGGAGAGGAGTGTCTGGAGAGGAGCACTGCAGAAAAGGATCTGGGGAGTGCTGCAAACTCAGTACCAGTCAGCAGTGTACTCAGGAAACCAAGAGGGCAAACCATGGTCTGGGGTGCATTTAACACAGCAGAAGCAGCCTGTTGAGAGGTGATTATCCTGCTGGTGTGGCCTCACCTTCAGTACCATGTGCAGTTCTGGGCCCTGTAATTTAAGAACGATGTGAAGGTCCTTGAATGCATCCAGAGGAGGGCAACAAAGCTGGTGGAAGAGCTGGAATGCATGTCCTGTGAGGAGAGGCCATGGACACTTGACCTGTCTAGTTTGGAGAAAAGGAAGCTGAGCGATACAGCTTCCTTTCTCTCTGCACTCTCCTGGGAAGGGCAAGTGGAGAGGGAGGCGCTGATCTCTTCTCCCTGGTATCAAGTGATAGAATGCACAGGAATGGTTCAAAACTATGTCAAGGAGGGTTCAGACTTGATATTGGGTAGCATTTATTTATCGAGAGCATGGTCAAATACTGGCTTCCTAGTGAGGTGATCAATTACTCAAGCCTGTCAGTGTTTAAAAGTTGTTTGGACAATGGGTTTAATGTGCTTTAACTGAATTGGTCAGGCAGTTGGACTAGATAATTGTGATAGATTCCTTCAAATAGAAGTATACTATTATATTCTGTTCTAGTTTGAAATTATATTGAAAAACTATTTGCGTAGCCCCATAAGACAAGAGAGGAGGAAGTGAACACTGGTCAAAAGATCATCTGTTCTTAGTCCCATTTGGACAGGCTGAGGTCAAGGGGGTTGGGCAGTTTCACTGAGAGTAGGATTTAGCTTGTAAAAATGCAATGGCTGTGGGCTGTTTGTGTAACATAATAAAACTTTAGATACATCTTTTAGAAAAAGTCACTCCTAAAAATACAGTCATTTATGGTAATGACTACTTCCTAATAATCTATTAGCAGTGCTGCATTCCTCAGCATATAGAATCATAGACTCACAGAATGGTAGGGGTTGGAAGGGACCTTTAGAGATCATCTAGTCCAACTCCCCTACAGAAGCAGGTCCACCTAGATCAGGTCACACTGGAATGGTCCAAGCAGGTTTTGAAAACCTTCAGAGAAGGAGACTCCACAGCCTCCCTGGGCAGCTTTTGCAAGGGCTCCATCACCCTCACAGTTAAATAGTTTTTTCTTGTGTTTAAAACTTTTTGTGTTCCAGCTTCATCCCATTACCCCTTGTCCTGTCGCTAGATACAGTAGAAAAAAAGGGATGCCCCAACATCCTGACACCCACCATTTAGATATTTGTAAATATTAATAAGATCTTCCCTCAGTCTTCTCCTCTCTAGACTAAACAGCCCCAGTTCCCACAGCCTTCCCTCATAAGGAAGATGTTCCAGTCCCCTGATCATCTTGGTGGCCCTGTGCTGGACTCTCTCGAGAAGTTCCCTGTCCATCTGGGCTGAGGAGCCCAGAACTGGACACAGTACTCCAGATGAGGCCTCACCACGGCAGAGTAGAGGGGGAGGAGAATCACACTCTTCTTGATGCATCCCAGGATGTCATTGGCTTTCTTGGCCATGAGGGGACATTGCTGGCTCATGGTTAGTTTGTTGTCAACCAGGACTCCCAGGTCTCTCTCTGCAGAGCTGCTCTCCAGCAGGTCAATCCTCAACCTGTACTGGTGCATGGGTTTGTTCTTTCCCAGATGAAGGACTGCACTTGTCCTTGTTGAACCTCATGAGGTTCCTCTCTGCCCAATTCTCAAGCTGGTCAAGATCTCGCTGAATGGCAGCACAGCCTTCTGGGGAATCAGCCAGTCCCCCTAGTTTGATGTCATCAGTGAACTTGCTGAGGGTACACTCTGTCTCCTCATCCAGGTCATTGATGAAGCTGTTGCATAAGAATGGCCCCAGAACCGATCCCTGTGGAACCCCACTGGCCACAAGTATCCAGCTTGATTCTGTGCCATCTATATAATCATCTAGAAGGCTGTCCCAGACAGTCCTACATGAATCACAGAATCTCAAGTGTTGGAAAGGACCTTGAAAGATTATCTAGTCCTCAAAAGATTATCTAGACAGAGCAGGACCTCCTAGTAATTCCAGTCCCTTACAGGCAGTGAGGTACTTTTTAGGTACCTGAATAAACAACCTTGGTGTAGCATGAAACACAAATATACCGCTGATAGTGCTTGGCCTCATGAATGCATGTATTGTTGAAATATGTAGTGAATTTATCTATCACCAATTAAGATACAGTCTAAAGTTTTTAATCAACGTTGACCTACTGGGAGACATGATTTAACCAAAACAGAAGCTCTGCCCTGCAGATTGTAAAGTCAAAGAGGAAGAGAGGCAATACAAGTTTTCCAAGTCCACACACCACAATTAAATTTCAAGGTTGCATGATGCTGGTAACAATTTCCCTTTGTGTGAAACTATGTAAGATAGCCTTAGCCACACTGTGACAAAATAACTCATTTTTCTGTCAGAGAACATGGCAGAAAGCAGAAAGATGTCAGGATTAGATTCACTTATGAAATATATAAGGCAGATAAGGGTGCCTGGACTGGGGAGAGGTGTAATGTAAACCAGCGTAACATCGTTGATTAGAGGAGAATCATTTAAATGTCCCTTTCCTGGTAGAGCTTCACCTTGAGAACACCATTAAACCTGTTTCTTGCATCTCCAACTACATACAGTAGATTTACGTTACTAGCCATGGTATGAGTGTAATCTACCTTAAAAAAACACCTCAAACTCTAGGTTCTCTACACTTTATTTTTTTAATTGTGCTGTGCTTTTTACTTCACTCTATCATGTTCCAGAGGTAAAGTTCACTTTCTGTAAATAGTTTGCTTTTTTTTTTTTAATTGGCAACATCTCTTTTTTTTTTTCTCCCCCATTATATAAAGAACAGAATCATCCTCTTTTCTAAATCATTGTTGCTTTTCTAAATCATTTCTAAATCTTTTCTCTATGTGCACACTCTCACACCTGCTTATATTTCTAAACCACACAATTCGAATTCTATCTTTTGTCATGTTTTCTTTATGCTCTAAAGAGGTTTTTGTACCCATTCTTACATTCCTTATTTTTTGAGACATGTTAACCAAGATAAAACACATGATTCCAGCAGAAAGTTGTCTCACTTATTTGCAGAGTGGGATAGGAGCAAGTTTTCTGAAGGACATCTTCCTTCTTTTAAATAAGCTAAAATTTAAAAAGGGAAGTCACTAACAATGAAAATATTCAAACATTGTCACCTCTTTCCTGTTTTTGGACACATTCCATTAATTTCATTATTTACTTTGAACGGTTCATTAATTCAGTGGCAGTGAACATTGGTAATAGAGAAGGAGGGCTTAGAGGAAAGGTTTCCAGTTCCTAACTTTCTAGTTACTGCACAATTACTGGTCCTTTGGTCTTCAGACCTCAAGCCAAGTTTCATTGCCTTCATGTTTGTGAGTTCCTCGGATGCAAGCCGATATTAATATCATAATTAAGCCAGAATTACAGTGTGCACACCCTAAGACTTAATAGAATAAATAACTGATCAAGCCAGTCCTGTGATTCACTTATTTGGCCACTGGCAGGAAATAGTCACCCACATCGCAATACTCAATTTCCCCAAATACCTGGTATGAGAAGAGCCCAGCACCTACTATGTTACCATTGTGAATTTTTTTTTACCCAAACAAAAGTGTTTTTTCTCTCCCTGTATTCTGACCTTCCAGCTATAGAGCAGCAGGTCACCTTGATCATTCCCTCCTTTTCCTAAATATAATTTAAGTAATGTGTCCCCTGTGCTATGAATCCTCCAAATTCGTGAAAATTATGATTGTTATATGTAGCTACCTGCAAGCAAGGATGAGATACTTCTCAGCTAAAACTCAGATGAACTAGTTTGCATACCTTCAGTGTGCACATTTTGGTGTTGAAGTGGTTATCCCTTTGCTAAACTAATTTCAGACTGTTTGGCTATCCCCCACCTCACTGGACATCCTTGACAGGAAAGGAAGACATCAGAAGCATCGCAGCAGAACAAGGTGAATCAACAGTTGGTATGTTGTGTCTTGGGTTGCAACTGTACAACCATTTTGCTGGGGAATTGGGAAAGGCTCAGCCCCACCCTTGTCTCTGCCCCATGTATGTGTTCTTCCATACCTCTCTGTACCAGATTTAGGTCTTGTTCAGTTCACAATATGTAAAGAACCCATCCAACTAAAACCAAACCTTTTTCTCAGGTTTCTAGTCTCTAAAAAGCTTATTTCTCTGCTCCAGCTCACAGTACAGCCACATTAGCATTAGTGCTATCACAAAGAAGTTGAAAGAGTAGATGTACAAGGATTTGGACACAGAGAGAATAATTCTGCTTGCAGCAGCAGTCAAAGCACCTAACATCACCTTACTGTGACCACATAAATTCAGCCTCACTGAGGAAGCTATACAATTTCTCATTGGCTGACTTTCTTCCTCTAAGATGTTGCACATGGATAGTGGAAGGTTCCTGTACTCCGTTCTATTCTTCTCCACAGTCACACAATTTAAATATGCTTTAAAAATTTGTACTTCTCCACAAACATTTCAGCAGAGACACTTTAGTAAAGATATGTAATAATCATGGGTGTGACACATCAATTTTCTGATTGCAATTGGGCCAAAGGTCAGAGGATGGCTCCCTCAAGATTGCAAACTATTAATGTTGGCAAAAGATTTCTGTTATTGTTGTTGTGCTTTCCCCAACATATTGAAGCTGACAAATTCTCAGCTATCAAATCAGCTATGCCAGTGTTGTAATGTCCTTTAGCTTGTCCTTAGCATATTTGGAATGCCCATTTCTTAATTCCATATGATAAATGAAGAACAGTTTCCAAGCTGCCTGGATCAGGGAGGAAGAGTGTATGTGGTCAAGTGCAAGAGCTGTAGTAACTGCCAGACCCCAACACTCCCTGCAGCCAGAGCCCTGAACATCTACATGTTTACGAGGGACCTCTGTCTGGGTCACCACATGTCCTTGAAAACACATTTTTCCCAGATTGCTACCACAGATGCCTGCCCTACCGACTGCTCACAGTGACTCCTCTCTCCCTCATGACTCACCAGCCGTGCTCCTGTACTCGACTTCGCTCAGTTTGCTCTTGAGGCGTTTAAATTGCGGGCTGTGGTTGTGGCTGTGCCCTCAGCTGGCCCTGCCTCCCCCAGAGCAGTGAAGAGGCTGGTGCCACTCACCACGTTTAGCCTGACCCAAGAAAAATGAACCTCTCAGTGCCTGTTCTGCTGCTCTGCTAACTGTCCAGGGACAATCACAGTGAGTGATTCCCACCCAACTTGGTGTCATCTGCAAAGCAAAGTTACTGAAGGTGCACTCGATCCCCTCATGCAGATCATTGATAAAAATATTAATCTGTATCCAATACTGAGCCTTGGGGAAGATCGCTTCTGACCAGTCATCAAGCAATTTTCATTCCTTTCATTACCATTCCTTAGGTCTGGCCAGCCAGCCAGCTTTTTAGCCAGTGAACATGCCATGGGCAGCTAGTTTCTCTAGGAAATGTAAGAAACGATGCCAAAGGTGTTACTCAAGTCCAGGTAAACAACCTCCATAGCCTTTCCCTCTTCTACTAAGTGAGTGGATCTCATTTGGAGGGAGGCTACTTGCATGATATGAATCTCATACCTGTGGAATATAATCATAGAATCAAACAATCATTATGGTTGGAAAAGATCTTTAAGACGATCAAGTTCAACCACCAACCTGATACTGCCAAGTTCATCACTAAACTAAACTATATCACTCAGTACTTCATATACGTGTCTTTTGAATATCTCTAGGAATGGTGACTCTATCACCTCCCTAGGCAACGCATTCCTATTCTCAATAAACCTCTTGGTGCCAAAGTTTTTACTAATGTCCAATCTAAACCTCCCTGGTACAAATTGAGCCCATTTCCTCATGTCCTATTGTTTGTTACTGGATCGACTCCCACCTCACTATAACTCCCTTTCAGGCAGTTGTAGAGAGTGATCATACCTCCTCTCAGCCTCCCCTTCTCTAGGCTAAACAACCCCAGCTCAGCCAATCCTCAGCCACTCCTCATCAGACCAGTTTTGTTGCCCTTCTCTGGACACATTCCAGAACCTCAATCTCTTTCTTGCAGAGGGGCCCAGAACTGAACACAGTATTCAAGGTGTGGCCTCACCAGCACAGAGCGGGACAATCACCCAATCACTTCCTTGGTCCTGCTGGTCACTATTTCTGACACAAGCGAGGGTGCAATTGGCCTTCTTGGCCACCTGGACACACTGCTGGCTCATATTCATCTGACTGTCAATAAACACCCCCAGGTCCTTTTTTTGCTGGAGAGCTTTCCAGCCACTCTGCCCCAAGCCTGTAGCGGTGCATGGGGTTGTTGTGGCTCAAGTGCAGGACCTGGCACTTCACCTTGTTGAACCTCATGTAATTGGCCTGTATTTAGAACTAAGCTACTCTATGACCTGCAGTTTTCAGCAGGCCTTCTTGACATGCTAAAAAACCCTTCTGGATTTCTGATTGAAAAGTAGACCTAACTTTGAGATTTGGAAGCATTCAGTTCATGCTGCAAATGAGATTACTGAGGTCAAAGCAGAAGGGAGATCTCCAAAGTGATGCTGAACAAAGTGATAGAGTTTAATTCTTTTTGTTTTCTATAATTAAGAATTGTATGAAGTGCAAACAGTAAATAAATGGACAATTTGACTATAATCTTAAATAAATAAAAGTAATGTCTTTTTAGTTAGGTTACACTTCCACTGACAAGGGGGAAACACTAAAAACTTCTTCTAAAGGGAAATTGAAAGGAAAAGCATGAAAGTTGACCTTCTTTTTCCTAATCTCTCAATGCTTTTGTATTTGTGGTTTGCATGCATCTTTCTTGTAACAGATGTCTACATTTTTATGATAGTAAAGAAAAGGCTTCCAAGTGGGTGAAATGATTGTTAAAAAGCAGACCACTTGTAGTGGTATCAAAGTTGAAATGTCCACCACTAACTGTTGCTACTTTTAGATGTCATAATTCATCACTAACCTGCAGTTACTGTTAATTTAAACTAGTCACACATGCATGTTTTTAAATGTAACAAGTATCACAGCAAAATCCTGCTAAGCAAATGAGTGCTAAGGAAAGAAACTTCCTTGAAGCTCAACAGTTTAGATCTTGACTGATGCAGAGACAGATATCTAATCTAAATGGTAGATATCTGTATGTCACTAGTCAGATAGTCAACAACTATCTGACAACTATTTCTGTAACTGATAGAGGATCCCAAGGCAGAATACGTTTCCATCCAAAGAAAACTCCACTGTTGATCATTGAAAAAACATGACATAGAGCAGCTGTCTAGTATTTACATAATGAAAATTAAGTGAAATCTACTTCCTGATGTCAGAAATTAAATTATGAGTAGTTAAATTGTTACATTTCTTAAATTCTTAAGAAATGAAATCTAATTGGAATCAAGTAGATGACCTTGTGTACAGAAATATATACGTTTTTCATCATAATTGTTTGGTATGATTTTCATGATCTTTTTTTTTATGAGAGTTCATTTTTAAAATGTGTCTGATTTATTTAAAGCTAGTTAAGTTTATGAAAGGTATTATATGGTAATATGGTCTTGTGATAGTGAGGAATCAAACACTATGTCCCTTCCTGGCGCACAGTATATATAGTTTTGCTCCATGGATTTTTTTCAGTCTTTGCACATACCTCCCAGCTTGGAAAACAATCTCTAAATATGGTAATATGAATGAACTCTGACATCATCTCTATATAAGAAGGAAAACCCTTTCTTTTTCTCCTTCCAGTTGCTTCAATTTCCTAACAAAGAGGCATTAGACAAGGCAATTACAAAGGGATTGTTGGAGGAAGCAATCCACTTGAGTTCAGGTAGGTCATCACTAGTCTGAATAGAGAAACAGATTCACTTAGCTTCACGTTGCATCATTACTATTATTAGCCTTACACAGCTAGGAGTTGATAGCTATCAGTTAAATGATTGGTGTCTGAACTTTTGTTACTGTTAAAATGTAAGATCTGACTACAAAAAACTATAGATTTGTTGTAGATTTTTAATATTTTTTTTAAGATTCCATGTAAGCAGAGTTGTTGTCTGTATGAGAAACACATTTAGAGTGTTCTTATTTGTGCAGCAGCATTGCCAATTCTCTGTATGTCCAATGGCAAAAATAATCTTGAGTATCAGGCAGTTGTATATTACCTGGAGATCTATAGACTGCAGACAGCAATGAAGTTGGCATAGAAAAATGCTGTTAAACAACTTAACCCCTATCTTCTGCTCCTGGAAAGTCAAGTGCCAAATTTTTGTGTGGTACAGGAAATGCCTGGTCCTAGTGGGTATGCTAGTCAGTCTTACTCTAGATCAGTTTAGCAGCTCTCCACAAAGAGCAAAATTAAAAATCTCAGTAAAGCTTTGTCACAAAGCCTTGCCATAGAAGGTTATGGCAGGAAAATAGTTTTGCTGTTGGAACATGTAAGAATAAAGAGAAGAGCAATTTTCTGTGTTGAGGTCCAATAGTAGTTTCTCATGTAATTTTGGACAGGACTTAGGTTGAACACTCAGGGATCTTTAGATCTTGTGTGCCTGATTTGATAGAATAAGTAACTAAGCTCCCCCTGTGGGAATTTTAAATGAGTCTGCTTTAAATGAACTTTTCAGTTCCTTAAATTTGCCTATTGCTAGGATGAATAATTATGACCCACTTTATAGGATATTTCAAGTTTTTTTACATATTTGCATGGTTCAGGATATAGAACTATAAAATGTGGTCAACAACTTACCATAGATAAAATAATGAGAAAGGAGGTGAAAACCTGCTACATATTACATACCTTGGAAACAAAACACAGAGGAAAGTTTTAAGCTGAATTGACCACATGACTTGGTCTTACAAAGCAAGATACAGTTAAAAACTGGAAGCATGTTTCCAGCATTATAAATCTGATCTCTCTTCAACTTGAAGAGTGGATGCTTATGTAACCGGATAAAAATTTCATAGGAGATGAATAAACCTGGATTCAGACACATATGCTATTCTCTTAAAGGATGTCCGAGAATAGTAATAGGTTTCTCTACCTGAGGGGTAGAGATCATTATCAAAAAGTTGATGGAGTGGGTCCAGTTACTCTAAGGACTATACTCAGATCACAATCACCACCTTGATGAGGTGGAACTGGTTGCTTTACATATATGGTTTGTTAATGACTTTATTCTTGAAGGAGGATCAAAAACTGATAAGGATGGACCCCACCCCCCCAATGTCTGTTGGGTGTACTGGCCTTGTGGAATTATCCCATAGCAGCATGTCTGCACAGACACGGAATAAAGCAAGAGCTCACCTCTGTGTGTAGATTGACTTATGGAACGTTGAGCATAAATCCAGTTTTCAGATAACACTTCCACTCTCCATAGACAGCCTACTTATTTATTAAAGTAAGCATTTACCAGAATGGTCACCAAGTGTATAGAATTACTCCAGCGCATGTATGCCCCAAAAAGCTGAACAGTTTATTCTGTTATTTTAACCTCTTCTGGGAGCCAGAGAATAGGAGCTCTAGACTACAAGGCTTTTAATGAGTTTAATCTGTTGCCTAAAAGTACTGATTCTGCCATTGTTGTCTTCTGCTATTGGATAATTATATTTAAATTCATAGAATCATAGAATCATAGAATGGTAGGGATTGGGAGGGACCTTTAGGGATCATCTAGTCCAACTCCCCCTGCAGAAGCAGGATCACCTAGATCAAGTAGCATAGGAACATGTCCTGGCAGGTTTTGAAGATCTCCAAGGAAGGAGACTCCACAACCCCTCTGGGCAGCCTGTGCCAGGGCTCCCTCACCCTCATAGAGAAAGAGTTTTTTCTTATATTTAAGTGGAAGTTTTTGTGTTCCAGCTTCATCCCATTACCCCTTGTCCTGTTGCTAGCTACAACAGAAAAAAGGGATGTCCCAACCTCCTGACACCCATGCTTTAGGTATTTGTAAATGCTAATAAGATCTCCCCTCAGTCTCCTCTTCTCAAGACTAAACAGCCCCAGAAAATTAGCCTTACTTGGTCTGTTAATCAGCACACATAGGCCTTACCGATTGACGAGCCAAGTCTTTTTGATCATTTTGTATGTTTTACCATCTCAAGTGACCCTGGGATAAAGGCACCATGCAGGTGTAAAACTGGAGGTCTTATTAGCAAACATCTTATTTGGATGGTCACTTGATTTTGACTACTGAATTTTGCATAAGCTCTTTTGTTATGATGCTGATAGTTCCTGAAAAATGTTTGTGCCCTTTGGCAAATTTGGAGGGAATTTTGCTGGTACAGAAAGTTGTCTATCGAGAGGGTTTTTTGAAGTGTATGTAATGAGAAAAATAAGATGTAACAATGATGACATTGTTCCTGTGGAATAGAGAAAGAGCTGATGCTGTCAAAAAAAGTAGAGGGAAATGATCTGCTGAGAGATTGTCTGCCTTATCAAGCTTACTGACAGTCAAGTCCAGTCAGAAAATGAAACCAAATATTTGGATATCTGTTATGGGTTTGTGAGGAGCCACTTTTGCTTGTTAACAGGGAGAGGGGGCTGCAGTGCAGGTCCCGTAAAGAGTTCTCAGACTTTCCCCCGTCTCTGGCGTTTGGACCCATCTCTGGCCCAGGTGGGCCAATCTGGCAGCTCTGCCATCACTATTTAAGGATGGGAATTCGAAGTGCGTGGGAGGAGGTGGAAGGGAAGGGTAAGATGAGGGTGAGTATGTGGACCCTGCAGTCAGGGAAGAAGGACAGGAGGAGTGATCCCAGACCAGAGACATCCTCGAAGCCCATGGTGAGAAACAGAGGGGCATGAGGTGGAGACTCCGGGTCAGAGGGAGTGAGCAGTTTAGGCCCCAAACCAGAGAAGATGAACTGGAGTTGCAGCGCCCCATCGGAACAGCCCATGCAGGGCTGCCCAGTGTGTGGGAGACCCCAAGCTGGAGCAAGAGAGGACTGGCAAGGAGCACTTCTCCTCAGGCATGAGAAAAGCAACAAGAGACATCAAGAAAGGACTGGCTGTGTTCCAGAAGGTATAAAAATTCAAGTAATTTTATTTAATAGTTATTTTTAAGTAATATTCATAAGTAAGATAGTATAACTAAGCAAAGCTAGGCCTCCTTGGTGAAGCCTCTCCCAAAGACAAGAGAATCGGGCAAAATGAAAATAAGAGTGATAACAAGGGGGATAGTTTAAATCCATGCACCTGCAAGTTATAAAACAACTAAGAACACTGTTGGGAGTGACTGCTTCAGAGGAAGAAAAGAGTTTGTTATATTAACCATTAGTCTGTTCACTGTCCTGACCCCCCATAACTTTCTGGTCCTGAGAGCCAGGTAACGTTCTGGTCCAGAGTACCAAATAATCCATAGCTTAAACCAGTTAGTTGGCCAAGTGAATTTGAAATGTATATGAATATGTGTAACTTGTATAGTAAGGAACCAGTCGATAAGAGTGATGTAATGTATAAAAAGTGACAAATAACCAATCAAGATAAAGGGTAAATGTAATGAACAATTCTTAGTGGGCTTTTATGCATAGTGGAAAAGAACAAAAGAATTTTGAATATAAGTATCTGATAATTTTAATGCTTCGTTGGACATTCTTCAGGAATGATCCCTGGTGTATAGTCAAATAAAGGATGCCTCTGCTTATCTAACTTCTGTGTAGATAAGTTTTTCTTCCCCAGCAGATTTGCAACAACTGCACCTCACATCCCCTGCCCCCAACCGCTTAGGACAGGAGGAGGTATTTACATCAGTCTCAGGGCTCTGAGACCAGAAAGAGAGAAGAGGTGGGGGAAAGGGGATTTTAAAGCGCTGGTTGCAGTTCTATCATTTGCTCTGCTCTGTATTGGTTTTCCATTGGATCTTTCTGGTTGCTATGTTTTAGTTTGAGGTGGATTAAATTAAGTTTTGTTTTCTTTCCCAAGTAGAGTAGTCTTGTCTGTTTTGTCCTGGACCATAAAAGATAATTAGTCTCTCCCTATTCCAAGTTCCAAGATATGTGGTACTTAAGTCTTTTGTCCCTGGACAGGCCTAAATCATGACAATATCACTTAAAGTTGTATCTGAGGATGATTTGCTTAAATCTCCGTAAACAGAATTCTGAGTTTTTGTTAGTTTTCTGGGGAAAAAAAAGAAGGCAAGACAATTCTGTATGTAAGGTTCACCTACACGAACAGCAGCAGTAGATTTTCTAAACATTTATTTAAAAAATTATTTTCCAATGGTCTTTATTTTAAAAAAGGAAAATCTATTTTTACTTCTTACTTTTTGTCCTTGTTTTAGAGCAGTCAGCAGCCTCCACATAATATACACACACACATAAATTCATTCTTTCTTCCCACACTTCCCTTCAAGGGTGACTTTGCAGTTCTAAGTCTTAGCTTACTGGTATTTTTTACTTTTTTCCCCAGTTCCACTTACTCATTATCATTTTGTAGCACTCAGATTTTCCTCAGAGTAGAAGCTCAACTCATTCATCGTTGTTTCTCGTTGAAGTCTGAATAGTGAAATGACCCAACATGAACAGGTACTGAAACTGTCAGACTGTAATTTAACAATTTATTAAGAGATTAGGCAGCTGTTATGATAAAAAGCTCTTAGCTACTCAGCTAAAAACATCAGCAAGATGTAAATATATCCCTAATATATATTTCCATGAGACTGACATTCAGCTTCCACAGGTACTGAAAGGAGAAAAAGAATGACAGAAGCTGAAAGCAAATTCATACAACAGTCTGCATGTGAATATTCACAGTGACAGACACACAGATATGGACAAAACTCAGAATCCTTTATATGCTCACCTAAAGGATGATATTTTCTGTTTTAGTCTTCTGCAATGAAATTTCTGTCTCTGACAAACACATGGGGACATGCAAACAGATGCAGATACTTGCCCTCTAAATAGTCAGTAGTTTTTCCACTTGCTTTTCTGTGTTTCTCATGTTTCTCCGTGTCCTCATAGCCATTCCTCTGTAATGAGAAACCAGAGCTATTTTTTACATCTATGTTCTTAAGCCTATGTAACGTTTTTTTCACTTCTGTGTTTTTTGGGGTCACTGAGTTCATAGGGAGAAATATAAAACAGCATATCTGCTTGTAACTCCTCTGACCCTCTATTATATTGTTTTATCTTCAAGGCTTCTTAAGGTTAGGCCAAAACAATACTTTACAGTATATTTGGCAGACCAATTACTGGCTACTATTGATTTCTATATATGCCATAAGCAGAATTATAGAAAAAAGACCTGACAGAGTCTTCTGTGTGCATTGCACTGGATCTTTCGTCACGTCACAATATTTTGGGGTTTCCTGTTGGAAACCAAGATGCAGAACTCAATACAATGTGAGAAAGAAGTGGACTGGCATGTGAACACAGCGTGCATGTGCAGCTGATTGGAGGAGCCTCTGCGCAAACAGGAGATGCAAGTAGTGAACAGTCACTGCAAGCAGCAAACAAGTTATCAGCACAGCTGCTCTGAAGGCCACTGAACAATAAATGATTCTGCTTAGAAAGAACTAAGGAGGGTATAAGTAAAGGGGATGCTTGTACAATAAGTGTATTCCGATTTCGATTCTGATTCTGCTTGCACCATAATCGAGGTCTATGTCTTGCTGCAGTTTCCTGCTGTATTTGCTCCACATCTCTGCAAAACATACCTCAGCTTTCATGAGATTCAGCTTGCACTGCTTATTTTAGCCATGGGTTAACCAGGGTAGCCAATCAGGAAACTGTCAGCCACAGAAAGAAATTTCAGAATATCTTTTCATTCTGATTCACTTGGATCTCTGTTGTGCCAGAATTTCAGAATCAGTTAAGGAAAATAATTCACAGTCCGAGCAAATCTGGGCAATGTTGGATCTAGAAAATTATTGATTCTTGCCTTGTTTTTCTACCTACTGTTGTTGAGATGTAGCTTGAAAGACTAATTGGTGTCTTTATTTTCTAAGAATTGTGTGCTTATGATAATGCTTGGAAGTGTTAAAAAAGATCCTCACCATTGTTCTGTTAGACATTACACATTGTGAAACAATGCTTATTGTCTATTGTCCTGATAAACAGAAGAAGAAGAAACAAGTTACTGGAAAAGAAAATTTAATTGGCAAAAAGGATACCACATAGCAGTAGAGGAACTAGAGTAATTGAATCTACATCTCCACATGGGAGTGTTTTATGTGTTTTCTCAAATAAAAAATAAATCACACAGAGACCTCTATGGCAAGCTTAAGAGAAATTAAAATAGATGCCTTCAAGCTGCCTTCATAAAGAAAATACTTCATACATTCTTTATTGCTTTGAAAAAATTAATTTGGGAGTCAGGAATGCTCTGCTGTCTAGACCAGTAGTGCATTCTCACTCTGTTGGCACCTCTACAGGTGTTGTTTCACTTTTTTCCTCTTCAGGTCAAGGCTGTATGAACTGAAGTCCTGCATTTCCATGCCAATGGCAGCTCAACCAGTCATGTAGAGTAGATAAACATCCTCTAAAAGTCATGCCTCCTCCAAGGCTAATACAACTTTATATTCATGATACCTTTTCTTGTTTCAAGGCTATATTGTCTTTTGTCCCAAGATTAGGCCAAAATGGATCATGGAACCCATCCTTCTTTCTCAAATTGTGACATTTTACTAGTTGTAGTTAAATCTTACAAAATTTGTATGCCTCATGGTTACAAAGTGAAAGAAAGAAATCTGAGTCAATATTTTTATTGTTTCTTTTTCACCTCTGAAGTTGTAAATGCACATCACAGTATAATTGAGTAGAAACCACACCCCTTCATCTTCAGTAAAAACACTCATCACTATTCACTGCAGATTCATGATAACATGGGTGGTCTGTAAATAGGGTTCAAACTGTATTTTGGAGGGAGCATTTGTTTCCTGTGATTATGTTAGAAAAATTTGTCCTTATTTTTTGCCATAAAATCTTATAGGTCTGATCTAAAGCTTTTGGGAATCACTTAACACTTGCCTTTTTATCTTTTTCTCTCTTATTTCTCTCAGATCTCTATTATTTAATTTCTGGACCCAGTGTTTGGTTTTTTTTTCCCCCCTCTAATCTTCTCCTGCATAAAAGAAGTATGAAATGCAAGAAAATATAAAGGCGGAATGCAGAAAGTCTGACTGTTACAGTAGGTCATTACTCTGAATCTACAATTGTCATCTTATAGCCAAAAATTGCATTTCTGCTGTCTTAAACCTAACCCTCCAATTTTTAGCCCAGTTCTAGACTGGAGAATTGAAGATTAAATGCCTAGTATTCCAGACTTCCTGTATGATTCTCGGCCAAAGTGACTTACTTTAGGGTATTCATGAGTCTACCTTTAAGAAAGGATTCTTTGGGGATCTGCCTGGGCTATGGGAGTTATCTCACAGGAAGTTAAGACAGTAAGTGTACCAAAACATGTGAACTTTTCGGATAGTATGATACTGAAGTCTTAAAAGCACTCAACAAGATGGACATAATCATAGAATCATTAAATGGTTGGAAAGGACCTTTAGAGATCTTTTAGTCCAAGTTGCCTGCAGAAGGAGGTCCATCTAGATCAGGTTACACAGAAACCCATCTGGGCGGGTTTTGAAAACCTCCAGAGAAGGAGACTCCACACCCTACCTGGGCAGCATGTGCCAGGGCTCCCTCACCTGAACAGTAAAATAGGGATTTTTTTTTGTCTTTATAGAGTTTAGAAAAGGATAAGATAAAAATGTTTACTTAGGTTTAACTTTAACTCATAATATTGATGAAATGCATTGAACTGAACTAGGGGGAAAAAAAATCAAATTTTGTCTTCTCAAGTGTAGGTCTGGCCTTAGCAGAAAAGTTTCCTTTATAACCAAAATGATTGTATGTTGAGCTCCACAGCCAACAAAAACTTCTGAAAATATCCAGGTAGTACTATCACTGCTGAGAACAAGATTGTTCTCAATTATGGAAGTTCCTGAATAAAGCAATTATGGCATTGGTTCCAGTTTGAAACTGCATTAGTGATACTTAGGACCTGACCTCATGAGACTTGCTGTTAATTAAATACAGTTACACTGTAACTTTGATGTCCTACTTAGAGACTTTCCCAGCATCTGTGTGAATAAAGCAGAAAGGATTTGGTTCCCAACATGGGAACTGATTGACTGGGAAATAGCTCTGACGAAAAGGATGGGGAGAGTCTTAGTAAACTGCAAGCTGAAAAAGAATCAGCAGTGACAGAAAAGGAGGTGAACAATATCCTGGACTGTATTCAAAGGCACATAACAAGCAGATAGGGAGAAGTGATTATTCCCCTATGCAGTACTCTAGATGTGGTCTAGCACTTCCTAGACCACATCTAGAGTACTGCATCCAGTTTTAGGTTCTCCTATATGAGGAAGACAAACTGAATGACACAAGTAGAAGGCCATAAAGATCAGAGGAATGGGACATTTGCCTGGTGAGCAGATGTTGGAGGAACTGAGCTTATTCTGCCTTTGTAAGAGAAAGCTTCTGGGAGACCAATTTGTAGCTTTCAACTACACATGAAGAAGTTATTGAGAAGATGGAGACGGAGATGCATGGTGGGAGGACAAGAGGCAAGAGACAAAGTTAGAACAAGAATGGTTCCAGATGAATATAAGGAAAAAGCTTTTCACTATGAAGAGAAATTAACATTGAAACAGGTTTCTCAGAGTTCACATGAATTCTTTCAAGATCAGATTGGAGAAAGCCTTGAGCAACTTGGTCAGAGTTCATAGATGGACCTTGCTTTGAGCAAGAGTATGGACAAAATAACCTCCTGATGTCCCCTCCATCCTGAATTCTTTATCTTAAGATCCTAGTTCTCTAATCATAGGAAATTGCCGCAACAAAATATGTCAAACAGAACAGATTCTACCCTCTTTTATCCATGTTCTGCATCACCTCCTAAACACATAGAATAAGATGGTTTGAGAGAACATTTTCATTCTATCCATAGGCTTCCCTGGCTAATACTTTTTGAAGTCATGTAGCACCTAAAGTCATGAAGTCACCTAAACTTGAAAACTCAGATACTTGTTAAGAGTTTTATGATCTATATCATGAAATGGGGAGGTATTCTATACTAAACAGCTCTACCTGGTCAGATTTCTTTTTTTCTGACTTTTCGGTGCCAAAACAATGGATGAAACACCACCCACACAAAGGTAAAATAGAATACTATTACTAAATTCTGGATTTGTTTAATGCATTTGCTTTCCTTCAAGTCACTTTTAAAAATCCCCTGTCCTTAGTTGATTTTGTTTTATTTAGTGACATGTGAAGCTGTTCAAACAGGACTTGCATGATGGCTGACTGTTTTTTTTAATACATTACAGGGCTTTCCAGTCTTAAAGTGAAATGTAGAAGTAGATGGCAAATACAAGCAGGAAAGGGTTACTTGTATGCATATTGAAGTTTCTAAGTAAAGAAAATCCTCAATGGTTACAAACAAGAAATCCTCAATATATGTGTATGTGTGTTTAATGTGATTAAAATGAATAGAAATAGATGAATGAAGTGCCTCCAAAGGTTCAGAACTTTTATTTCATAGAATCACAGAATGACAGGGGTTTGAAGAAACCTCTACAGATCATCCAGTCCTGCTTCACTGCTAAGGCAGGTTAATCTTCAAAAGGGTGCAACTCTTAAACCAAACATCATCATTTGAAAATGAAAAAGTATTTGAAGATCAGTTTCAGATAATAGGACTGAAACAGCATGACTAAGGAGGACCTTGAAAACTTACAAACCAGTGAAGGTAACTGGGAGCAAGGAGCCCATAATAATGAGCTACCTTGAATACTCAGGAGCTTAAAAAAAAAAAAAAAGGAAAGACTACAGGAATTCAGATACTATTATTTGACAGAACAAACACTATTGAGCTGTAATATTGTACTTTGCTTTATTAGATCTCATAATATTTTCTAAATAATGATAAATTTAAATAAGATCAGATCATAGTACAAGTGAAACACTAGTAGACTTACTCTGTAGTTTCAGTTTTTAAGTCACTTATGTGGTGTCGAGAAAGTCGATTCCACATCATTTTTTCAAAGACTAATAACTGAAAAGTTGAGTAGTTTCATGAGGACAGGTGGAAAGCTTCTCACAGATACTTGTTCACTCCCCTCTACTGGGATGGGGGAGAGAACTGGAAGGGTAAAAATGAGAAAAACTTTTGGGCTGAGATACAGTTTAGTAGTTAAAGGAAGAGTTGAATGCACAAACAAAGGAAAATAATGAATTAATTCATTACTTCTGCTCAGTGGGCAAGTGTTCAGCCATTTCCAGAAAGCAGGGCTTCATCATGCATAACATGATTTCTTTTGGGAAGAAAATGTCCACCCTTTCCACTTTCTTCCCCTAGTTTTTATTTCTGAGTACAATATTCTGTTCAACTGTCTCAGTTGTGTACCCTCCCAGCTTCTTGTGCACCCCTAGTCTACTTGTTGGTGAGGTGAGAAACAGAAAAGGCCTTGATGCTGTGCAAGCACTGCTCAACAATAACAGATTCATGTATTAATCATTTAATCACAAATCTAAAACATAACATCATACAAGCTACTATGAAGAAAATCAACTTTATCCCAAGTAAAATCAGTACAACTGATTTCTCTGTGTATTATTACACAGGGAGCCTAGCCTCAGCTCTTTGCCAGTATTTCCTTTAGAGCTGTAGAGAGAGGGGTTCATCTGGATATGTGGGGAGTGTGTGTGTCTGGTAATCTTAGCATTTAAGGATCTGGTCAAAAGCATTCTTTTGTTGGTGCTTTTTCCATTGCCTAATGACAGATTCTAGACCACTATCTTAGACTAAATCAGTAGCTCCTGACTAGATACCTTGGGTGACTCATCCCGGTTTGCACCCAACTAATGCCACTTGTGGGATTCATTTGAGAATGAGAATGAAAAGTAAAATATGAATCTTATTACTGAGCATCCATAATGTAGCAAAATAAACTTGTGACTGATATTAAATGGCCATTTCAGAATTGGTGCAATAGATAGTACCATCATCCTATTTGCATATTCTTCAGATACACCTAGAGAAAAGACTATGGAAATTGTCTGAATTTTTCTGCAATTCCTATATTACTCTGTAGTTCTCAAAATGCTTTTGAAGCTCCTATGCATTTACAATTAAGAATAAAGACTCTATTAACAATATAACATGTGTCTGACCATACAGACAAGTTCAAGAGTAAAACTCTGAAGTTCCTCAGAAGAAAACAAGTATGATTTGTATAAACAGAGAACTTAGGCATAGGTGTCTTGCAAAAGTGATGGTGTATAGAGATAGACTTTTTAATGAATTTCATCAATTAGGAGTCTGCAAAGATGATAATAACTAGTTTGTAAATTGGTAATTTATCTCGTTTCTGACTTCAAAAAATGAAACTCTGAATGACAAGTCCATTATGAGGAAGAAAGTAGTAACTTTTTTCCATTACTGTGGAAAATAAGTGGTTATGCCTTTGTTCTCATGGGGCCTATCTTTTCAGTATGTTATTATATGTACCACTACAGTTGATGCAGTTTTATTTTTTCTCTTCATTTTTTGAATTAGATCCCTTTTTTTTTATTATAAGCAAATGAATGTACTAGCTTGCATACCTTTTGCATAAGGCTCAGTACACAGGTGACCCATAGACAAATACAACTCTAGCTTCCTTGAATTGTATGCTATTCCAGAAAAAGTTTGTGTCTGAACATGAGATTGATGCAGTCAGGAGGCAGACAGGAGATCACAGGAAGACATGGGGGAAAGTATAAATTTGAGGAATATCTGAAAATGTTGAAATTTTTTCTGTATTTTAGCTTCAGGGTAAGATCTTGTTGTTAAATCTCATTTTTAGCAGGTTATGCACATTAGTTTTAGTAACAGGTTGCACGTGATATATAAAAAGAGAGCTTTTTTTTTTTTTTTGGACACAGAGCTGCAAAACGCTCTGAAGCAGCTTGTAACTCTGTCATGTAGTAAAACTGGGGAAAGTCTTGATCATTTATTTTCCTGTCAAGGAATCGCCTTAGGGCTACTGGTTGACAGAGGCATTTAGGATGAAAATAGAGAGTTTTAAAAGACAAGCTAGAAGATTGTGCCATACTCAAAGAATTATGTGGAGGTATATAGGGAAGGAGCTGCTAGGTAGTGAACAGAGAAGGACAGAAGGACACTAACAGAAACAGAAAAATGCTTCTTCCTTCCTACTAAAGAAAATATAGACATACGGGAGGCTGAGTTATGAAGACAAATGCACATCCTAGCATAGATGATCAAAAGCAGTGTCAGAACCACTTCTCACCAACACCACAGGCACAACTGCTGTAAATTATTTATTTAATTAGCTATTAGCAATAGGAGAGCTAACCTTACATAAGCAGACATGCTTAAATATAAAGATTTTATTTAGCTTTCAATCATATGCCTAAATCTTGGACTCAAGTCTTTCTAAAGCTTTTATGAGGTAAGGTTTTAGAAAATATTTTGCCAGCAAAAACTAGAGTTTCTTATCAAATCTCTGCAGCTGTTTGCTTTTAATTTTGAAGAGCTGTGCTATAGTTAGAAAATGCCTTATCATTGATATCTATTTGAGTTTAAATGGGTGAATTACTTCGTATTATGAGAAAGTAAGTCTAACATTAGATCATTTGGTTTGTATTGATTGTACTGCCAAAAAAGGAAGCACCATTGTATCTGCATTTGTACTTTTCTAAGGGAGTGTTCCCTGAGATTCTCCTAGCTCCCCGTTCACCAGCTACCAATATTGGAAAGCCATCTTAAAAACACTCAAAATTCACTTCCAATGATGCTCACTTTATCTGAATAGTGTTCAAAGCCCTAGAGCAAATATTCATGAAGAAAAATGTTGAATAAAGTCATAAATAGTAAAGATTTGGAGTGATGAAGAGAAATCCATTGCTACCACATGTAAAAAAAGGTTTCAAAATATCCTATCTTTGCCCTTCATAGAAAACAGGAGAACACTCTGGCTTGTTGTGAAAACATGATGGCTAAACTGTCTTGTTATTTGGCTCAACCAAATAACCCGGACTGATCACATGCCTTTTTTCAGCATGGATTCCACCAGACCATGAATATGATGAAACTGTTACACTTTTAAGACCAGCTAGGATCACCATCTTTCAAGCTGGTGAGCCACTCCTTGGATCAGCCCCTCCCTAGTGAGATTAGTATTTGTTAAAAGTCAGTTGCTTTAGAATTATGATTGACACACAGATATATATGTGCAATCTGTCTAGAGCCACTGCTAGGTGTTGACACCATGTCGTGAAGGTGACCTTTTGCACACTGGCATTTAAGATCCATTCCCGATGATTTCATATGTGGACTATCATGTGGTTTTGCCAATGGGAGTTGGTGAGGCCCATCCCAAACATTGAAACATGGGAGGATTAACCACGCCTATATTCTCAAGCCTCTCAGCTACATCCCCTTTGTATCACATTAGAGTCAGCCAGTCTCTATTGCTTCATCAGTCCATGGCACTGTGCCTAGGAGACCAAGTAAGCTAACCGTACAATGAGCCTGAATAAAGAACTAACTCTTGTATGAATCCATTAGATTGTTTTGTTTCTGTCATAAAGAGTACTGTGTGGAAGTAGTGTATACATCTATGTGCAGAAGCAGCATAGATGGCGTTCTCGGCAAATTATGATTGGCTGTGATCTAATATGCTTTGTTAAAAAAAACCAAATCATAGTTCAAATTCTTCAGCTTGCATTTGCCTTGTACCTCCTTAAACTCCTTGTAATTTTATTATATTTCAGTTCAAGTACAAGACAATTATATCTCTTTTATTGAAAAGTTTTTATTTGTCACATTCAGTTCAAATTCTAGCATTTGCTATGTAAGTCATCAGAATCTACAACTAAAACTTAGGGCAAGATTCTTCAGAGACCTAGTCTGAACTCACAATTCAAATAAATCTTTTAAGAGAAAACTTCCAGCCTACAATGCACACTTCTCATTGATTTAGTGTAAAAATTGCTTCAGGAACCTGATTTCTGTGAATCTTTTCTTCTTTTCTGACTATAGCAGTATTATGAAACTATTTCTTTGATGAGAGGAGAAAAGCCTTTGAAGAGATGTGGACATATTTTGTAGAGGCTAAGTAGCCCTATTGTCATTTATTAAGAATTGATTTTGACTTGATCAGGTCATGTCAACTCAACTTCAGCACTTTAGACTAAAAAATGAGCCATATAGACCTCTCTTCCCCACTTTCCCACCATTTTCATCTTCCCCTCCCTCTTCCTTTTTCCTTTCCACCTTCCCTTCCTCCTTTTCTCCTTCCCTCCTTCCCTCCTCCTTTCCTCTCTCCTTCTGTCTTCCTTCCCTTCATCTCTCCCTTCTTTTCTTCCCTTCTTCCTCCCTCATTCCTTCTTGTGTCCAACATGATTTGATCATTTTACAAACATCTAAACCCATGTCTGTTTCTTATTAATCCTCAAATGTCTGCATTAGTACTTACTAATTTTTTTTTGATTTGCAGTCTTATTTCTCATAATTATTTCAGTTTCTGATTTTTGGAGTCTTATCAACCCAAAGATGTCAAAAATCATAGAATCACAGAATGATAGGGTTGGAAGAGACTTGCAGAGATCATCTAGTCCAACTCCACTACTAAAACAGGTTCACCTCAATCAGGTCACACAGGAACACATCCAGGCAGGTTTTGAAAACCTCTGGAGAAGGGGACTCCCCACCCTCCCCACCCTGGGCAGTCTGTGCCATGGCTTCTTCACAGTAAAGAAGTTTCTCCTTGTGTTCACATGGAACTTCCTGTGTTCCAACTTGTCCCTCTTAACGCTTTGTCCTGTCACATGAGTGTAGCATCAGTGTACCACTATAGTGTGCTCATGTAGTAGCAGTGTACCACAATGTACCACAACATTGCATTATAAAGATGTGTTCCTGCTCACAGCAATTTTACAAAGATGTATTCCTGCTGTAAAGCAAAGTTTTAAAATGATGCACAACTTCCTCTATAGTTAGGAGCTAAATATTCATTCTGAAATGTTTACCCATTTTTTGTTCCAAAGTTTGGAAATCGTATTTGTAAAATTCAGCTTTCCTGACTCATTCACAAGGACACTACTCTGAAAACTATGTGATAGAAACTAGTTTCTTCTCCAGCATGTACAGATTTAATCGACAATACTGATACCTTCTCATTAGTCTGAACCCAGACCACAATCAGCAAGCTTGAGTAGACCCTGAGGTGGTGGTTTAAATGTTACATGTGCACAAGGCTGTATTTTGGAGAGATACAATGGGAGAAAGGAAATAGGAGACAGTAAAGATGGGCTTTTATTTTAAATCTTAATTTTCTGAGAGGGTGAAGATTCAAATTAAAAAAGGCTATTAATGTCTGAATAATAAAGCACAATGATCAACCGTGACTTGAGAAGTTCAGGTTGGACATTTGGAAAAATAGTCTCACTCCAAGGCTGTTACAGCACAGAAACAGGTACACAGTAGAGTTTTGGATCTCCATCATTAAGATTTTCAGTTTTGGATCTGCATCATTAAGGTTTTCAGTTTTGGATCTGCATCATTAAGGTTTTCAAGGCTGTGTAAGACAAAGTCATGACAGACAGCCTGATGTAGGGTGATCTCAGGTGTCCTTTATAACCAGTGAACCAATGAATTAATCTTACTAGAAATCTGGTAGCCTCAAATTTTTCATTCATTTTTTTTAATGACTTACTTTTCTTGTATCTTCAAATACAAGTTTACTTGTAAAATTCTCACACAAAAAATGCCACTGATCAGTGAACAAAATCACTGGTTCTTATTTGTGGGAAGAATTAGTCCAGTCTATTTCACCTCTAGCTGAAACCGAAAAGTTTGATTTGTCAAGCACTGAACACTAGAAGAAAGTATGAAGAGTGGATGAGTCAAATTTCCTCCAGAAAGACTTTTTTCCAGGCAAGCTAGTGAATTTTCTGTTATTTATCAGATGCATAACAGGAAAATATAGAGAATAGTTTACAACAAAAATGAGATTAGCACTGGGCAGACTTTTTATAACTTGCTCTGATTTCCCAAAAGGCAGGAATGTTTATTCTGCTCCATAGAATTTGCCATAAAATTATTTTTTATGCAGAATCAGATATTTTCTTTTCCTATTTAATTTCTTTTCTTTTCCAAATGTACTGAAACAGTGAGGAGCCAGTAATTAATACCCTATCGTCTGATTGGATCTCTGGGAAGACTGAAACTGTAGCTGCAAGAGGTATGAAGTGCCTCACCCATCTCAATCAAAGCTTTAGATGTTCTGTACTTGAGTAGCTGGGCAGTTGGTAAGCTTTTCTGAAGATTCTACAGAAATCAGCACATCTTACAAGGAATCTTTAACTTTTTCCATCCATTTGCTGACATTTGTTTGTCCAGCTATCCTTTTGGGAATTCTAGGTAGCTACCACTTTGTCTTGAACTTTTCTTCTGTGTCCTAAGCAGAAGTAGAGCTAGCATCAGTGCACAGCACAGTTTTGCGAAGTCGCTGCCAGTCTAACCACTAACCAGCTTATTAGTACATGTTGCAGATATTGTCCCCATACAAACTTTAATGTATTGATACATTAAAATTCCTAGATAAACTTGGACATTCTCTGAGGTTTTTAAAAAATCATACGTTCTGATACAATAGTCTAGTTGAGCTTATGCAACACTAGTATTTTCTTGCCCAGTTCTGCTTCTTTCTGAGGTACAGTCTCAATTATTTCATTCTAACAAAAAGAGAAGTTTGGGCAAATAATGCATTTGATTAGTGAAGAGGAAAGTGTTGTAAGGACAAAGTTTTCATGTATATAAAGGGATGATGGTAAAGTGTGCTTCTGTAGGAAAAGCAGAGATCTTGCATACTTCACAATTATCAAGCAAGCATAAAACAGCAGCAAGATCAGAGACTTATCAGGGATGCTCACATCTTCACTAGTGTCTTGTCTTGGATAGTAGGTTTCTAAATGAGGCTCAAAACTCTTGCCAATAAATTTCTCTGTGCATAGTTGAGAGATTGCTTAAAATGTTATCATTTCAGAAATAAAAATAACTTATCTTAAAAATCTATATTTAATGTTTCTAAATATTACTCTAATCTGTGAACCAAGTATTTGTTGTATTGGTTTAGTCTCATTTAGAAAGCTTTCAAACAAAAAGTCAGCTTTAATATGTTGATTTAATTTCTTCTGTACAAGACAGACATGGATTTTTTTTTTGGTATTTATTATAAAATCTGAAAAAATATCATTCAGTACTGGGACTAAAGTTAAATATTGCAAATGAGAAAACACGTGCAAATACAAAGCACAATTAAACTATTGTTTCAAAATATTAGTAATTTTGTTATCTTATAAACAAACGGGACATTTTGTTTAGATCTGAGGTCTTCAAAGTATAGAATGCACTTCATCAGGAGTTTAGGGAAATTCATTAATGGAAATTCATCCCATTAGTCTGACTTGCAGTTTCTTTGCCTTATTTGCTTTAATGTGTAGTGTAAGATGAAGCCCTTAACCAAGCTAGAAAGGAAATCATAGTAATCATTTAAGAAATGGTCTAAACATCACATTCAGTAAACAGTAATTATAAATGTAAAACTGGGCTATCCGTATCTGTTTTGCATGTTTATTATTGAGAAAAAGATGCACATAGGTACATAGAGTTATTGCAAGCAAGGAGTATTGTTTCACTTTCCAAAATAGGTCACTCCACCAACATGAGAATATGGCCTTTTCTACAAAGAGCTTGTACTGCATTTTTCATTAAACATTCAATTACTTGAAAAAAAATAAGATCCTTGATATTTTGAATTGTAAATCAGTATTGAAACACTACAATAATTTTGTATAAAGAAATTTCTGATGAGGCTTGCTGCGGAAAAAAGAGATTTAACAAAAAAAGATTGAGATAAACCCAAACATAACAACCCAAACAATTTGTCAATTAATTGTTGTGATTGCTACCAAACATCGGTCCATGATATCTATTGTAGACAAAAATAAGCAGACAGTGTACTTATTTTCAGCAAAATACTTCTTATTTTGCTACAAGCAACTGGATCAAAACATTCATTCTTATCATATCATAAACTCAGAAGTTATTTCAGTAATGTAGAAGATAGTTGGAAGTTAGCAGTTTCAAGGAGGGGAGGAATGTCTGGTTTGAAATTCTTGCAATATTGTTAAGAGAAAAAGACACCTTGCACCAGCAGGGAGCAGCAATAAATACTTTTTCAGAATGTTATGATATAGCTACATCACAAAACATAAAAAAATGAAGCAAATCCTGAAGCAGCACACTCATATGGAATATTGCAGCAAAAGTACTTTGCCTTTGTGTAACTGTAGTCATTGCAGTTTTCAAGTCTGAGACAGATTGCATTGAACTAGCAAAAATGTTAGTCTAGTGCCTCCTATTAATTCATCATTTGAGGTTCACATTGGTACAACTTGTGTATATGTCCTAATGGAAGAGGTTACGTAGTCTACATGTACGTATTAAATTTGAAATTTTCAACTTCTGGTGTGCCCATTATATTTGCTGTCTTCTCCCACTTCAAATTTTCTTCTACAGCTGTTTATCCTCCAGATCAAATAAATTATGCCAGAAACAAGCTGCACCACCCATCATCAACAAAAAAAAATATGCAAAGGTGGATGGGGAATAATTTACTATAGCTGAAGTACTCTGCCTCCTTTTGCATAAAATCATTTTCAAGGATTTTTTAAATTAATATGCAAGAAGCCAATTCCAATAGCAGTCAGGAAGAAATTTTTTATGATGAGAGGTGAAACACTGGAATAGGTTGCCCAGAGAGGTGGTAAATGCGCACCTCTGGAAACATTGGAAAATGGAAATGGTCAAGGTCAGGTTGGTTGGGGCTTTGAGGAACCAGATCTAGTTGAAGATTTTTCTACTCATTGCAAAGGGGTTGGACCTGCCAACCCAAACCATTCTTTGCGTCTGTGATTCTCTATCTTATTTACATTGGGCAACTCTAAAGACAAGGAAATAAACTCATATATGATGCTGTTCTGTGCAAGGAGTTTGAAAGTTAACTATGACAGAATGTAATTTCATAAGAGAAGGCATTTCCTTAAAAATATCTGCTACTGGGTTTTTTTCTTTTCTTTTTATGGATATGGATAAAGAAATCCATAAAGGCCTAGCACTGCTAATTGTGTTCTAGTCTGCCTTCTGTAATATAAGTATGTTGTTTTGAGCTCTAAGATCAAAATTCTTGTTGTTAGTAGCAATGAAGAACACAAAAGTGGACCAGGGCTTACACACCTTATGCTTCAAACTATCTTTTAAAATGTTATCATAATCATCACCACAAACTGGAGCCTTTTTGTAGGAATGGCTATATGTAGCTCTATCTTAATTGTATTTCTGCAGGTTTTCAAATTGGTGAAAAAAATACTATTTTACAGGAGGAGGAGGAAGACATCAGTTCTCCCCTTGATGCTATTTCCTATTCTCTATTAAAGAAAATCCATCTATTAAAGAAAATTAGAGCAGCAAGACAGTTCTGGTTAATATACCACATTGATCACATCTCTGTTGAGGTTTGAACCAGTGATCTATAGTTTAGGGAAAGACTTAAGTAAGTGAGACCAGGCAACACACAGTTCAAAGAAACTAGTCAACTGAAAAGTATCCAGTCTTTTGTCAGTCTTCCATTGGAGCATAAATACACATTCAAGTATGAGAAATAAACACAAAATATTGCAAAGATCATGATGCTCATTATAGCACTTGCAAGAGAGATGTAGATATTTGGTGTGATATTTCAATAAAATCAGAAATCTACTGTATTCAGCTTTTTTGTTATCTGCTTTGATTATCACAGGGTGATTTCACTTAAATCTAGCGCTAGATTTGTTGATTTGTTAAAAACCCAAAGTTTCTGTTGTTATTCCCATTGGATGGAAATGTTAAGACCATGAATTGCTTTTCACGTCTGATATTGGAATGAAACTCCACACGCCTGAGAATACAAAAAAAAAAAAAACCTGAAATGATAGTCTGTTTCTGTGAAAATGTCTCCATTTTTCTTAAAAGTTGTGCCTGGAAGGGAACCTGACTCGGTTGTTCATGGGATAGTTTTAGACTTTCAGAGAGAGAGAGAGAGAGAGAGAGAGAGAGAAAGCGAGCATCAGTTTCTGAACTACCTCTGCAGTATCTCTTATTCTTCTACTCATTTCTTTTAGAGCCATATTGTAGTTCACCACTCAACCTTGATGGCTCAGTTATACATCAGAGAACTATGGTTCAGAATCTTACTCTTACATAGAAAAGAAAAGACCAGATTCAGCTGACTTGGGAGATTAGTGGCTCTGAGGAAGTTTTGTACTGATGAAAGTCACCTAACCATGTCATACATACTCTCGTTAGGAAAATAAATTCCCACTTCAGATCCTTCAGAATCCTCCTAGGAATAGCAATCACTTCTTTTCAAAAGTTTAAAGTGCATTCATGAGACAATAAAATAAATCAAACCAACAAAACTCCATCACCAATAAAACCCCAAACCAAACCAAAACCAAAACATCCTTGCTAAAATAGCACTGTTGAAAATGCAGCTAGTAGAGACTGGCTTTCTTCAGAAAGCAAAATCTGTCAGGCCCTGAATACCAGCTTCATAATTAAGAGTCCTTTTAATCATCACAGTGTCAGTAAGTACCTTCATTCCTGAGCTTAGTTACAGAAATGGAGTTTCAGTTCCATACAAATCATAAAACAACTTAGTCATTTCTCTTTGCTACGAGAGCATTGGGATTTTCTGAAACTGAAGGGAGAGATTATACTGTATTTAACAATCTGGGAGAGGGCTTACTAATCACTTCTGTGTAAATGGATGAAATCACATTTATAGCTTCTTTTGCTTATTTTTGTAGGGCATTACAAAGCATGACAAACCACTACAGATCTTAGCAAAACAAGCCCAACAGCTCTATGCAAAATATCTGCTTAATAGTGGAGACACCTAAATGTAGAAGAGAAATTTATATATCATAGCATAGATACCATGAATTGTTCATAAACTATTCACCAGGAAAGTTCCAGGTGAATTAGTGCATCATGTTGGACTGTGTATGAACAGTTGGAGAAGAGAACTGTTGTGGCAAAAATTATCCGTGTTGTGGAGTAATAAAAGAGGTGGCTTAGACATCGTAGACCTCCTCTCCTGGACCGACCTCTCCACGAAGATGGTGGAAGGTGTTGTGTCTCAGGATCTCCCAACCACGGTGACAACTAGTCCTGGATGTGCTCCGTGACAATGATAGAGCAGACGGTTCCTTCTTGTACAGCATGTCCCTATTGATTTCTAATTTTCCCAAATCTTTGTCATAGTTATCCGTGTCCTGAGACTTAAATGCTTCTGTGTACCGCATCATCTTGTGTTTGTTGGGATCAGCCCTGTCTTCAACTCTGTAAGAGGATTAAAAAACATGAACAGAATGAAGTAAAATCATTCCAATTTATAAAAGAAAAAGAAACAAAACAACAAGCTGCCACAAGAAGGAAGCCTCTCTCAGAAATATGCCCACTGACCAAAACATTCCAGAAAATCTACACAGAAACAGCAGTTAGCGTACAATTATCTCCTAGACCTTCGTACCTATCGTTGACTTCAGTACCCTTACATGCTCATAGTTCCCATCCTTCAACTCATTTTCCAGTCATGGTTTGCACTTTCCTTTTTGCCACTGTAAGCTATTGGCAGACTTACCCCACTTGACTTTAGCTCCAGATTCTTTGTATGTGAGCCATATATTAATATGTAATGTAATGTATATGCATCCATTTCCTTTATTCTCACTTTTCCTCCTCTGATACTCCATGGCTGCTAGCCTCAGGATGTCACTTATCTTTTGCTGTACTTCTGTTTAACTGCTCCACTTCTTTCAACTCTCCTCTACATTATGTATAACTTGTCTGCTGAAATACTGTTCCACAGTATATACAATGAACATACATTCAATTAAACAGAACTACACAACACCAGCACTCTATTCTTTTAACATCCAGTGAAGAATTGTCACTGGATATTGCTCTTGCAAAGTTATATTCTGCACCTTGGACTGAAGATGATGCACATTGATACAACTTTAGGTCTGCTTGTTCTCCCCAGCAAACCTGAAAATCCACAAGGTTAATTTCTCTGCTAAAACATGCAGAAAGTCCTATTTCATACAAACACCACTCCCCCTTCTGGCTTTATCAGCAAGTTAGAAAAGACATATGCCCAAACAAACTTTAATCTTTGCTCACCTTGATATAAATATTGATTAAAATCAGAAATAATGGTGAATGTAGTGGTACCTAGACTAAAGATAGTTCATTTTTCAATACCTAAAGTGAAGTCCTGGACCAAAGACTTTGCAACCTGATGCAGTTTTTGCAAAATATAATTCACTTACTAGATTCACATGAGAAAGAAATCTTGTCTATAATTCTTCAGGTTCTGGCTTTGAATCATCAGTAATGCAGTTAATTGCTGCTGAATGCCTAATTGATTGACTCTGCCTCTGTCATTTCATGCATCTGATGAATAGGGACAGCCAACTAAGCATAGAGTCAAGTTTGATGATACTAATTGTAAGAAGTTTGAAACAAAAATTCAGGCCTTATAATCCCTGTGATTTTGGGATTTGTCTTCTGTGGCTACTGGATAAGAAAACATCAGCTGGTTTCACATGGAATTGCACAGCATAGATTTCTGAGGGGAATAATACTTGTCTACCAGTCACGGACAGAAAACAGATTTGGATCTGTATTCTGGAAGGGCAGGGCTCCATTTACTTCTCCCAAAGCCACTGGAAAGGCTCTTTATTAACATCCATACATTTGATTCCTCTTCTAAGATCATTACATGCACACACTAGAAGAGAATTCACCTGAGATACCATCTGTCTCCTAGCCCATACTCCTGCCCACAGATTCCAGATCGAGGCCAGAGACACCGAGGCAGTTTCCGCTCCAGCATGACAGTTGTAGCGACAACCTTCGGAATTTAAAAAGAACCAAAGATCTCAGATGAATTAGGAAAAAAAACAATTAAAAACCAGACTCTCTTTTAAATTTAGCAGTTTCATCAGTACTGAATCATTACCATATTATATTACAGCTCCATACGTAATGAAGAAAAAATCATGTAGTCAATACCCTATAAGGCAGTTCACTATTTTAGTCCTAACTGTGCCATGCTATAGATTGACCCCAGACAACAACTAAGCACCATGGTTGCACCACTCACCTACCATCTCACCTCCAGTTGGATAAGGAAGACAATCAAAGAAAAGAGTAAAACTCATGGGCTGAGATAAGTATTGGAACAAATTGATTTCCTGTGGCTACGTAACTGATCTGATTTATTTGTTCTGCCTTTTGAGAAAGAGGGTCAAGCCAACTTCTCCTAATGGATCTAAAAATGTTATGACCCTGTTTGTAATCAATATTTGGACCAAGTTAATCAGAGACGGTGTGGAGTCTCCTTCTCTGGAGGTTTTCAGAATCTGCCTGGACATTTTTCTGTACAACCTGATCTAGGTGGACCTGCTCTAGCAGAGGTCTAGACGATCTTTAAAGGTCCCTACCAACCCCTACCATTCTGTGATTCTATGATTACCTTCCATTCATCTCCCCTCAGTCAATCCCTATAATTATAATTATAATTATAATTTAATTTTCAGTTACACAGAAATATAATTTGTAAAAAAAGATATAACTTTAATTCTCTTTAAAAAGAGATTCCATACTAAAGAAACAAACGTCTAGGGAGACCACAGGATGAACAAGAAGGGCAGCATGGCCTCCTAGCTGCTATGTGAAATAAGGTAGGAATACCTACATAGTAAAGAAGTACTGAAAGACAATTTCACATGGGAAAATGTGAAGAGTGGTCTTGCACTTAGACCCTTCAAACTCATAGGATTAAAGAAATTTGATAGCTGAAGCTGTAAAATAGAATTTAAAGGTTTTAAAGTACTTCCTTTAGTGTATAGGTGGCAGAGTAAGTGCACTCTCTGGCACATTTTCCCTGGACAGCTTCCCCTTCTATATTCAAAGCAAATGCCCTACCACCTAAACTAGATTACCTGGGCTCTCCAGAGTTCATCCCGCTCGTGGGCCACTCTCCAGTGGGTGTCACCCATCATGGCAATCAATAAGTTGAGCATAAGAAGGGTAGCAATGATGGCGAAGGCAAAGTATACCACGCTGTACATGAAGGGCAGATCGACATCATAGTTTGCAGGGCCATCAATGATAGTGAGGAACAGCTCAAAGGTGGTGAACAAGGACATGGGATAGTTGTAGAACTGCCCAAGGTTTTCAGGGTTCTCTGTCTGGAATATGATGTAAAAAGCTAGAGGAAAGCAAGGGGGGGTCAGGAGGAAGAGGTGTTAACAATGAGACTCACATTTCAAGAACAACAACAAGGTCCTATAAGTTGCTGACAACATAAAGTGGTCTGGGAAGGAATTGCATGTGTTTCTATGCTAGTGCAGTACCTGGCATAACAAGGGCATATTGTTGTCTAGAATTACCAGTCTCCATTATAAAATTATTCAAAATTGCTTAGATTATTTATTTGTTCTGAAAACAGTGATCTTTTCTTCTTCAAGGATAAAATAAACCTATGTGTGCTAATCTAATTTTACAAAGACAAATATCATAAATGCAGCATGTTTTTAAACCTCAACATACATATACATGCATGTATATATGTGTATACACACACACACATCTACATATATATATATAGTTTCTTTTACCCTGGAAAGCACAAGAATTGGAAACCAAACTCATGAGAGCAGAAATCAGTATTGGGAAAGTTACCATGCTCAAATAAAAAGAAGCTATAAACCATCACTGTGTTTGCCAGCTAACTCAGAGGGCAACCTGAAAATAAATCAATGAAAACCCACACACTTAACTTATACTAAAGAAGCTGTCAGGGGTAATGTATTACTGTTTTGCTTTTGTAGACTCACCTGATGCAAAACCTAGTATCACCACAGCCATGAGCCAGCAAAAGCGCATAAGATCTCCAAATATCATCTGTAGAGCAAAGACAGAGCCATCATAAGGCCCAGCTGTCCCACCAAGTCACAATGCAATCCTGTGTGAACCATTTCCAGGTTCTAAGATCATCCCTGGACTAAAGAAAACTGCACTAAAAAGAGAATATGAAAATCCCAAATCCTCTGTGCAGACAAGAATTTATCCTTATGCCATTAATACTGTTCCTAAGGGAGAAGTGTTCTGTCAGTTCTACTTATCTGAAAAGACGTGTCAGAATGGGTGCAACACACTCATATTTGTTTGTGTCTTTTACCTTCTGGATCATGATGGTAAAAGGTCCAAGCATTTGGAAGCCTCGTGCAAAGTACATGACATTACACCATCCTAGCACCAGGGCAAAGGACATGGGCACCACCTCACCAGTTGTGCTGGTGAGACGCATTACCATGGTTACTAGAATCATACAAGCATATGTGATGCTGCAAAGGAAAAAGAGACAATTAAAAAAAACCTTCAATAAAGGAATCGTACCCTCCCTTTTGTTTTCTTTTAAAAAATTCCAAGATAAGCACATACAGCCCTAGCCCCATAGGCAGAGACCTTTCAACACTGTCAGCTCTACCAGACTGCCCAGCTCCCTACACACAATTTGAGCCACTAAGAGTATATAAATCAAGAGAAGGAATGCTCTAAAAGAATGAAGCAAGCAATTAATCTGGCAAAAGACAGCAGCGAAGATAGCGAAAGTCAACATATTTACTAGACTTTAAAAATGGAGTACTTACACAATTATGTGGAAAGGCCCTCCTAAGATGGTTTGTCCAAAGTATTTTGCTGCTCCAACTCTAAGAATATCTGGGATCTAGGAGAGACATCCTATTGACTTTAGGATTCAGATGGATTCTATTATACTGTTAAATGTCATGGTAACTGCCAATATTCACAGGATCTTGGGGCCAGCTGCATCTGCTTTGTTTTCTGGTTCACAGGTTGATTTCTATATTACTTTAAAAACAGAATGATTGATTCAGATGGGCCCCTCTTTGGATGTGATAGAGATTGCTGGAAAATCTAAAACTGCCTGGGCAGATTGAGAGATTTTGGTATGTGGCAGAGAAGTGTTGCAGCCTGAAGTTCATGTAGATTACTGAGAAGAGACCAGCCAAACATTTGAGCCTCAGAAAAGAAGGTAAAAAAGATTCTTGGGGAATCAAAGGAGTTAATTGTAATTCTCATTGTGTTAGTTGTAGTGTAACCCCAGAGACTTCACTAAACACAGAAAGAAGGATGTATCCTTTTAGAACATATATGAGCAGACAGAAAGCTGTTTACAAGCCCTGTTTTATTTCAGTTCACCCCGGCATTGTCATTCAAGTGTTCTCATATAAAAGTGTCAGATTTCTCTTTCATATTGTAATAAAATCAAATGGGGGATGTATTTATTTTAATTTAACTTTTGTTGGGATTTTCTTTTGGATGTTTGTGGAGATTGACGGCATGGACCCCAAATGCAAGTGCAAGAAGAATCATTTTATTGCTCTCCCCTTGCTTCTTATATTTTTGCCTTATAAAAGCCACAGTTGCATTTACTGATTAAACTATTATTAGCCATTAGCTAAAGGAATCTTCTGCCTTTCATGTCCTTGCTCTGTTTCCAAATTCTGTATCTTGATACTTTATTGACATCAATCAATCTTGGCACCTGCACTCCATTTCTGCCTTCCCATGGCTTTCGACTCTGCACAGTCATAACATTGTTCGCTGCTCTATTCTGATACCTGTTCTATTCTGTTGTCCCTGACAGAAGTTTATGGTAAGAACACGTAAAGATACCCACCTCAGAACTGTGGGTAAGTAAGGCTCCTGTTAAGAGTCTATACAATCATTGCTCTCAAATTAAACTTTTCTGTGTGCACACAGAAACGCCTTCACCTAGCAACCCTAAATCTGTAACTATTTAGGAGAGCTAGGTTAAGGATTTGTAAGAATCTCATGTAACTGAGATTATGCTGGACCCACAGATAATGCTAATAGGAATTGTGGCATTACCCTGCAGGGAGTATTTCACAGTGTGGCCAGTCCTAATTGCTTCTTTTGCACTTGGAGTCTTACTAGTATGTTGTCACAGTCTCTGTTTCATCTAATAGATACTGCTGACTGTCTACTGCTATAGACATATATCAAAGCACTTAGACTAAGCAAATAATTCCTACCAAGTTGTTAGCACAAACTCCTGTTTGTCTAGTAATGTCCTGGTTTAGCAAGGAGCAGCTTTTGCTTGTGTTCTGGTTTAGCAAGGAGCAGCTTCTGGCTTAGTAACAGTGGGAGCGGGTTGCAGTGAAGACCCGGTAAAGAGTCTGCGGACTCTCCCCCCGGCTCCTGGGTTCAGACCCACCTCCGGCCCGGCTGGGCCAATCTGGCGCCTCTGCCATCACTATTTAAGGGACAGGAATTGGAATGCGAGTCAGGAGGTGTAAGAGTGATACAAGATGAAGGCGACCACGCGGACCCTTCAGCCAGAGAAGGAGGAAGGAAGGAGAAGCAATAGACCAGAGACTCCTCTGCAAGCCGTGGCGAGAATGCAAGCTGTGCCCCTGAAACCTATGGAGATCCGTGGCAAGACTGAGAGCCACCAGCAGCTCCATGTGAGTGAGCCCGGACGGGCGAGGGACTGTGTGGGGAGACAGCCATGGCCCAGGCCGTGTTGGAGAGCCTGCGTGCCACAGAGCAGCCCCACACGAGAGGCAGAGAGGAGCCGCAGCCTTTGGAATGAGTGCGCATTGGAGCAGCCCGTGCAGGTCTGCCGTGCGTGTGAGTTACCCCACGGACTTGCAGGGAGGACTGGTGTGGAGTTCATCCGTCCTGAGGAGGGACAAACGGCAGAAGCTATCGGGAACAGACTAACTGAAACCCCCACTGCCTGCCCCCCCAAACCGTTCAGGAGGAGACAGGGTAAAAACACCGGGATCAGGGCTCTGAGCCCGGGAAGAGGGGAGGTGTGGCAAGAAGGTGTTCTTAAAAAGGCTGGTTGGACTCTTCATTGATGTATTACTCTGTGTTGTTTCGTTTTGGTTATGTTTTGGGTTTTTGGGGGTATGTTTTAGTTGATGTTGCATTAAATTGTTTTTTTCTGTTTTCTTCCCCAAACCGAGTGGCCTGGTCTGTTTTGTCCTGAACCTTAAGCGGCAATTAAGCCCTCCCTGCCCTTGAGCAATTCTCAGCCACTTCGGTACTCGAGACTAATCGTGGTTTTGTTCCCTGATGGGCCTAAACCACGACAGCTTGGTAACAGGGGGAGGGGATTGCAGTGCAGAAGCAGTAAAGAGTTTTTGGACTCTCATCCTGCTCCTGGGTTCAGACCCACCTCTGGCCCAGCTGGGCCAATCTCGCGCCTCTGCCATCACTATTTAAGGAAAGGAATTTGAAGTGCTTGGGAGGACGTGTAAGAGTGGTACAAGATGGACACAACCATACGGACCCCACAGTCAGAGAAGGAGGAAGGAAGAAGGAGCACCAGATCAGAGACCCCTCTGCAACCCATGGCAAGAACACAGGCTGTGTCCCTGCAACCCATGGAGGGCAATGGCGGGACTGAGAGCCACCACCAGCTCTGTGTGAGTGCACCCAGATGGGCAGGAGACTGTGTGAGGAGGCGGCCATGGCGCAGGCTGTGCGGGAGAGTCTGTGAGTCCCAGAGACCCACACAAGAGGAGCAGAGGAGCTGCAGCCCTTGGGATGAACACACATTTGAGCACCCCGTGCAGGGCTGCCATGTGTGTGAGGTACCCTGCATAGGAGCAGAGAGGACGGGCGAGGAGCCCACCCACCCTGAGGAGAGACAAATGGCAGAAGCCATCAGGAATAGACTGACTGAAACCCCCATTACCTGCCCCCTCCCCCGCCCCGAGCCATCAGAAGACACTGAACCCGGGAAGAGGGGAGGGGAGGGGAGAAGGTGGTCCTAAAGGGCTGGCTGTGTTCTTCATCATTGCACCATTCTGTGGTTTTTTCTGTCAGTTATGTTTTGGGGTTTTATGATTATGTTTTAGTTGGTAGTGGATTAAATTATTTTCTATTTTCTTCCCTAAGCTGGGACCATAAGTGGCAATTAAGCACTCCCTCCGCTTTGGGAATTCTTAAGTCTGTGGTGCTTGAGTCTAATTGTGGCCTTTTGTTCCTGAATGGGCCTAAACCATGACAAGTAAGTAAAATCGGTCATGACGAAACTCAAAACTACATAACTCAGTTTATCTTACCTCAAGGACCAAAATTACTACAGCTCCAATGACTGTGATCAGCTCCCCAACTAGCCTCAGCTGATCCTCATATGTCGTATATGATTCCTGGAAAAAAGAGGAAAAGGGAGTGAATGGAAAGTAAAAATCAATTTTAAAGTGAGCAAAAGGAAATTAAAAAGACAATAGGAGAAAAGAAGGCTCACATTTACTGTAATAAACATGACTAGATCTGACAAGGCCACTGGAACTATTGCAGCCCCAGTAATGGAGAACAGAGCATACCTCATGTTCCTCACATCTGGCAGAAAGAGAAGAAGGACAGCTGCAATAGCTGGGAACTGGGAAAGACTTGGACTTTCCAGTTAAGTAGGTTAGATGAGAACTGCCAAATGCTGCCCATGGGGCTTTGGTTTCTATAGACACAGTACCTGCAGCATTTTCTGGACATAGATTGTATTATCTCTGCTGCTTGTCTTGTTGCTTGTTCGGGGTTTCAGAGGTCGGTAGACACAGCACATAGTGAAGCAGACCATGTAGAGTATGTAGAATAAAGCCAGGAAACAGAAATAGGGACGACCATACATATTCCACTTCAAGCTCACCAGCTCTTTCACAGGTGTTAGGTCCAAGATCTGGCGTGCCTGAGAAAGATGGAAAGAAGGAATTAATTGCCTTAAGGGCATTTGTTTATCAACATCATTCACACTGTTTCATGGGAGAATGTTAACAAACTATTCTCATTCTATTTGGCATTAGGAGGCTGAATTTATTTTGCAAAAGTCAAATGTTCAAGTGGGTTTGAATTTGCTCAGTTTGCTAATAAAAAACTTTTGAAAAAGAGAAAAGTAAAATTATATCCTGCAAAGAACAGCTTTTGAATACCAATGGGAAGCACAAGAAAATTCTGTTAGATACTGGAATAAGTTTGTTGTCTGCATAGGCCTGGACACATAAACATTCAAGACAAACCTATGATCCAGGTCCTTGAATTCAAATACATGAGCATGTGTTAGAGAAAATGAAAAGTATTATTTAAAATGGCGTTTGACAGAATCCTTTATACTGTAAAAAAACCTAGGCTCTTTCAACTTACTGCTTTTAGACTATTCAAAAGTTTTGGACCTTCTATTTAGAATCTCAGTGGTGCAGCACAAATATATCTAGAATACCATATATATTTCTATGAATAAACAAAAACTTTGATGCATCTTTCATGATGTGTAAGATAGCACTGCTGTGTACCTTGGGGTTACGTTTCTGCCAAAGACCTGCTTATATCCATACATAATGTGGGGCTGAGGAATTCTATACAAAAAGAAAGTTTCATCAAAGAAGTTGAGAACATAGTTTTAGAAGTGACAAAGTGGATCTATAAAAAATAAGAACAGTGGAGTTATGATCACTGAAGGGAAGAATACTCTCTGGTCATACAACTGAATTTCACAAACTAACAGGTAAAATCCAGAAATTTTCTTAAATACCCTTATGATTGGTCTTGTTAATTTGCACACATGCATATAAAGGGTAAAGAAATGCAGTGAAATGTTATGGGAAAAAAAAAATCAAACATCTCTTCTTATGCCTCTGAGTGATTGATTTGCTGCTGAGATGACAACTGTAAAACTTGGAAAGATCAGCGTCATCCCAGTCTTTTTAACTGCTTAGGACAAGATGAAATTGCAGCTACATTAACTGTCTAATAAATGCCGTTACTTCTTCCTACAGATTTTGCTTCATCTTTGTCCTTAGAGCACCACTGCTACAAGTAACCCTATCACATACCTTCAGGCACCTAGTGGAAGTATCTTCATTAGTTATGTGGTTATCCTAACATAACCTTGTAGTCAATAAGGTCCTACAGATTGCCATTCAGTTCACCTGATCAAATCATCTATTCAGCTTCTGCTAGAAGACTGACAGAGTACAAGTATGACAAACAGGGTGTACTTTACACCTTGTTTATGAATTTGACACACACACTTTATTAAATGCTTCTAGACCTATTTTCTATTGGAATGTTTAGAGGACAACTGCAGTAAGCTAGATGGAGGCATAAGTCAAATTTTCATGAATGGATAACTTGTATTGCACTCTAGATGTCCTCCTTCTCTTGCTACATTGCCCTGTTTCCTGTAACTGAGTCAAAGACAGATTGAGTGAATTGCAAGGAGTATGTGTGTTTCAGTAAATGGACATGACTCTAACAGAACTCCTGAAAGGCCTAAAAATATTCTAAAGAATCAAATCTAAGTGAGCTATATTGAACCTACCTAGATAGTCTTAGGTGTTCTGTTTTCTGTAGAAGTCAGTGTTCTAGAATTCTTCACATAGGAGAGCAAATTTCCTCTTTGAAAGGATTCTATAAGTTTGAAGTGTACTATAACCTTCCTTTAGCTTAGTTCGTGTCTATTTTTTTTCCACTTTTCATCCACTTAAGGGTCAGAAAACATGTCTTAGTACCTATTTGTGTGTGCATACCCCTTCATGCAAGAGAATCCTGCTTCCGATTGGGGTCTAAAGGTGCTTGTCTGAACCAATACTGGACTGGGAGAAGGACGATAGAATGGGATGACACATAGCATTCTTCTAGAGGAGACAGAAAACATTTCGGGCCAAACATACCAAATCCAAAGAAGAATTGCTAGTTATGCATGCAAAATTGCAACTCCTCATATTTAAGAGTATTCTGGAAAACACATCGTAATATCTCATGGTTTTGGGGGACATCTTAACCTCTGAAATTAGGAGTCTTGGATCTGCGTGCAGTATATATTTTGAGATAAGACAGAGGCATGATATTCTTTATTTTAGTATTATGGTTTACACTTCTGGACAACTTCTAAGGTTGTTCTACTTTTTTGACACAAGTCTGCTTTCACCTGAATTTCTATATGTACCACCACACATAGAAATGTAGAGGATTTTAAATAAAAGCAAACAGTAGTTTCATAGACTTCTTCCACACTGTGCAGAACTCTCCAGTAGCTGAAATTTTGTTAGAGAAGTTTTGCCTAAAATTTTGATAGGAGGAAACAATACACGATGGGTAGAATTTACCAATTACAGTGTTTTCTGATTAATTTCCTATCCTACTAGTATTATTTAAGATTATTACAATTGACAGGATAGCGTACCTTGGAAGTCTTAAGAAGACTGCCAAGGCTGTCTATACTTGCTATTACATTCTGATATTTTTATCTTAGTAATCCCTTTACAAGTTCTTGAGTGTACAGCAGAGATAATTTGTTCACTTTAAGTCTTAACTTGGACAGAAGATGTCATTAAATGAAGGCAATAATAACAATGAGTAGTTTTAAAATGCACTCCAGTCTAGGAATTCTGAACATAGTTGTGTCTCACAGGGACATTGTGAGAGTTCATCAGTATCACAGTTATAGAAAGCTGCTTGCTAGAGCTACTATAGAGGTACTTGTTACAGATATCTCTGAGCCTGTTGAATGAGTGAGATATTTAATCACAGAATCACAGAACAGTAGGGACTGGAAGGGACCTCTAGAGATCGTCTAGTCCAACCCCCCTGCTAAAGCAGGTCCACTTAGATCAGGTTGCAGAGGAAAATGTCCCGGTGGATTTTGAAAACCTTCAGAGAAGGAAACTTCACACCTTCTCTGGGCAGACCATTCCAGTGCTACCTCACCTCTACAGTGAAATACTTTTTCCTTAAGTGGAACTTTTGTGTTCCAGCTGTTACCCATTACTGCTAGTCCTATCACTGAAAAAAATGTTGCCCCATCCTCTTGATATACATCTTTTAAATACTTGTAAGCTTTAATGAGGTCTCCTCTCAATCTCCTCCAAGCTGAACAGTTCTAGGTACCCCAGCCTTTCCTCATAACAAAGATGCTGCAGTCCTCTGATCATCTTGGTGGTCTTGCGCCCGTCTCTCTTGAGCTGGGGAGCCCAAAACCAGACACAGTAGTCCAGATGAGGCCTCACCTGTGCAGAAAAGAGTGGGAGAAGAACCTCCCTCAAATTCTTCTTGATGCATCGTAGAATGCCATTGGCCTTCTTGGCCACGAAGGCACATTGCTGGCTCATGGTTAGTTTGTTATCAATCAGAACTCCCAGGTTCTGCAGAGCTGCTCTCCAGTAGGTCAATCACCAGCCGTACTGGTGCATGGGGTTGTTCCTTCTCAGCTGCAGGACTCTGCACTTGTCCTTGTTGAAACTTCTGAGGCTCCTCTCTGCCCAACTCTCAAGCCAGTTGAGATCTCACTGAATGGCAGTACAGTTTTCTGATGAATCATCAGTGAACTTGCTGAGGGTACACTCTGTCCCCTCATCCAGACCATTGATGAAGATGTTGAATAACACTGGCCACAGAACTGACCCCTGTGGAACCCTGCTGGCCACAGGCTTTCAATTTGACTCAGCTCTGTTGATCATCACCCTCTGGGTTCTGTCATTCAGCCAGTTCTTGATCCACCACATTGTCTACTAATCCAACCCACACTGCCTGAACTTGCCTATGAGGATATTATCAGAGATGGTGTCAAAAGCCTTGCTGAAGTCAAGCTAGATGACATCTGCTGCTCTCCCCTCATCTAGCCAGCCAATTATTTCCTTATAGAGGGCTATCAGTTTGGTCAAAGAGAATTTCCCCTTGATGAGTCTGTTTTGAGATCCTCAACAACCAACTTTTCCTTTGTGTATACTGAGATAACATCCAGGATGAGTTGTTCCACCACCTTTCCAGGGATGGAGGTGAGGCTGACTGGCCTGCAGTTTCCTGGGACATCCTTCCTGCCCTTTTTGAAGACTGGAGTGACATTGATCTTTCTGTAGTCCTCAGGCACTTCAGCTGTGCTCCCAGTCATTTGCAAATGATGGAGAACCGCTTAGCAATAACATCAGCCAGCTCCCTCAGCACTTGTGGGTGCATCCCATCAAGTCCCATAGATTGATGAGTGTCAACCTTGCCCAACATGTCTTGAACCTCATCCACCACAGGAAAGTCTTCCATTCTCCAAACTGTCTCACTGTTCTCCAGGGGCTGGGCTTCCCCAGGGCTGGCCTTGGCAGTGAAGACTGAGGCAAAGAAGGCATTCAGTAGGTCCTCCTTCTCTGCCTCCTCCATCATCAGGACACCCTCTTTGTTCATCAGTGAGTTCACATTCTCCCTAATCTTTCTTTTGCTGCTGATGTATTAGAAAAAGTCCTTCTTGTTTTCCTTTACTTTTTGGTTTCATCCCTGCATCCTTTGGTGATGTTCCTATACTCTTCCCAAGCAATCAGGGCCTTTTCCCACCATACATAGATTTTATTCTTCTCATTGAGTGGTTCCAGTAGATCCTTTTTCATCCATGTAGGCCTTTTGCCTCTTTTTCCTGATAATATACTTGTGGGGACACACCGATCTTGGGCTTGGAGGAAGTGTCACTTGAAGATTGACCAGCTTTCTTAGGCACTCCTACCATCTAGAATCCTAGCCCATGACAGTCTTCCAAGCAGATAATCAATCACACAATGTCATTTCCTGTAATTTGCTCATACTAAGTTCTTTCAATTATCTGAAAGTTACACACCTCAGGAGAAACAGTATATAAAACATCAGATGTAGCCAGATCACTAACAAGCTGCTATATTTCATGTATTCCCTGCAGCACATGGTACAAAGTCTGTGCTCTGTGGTTTATATTAAAGAACTTTAACCTTCAAACTTATCATTCTTCTCTTTTTATAGTCACCCAGTTCTACACATAGAAGGCATGTGGTGTCCACAGTACCTCTCTCTTCTTGGTTGAGACAATGAGCTCAAGGAAGGACTGATCTTCAGCCCAGGAATCAATTTCTGTGAGATCATAGAGCACAGTTGTCAAGGGACCAAAGGACCAGAGATTGTGCTTCCGCTTCTGCATAAGGTATTGAAACATCTGAGGAGAAAAGAAGGGGTCAAGGATATCAGCAGCTTTCCAGCATGATAGTTGCTATAGTTCTCATATCTTTCAGAAAAAATTACAGCAGGATAAGAAGTGGAAGAACTTTTTCTGATTCCCATTTAATTATTAGCTTATATCTGAGGTTAAGGATGAGTGATTTTTACTGTAATCAAACTGCTAAAATTATTTGGATGTTACATAGCTTTACGATGGGTTTAATATGGAATTACATGTGGATTAGGGAAAAAAATCCTTTTATACTCTTGTACAAGTTATCAGGAAAGTTGTGTGGCAAGGGAAAGAATCTTCTCCTTTGTGGATCTACAGAAGAAACATTAACCATCTTTTTTTGTTAAAGGGAAGGATGGGAGTTTGCAGTAAATTTTGAGGTTTTGTCTATGAAAAAATGTCTATGGATACCTGAAGAAGTTTCCCATGTGTCATATTTAGGATAATGAAATCTGGACAACAAAGATGATAATTTCAGTCAGACTTTCAAAAGATTACTTGGGATGGGTCTTTCTGTTACACCTGTTTAAGTGAAATGCTTCAAAAATTGGGTCAAAAGATCTAGTCTCTAAGCACTCATTTCTTCCATTAGGATAAAGACATTTCTTGTAACACGTATCTTCTACACCCTAAGAACATGCACAAACTGCCTTGGTGTGTGTTATGTTATTTCAAATTCTCTCTTTTTCTTTTGTATGGAGGCAAGCATGTCACACAAACTCACCACAGTGTTGCCCTCAGTTCCAGCCAGTTTGAATGGAGTAAGCCCCTCATTGTTAGGAATCAATTCAAGCGATCCTGGTCCTTCTTTGTTCCTGTCATAGGAAAGTATCAGGCTGTACATGTGGCAAGCAAACGTCTTATTAGGTTGGTGAACGAGGATGTGAAGAACAGTGTTACCTATGAAGGAAGCAGACTAGATGAAGTATGTGTAACAGCCCAGTCCTGTGAAAAGACTCGCAATTGACTGATGGCTTTAATTTTCCTCACATCCCTCATCTCATAGTATTTGCAATGAGAGAAAAACATGTATGTGCACAGATGACAGAGCATGATTTAAAGTGTTCAGAAATACTATGTGTAATTCATTAGACCCCACAGCACATACCCAGATAATCTTGAGCTCTGATGTCAGCTCCATTTTCAATGAGCAACCGTACAATTTCCTCATTTCCCACACAGGCAGCAAATGATAAAACATGCTCTCCTGCAAAGAAAGGAATGGAGAGAAACAGCATGAAGACCCCAGGAGGCAGGAGAGGTTGAAGCATGCAGAGGGAAAACCATTCATGCTATAAAGCAGAGGATATGAAAGGAAGAACTACTTCAGGTAACTTGTAAATTTCCAGACCCTCTCCTCATCCTACTCAGAAAGGAAAAGAAGACCTTCCCCACATAACCCTAAAAGGAAGAAGTATTCTTTTCAGGACATTATCTTCATAAGAAGATTGACAAGTAAGTTGCAGTATGTGCTCCTAGGAAGAAATTAAATTATAATTTTACTGCAGGATATATGTGTGCATATATGCAAATATATTAAACGTGTACGGTTTATATATTTGTATTTCTGTAGTATGTACATATTCAAAAGGAGTCTACTGTCTGCTAAAATGTGTGTCATCTGCTAAAAGTGTCATCTGACTGATGACACATGGAGACAGGAGCCTCTGCTTATCTGTTTAAATGGGAACTAGAGGAAGCCTCCCTTATATTCCCTCATCACTCTGCTGGTTCCATCCTCTAGCAGAAAGGGAAAAAATAAAGCTGTACCAAAATAGAGAAGATTCTGGGAGCTGCGTCTGAAGAAGTGCCCAGTGGCCCGTGCTGTACAGGCATTGGCCCCTCTCTTGAGTAAAGCCTTCACCAAAGCGATGTTCTGGTTCACTGCTGCAATGTGGAGAGCTGTCTGCCCTGTAAGACACAGAAACAAAACCATACCTTCCAAGAAAACAGCTTCAGGCTGATCAGTAGCCTGTAGTTCATGTTTCAGTCACGGTAAGTTTAAGTTTTTGGGACTGCATGTATAACGGCTATATGATTTAGCTTTGAAGTTATCCTTGTTATGTGCAGAGAGTTGAACTACAGGTTTTCCAGAAGTCTCATTCCTTTTATTAATTCATGAACATTGACTTTACAACCCACCAAAAAAAACAATTGGATGCACTTAGCAATATATTGAACTAGGAACAGTATAAGCCACTTTCCTAAATGTACTGATAGTGCTTCCTCTCTCCCCTGATAAGAATCCTACCCATCCCCTTTCCTTGAGATGTCACCTTCATAGAGATCTGATGTCATCCTCTCATTGATGAGGTCAGGAGCTGCTTCCATCAGAGTCACTGCTGCTTCCACGTTATCATACAAAGTAGCTACATGAAGGGCAGTCTCTCCCACTGCACCTAGAAACAGTAGGAGAGGAATGTGAGTAATTTAGACATTCATCTGTATGAGACAAAAGCAGAAATTTATCTATTGTGTGTGTTCCTCCCTTGAGTACTGCCAGGCGCTGCTTCATTATATGACATGGTAACAGGCACATAACTATATAGTCTCTATCCTTCTCTCCATCAAAATCTAAAAGCTGAACAGAAACTTCAGATGTTTGTAAGTGACAGCACACTCAGGCATGAAGTGAATGAGCACACAGCCCTTCCACTGACCACCTTCCACAGTAAACTCTGTTGCAAAGCTGCAGACATAAAAGTTAAGTAGTTGGTCTGCTAATACAAATGTTTAACAAACTAGTAAACACACTGTTATCTTGTGGCAGGATATCTGCTTCCACAGAAGACCATTTGTCACAAATAATTGAGTTACCTCTCTGATATATATCACATGTTCTGTCAGTGAGAAGTTTCCTAATGGCTGGGAGATTGTTCTCTTTGGCAGCCTGAAGGAGTGGGGATTCCCAGATCCTGTAGTCAAGAAAAAGTGTCTGGTAAGGGTTAGCATGGCCTTTTGCACTGAAAGACTGGTAATGAATAGCTAACAGCTCTATTTTTGGGGGCAGAGGGCTAAGAAAAAGAAGCAGCAAAACCAGATAAGTTCAATGCTATAAACCTAGATAGTTCATCATCTTTTGACTTATTGATGCTCAACCATTTGGGGGCAGCAGAGGGAAACATAGAAGAAACAAACAAACGGAATGTTTTGGTCTCTATAGCCTACATTTTGAGGCACAGAAGATAACAAACAACGGGTCATTTGATATCCCTCCAGTGAGTAGATTAGTTACCTCAGGAGCCAGAAAAAGCTAGTAGATTTTTACACTTCCATAATGGATGAAAAAAAAAAAAGTACAAACAAGAAATATCCCTGTGTTATAGCAACATTTCATATGATATGATTAAAAGAATGAGCTCAGAAATGTAGTTCCTCATCATGCAAAGTTATGATGAAAAATTTGAAGGCTTAACTACACTGGTTTTTTTTTTCCAATGCTGAGAAAATCGAGGAACTTGAGAACTGAAATGTATGCCTGTCCTGGGAAAGCATATGCCATCAAATGAGTTCCAGACTGAAGAATGCCCTGGAGTTTTTCATGAAATACTGGCTTGTTTCAGTAGATCCTTCAGGGCTAATGAAGAATTTACAAGTAGAGCCACCAAACTTCACTACAGCAAAGTCCTTTGATGCAAACAGCAGGTCAAGGGAGGCGATCCTCCCCCTCAGCTTTGAAAACCATACAGTCCTGTGCCCAGTTCTAGGATCCTCAATACAAAAGGCATATGGAGCTACTGGAGAGAGTTCAGCAAAGGGCTGCAAAGGTGATTATGGGACTAGAGCATCCCTCATGCAAGGAAAGGCAAAGAGGACTGGGACAGTTTGGCTTGGAAAAGAGAAAGCTCAGGATCTATATGAACAAGTACCTGAAGGGAGGGTGCAAAGAGTTAACTGCAGTGCCTGTTTGTTTAGCATACAAATAAGCTTTGCCAGTGTTCAAAATAATGAGTTAGCCACACAAAAATAATAAAAAATTAGAACAACATCTACTAATTTGAGGCAAATATTTATATTATCCTCAAATATTTTTAGATTTATCTTTTGATTAATAAAAACTGTTTTGTCATTGCCTTTTTTATTTTTGTTTTTATACAAATAAAGAATTCTAAATAGCCTAAATTCATCAGCTAAAGATTTAAGAGGAAGGAAGAAAGACCCCCAAACCCAAAGGAACAGTCCACATCTCATGAATTTTTAGTATGAAATAGAAAGGTATTCCTCTCTCCAAATAGGGTAAGTTCCATTTTAGATCTCTTTTCAGATGCAATTTTTGTGCTTTTATCTCACCTTTGCTTTCTTGTTGTAGTATAGGTGTTTAATTTGTTCTTAATTATCTTGCATGGATCAGATCAAGTTGTAATGTGTGATATGGAGTAAGTCTAAGGAACACAGTAGAACAATGACAAATTCAAGCTGATATGACCTAGATGAAAAGCCCTCCTTCATTTTCCTACCAGTCCCTGTCAATCCTTTTACCACAATCTAAAAGCCATCAATAGACTGGATGTCAGTCTCACACACACACACAAAGCATACATCTGGAAACACGTTCAATTCTTTCTCATTTCCAAAGTTCTTCCTTATATTCTTGTATTATTTATCTACAAGATTTTGGGGATACAGTTTATAGAGCAAATACTATTTAAAGCAATAGCTGTTTTGCATTTAGTGATAACATGGATTTTAGTACACATTACCTATTGACTCTATTATAAACCACATGAAAACCCACACCAGGGAGACAGAAAGAATATAAATGGCTCAAGTTGTTTTCTCAGAACTTGTGCTTATTAGGTATAAGGTAATTTAACAGAAAAACAATAGAAAAGCAGGCAACATCCATTCTGTGTCTTACAGAAAGATGTATTTCATGATTTAAATTATTCTTTTATGAACATTAGAATCTTGAAGCAAATCCACCCCCCAGACTTCATACACCATCCTCTCTGGAGTTAGTCCACCTGACATGTGTGGGTTCTGCACACCTTTACAGCAGAAAGATTCTGACACATTTGAGAGAGCTTGGGGAATAAAGCAAAACAAAAGTATCAGAATTACACAGATAAATAGGAATAATTTGAATAACTGAAAAATCAATGGGCATGGGCTACAAGTAGTAAAAACCATAAGTGAACGTTATAGTTATCATCCCATAAAAGGAGCACTGCCTGTCATCAACAGCATCCCTATCTAAGTCATTAGAAACTAGACTAAAAAGATGATGAAGAACAGAGGAGAAATAGAAACAAAATATTAAGAAACATCCTGAACAAACCATCCTGGGGTATTTTTATGTATCCTTCAAACTCTTAGCCTCACTACTTTGGGATGTATTTCTTCTTTAGCTTACTCATATGTCTGTCGCATTAGTTGCTACTTAAAAGATGATTTGATGAGAACCTTGCATCTGTGATCTGACAGATAGTAACAAAATAAAGAAGCACACTGAGCAAAAGTTGTAAGATTTAATACCAGTGAAGCAACCTTGCCACCTCTGACATTATTTTGACTGAGAAAGACTGTGTTTTTTGAGAAGCAGGAAGTGGGAAGGAGGTGGGGTTTCAACAGCATAAACAATACTACAATTAATATGTTGATGCTTTATTGGGTAGGTCTTTATCCTTCAAATGACCTCAGAGAGGAGGAAGGATTGGTCAGGAGACAGTGTGGGAGGACATAAACGTAATACCTTTCTCACAAAATTCTCCAAAGCCCTTGTAAACAACTAATTAAATTATGAGCCTGCTAAGAGGGAGACACCTAGTAACTACTACGCTCAGTTTTCAGAAATTTAGACAAAATTGTCAAACCTTTCTACTTACTGTAGCAACCTCAAACTGAACTCAAGGAACCAGAGATACCAAAGGTTCATGACTTATATGTTTACACCATATGCTTTTACTCTCATTCAATTTTCTGTTTCATAATTGGGAAAATATTTTACTGTCATTTAAAACATGCCATTATAATTATCAACTCATTTGTAATACATTACAGCAATGTGGTGATCATATAAATGACAAGTACCAGGTAAGGCAAATTCACTTTAAAAAAACCCCACATTGAATCTAGAACCTTTGAAACAGTTTGATTTTTGCATATTTAACCAATTTCCCTCCTGATCCATCAAACACAACATTAATTTTACATTTTACAAGTCTAGTTCCTGTAAAGCAGCATCAGGTAAAATCTGTAACTTAGTCTCTTAATAGAGCTGCCTATAGTAGTTTCCATAAAGTACCATTATGTCATTGGATGGAGAGAGTGGCTTTCAGAAACTGAATCAGCAGAGACCTATTTAGGTACTCTGAGAAAATAGTTCAGCACATGTAAGTTAAGCTTCTGTCCTAAATCGTTCTCTTTAGCTATCAAGTCAAGGGTCACTAAGTTATCCCTCTAAGTCTGTAACACTAGGCAGTACTTATGTTGCCTTGTAAGATCAGTTTAGGATAAGCACAGCTATATAGCTAATGAGTGGTTCTGATGGATAATGAAAACCTAGAAGTGCTCCTGGGGTCTTCTTACTGAGCTAAGGAATGTAACTCGGTCAAGGCACTAAGACTTGGTCCTGTATTGTTCTCAGTCAGTTTTCTTAGCAGATGATTGAATGATATGCTTAGGAAATTGTGAGTTGTTTTTCAGTGTAGGTGAGGACAAAATCAGGAACACCCAAAAATCCATTGTGAAACAAAGAGAAGACAGAATGTAGGTCAGATTCTGACTGAGGGAGTCATGCAAAATAGTTTTAAACAAGGTTAAGGATTTCACAAGCACTTTCTGCTAGTAATATGTATCCTTTTGAATTTCCATCGTCTTAAGCACTTCTTTTGGAGTGCATCCTGATATCATGAAGAAATAAAGAATGTAAGGACAGGTCCATAAGTCTTAATTCTGTATAAAGAGGAGAATTCAGATTTATAGGGTTATTTTGGAAAAACAACAAGGAAATATGTTGAATATGTGAGCTGTCTGAAAAACAATTGATCTGCAACTTCTTTTTCAAGACAGAGCTTACCAGACATGCAACATATCATCTCTTTCCTCTTCTTTCCTTCCCTTCTCAGATTCTGTGTCATTCACTGTATGAGATCTATTATTTGGTCCAGTTTAAGTTTGGCATCTGATAGCTTCATGTTTTATCCTCATAGCTATGTCAGTTATAGAATCACAGAATCATTGAGGTTGGAAAACACCTTTAAGATCATTGAGTAAGATCACTAACCTCACACTGCCAAGCCAATCACTAAACTAAACCATATCCTTCAGCAACTCATCTATTTGTCTTTTGAATATCTCCAGTGATGGTGACTCCATCACCTCCCTGGGCAGCTTATTACAATGCTTAACAACTCTCTTGATAAATAAATTCTTCCTAATGTCCAATCTAAACCTCCCCTGGCACAACTTGAGCTCATTTCCTCATGTCCTGTTGTTCATTACTGGAGAAAAGAGATTGATCCCCACTTCCCTACAACTCCCTTTCAAGCAGTTGTAGAGAGTGTTCATATCTCCTCTCAGCCTCCTCTACTGTAGGTTAAACATCCCCAGCTCTCTCAGCTGCTTCTCATAAGAGTTGCAGTCCAGATGCTTCAACATCTTTGTTGCTACTGAGGGTCTAAAGCAATTCTTTCTGAGTGATAAATTAATGTTATTTCAGCTTTCTTTTCTTTCCCTGTTGTGGTTCTCAGCATATCTATGATCAATACCTCCTCATGAAATTGCCAAAGGAGATTCATCTTTTCTCTTCCTTCTGCTGTTACCTTTATGTAAATGTGTGCAAGACTTCAGGAGAGGAGTGCTCAGAGGATGCTAACAAAAAGAGGAGCAATGCAATCATCTAACAAGATGCTAACGAATGAGTTAGGAACTAATAGCACAAAGTGAAAAGGAGTCAGATAATAGGGGTTTAGACAACCAATGGGGTCAGCAAATTTCTTCAGTACTGACAAGACTCAACAAATTAACTGGAACCTCTGGTGCATGTATGTCAAAGCCCCTTCATCTGACATTAAAAACAGCTTCTCTGGAAATAAATAAGTTACTAATTGCTGATGCTACTAGACAAGAAACTGATAGGGAAGGCTTATCCCTTCAGATATTTAGCTGTGTACCAGACTAAGCAATAGAAATCTTGCACAGTCGCTTCCAGCAGGGTGATTTCCTTCCATTAATCTTTTTATAAATTCTGCATCTGAAACTTGTAAGGATAATCTCATGCTAGAACTGGATTAGCAATTAATCGTGTATTAGTTATTTTAATTATCACTGAGTTATTAATAAAACAAAGCTATTATCTGAAGCATAACTTCATCCTGCATCAAAACTTCTACCCTCTTCAATAGAGATTTTCTTACAGTTTTATTTTCTTACCTTGTGTCTAATTAATTTTCTCTAACTACTTGTTTAATTTAGGGCCTTTTTTTTCAGAGTGCAAATTTCATGTTTACTTCTTTACAAGGAAACTTATAGCAAATTTTAAGAAGGCAAATGGCTTCCTAAATTTATGAGCCTAAGCCACATTTTAGGTTCTGAGGTCAGATGTGTAAATGTCTGTACATTGTTGGGGTAATATGAGTTCTGGAGAACCTTTACACTTGTGAAATTAAGGAAGCTTGTTTTCCATTATTAGACTCAAAAATTCCATTAGGATGAAGATATAACAGCATTAAAAAAATAATAAAAAATGCTGCCAGTGATGAATTTGATATATTTTACATGCAGCATTAGTTTCCAACAGGCTGTTCTTTGCATCTTAACTTCTCAGAAGCCCTGTTATGGAAACGTATTACCAATGAGGTGGTTGAACTTGGACATGGCATCTTTATGTCACCATCATCTTTAGGAGAAAAGGAACCAGTTAATACTGACAGGCATTGTAGATTTTAAGACAGGACAGTCTTAGGTTAATTTGTGCGCTGAAAACTCTGTAATGTTGTTTAGACAAATGAACAGCAAAACTATGGTACCTGCCTCATTCCTTACCAGCTTGAGAAATACTTGCATAGAAGCTGAAGGCTTTTTGTGTCCCTCTACAACTTTTAAGCAATTTCACTTACTAGCATTAGGCTGAGCTACCTTTTATTTGTGCCATGTTTATTTTCCTGATAATCAAAGCACTTCACTACTATGTCTGTGAGACTAAAGAGCTACAAAAAAGTGTGGAAACTGAAGGGGATGTCAATTTTTTATTCCAACATGTTTGGAATAACCATAGCTTTCTGCAAGTCATACATATTGTGCCCTGCACCTCTAACACATTATTTTTCATAACACAGGTTTATACAGTTAATTGATGTGTCAGAATGCTTTCTTTTTTTTTTTTTTTTCCAGTGTACCACACAAGTTAAATATTTAATTGTCATTAGAATGATGAAGCTTCAGAGCATCTCATGAAGGCCAGGTAATATCCCTAACCCCCAAACAGCAGCTCTGAGTGAAAAGAATATTTGTCAATCAAAGTTATAAAGACAGGCAATAGCTGAAATAAAAATATAACATAATTGTCCTGGGTTCATGGACTTAATTGCTGTAATTTATTTATTGTTTCTTTTTAATGAACAATGCAATTCTCATATGGTGGTATTTCTAAAATTACATGCTAGGGAGATTTTGTTGACATTTCCTTAGAACCTCTTATACTAAAAGCTAGACCAAAAAAAAAATAAATCAAGCAATGGATCTCATAATTTCTAGAAGATCTATTAGACTGTGACAGGCACATCATTCCACTTCACCTCTTACCAGGCCTGAATTTTCATAAGTATTTATCTTTTTATTACCTTTATGACCTATGTTGGGTTTCCATGTCCATGTGCTCCAGGCTACATAGATCACAGTTACTCAGAGGTAACACTAGAAAGGACATATGAGATGTGATCACTGTATCTGAAACTCCACACTGAGCTACAGGCTGTTTAAAAAGAAGAGCCTTGAACAAAAAGAAACCAGCAGATTAAGGCAAAATAAATTCAAAGTTGTCTTCAATATTAGAAGATTGTATCAAATTTCCTGAACTGGGATATCCCTTTGGGAATTGTTATACAGTGTAGGATTAAGGCAAATAAATCCCTCACTATAGATAATGCTGAGATCAGCTGTCAATAAGATTCACAGAACTATTTTACATGAAGAAAGAGGATGAACAGCAATTTCAGTGAAGGTTAGAAGTACCAAACCAGTTAGCTTTCAGATATTATCATCACCAGTTGTAGGACAGGAAAAAACACTGATCTCTTGCAGACGTTCTGTGTGCAGTCAGAGTATACTTATTAAATAGTAACATATTTACCACTATCTCTCAATAAGGTAATTGTAGAATTTAATTGCTGCTTTTTAGTGTATATATTTCAGTACCATTAGCACTAAGAAGAATTCAAGCTGGAGCCACAACACTAAGATTCCAGATCAAAATAACAAAATGAAGTAAAAGACGTCTCAGCTTGTAACAGTTTTTCCACAAAAGCAAAGGCTTTATAAAAGTAGTTCCCATAAACAAGTCACCACAGAAGGTTTCCTGTTGTGTTTTTCTGTCTCTACATAATTAGGAATACAAAGGCAATAGATCTGATTCCAGTCCACTGCAAATAGTTCATGTTCTTTCTCCTCAACATTTGAGCATCTCTGGCGACAAGAAAGGAAACAATGCGATAATAAGAGGAAGAAATCGTTCTGTCCATCTTTAGGAAGAGTATCCACATATTGGCACCATGTAATTTCTGATCAAATAGCAGAAGGCTCATTTATGTTGGGTGAAAGCAGTAGGAAACATTCAGAATGAAAAATGGAAGGGGACAATTGTGCCCCCTTGCAACCCTGATGTCATGGACGACGACATTGCATGTACTACATATGTTGTTACAAGGAGTTGTATAAAGAAATGTTAGTTTTGGGGACCACTGGGGTTACACTATAGTGATCTGAGAGAAGTTTATGAAGAAAACTTTATATGCCTGATAGATTTTCTATTTTTTCTCTATCAGTAACAATATACAAGATGTTCATGGGCCTGCAGAACATGATTAATGAGTATTGTATTGTCAAGCAAAGAGAATGTTGAATGGCAGTCTAATAGCAGCCTATGTGGAAGGAAGTAACAAAAAGGAAGGGGCCAAACACTTTTCTGTAACACCATATGGTAAAACAAGGGGCTACAGCAAATAATGATTTTGAAGGTTCAGGTTGAACATATGGAAAAAAAACCCCTTTCATTAGGAAGTTACTAAAACTCTGTAACACGTACCTAGATACGATGTCCTGGGAGACTTTCAACACCAAATCAGACAAAAATAAAGCAATGTATTTTGTTGCTGGCAGTAGTCCAGCTTGAAGTTAAAAGTTAGAGACCTCCAGAGGTCCCTTTCACATCTCTATGGCTTAAAAAAATGTGAAGATAATGTTACATTATAAAAATCTTAATATATATTTTTTTTATTTTGCACTCATTCATTTGGATGTCACAGAATTTGTGGATAACTTATTTTTCAGTTATCTGTGATAGTTTTTATAAACAAACACAAAACTAAACACTTGAACATTTTATGGAGACGCTATTGTTCCTACTGTCTCTCCCATTTTAAGCATATATAAGTCCAGCTCCTCTGAAGTAAAACAGTTTTTGTTACTTGGTCGGAAGTTCATGGTATATCTAAGTTCTTTCCCTAATGACAGATATGTGTATCTGTCCCTCTCAAGGTACTATCCTACTCATTTTATACACATATATGTGTATACATACACACATATATATTGATAGAATGATTTTGTCCCTCACAGCCACCCTTTTTTGTCCCCAGAGGTGTTCAGAGTTTTTTGAGGGAAAACACTCTCCAAATTTTATAACAGATTGGGAACAACTTGTATTTTGAGTACTACAGCATTTGTGCATGCAAGCAGCAATGAAAAACACATTTAGTTTGATTTCCATAAATACTCCTGCACAGCAGTAACAAACAGCCTTCATTCAGCATTCACATGTGAAGGCACGCGCAATTTTCTTGATAAGATAAAGTTTAAGTGGAGTCACTGTACATATTGACACTTGGGCCAGCAGGACACCAGCAGTTCAGTCCTGGAAGTTCTGACAATACTAAATACTAAGTTCTGACAAGACTAAGTCCACTCTTTCCTCCAGTAAAGGCAACTTTTTAAGAGACAGAAAGCAGAATCCTTGCAAAAAAGACATTATTTCAGCTGACAGCAGCATATGCATCACACACATTCCTAGTAAGAATTTATATAAACAAACAAACCCTCATGCATTTTCTTGTGAGCTTTACCAATGAAGTAGTTATTAATCTGTGATTGAAGTCCTGCAGTCAGGGTAATTCAATTGCAACCTAGTAAACCCACCTGTGAAAGCAGATAAGATTGGAACTCCAGAAACATTCCACCTTGAAAGAAGAAATCTGATAAAGAAAAGTGCTCCAGGGTTGTTTAAAGTTTATCTACTGACAAAACAAAGCCTAAGGGAAAAGAGTGAGAATCAGCTACAAGGAGAGAGTAGCATAAGAAAGGGAAGACAGAAGGCTGAAATGCACTGTACCTTTTTTGCTGTAGTAAGTAGGTTTCATCCAGATGTTTATCCCATGATTTTTTGCCTTGCAACTTCTGACTTAGTACATTCCAAATCCGGAAATAAAAGGGCATACTGTCCCCGAATAAAGGTACCCCCATATCACACCCCTTTTTCTCTCTTCAGGAGCTATCTGAAAGCCAGCAATCCCTACTTAGAAAAAAAGTCAGGGAAGGCTCACTACAAGCCAGCACTCCTACGTCCTCAGCCTGTTACTTACAGAGGAGACTGTCCATCAGCTGTGTCAGGTGATCAAAGTACATGTAAAAACACAAAATAAAATCACTTGTCCCTAGCAAGTGACCATACCTTGAGCCTCATCAAGTACTTAGTTTCCAAAATAGCCCAACCCAAAGGTGTGTCTGATTTAGAAGTAGCTGGCCAGCAGCCTACCCCTCTCAAAGACCCTATACAGCACTGAAGAATTCATACAGCATCAATGTCCTAGGCTTTTTTTTCTGAAGTCTAGAATCGTCCTCCTTGTGTACTTCTGAATTCCTCTGGAAGGCAACATGTAAGCAATTTTGAAATAGATGGCTGAACAAGTCAGGCAAAACACCTTTGAGGTGAGTGAACATGTGGGGACGTGCCCTAAAAGACAGTGCTCTGAGAAGGCAGTATACCTCCCACCCCAGCTGTCTGCAAATCCCATTAAAGAAATTATCATTATAGACTCCACCTTCTCTGCATTAAACAAAATCACTCTACTGAGTAGGAAGAGTTTATATTGATTAACGTGAGCTTTATGTATTTTGTTTTTTTAAAATGTTTTGTGTCTCCTTGTTTCTTTAGATTTTTTCACATTTATTCCAGAAAAGTTTATATAGGAAAGGGGTGAAAAATTAACAAAAAATAGGTTTTTTGTATAGAAAAACATCATCAAGGTCTTGGAGTGTGTTTGCAAAGCAGTGGATAAAATATCAAAATGAAAAGACATCCTTCTTCTTGTGAAGAAACTGGAAGCTAAGTAGGAGGGGGGAAAAAATAATAAAGGAAATTACCTCCAACAACAAAAGCTACTAGTCTGTGATCTTCTTTCCTTAAAGATATATCCATATATCCTTGCATCCTGAATCAACAGAAATGTCCATTCTTACTCTTGCTGTAGTGGAAAGGGATTCCATTCATGGTGCCTGGACCTAGGCAGAATCAGTAGATAGGGGAGAAAAGTGAGTAAAGCGATATGACTGAGTCTTGTATTTAAACTCTTGGTTTATTTAGAGGTTACTTAGACTTGCCAAACCAGGATTCACATCCAAACTTCTGTAAACTCATGATTAATCCTATCTTATAAAAACATAAATCACCACACAGAAAAAAACCACCACTTTCAGTAATTGTATCCTAAAATGTAAGATTCACTGAGTTGTCAAGTTCTGGGAGGAAATGTCAAGTTAAAAAGTCATAATGGGGAAAAAAATATTACTTGTGACATTGAGAGGTTAGAGTGTAACACCATACAAATGTTGTGAGCAAAATGTGAGGGTTTCTAAACAATATCAATAATGTATCCCTCCTAGAATTCTTGAGGGGAGGAAGCAACTTCACTCAAAGATGAGAAAGATATTTAGACACTGACATGTTAAGGATCTATGATAGATGAATATATTCTCTGTTTTCCTGGGTTGTTCCTCCAAGCAGAGAATATTTTCTACTGTTTCTCCAAGGAGTAAAAGCCCTAGAAGACTGGTATCAGGATTGCCACCCAGAAAGTAGCTCTAAGGTACAAGAAGTGAGTAACAGTCAGATAGCAGGTTAAGAGTGTTTTCAGCTAGCCATATGAAGGCAACAGCTACAGCAGCCAGGGCAGTACAAACAACAGCAAAACTGGACTCCCCACATTGTTGTGGGGGGTCATTACAGTTCCAGATTGCTGTAAATCTGACTCAGTAGTTTTCCTCTGCCCACTTGTATAGGTATTAAGTCTTAATACTGCAAAAGAGTGTTTTCTTGTAACTCATGAGAGGTAATTTTCAAGGGTAATAGAATGCAGAGATGAAAAATGGATTAAATAGGCAATATTGGATTACGGCCATACCTCTTAAGCACTGCTGGGCTTTCAGTCTGGCAGGAGACTGAGAACAGCTTTTCAAAACCTAAGGACCTATCAGCCTAGCATTGGAGTGGTGGATTATCCATCTGTACAGTTTTGGTGTATGTGGCTTTTCACATACCTGATATCTGCCTTTAGCTCTTTGTTTCCCCTTCCATGGCTTCTAAGTCATACCATGACTCTGCCTTCTAGCCCTCATTCTCAAAGCCTGACATTGTTCTAGATCTACCTGGTCCTTGTTCCAGGCCCCTACTGCAAATATAGTGTTTATCCTGGTTGCCAGTGACGCTCTTTCCTGCTGTGCGTCTTAACATCTCTTGTTTCTGACAGACTGATTCTAACTGACCTGATTCCTAGAATCTCTTGATTCCAGCTTGACCCTACCTAACAAATATGATAGCTGGTGTCAAAATCTCCTTACACACTGTTTCCCTCCTATGTCCATAGTTATGAATAGCAATATAAGCATGAAGAAATGTAAAGCACAACCTGACCAAATGTGTTGTTTGCACCATAGTGTAAAACAATACAAAATTAAGATCAGTGTGGAAGTGATAGGATGATGTCGATTCTGTGCAGTTCAATCACCCATGGGTCTAGGGGATCTACCAATATTACACATGACACAGTTAGGATGCGATGCCCTTTGTAAAGGTATAGAATCTATACAAATAAGACAATATGTGGAAACAACTTCACAAACAACCAAGGAATTTCTATTTTCACATACCTGCTACAAATACAAAGAGGAGGAGAGACACTTTTGCCATGGGATTGTGATCTTGCCAGAGACAGTACTCTACTCTTTTTTTGTAGTGCATTGCATTTATTTCAGATCAGCTGAGATTATTTTAAAAAAAACCCAAACAAAACCCAAACATCTGAATAGCCAAGTGTGAATTAACCGACTTTTTGAAATCCTGGAACTTTTTCCAGCAACATGTCTGAAAAGAAAAAAGTATTACAGAAAAAAATATAGAAAAAGTCTAAAGAAAAAATTTCTACATAGTCTCCACTTTTCATCCTAGCAACTTCTTCAGTTTCTTCTTTCAAACATAAATCAAAATGGTTATTACCTGGCCTATTAGAAAAGTAATTCCAGTGTTAATGCAGAGACAGACATAATTTGCACAGTACATGGCATAGATTCCTTTCCTTCTGAATGGCCTTGACCCTTACATTCCATGTTCTCACAATACTCCTGTTAACCTTCCTGGAAATTTTGAGTTGCTGAAGGTATGTAGGATTGAATCCAATGTGCTTATCTGGTGACGAATCAAGATGGGGGTGCATGTTCTTTTTTCTCTTTCTCTGTTTTCCTCACAATTTCTTCAAGAGGGTAAAATTGCGAGAGACAGGTGATATTTTAAAGTTACTACAAAGATATATGTAATCCTAGTCTTTAATAAAATTCATAAGAATGTAAACTGTGATTAGCAGGAAAAGGAGAAAATAAAAGGTATTTTAAAAGTAAGGAAGCCTTTGAACATGAAGGAGAAACTTCTGCACATGGTAGAAGTGCTGCATTTTTGTCTTCTGAAAAGATTTTAAAGATTTTTCTTAACCACTGAAAAGCACATAAAGAACAGTAGACTTACACAAAGTGGCATTTGAAGAGAAAGGAAAGAAAAAGAAGTCGACTTATTTATTACAATGAATTTAAATTCTTTTATATTCACCTTCCAAATCTGCCCCCCAAATCCTTCTTAAGCATCTGACAGACAAATAAAGTAGCACAATTAACACATCTACAGCCCCTAAGTAGCCAGATTGTCTTGGCTAGCCTTTAGGCAACCCAAGTTGTTTATGTCAGAGATAAGTATTGCTCCAACCCTTCTGCTTGGACAAATTGCAGCACAAATATCTGCCTGTTTTGCTATCTTAGGGACAGTATCAAAAATACAGGCTGTCAGGACATTCCAGGAGCTCTTATTCTTCTACTGCATATTTCTCCGTGTCTTGTTCTACACATCCTTTCTGAACCATACGTATGCTGAAACCTTAAAAATAAAATAACAGTTTCTGGTTTCCTTCACCTTACCTATCATAAAAATTTGCTCTTAAAAAAATCTCATATCAGAAATCACAAGAGAAAGTCTGTAGTTTCAGTAAAGGCAAAAGCAAGGTACATGGATTGCATATCCAAGTTTAGGCTACCATCTTAAGAGCAAGAGTGGAAGTGCAGCCTACAACCAGATCAGTGTCAACATAGTCCCTGTTTATTTCTGTTCGTGCTGCAATTCTTTGTCTGGGATCTCCACATCTAATAAAAGCTCTAAAGATGTGAGTTGTGAGAGAAAAGAATGAAAGAAAAATAAGTGCAGAAAAAAAAGCAAAGGAAAATAGGTTTCTGAGCACAGGCAGAACAAAGTCAAGAACTCGCCAAGTCAGCAGTAATCAGTGACATAATTTCTCCATAGGTATAATGGATAATTTTCCCTCTGAGAAGGCTGTGATAATGATTAGCCAACAATTGCTTGATGTATTACAGGTATGCTAGGGAATCCTGTTGGACTGTGATATTTCCAGTCATTCAAGTTATAGTATCTTACTTGTGTTGCATAGGAAAACAAAGTAATGGATAATTGTATGCAAATGCATAGTATGTTCTACAGTTTCATATCACTCAACTGCGTGGTCATATATACCAAAACCCAAACCTAAGTAACAGAGGAAGATAACTAGATATTCCAAAAGAAGCATACTAATGTTATCTCCACCAGTCTTAAGAAATTCTTACCTTCACAAGATCTCATCTACTGTGTAAATATAAATTACTTAACCACCAGTAAATCACAGATAACTCAGAAACCGAAGTAACTTAACCATACATTATAAACTATCTCAGGGCATAGGTGTCTTTTAAGGATCTACGATATATTACAGAACTAATCCGGATGCGTAATTCTATGAATCCATCTTCAGACCTGAAAGAGTGCAAAAGGCTGGAGACAAGGTTGATTTAAATACAACATTATGCTGAATTATCTTAATTGATAGTGCATGTTCATTGTGTATGAATATATGTGTGTAGTAAATGTGGTTAAGAGACTTAGAGTAGAATGGATCTCCTCTTCTTGACTTGAAGTAGGAGAGCAACACTGTGTGTAGGGGAGATTGGCAGCAGAGGCATAGACTCATTTGAAAGATACATTCCCCATGTACTGGTGAGTTGGACGAGGGATCAGCAATAGTTCCATTAGCCATTACAGAAAATTCTGGGATTGTAGTGCAAAGATCGGTAGACTTCATAAAATTGAGACCACCATTTGCAGGAGACTTTGAAGCATTTCCAGAAAGAGACAATAGCAGGAACTGAGGATCTCTGGTGAGTGCAACTATACTGGCAACTTAAAGGAGAGCTCTTAATTAAATAGAGTCACCAAGAAGCTTCCTAATTCATAACTAACTTTGAGTGAATGAGTCAGTAGGATTCTACCTCACAGGAGAAGTCTGGACAAGGCTTCGTACAAGTTTTCCTACTGTTCTGATTTGAGCTATTAGCTTTAGTCAGAGATTTCTTTTGTGAGTTGGGAAGCTTGCCATTGGTTTAGGTAAGAAACCAGTTCCCCGGCCTCTTGTCAGGGGAGAGTGTCTGAGGAACTTACGTACTTAAAAAAAAGCAGAAGCATATTATTTTGGAAAAGATGAAATGAGTGAATATGAAACAGATATTCTGCACATAGGACACTGGTAGTGGGCTCTAACATAAAAATAAGTGATGTACAAAAAGTAGAAAAGGGCTTGGAACCCCACTTGGACTGCAGACTAACATAAAAATTGTGACAGTAGGATCTGAAGATATAAGATATTGAAATCAAGCCATGAAAGGCTTCTCATTTGTATTTCATCAAAGGAAGTCTGGGATTTTAATACAGCTCAGGGATGTTACTCGAAAACTCTTAAGTAAGATTTTAACACAGTGAGAGAAAGTATTAATGAGAAAGAGCACTTCACTAATTAACCTTGTGGTCAGGCATCCTGTAAGAATACATAAGTAACTATAAAGTTCTGTGTGTGACTCTGGGAATTCGTAGACCTTGCTTTTTTAGTAGAAATTCTCCTTGTTCCTAAAGGTACACAAAAGGATGAAAGCAAATATCAGAGATGCATTGATAGGAACATTTTGCAATTCAAAGAAAGTGTAACAGCTGCTTGGTGTTCACGACTTACAGTGTTGAATTAAGACTCAATGCAAATACGCTGACTCTCAGTTTAATAGCTGGCATCAGGCTTAACAGACTCTCAGAAACCTATGAAAAATTAATCCATTCTGATTTCACTTTGAGGTTTTTGAGTCTTAGACTGTAGTAAGTGTGCTACTGTTAACATAGCAGACAGGGAATCAAATTTGGATTGTGACTGGTTTATTCATGTGACAATACATGGCACCGCTTAGCACTTCGAACACACAGGTTACGCTGTTGTCCAAGACATCCTGTTCCTGTCTGTGTTTCATCTGGGATAGAGTTAACTTTCTTCCTAATAGCTGGTATGAGGCTATATTTTGGATTTGTGCTGAGAACAGCGTTGATAAGACAGAGATGATTTGGTTATTGCTGAGCAGTGCTTACATAGCATCATGGCCTTTTTTGCTTCCCCCCCCCGCCTTGTCAGCAAGTAGATTGGGAGCGCAGAAGAAGCTAGAAGGAAGCATGGCCAGAACAGCTGACTCACACTAGCCAAAAGGCTATTCCATACCATCCATCATCATGCCCAATATATAAACTGAGAGGAGTTGGTGGGGAGGGACAGATTGCTCCTCGGGCATCAGTTAACAGATGATAAGTAATTGCATTGTGCATCATTTACTTTTTCCTTGGGTTTTATTTGTCTCTATTTTGTTATATTCCTTTTCATTATAGTTTTATTATTATATGTTTTATTATTATGCTTTATTTTAGTTATTAGACTGTTCTTATCTTAACTCACAAGTTTACTTTTTTCCCCAGGCTCCTCTCCATCCCACTGGGAGGTGTAGAAGTAAGGAAGCAGCAGTGTGGTGTTTAGTTGCTGGTTGGAGTTAAACCATGATATCCTGACTGAGCTACTTCGTAGGAGTATATGTTTTTTAGATCAGCTACAGCTATGCTTGTGTTTGACCATAGGCTCCAATAATCTAGACCCTGCTGACTAACTTCTAGCTTGGCTTCAGAGGTACCCTGTAAACATGGACCTACCTAGTGACAAGTGGATCTTGGTTACCATCACTGGACATCATTCTGATCTGTGGATTAATTTCCTAGCTCGATCTGAGACCTGCCTCATCTCCATGAAATTGCCTGACAAGCTAGGTTATTGCTTGAATCTGACTACCATCTACAGGTCTGACTATTCACTTTGCTCAGGTAGTGTGGTTCTGTACGCTAGCTGATGAGATCCCTGTACTATCTGGTGTGAAGTCATGCTCAGCTTCCTATCCCTTAGGGTGCAGACAACCCTTGCTGCTTCCAAACACCTCTCTCAGAGTTTTATAAGTATCTCTGCACTTATTACTATTCAAATTGCAGCACCAAAGATTGTCATAGTGGAGTCTTCATCTCTTCTGAAAATTTTGACAGTATCAAGAGACCATGGGAAGAGGCTAGATCTGACTGGTTGTTCTGGAAAATTAACTTTGACAGTCTACTTTTCCTAAAAGTAGTGTTAAAGCAGAAACAAATATCTCTGCTTACATGAACATGTTGTTTTGAACAACAGAAAAGAAATAATCACTGAAAAATGGTTAGAGTCTACTTGTGGTATCTGAAGAACTTTTTACAGATTTTTCCTGGTACAGAAGTGACGAAGGAGCTGGTGGGTTTTTGCATCAACTGTTGGAAGGCCTTTGATTAGGTGAGTATATCTGAGCTTGATATAACCAGGCAGAGTTTAAAAAGATACTCTGTGCATAAAAGCAGAGAAGCCATAAATGTTCCTCTCATATAGGTTATCCTGAAGGAAGATATTTATCAAAACAACTTGCCCATAGACAGAGGAGGTATTTGTGTATTAATCATCTTTGTTTAGTTAAATGAGGAAAGGTTCAATTTGCTCTGTTACTGTGTGAGTAATCCTGTCTTTTCTGTGCAGGTATGGTATAACAATAGTTAAAAAAGATAGTAAAAGACTGTAGCACTCACTGTCCAGAGCTTCTGGGAAAAGGACTGCTACATACCTCATGGAAAATTTTATGGTAGAAACTGAAGAGTGCTGTATGCAAAGTGGAACTGATTCAGGGAAAAGGCAATAAACTAAACTTTAAATGTAACTTTAACAGCACGAAAAAGGAAATGACAAATCTCCTGTAAAATGGAACCGGTTGTTTTAGATTTAATGTACTTACTAAAGTGACTATTAAAAATAATTTCTTTGTACATTTAATTACTTATTAACAAGTATTTTCCTCTTTATTTCTGCTGGAAAAGTTGGTGGTCGAGATTTTTTTTTTGTCTGGATTTTTGTTTTTCCTCAGATTCTGTTGTTTTCACCCTATTTAATAATGGACACTTATTTCTGTGCTTGTAATATCACTGTGCAGCAAGTTTCCTTTTATTTTCATTCTTGTGTGCTTTTTGTAATGTGTTTTCTGCTTAGACTTCATTAGCAAATGAATTTTGAGCCTGATGTACCACAACACCCAAAGAGCTACAATGCTGTATTTGCATTGGTGATTTGTTTTCCCCATCTCCACCAAGAAGCTGAGAAAGGTTTTACTCCATAGCAGAAACAAGTTTTTCATTACAACTACATAAGTAAAAACATGATGAATGATCAGAATTAAACATTACCCTCTCTTCCACCTGTGAATGTTGAATATACCAGAGGGCTGTTCTTTAAAACATTATTGGTTATAAACGGAGTATAGACCAGAAGCTATTCTTACAGGTCAGATCTTCAGGCACTTACACATACTCCTGGCCCTATCTGGTCTGAACCAAAGTGACAAACTCGTTGCCTTTTTTTTTTTTTTTTTGTCTTTTGCCAGGAACAGTTGAATGTTTCACTATTAACTAGATTCTTAAGGGGAAAGAGATTCCATTGACTTACATAACTCTTACTAGGGCAGACATTTAGCAATGAAACTGTTAGAGCAAGGATTTCTGAGAATAGAACTTGAAATTAAAAGTTACCTTCCCTTTGCAAGTATGATTCATCACATTTTACAGACAGAGTCTCATTTATAGCCTCTCTGAAGTCTCCCATGGTCAGTGGTCATGGACCAAACAATTAAATATGTTTAAATCTTACTTAAACTACACCTTAATCAAGCATTTCTTTCTTTTGTTGTTTAGATTATCCAAAATGACACTTTTTCCTTGAGAGAGCCACAAAAATAACACTCATACTGCTTAAAAAAGCACCACAAATTTGATATCATGCAATGGCATTAGGAGATGACTTGGTACTAACTTCACTTCTTGAGTTAGCCCTTACGTCCCAATATAGACATCACTGTATATCCACCATCAATAAACACAAGCTCAAGGCTCAATGTAAATGACTGAATAACAAAATAACAAAAATAAAAGCATTTTAGTTATTTCTAATGGTCTCCTTAGTGGGTGTCCTACTTTTTAACCTGTTTATCTATGAAACACAAGAGCTGGTGTAGAGGTGGTATTTATGCTTTGATGTACATCCGTGTCCTGTGGATTAATTAGCAGAAACTGACTGCCCTCTACTGCATTGATGAAGGTTTGTTCAAGTTGTAAACGGTGTTATTTGTAATGTTAATACAGTCAGGGTACAAAGGACACCTTTGATAAGTTTGCAGAGTAGTAGAGGTAACCACAGTGCAGAGGGTGGTTGCTATGTGGAGACTACTTGACAAAATGAAGTAACATGTCAACAGGAAGATCATGTTCAACAAAGACATAGACCCAATCCTGGGCTTGGGATAGAAATACCTCTGCATATTGGTACAGGATAGGAAAAGATTGTCTGGGGATGATCTCTGCAGAAGAGAGTCTGCAAGATGAACGTAAGACATCAGCATGCCCTTTCAGCAATGAAAGTCAACCACATGCTAGACTGCATTAACAATACTGTAGGTAGTATGTCAAGAGAAACTGTTATTTCCTTCCATTTCAGGGAAGTTATGCTCCATATAAGAGACTGTGTCCAGGGCTGCCTCCCCAGTGTAGGAGAGATATTGGCAAACTGGAGCATATCAAACAATGGGCCATTACGATGGACAACATGAGGGAAGAGGGGAAGGCAGAGGGAGGCATAGGTCTAAGTGCAGTATCTAACTACTTTAAACATGGCCATAGAGAAGACAGAGCCAGATTCGTCTCAAAAGAACCATTGAAAAAAGCAACAGTTTTCAAATACTGCAGTGAGGATGGCTCAGCAGTGGAACAGCTTGTCAAGACAGACACTGAAATCTTCATTCTTTGAGCTTTTAATAACTTAGTTGAACAAAACTCCAAGCTGATCTAGTTCTGATGTTGGCACTGCTTTGAACAAGGAGCGAGCACAGCATTTTTAAACACTATGAATCTATAGAAGTGCTTTGAAGAACTAAAATTTGACAACTCTTTAAAATTTATATTCTGTTAATTAACATATAAACTTCCTGTATCTGATCATAACCTATTCCCTGATGTTAATGCATACTAGAGCTGTATAACCATCAAAATTTCATCATTCTTCTTCAAGCATTAGCTAAAGCAGATGCTGGAGGTAAAAAACTATTCAATAAACGTGACTGTTGTCCTTCAGGGATTTTTGTGTGAACAAGTTCTATTTGTATTTTCAGCACTTTCTGAAACTGGCTTATAAACACACTTCGGTGTGATATAGTCACTTTGTGATATAGTCACAAGCTGTCGTAACTGAATCAACAAATTGTACATGCAAGTAACAAGGAGCTAAAGCTACATCCCTTATTTCTGCCAAGAAAGAATTTTTAAAGGTTGATCTTAGGAAACAAGAGAAAATTCACTTTATGGTATTAATTTTGTTATTATTACCCGAATTGAAATAAATGAGGTTTGGAGGATTTTAATTTTGCTTAAATAAATTTACAAGATCTCAGTTTGCAGGGAAAAAGAAAAATTTGCCTTTCCTAACAGCTAAAAAACAACTGTCATCCCAAGATGTACCCTCTATCGAATAATTTTAATCTTGACCCATTTCCAATGTACATATGCCAAGAGTACAACCACACTGTAGTCACCATGGTATCTCTGTGTATTAACTAAAGGATTTTGGATGTGAACCTGCCACCAAGCAGCAATAGAATTCAGCATAAAGTGATACTGCTGACAGCACCCAAGCTAGCTCTTTTAAAGCTATCTTGAGTATTTCACCACTACAGATTGAAGACTAAACCTGGTTCAGCAAAGACCCTTTTAGGTTTCTCTGTGCATGAGTGCCCCATGAATCATTCTGCTTCTTAATCTAATATATCTTGAAACACATCTGATCTTTGTATTTATAGTTATGAAGAAACAGTTTCTTATCTGCTGCTCATGATATCAGCGTCAAGTTGATGGTGGTTCAAGTTTTTTGTTATTAAAAAAAAAAAGAAAAAGTAACATTATATTTTTAAGAGACCTCTTGAGGTATCCAGTGTAACTTCTCAGAGTAGAACCTTAGCAAACACTAAATCAGATTAGCTGAAGCTCTGAAGTAGTTGATTTCAGTACAGACTGGGAAAAGATTAGCTGGTGACCGTCTCTGCAGAAAAGAGTCTGCAAGTTCACCATAAGCCATCATTAAAACAACAGAGTATCCAGCTTAAGGGCCAAAGTCTTTGCCCATCTTCCAATTCCAAGCCTGCAAGATCAGAGATCATGTCTCTAGAATTCTTCTGAGATCACTGTATCTGGGTGACCTTCATCCAAACCCTGGGGAAAAGACCACAAAGTATTTTTCCGCCTGAACATCTGCTGTGCACCCACGGCATTTTTCCATAATTTGCCCTTTGGAGTCACCAAGTTTACTGAAAAAGAAAGGCTAACTGAATACACTTATTCCATTTGGCTTCTCCTGTGTGTGCAATCGACAAGGAAAATTATGTATTAAAACCTTCTCTGCCTCTCAAGTTCTTTTGGAAGTCAACTATAAATATTGACTCCCAATCTATTTTCACATGATGCCACATACAAACTTTATTTCAGAACTGATAATTTCTATGACAGACCAGATCATCAGTTTAGTGTTTTGATTCCAGTCTTTAATAAATATAGTGTCGTTTCTTGTGCTTTTCTGGTTTTTTTAGGCCATGTGGTGTTTTTAATCTTTCCATATTTGGAAATTTCTTTTTCCCAACAGTTTGAGACATTTTCATTTTTACCATCCAGTAATAAAACCTTTAAAGCTGTTTCTTTTTCAAAAATAACATAAGGAGAACTTGGAGTATGAAAAGCATATACATATAATTACCATACTTCTGCTTATAAAATCTGTAGGAATTATTTTGCCATCTCATTTCCACAGTTCACAAAACACTGATGATTTGCAGACTCATGAGTGCCCTGCAGCTCTGCAACTATTTCGCGAACACTTTCAACTGTCCATTTTTGGTTAAAAGTTGCACTTGAAAATGGCACATTATTGTCAAGAAGCTGAGGACTGATACTTTTTTAAATTAAAAAAAAATGGAAACAACAATACTGATAATATAAATTTAAACTGTATTACTAAACTACCATCTAAACTGATAATTCCTTAGCATTGTGTCTTTATCTGAAACTACTTATACTGATTTGTTTGCCATGGTGTGATGAACATCAGCTTTTAACTGCATTTTTAATTCACATACTGACATACGTTTATGAAACAAGTGTTTCATAGATACCATGGTGATGACTCTGTGGACTGGGACAGTCATTGGCTACTGTTGCTTTTTTGCATTATCTGTGGGAGGTAAAATTTAATAATAGAGAAATAATCTGATAATAAATGATAAGATAAATTAACAACAATTTAAAAGATCCATTTTTCCATACCTAGCTACCACAGGGGAGTGATATACATTGAAATCTTACCAAAATAATAAAATATATTTAAAGAACAAGAGTAACTTGCTATAGGGCTAATAAAAGATCATTTTACAATGTTAAGAATACTTTTCAGTGCCAGGAAGCAAATATAAATGATATCACTTTATTTTTTGTTTCAATTCTTTGTATTGCCTGTTCTCTGTGTAATATTATCCTTTCCTACGAAACAATAGAAAATATTTTAAAAATATTAATTGCTTATTTATTATGTTGCATCTAAACAGCAAAGAATCCAAGCCATAACTAGAAAGTAATGGGGAGAAAATCCTAAGAATACACCTTTTAGCTGTGTAATTTCACATGAAAAGAATCTCAGAAGGTAGTCACATAAGTTACCAAACATAAGACATTTGAACTTCTCCACCTCTGGGGTTCACCATCACAAAACCACTCATAATCTGCTCTTTGTAAAGGGGGAACAACAACAATCTTCGAAACAGCTTCTGCTATTTGTTTCCCAGAGCTAGACTAGAAGACACACACAAAGAAACTCAATATGACACTGAGTTCAGGTGCTGCAGTGCTGGTAACAGTTCACATTCCAAAACATACAGATCAGATTACAGACTAGGTATCACATTATTGAGAGTTTTATGTGAAGAATGTACATTCTGGCAATGTCTGTCCTTTGGTGCAATTCTATGAAAGCATGACAGTGTTATGGTACTAGGGAGTACTTCTGCCACAACTACACTTTCAGAGCATTTCACTTGCATTATAACCAGGAAATGCCTTTTGTTTGCATTATCAACATATTCCCATTTTAGAAGGAATATTTGTAAAAGAGAGGGCCCCAGGTTTAAAAGAGCTTTATCCAATATAGAGAAGGTCAAGTACATTACTGAAGTTGTAGATAATGCAAAAAATCTAAGATCATATCTTTGCAGCTGCAGTCATTACTTGTCCAGTTTGTCCAGCGACACAATCCTCAGTCTAAAAGCTTGACAGTGGAACACAAATTGTTTTCTCTCCCTCTCCAGGTGACTCTATTTATAAAATTTAAATAATATACCAAGAAAGAAATAACATTGAAACACTCATTTTTGTGCTGACTGGTTTTGTTTCAGCAAACCGAAAGACAAAAAGAAAAAAAAATCACAAACTTCTGGAGTACCATATTGTTAAGTACCTACGTCAGACATCTTGAAGACTATTTGTAGCACTTCCACCTACCTAGTACATATCCAGATACTACTTAAACAAAACCTTGGCTCCAAATGAAGCCATTGTTATTTTGCAACTGACTTCTTTTCAAAATCTGAATACAGTTGCATTTAAAGGGGCAGTTCAATCTCTCACATTTGCCTATTCCATTACAGGAAGTCATATTGCAAACTCAGGCTTATAGATACTTGGAGGAAGAAACAGTGAGACTAGAAGAACAAAACTTCTCTAAACAGAGAAACTGGAATGATATCTATCCTGTGGTAAACTCAGAAGTGAAAGTCACTGAGGGTAACATATAGTGTTCTGGTCTATTTAGAAAACACAACTAGAATAATAAGACTTATTTTTCTTAATAATAGTATCACATTGTTTAAACACTGAATTCTTTGTTTAACTCTTTAAATAGAAGATATTCTTCCTTACTAGTAAGAGTGACTGAAATGTATTTATGACAGACTTTGCAGCTTCAGGGGCAGTTTATAGTAACACCTTTGACAACAGTGAACTATCACACTCCTTACACACCACCTAATCATCTTGGATCTCCCTCTTATCATTGTACTGCCCTCATTTACCCCAAACCAAATTACAGCCTAGAAGGAGGCTTCGATTTATGTACCTTACCTAATGAATAGTTATGTCATGTGGTCAACTCTGGAACAGGTTCAAGAGAAATTAAGGCAGAACTTTGTGTAATTGCTCGTACATAAAGAAAACATGCCAGAGCAATGTCACTGGTGTTTTGCCTGGGGAGAAAGGGATTCAAGGCCTTGACAATGCACCTAATGACATCTGCATTCCCATGATAACTGTACCATTCCTTCCTCTTCTCTGTACTTTTCATAAGAACAGAGAGAGTTGCCTCATATTCCATTTGCAAGAACCCTGGGTATATGTAGCCTCCTCCCACTTGGAGGCCCCATTCTGTTGCCATAATGGTATATATTCATTTATGAAACAATAATAACTAATTATATTTATTAATTTAGCTAAGTAATCATGAAGTGATATCTCTTTTTTTCATATGGATCTTAGATCCCTTCATAAATGAAGGAAAAGATTAAGATCTACATAATAAAAATTAATATAAAACAGAGGGATGGATATAAGCAAGATTCCATGGCAACTGTACATAACTTGCATTGTACAAGCATTACAGTGCCTTCTGCAGAAAGACCTTTGAAGCCTACAGTGAATATTGGACCGAGTTCCTGAATTTTGCCAGCTTTTTACAAAGGGACTTCTGAGATTTCATTACTATAGAAGAACCCTGAAAATATTCAGCAAGTATATCCAGACAGCAGAAGGCAAACAAAATTTCTTATATTGTGTTTCTTATAATCTTAAAGATGGTTTATCCATTTTCTTAAGAACTTGTTTAACAACTGTGACTTTTTGAAATAATAAGAAAACAAAACTCTTTTCAAATAATTTGTGTTTATCTTGTTTCTAAAGTTGGTCAGGGTAGCCTAAAATAAGTCAGAGGAAAAAACCATAAGAACGCTTCAAAGCAAACACATTAAGACCATTGTAAGAGATATTTCAATATTTATTAAATGCATAGGGGGGTGGTTGATGATTGCTGTAAAGATATTTGGCTAAATCATGTGAGGCTTGACAGGCTAGACAGAAAGGTGCTTCAAGAGTTAAAGCTTCTTCTCCCTAGTCTAAGCTAACTCTTCCACTGCTGAGGGCATAAAGTGCTTAATGCATTTGAAAGAAAGGGCCCAGCAGGCAGTGGAGTAGTGTGGTTTAGAAGCTCCAAGCTGTGAATCTCTTTTATCTGAATTCATTTTCTTCAGCATTATAAGCCGGGGTACTTATTCACATATATATATATATATATATATATATATATATATGTATATGTATGTATGTATGAAATATATCATTTGCATCTGAGTTAGTTTTAAAAAAAAACATAAAAATCTTGTCCTAGTGCAGCTGATTGAGCTGGCTGGGAAGGATTGCTTCCCAAAGGCCACTCTCGTGCTATTAAAGAAGACTAGGTTTAATACAGATTTGATTCACACATGTGTATACTTCCACTATTATGATCTTAATTAGTAGTAATCAAGACAAGAACAGATGGAAACAGAAGTGGTACAATGGGAGAGCAAGAAGAGAGTGGCAATACAGGCTATGCTTCAGTGGAAATTCAATTAATACTATTTTTTAAAATAATCATCATCCATTGTCATCATTTTCCATTTTCAAGAGGCAAGATTAGTGGGAGGAAAATAGCCCCATTTTGAAACCCCAGACAAGTTTCTGCTCTTTTTCACCTCTTTCTGAGTTTTCTATATACTGATGACTTTAGAAGCTATGAATTCTGCATGAGAAAGCAAAGAGAGTGCATGTGTGTCTTCCTGTGTGATGCTGTCACGCAAAACAGATTCTAGCAGACTAGTTATCATTCTGATAACAAGCATGACAGAAAAATTAAAAGGACTGTCCACTAGAGGGAAGCCAGTTTTTTAGATTTTGCAGTGCACTTCTTGTCTCCCTGCAACACCACATCAGCAGCCATACTATAGAACTGTCTGCAGTCACTGCTTCACCACTCACACACACTGCCACTCACACACACTGCCACTCACAACTGTCCGTGGCCTGAGCTGCAGCAGTTCATTCATCTCAGACCCATAACTACTAACACCTATCATTCCTGTTTTGCATCTGTCTAGTCATTCTTACCCTATGGCCCCTAAAAACCTCTGTCAGTTCTGTCTTGTCTTGCCCTGCATCTCTGAACTTCTGCTCTGGGGTCATCACACAATTCTCTGCTTGTGCCATTCCTCTCTACCTTATTCCCTGTCATTTGTAGTTCTAGGCACTCCCAAGGGGATCTGATCTCAGTCATAGCCCTGGAGTATCCCCAAGTTCTCCAACGCTATCAGTTTTCTGATCATGGCATCAAAATCAGCCGGTGGGTGTGTCTTTAGTTGCCTGGCACTATCCTGTTCTCCGAGGAACACAGCCTTGGGGTAGGATGCAGAAATTCACTGATTATGATCTTTCGGTCCATTTCTTTTCTTCCCTCCATTGGCTCCTTTTTGCCTCAAGGCCCTTACTACTCCATCTTGGGAATGACTTTACAGCCTCCTCCACCTCCTCATTACAAATCCAACAGGGTTTTGACCTCACATAGGAGAGTCATCTGATGTAGACAGTGATAACCTTCCTGGTGCTACCAATTGTCCTGTACTTTACTGGTCCATGACGGAGAAAGCATACATTAACTAGTTTGTCTTATTCCCCTCCCCCAGCCCAATCTGAGAGCAGTAGCCAATGTGCTATACTGGCTTGGGTATTTTCATTGCCTTTGCACCTTACACTGGGTCACATTACAGAAATAGCTAATGAGTCAAAACCCCAAGAAAGGGAAAATACTGCTTGACTCTGGGTTATTCAACTGTTTCAATGTATTCATCTCTCTCATAGACTTCTCATTCCCCGTCACTCTGGAGCCACTGTATGGACCAAGGAATTCATTTCAGAGGAGTCCAAGGGCAGTCCTTTGGACTACACTAGCAATCCACTCCATTGGTTACAGAAATGCACCTATATCTTCTTGTCTGATAAGGAAAACACAGTCTTAGGCAGGAACCTGTTGTCCAGTGTGATAATGAGCAGAAATGACCATGAGGATTCCAGAAAAGAACAAAGCCATATGGAATGAGATTTCTGAATTGAAGTTGGTCCTCTTCAGAAGCAGTAAGTGATATTAACCTGCTAGTGCACAGGCCAGAGTAGCCCAAGCACAAAAAGGCTCAGTTCAAAATAGGTCCGACTTAGGCACAATATCCAACAACTTTTTAAACACATCAATGTAGTTAATCTATTGAAGATAGATTTACATGATGTAGAGCAATGTTTGCCTCTACATGAGGTGGCAGTGCTGACAAAGTGTGACTTAACTCAGGGAACAGAGGTGAAGTGGAAAAAAGTCAATATTATCTGAATTCTTTCAATTTTTTTTTCTCTCTTTCTTGTGCTGAATGCATACAAGTTGAAATACTCACACATCTTGCACTCACACATACAAAACACTGTAACAGGGAGCATCCAGAGAAATAAGTATACAACATCTGAGATGGACAACTGAATATTTTACTCACTCAGCCACACTGAATAAAAACCTATTTGCTAGATAGTGATTCTGTTCTCAGATGTGGACCTGTGTTTAAGGAGCACTGCTTTTAGCTTAAATCATCTTAGTACATTCCTTTCCTATTGTCATTACACATCTTCATTGGTGGTGACCATATATGACCACAAATGAAGGAAGAATCAGAACTCTCTGAACTCAAGCAAGGATTGTGTCTCTTTATAAGGCTACGGCCTCTATTCAATTTGTACTGTCTGTATCCCAGTAAAGGGGAGTCTGGCCTTCCTCTATACTACCCCATCCATTTGTTTCTACTGTCTAGGCACAAACTAGGGTTTGTGTGACTGCACAGTTAACTAGATCCAAAACCCACTGATTAGAAAAGCAACCTAATAAAACCTGTACTTAAAATGGTTTTGTCACCTAATATGCTTAACTGAGTCACACCAACACTAGTGTCAGCACAGGAAAATATGTAGGAGTAAGTGACCTGTGGCAGGATCCCTTGCTGAGGTAGGAGCCTGAACTAATGCCAGAATGAAGATGTAATCATGACCTCAGTAGTTGTATGAATTTCCACATGTGGCATCTATTTACTTACCTACTTTGGATAAATAAAGAATTTCAGAGGTACAGGTGAGGGCTTGAAAATATTCCCCACTCTCTATAAGGAATGTAGAACACTTTTGATACACAATCTTACATTGAATTGAGTACAGATTCCTTAAGATCCAGAGATCTCTGTAGGGACATGCCCCTTGCAACTACTTTGCTGGTTGTGCTGCAGGACTAAAAATTCTTTGTTCCAGTCCCACTCCCTCTTGTTCTGTCCTATGCACCCTGTCTTCAGATCTGTTGAAGCTTCTGTCTTTCTCCTGTCTTAGAATATATAGGTACTGCTGCCTGGTATATTGATATGACTCATTACACACCATTCAGTAAGAGACAGTATATAAGAAATTTTTACAGACAAGTAATATTCAATCATTCACTTTAATGAACAATTCTGAAAACGCCAGCTTTTAAGTTCTTGAATTCTGTTTCTAATCTGCACCTTCTAGGCTGAGTGTAAAATATTTAGAAGACTAGCTGTGGAAAAAAAATCTTTTAGTATTTTGGACAATGACCCAAGACCACCATCTGGTGTAGAAATCCCAGTGTCTATAAATCAAAGTGTCCTTGAATGTGCTTTCTTCTGTAGTGACTTTCACAGGCCTGGGATAAATGTTATCTTGATTTGACGAGCTAAATTCCTGACCTGCCTAAATTCCAGGCAGGTTTTTTCAATTGTCTCAGAAAAAATGTGAAGATAAAGATCTTAATTAAAGAATTAATTAAAGAATAAAAGACCATTATTAATAAGAAAAGGAGGAAAAAACCACCACAAACAAAACAAAAGGGAAAGGCAATGATAACATAAAATTTTATGTAAATTCAGGAAGTGTGGAAGATATTTGGTATATCAAATTATAGTTGGAGTTAAATGTAGTTTGAAGAAAATTAGAACATTGTCTCCCAGGCTACATCGTCGTAAGTACAGAGTCTTAAAAAGTATTCTGTACAGAGACTCAAAGTCAGCAATTTAGTCTGGCAAAGGGAAGGACAAAGATTAATAAGACAGGAGGTTTTTTTCCTCATTGCAGAACTAGTGCTTTTTAAGATGAGCTGTTTCTGCATTGATGATGTTAGATTGCCATCTAGAGGACATTTGAAAGCACATGCTTGCCACTACTGTTTTTCTTAAATTTATTCGTATTCACAGAGGCTGTGAAAAAACAATATAAAAAAAATAATTAAACATTGAAGTGGGAAAGTAATTTCATTTTCTTTTCCCCTCCACTTGCACCAGTGTTCTAAAACATTTTGTCGAGTTTCAGTCAGTGAGCACTATTTATAAAGGGGAGCTACAGGATAAAGTGTGATTTTTCACACTTGATTTTCACAAATGTGATTTATCACCACATCAGGTGGTGTCCTGTTGTTATGATCCTATTTCTTTCATTCTATTTCTTTTTAACTTTGAGTAGAGACCAAAGCTTTCACACTCTTTGCATATTTTAGAGTGTTGTTAGCTACATATGACCCAAAGTCCATGGTGTTTCTGCTTAACAGCCTATGACATCCTTGTATTTCAAATGAGCTCAGTGATGTCACAATGTGCCCAGAGTAAAGACTGCAGTGCTAGGGAAATCCTGACTCCATAAGCTGAAAAGGGCAAAAAGTGCCTTGTGCTAGAAAGGATAATTGAATGGGAGGTAACTCAACCCTGAGAGTTTCCTTGGGATCTACCATCTGTCTGATAGCTATGTTCCTGGCTACTTACTGCTCAGTTTTCTCTAATGCCATCATACCACTAAAAAGACAGACCATAATTGACACAGAGAAGAATGGACAGCAACAGGGAAGTGGTCTATCAGCAGGTGAGAGGATGTGTTGAATCATAGAATCATAGAATCATAGAATCATAGAATGGTAGGGGTTGGAAAGGACCTTTACAGATCATCTAGTCCAACCACCCTGCAGAAGCAGGTGCACCTAGATCAGATTGCATAGGAACATGTCCAGGCAGGTCTTGAAGACCTCCAAGGAAGGAGACTCCACAACCCCTCTGGGCAGCCTGTACCACTGCTCTGTCACCCTCACAGTGAAACAGTTTTTTTCTTATATTTAAGTGGAACTTTTTATGTTCCAGCTTCATCCCATTACCCCTTGTCCTGTTGCTAGCTACTGTAGAAAAAAGGGATGTCCCAACCTCCTGACACCCAACCTTGAGATTTTTATAAATGTTAATAAGATCTCCCCTCAGTCTTCTCCAGACTAAACAGCCCCAGTTCCCGCAGCCTTTCCTCATATGAAAGATGTTCCAGTCCCCTGATCATCTTGGTGGCCCTGCGCTGGACTCTCTCCAGCACTTCCCTGTCCCTCTTGAGCTGAGGAGCCCAGAACTGGACACAATTGAAGTGTTGAAGTGAAAGGGTGACAAAGGAGGCTTGGCAAGCAAATAAGGGCAGAAAATGCGATGGGGAATGGATGCAAAAGTGGAATGAAAATATATAACTAAAAGGTCAGTGAGGGTCAGATAGCCTCTAAAGAATAGGGAGCCAACAAGGAATAGGGAGTGTGTTAACAAGGCCAGTAGGGCAAGGCCTGCCAGGGCCCAGTCCCCACAACCCCAAGCAGGACAAGCAGGACAGGCCTGGGATGGGTAGTAGTCATGGTAAGACATCACATCAGCAGGGAAGTCCATCATGATCATAGAATGACAGAATTATTATGGTTAGAAAAGACCTTTAATATCATTAAGTCCAACCACTAACTTAACTCTGCCAGGCCTATTGCTACACTAAACCATATCCTTCAGCACCTCATCTATGCGTCTTTTGAATATCTCTAGGGATGGTGCCTCCACCACTTCCTCAGGCAGCCCATTCTAATGCTTAATAACCCTCTCAGTAAAAAACTCCTTCCTAATGTCTAATCTAAACCTCCCCACATGCAACTTGAACCCATCCATGGAAAGGTAATGGAACAACTCATCCTTAATGTTGTTACTAAATATATGAAGGAAAAGACTGTTATCAGGGGGAGTCAACCAAAGGGAGAACCCGTTCAACTAACCTGATAGCCTTCTACAGGGGCATAACTGGCTAGTTAGATGAGGGAAGAGCAGCAGATGTCACCTACCTTGACTTCAGGAAGGCTTTTGACACTGTCTCCCATAACATCCTCATCAGAAAGCTCAGGCAATGTGTCTTGGATGAGTGGACAGTGAGGTCGATCGAGAGCTGGCTGAATGACAGAACCCGGATAGTGGTAATTGATAGCAGGGAATCAAGTTGGAGGCCTGTGACCAGTGGGGTTCCATGGGGGTTGGGGCCAATCTGATTCAACATCTCATCAATGACCTGGATGAGGAGACAGAGCGTAGCCTCAGCAAGTTTGCTAATGACATCAAACTGGGAGGACTGGCTGATTCCTCAGAAGGCTGTGCTGCCGTTCAGTGAAAACTTAACTGGCTTGAGAGCTTGGCAAAGAAGAATCTCATGAGGTTCAACAAAGACAAGTGCAGAGTCCTGCACCTAGGGAGGAACAACCCCATGGACCAGTATGGGGTAGGGATATGTGGCTGGAAAGTTGTCTGGCAGAAAAGGACCTGTTGGTGTTAAGCAACAGCCAGCTGAATATGAGCTAGCAGTGTGCTCAGGTGGACAAGAAGGTCAATGGCATCCTAGCTTGTATCCAAAACAGTGTTACCAGAAGGACCAGGGAAATGATTGTCCCCCTGTACTTGGCACTGGTGAGGCCACATCTCAAATATTGTGTTCAGTTCTGAGCCCCTCACTACAAGGACATTGAGGACCCAGCCCTTGGCCTTGTTGAACCTCAGGTGATTGGCCTTGGCCTATCACTGCAGCCTGTCCAGGTCCCTCTGAAATCCCTTCCTGCCCTCAAGCAGATCTACGCTCTCACCCAGCTTGGTGTCATCAGCAAATTTACTGAGGATGTACTCAATTCCCTCATCCAGATCATTGATAAAAATATTAAACAAAACAATCTCCAACACTGAGCCCTGGGGAACACCACTGCTGACTGGTTCTTAACTGGATTTAACTCTGTTCACTATGACTCTCTGGGCCTGGCCATCCAGCCAGTTTTCCACCTCTCTCAGAGTAGGTCCATCCAAGCCATGGGCAGCTAGTTTCTCAGGAAGGATGCTTTGTGAGACCGTGTCAAAGCCTGGAAGAACACATCCACAGCCTTATCCTCATCCACAAGGCAGGTCATCTTGTCATAGAAGGTCAAGTAGGACCTGTCTTTGAACAAGTGAGGTTGACTAGGCCTGAGCCCTTGGTTATCCTGTATGTGCCTCAGGATAGCATTCAGGATAACCTGTTCTATAACCTTTCCTGGTACTGAGGTCTGACTGACAGGGTTGTAGTTCCCAGGATCCTCCTTCCATCTCTTCTTGTAGATAGGGGTCACATTTGCCATCCTCCAGTCCACTAGGACCTCACCAGTTATCCAAGATTAATAGTAGATGATGGAGAGTGGCTCAGCTCTCCATGTCTCAGATGACGAGACATATCCATGTGTAAGAAGGAATGCCAGTCAGTATCAGGATAAGACATAGTGATGGTAACCAGACACAGCCCTACATTTAAAAGGGGCAGAAGTAGTTCAGGGTGGTTATGACCATCTTAGTTCACTCTTGGCCCTGACTGCAGCCTCCCCTCTCAGCAAATCTCCCTCACACCCCACAGAATTGGTTCAGAATGTCCATTCTATAGAGTGATTTAATTGCTATGGGGTGTCACCGGGTAATTTCCAAGGGTAAAGAGCCATGAAAGGGATAAGAAACTGAGAAATGAGCATGGCATATAGAGAGCTTAAAGCCTGAGGAAGAGGGCCAGGGTGTGAATCAGGTTGCCCATGAGGAACTTTGAAGATTCAGTGGGCTTGAAAAGAAAGGTCTGGGCAGCTGGGAGGGTAGGAGGCTTCACACAGAATCCTGGGGGCAGCACCCAGGGCCAGACTGATCCCTCAGTAAAGATCATAGGCCCTGCTTAGTAGTGGGCCCAGCTCTATGGTGTTCACATCAGTGCTCAAGAAAGCCCAAGTTAACTTTCCGGGACTCCCAAGGATCATCTGCTTTCCATGGGACAAGGAACCAGCAGACAAGACTGCAAGCAAGGTTGTCAAGGCAAGAGCCTCACTAGCCAGGGCCCAGTCCCCAAAGACCCTGAGCAAGACAAGCAAGGAAGGTTTGAGGATGGTAGTTAGGTAATTATAGGCAGTGATAGATAGTTATTCTTTCAAGCATAAAGTAAGACCATAATCATGAGTCAGGCTCAAAGTAAAGGGAGAACAAGTCAGAGAAGCAGAGTGAGCTTGGGAAGACAGAAAGCGAGACAGGCAACAGTCAAGGAGAAATCATGTTGAGAAATAAGTGGGGCAACTGGCCAAACGCACAAGTGAGAAAATGAGGGTAGAGAAAATCAATGGAAGAAAGACACACTTGTAACAATAAGCTGGGAAAGTGTTGACAAAAGGAGCAGGGAGGGGGGGAAGAAAAAAAGGTTTCAAACCACAGGAGTCCAGATTCCAATCTTCAGTTCTTTCAATGCCTTCCTTCTCTATACTTAGTTGTCCTTTGTAAAACAGCAGTAATGATGGTCTCACCTTCCTGGACAACTACTTACTACCCTGCTGCAACTGCATGCACTTAGCAGGACAAATGGAGAAAAGTTTAGGCCAGGTTTGTACATTCATATCCATACATATCAAGAAATCACACTTGCAAATCGTGAGGATGTTATGGGGCGAGTGAGTATAGAGGAATATATACTCAGAGAGGAAGGATAGAAACAAGACAGGTACAAGGGGTGTAGAGAATGGGAAGAAGTATGAGTGAAAAGCTGCTTAGTATGAAGAAGAAAATGGACATACAGTAAGGGTGAAATGAAGTCAAACATTTAGAAAGCAGGGAGAGAAAGGGAGAGGGAAGCAAAGGTGAAGAGGATCAGAGTGTGAAAGAACAAGAAAAAAAGCTTGTTTTCCCCGCCCACAGCTACAGGCTGGGAGCAAATGGAGGAAACATTTGTGGCAGCATCAACAGGGGAAGGAATGGAAGTGATCGACATGGTCCAGCATGAGGATTCACAGAGACTGAGGAATTCAGCAGTGAAGAATCTGCTGTCAGACCTGGCTCTTTCCCTGAGCATTAACAGTATTATGCTCTTTTTTTACTATGTTACATAAAGAATGAAAAAACTTCTGTTCCCATGCGTGATAACCATTTGAACAACTATCTATGTTTCACAATCACCTGCTAGGCAGCATGGCTTCTCTTCACCAACCACATCCAGAGAATTTGCAACACTGAGACCAAGAGCAAGGACCTTATCCACATATAGAAAGTGTTTTCTTCTCTCCTTGAGAAACACAATAAATTCTCAGTTCAAGACTCATGCAATTTTTTTGAAGCCAGATCTCCCTTCTTACACGCACTATAGTTAGCAATAAAGAAGAATTAATTCAACTCACCAACTTCGAGGGTGACTATGTCTTTTAAACAGAATATCCATAAATTTGTCGTACATTGTAAGAATAAGAAAAGAAATTTCATATTCCAGGGAATTGGTTCCCCTATACACTTAGCAGGATAGATATACGCAAAGTTAAAGACTCCTCAAAATCCAGACTGTCAATAGCTTTTGATTTTTCTATGCTTTATAAATAAAGTAGCCAAGGAGTTTCAGCACATTGAAATAACTTCTAAATGACACACAAGTTCTGGTAACATGCTAATTGCTATTAACAAAAGAAGGTCAGTCTTGACACACTGCTAGGACAAAATTGATTAAACAAGTAGAGGAACAGTAAATACTGTTTAAATGATAAAGCACAAGCCCAATTTTTATTATGAGGTATTATTATTTATTACTTGGGAAGTTCAGGTAAGAACTCCAGTCATACTGGAAACAGCACAAATGCAGGTCAAAGAAACAGGACTTGCAAATGAGTTTGCAGAGTAATTGTTTTCCCTGAAGCAAATACTTTATTAATATTTTAGTTAATTAGTGAAATAAAAATCTCTGAATAGTCTGTTCTTGTAAAATATTTTACTGCATTGGACAGTACTTAGAAAGGATTAACACAATTAACTAAGATTTTCACAATTTTTACAAGCTTGCATTGTTAGGGAATGTTTCCATCTGCCATCACCTTTTCCATGTGCCATCACCACAAACAATCCTCAGGCAGTCAATATGATAAGTAAAATAAAAACGCTCCTTTAATCAACAGTTTGAAGAGTATGCAAAAAGTAGGAGTATTTTCTATACTTATTAACTTTGGTAATTTTTAGAACATTGATATACATTTTCTAATTATCAGAACCTGAAATTGATATTAATTAGTAGGTTACTCTTGAGAATGTGCTGTAAGCTCTTCTCTTCCTACCCTAAAATATATTACTTCATACTCTCTTTCTCCTCTAAAGTAAATGAACATATAAAATTCTATTTCAAGTAGAAAGTAAAATTCTACAGCAGCACTACTCCTCTGTATGAATTATAAATATTTACAAATATAGAGATGAGAGAACTTTTAGGGATGACAAAAACAGGTTCAGGATCCAGAGAAGTTCTTAGGATTATAGACTCACTGAATCTTAAGGGTTGGAAGGCCCCTTGAAAAATCATCTAGTCCAAACCCCCTGCCAGAACAGGCCACACAGGAACTCATCCAAGTGGGTTTTGAGTGTTTCCAGAGAAGGAGACTCAACAACCCATCTGGGCAGCCTGTTCCAGTGCTCCATCACCCTCACAGTGAAGAAGCTTTTCCTTATGTTTCTTTGGAACCTCTTATGTTCCAGCTTGAACCCATTGTCCCTTGTCCTATCATTGGACATCATTAAGAACAGCCTGGCTCTATCCTCCTGACACCCACTCTTTATGTGTTTGTAAACATTAATGAGGCCACTCCTCAATCTCCTCCAAGCTAAAGAGCCCCAGCTCCTTCAGCCTTTCATCGTAAGGGAGATGCTCCACTCCTTTAATCATCTTCATGGCTCTGCGCTGAACTCTTTCAAGCAGCTCCTAACTGTTCAGTCTTCAGAGACTTCTAGAAACCCTTGTGACTGTCCCATACTCCACCATTAGCCCTAAATAGAGACTAAAAAAGAGAATCTTTTTGGAAAAAAAAGAAGAAAGAGAATTTGTTCTCAGCTCTCAATCCACCTAGCACTTGCCCCTTTTCTCTCTTAGGAGTTTTGCTGATGAAGCAAAACCAGAACTGGGAATGCCTTCAGTTACTTTCATTATTGACTTATCTTTCAGATGGATTTTAGCTGGATCCTAGTCCCTGTTTCCATTTATCAGCAGGAGAGAAAAGGATCCTTCTCTCTCTGGTCTGTGTGGTTGGAATAGTAACTCACAGGATTTCCCTAAAAGCCAGTCTTACATTAACAAGTCTTAGAGCTCCAGCGTATTGCCCTGTTCGTTGACCATGACTGTGAGGCTTCTGGAGCACACAGAGAAATGCACAGAACAGAGTGCTGTAACAATCCTTCTGTTTACAAGCCTTCAGAAGCTGTTGCTTTCTAGAGACTGGCTAGTCAACTTGCTGCCTTGGGACTTGCTAAACTCTAGAGATGTCACATTTGAGACAGAGTGCTGAGAGCAGTAGGAGAAACCCTTTTGTGCTCAGCTTCAGAATTTTGCTGCCATCAGCTGCTGAGGAAAGCATAACAAGAAAAGGAAGGTAGAGGAGTGAATAAGAGCATCATGTCACCCTAGGGGCCCTGAGATGGTCATATTTTCTTGGATCAGGCCTTCCTCTCCCTGGGGTCATGTCTCTTCCTCCCTTTCCATGCAGATTACCAGATGTGGCACTTCTTATCTGGGTTCATTGGTGATCCACTGGAACAACGGAAGTGCTTGGCAAAGTCCTGGCTATTGCTGACAGGTCCACAAACACGAAGTGGCAAAGGACTATGAGGATCTGTGTTCAGGGAAGACTCTAGTTTCTCAGGATCCTGGTGTCCACACATTGCCTGAAAGGAAGCAAAATAAGCAACTCAGTTTGGCTGGAAGTCCTCATGTAAACAAGATTTAAGGCTTGTCATGACACTGCACACATGACTGCTGGAGTAAACAAGTGAAAACACACAGGTGCCAACAATTTTCAGATCTTTCCCTTCACCATCACAATTTCTGTTTTCTCTTTCCCTAAACTTCTCTGTCCCAGTTTCCCTATCTGACACAGGAAATTTAGATAGCTTGAAGTTTAGGCTCATGGAACCTTGGACTCCATCTAAAGCAATGATATTGACGTGATCTCGATATCTAGATTTAGCTTCTTAAGCAAAAGCAATGAGTGTCCATTAAGAAAGGAAGAGCAGTTACTACTATTCTAGAGATTGATGGGAAGGTTATGTGACTTTATTGGTGTAAAAACCAGTTCACTCTTGTGATTTCAGCCTTTATTCATTGACAAATGATGGAGCTGCCAGATAGCCACTGAAATGCAACTCTTGCCACCAAGACCAAACAATCTGTGATTTCAGAATTACTTAACATAATGCCAGTACACAGACAAAACTTCTCCCTTTGCACAACTGCAGTGACTTATTAGGGTGTGAATTTTGTGAGCACAAAAATCCAATGATCTATCATGAGGAACTCAACTGCACAACTCTGCACAACTGCACAGCTTTGCACAGATCTTTAAACCAAGTTCCCACAGAGATCTCAAACTATGTGTGCATGTACCTCTAGTTCTTTCTTTCTAAATAACATTCTAAATTATTTTTTCCCTATCAGTCACTCAGAACTATGTGATATCTAATTATTCACCATGACAGACAGGTGGATGAAAGAAGGGATGGGGAGATATGTACCTTTTCCAGTAAAATTCCACTTTCCTCTAAGATTTCTCACAACAAGAAAAAAGTACCCAGAAACCGACAATGAAGTTTGCTTTCCCTAACACAAATTGTCTGCTACAACTTAACTGTGGCAGATTTCAAAGCTCTGTAAAAGAGATATTTGTAGTCAGGCCTTTTATTAGCTCTGAGATCCTTCACAGATCCTATATGTGAATTTTATCTTTCTATATAAGATCCTGGTCTCCCAGAAACATTAGTCATTCCTGGTTTTGTGAAGAAGGGGAAAAGGGATTGACTATCGAGAAAGATAAATCATAACAATGTGGAAGACAATAGAGAGTGAAAGACACACATGAATGGCCTAGAATTCATTACATGAGCAAAACTGAGGTAGAAAAGTTGGTCATGTGAAAGTCCAATCTTAGATAAATCCTTCTCTTCTTTGTGCTTTTTCAGCCAATTCTTATAGGCCTGTGGAGAGAGAAAGTTAATAATAATCAATCTGCCTTCAGATTATGTACCAAACCCATGTCTCTGGCAATTAAATATATCAAATACATAGTTAACAAATTAGCAAGTTTGTATATCTCCTCACTCTGAGGTTTTATGCTGCTGGCCATCCACCTAATTAAGATGGAAAAATAACAACTTCTTTGCTTCCCACTTCAGACATTACCATACACACATTGCAATAAGAGATGTGGTGACTGCACGATGAAATAATGACAATTTCTTTTAAAGAAAGTCACAAATATTTGAATAAAAATGAAAAGACTCTCTACCACTCAACATTCTTCATGCAAGAACAGAATAAATAACCAGACCTAGAGATCTCAGAGCACCCTGTCCTTAGTGAACTGGTGAACTACTGCCTGATGATTCACAGAATCACAGAATCCTAGAATGGTAGGGTTGGAAGGGACCTTTAGAGATCATCTAGTTCAACCTCCCTGCAGAAGCAGGTCCACCTAGATCAGGTCACATAGGAAATTGTCCAGGCAGGTCTTGAAGACCTCCAAGGAGGGAGCCTCCATACCCTCCCTGGGCAGCCTGCTCCACTGCTCCATCATCTGAACAGTGAAATAGTTTTTTCTTATGTTTAAATAGAACTGTTTGTGTTCCAGCTTCATCCCATTACGCCTTGTCCTGTTGCTAAAAGAAATAAAAAAATATCTATAAAGTACTGCTGAAAACATCATTATGAAGTCATTTTACCAACACACAGAATTCTGGTTCATGTCACAGCTTAGTTCCTCAAAGACATAAAACATAATGTGTTTTTCTATGCAGGACATAAATGGGAAAGCAAAGAAAGACTGACTTCAGATTTGGTGAAGGGGGGACACAGTCCTACATGGAAGTAGTGAGCTTATGAGCAAAGCTTTGTGAGGAATCTACGTTTGTAACAGCAGAGGACATGCAGGTCGTGCTGCATTGGCTCAGACATGCAAGAAATCTGGAGCTGGAGCAGCATGTAGGAGAGGGTTGCAGCAGAGCAACCTGCTGACATGGTGGGTGAGTTGTGTGGTAAAACTATGAGATTAGACTACAATACCTGGTAAGCAATGGTAAGCCCTCCAGTGTCAGCTGTATTCTCCAACAGTGTGAAAGTACCGTTGACCTTAAAGCTATAGCTTTCATACTGTTCAACCAAGCAGTCTATAGATTTCTGCAGTGTGCTCCTGTTACATGTAGGACAGCCCCCAGGCAGCACTGTGGGGAAAAAAAAAAGAGTCCCAGAAAGCAAAGATATTTCTGACATTCACCTGTATTCCTCACATTAATCACCCAGTCTTCTTGGTAGTCAGCATGGCCTGGAATGTGCTTTCCTTACCTTCATCTACTTTAATTATATATATACACACATATATATACACACGCACACACATACACATTGATACAGGGATCAGAGTTTAAGATCCCCTGAGGGAAAATACTACAAGGGACCTAGAAGAGTAAATAAAGACACTACAGCCTGTACCCACCATAGCCATAGAATGTGTGAAGAAGTTCATGGGCCATGAAGACCCCGATGGCACCAAAGTTCACAGCACTGAAAAATAAACATTGAAAAGCATGCTTTTGAAAACAGAAAGAGAGCAAGTGAACATTCATTATAGCCACTGTGGGCTGCAGAGGAACATTCTACTTGGAGGACATGGAAGCACTTTTATTTCTATCGCTTCTCAGGTGTGCTACAATTTTCATGCAAAAAAGGACATCAAATAATATTTTTACAGTCAGTTGGTTTTAAGTGCTTTTAATATCAGAAAAATATTGCTTAACAGATCTATTCCATGTGACCAAAGCTATGGTCTACAGAAGTGTCATTGTTGCAGAGAAAGACTGAATTAAAAATATATTTGCTTATTAGAGGATGTTTCTTCAAAAAAGGAAAGGAAGAGAACAACTGTCTTTGATCTATTGGAAAAAGACTTCTGTCAAGAAGGTGCTCTGTGAGGCTCCTATTTTCTCTGGGTTAGATTTCTATAGGTTAGATTTCAGTAATTCTTGGAATCGAGAAAATAAAAGGCAAAAGTGAAATGTCTACTTTGCAGTTAATTTATGTAATATTTCTGCCTCTTTTCTCTGGAGTAATATATTTGGCTTAGCTTAGTTTCACTAGATTCTGATTTTACTCCAGCAGAGTTAATGATCACACTCAGAATTCATAAGGCAGTATCCATGTGGCTTTAGAAAAAGCTATTCCCCCTCTGCCCCCCTTACTGGGTCTTTCTTGGATATAGTAAGATGTTAAAGACAGACCCACTAAGATTCTTCCAGGAAACATGATGCAGTCAAGGGACTACATTCAGCTTCTGAATTTGCATACCTGGGAAATTCCATGTGGAAAAAGGGGCTACGGAACATTCCAGCAGGAAAGACCAGCATGTGGTGCCTGATTGAGTAATATGAATGCACAGTCCAGGGGGACACATACCAGCTAGAAGCAGAAAAAGAGAAATGAGAGAATATATTAACTCCTTATCTTGTATCTTGCTCTTTTCCTCCACTGCTCTTGCAAAAATGGAATGCTCAGTCCAACTAACTGTTCATATAGCAACAGCAAAAATGATGAAACTCACATTATCTAAAGGTGTTTGAAATAAACCTTTGCATATTTACCGATGGTCAGAGCTAGTACCTTAGCTTTCACACACATTAAGGTGTTCATCCCACATCTTCCCTGTCAAATAAATTGGGATTAGCAATGTCCTGTACAAAATACTCTTTGGGCATTGTAAGGTCCCAAGCATGTCTGACAATATTGCCTGCCTTCTGAAACATCTTATGTCCTGCATTTGAGGTTACCCTACTGGTATTCATGTCATCACAGTGTTTTGCTGTTTGCTTTGCTGCTCAGTCCAGAAGAACCAGCTATCCCTCTTACTCAAGGGTTTGTGGGCAAAAAAGGATCCTTTTTTTTCAGGGGTCTGGGGCTCCATCCTCAACGGTGGGATTTTTTTTTGGTAACATGAGCTTAAGTTGAATACAAGACAGGTTGCCAGATTCAAGGATTGGTGAAATCACATCTGGAAGTACTGTTCTGCCCCGGCTTGCCCTCCCCCTTCTTCCTCGGTGAAAGAGAGATATAGATAAACAATTGGACACAGTACTGCAAGATCTGCTCTAGCTGATCCTGCTTTGAACAGGAGGGTTGGGTTAGGTGATCTCCACAGGTCCCTTCCAAATTCAATCAGTCCTCAAGCGTGTGATTCTGTTACATTTTTCAGTTCAGTATCTGACACTTACTTATCCTGTGAGTGGTGCAGAAGGAGTTTCAAGTAGGAGTTTTCCCTCAGTACTTTCAAGCAAGCCACCACATTGAAGAAAAAAGTGTCTTCATTTATCTCCAACTGAGGGAAGAGATAGGTAATGTGACCATCATAGGACATAAGTGAGGAATGAATTGGACAGTATGAGAAAAAGTCCCAAGGGTCAAAAAAAAGCTTAAGCAAAAGACAAACCAATGGAAAACTTGTGGTTTTTTTATCTCACAGTTCTGAATTTGAATTTAAGAATTCCAATTTAAGATGTGACAGGAATGTTACCTGCAGGCCAAACAGGACATACAATTAGATCACAACCAATCTCTATCAGGCCACCACTCTAAATAGAAGACAGCATAAGCAACAATATAGAACCAATAGATAAAGATTTTCTGAATTCTCCAGACCCACATATTATCAGAAAATGAACAGTAGGAAATGTGCATTGCTCTGGAGGTCATAGCCTCTTTCAGCATCAGGTAATGTAGCAGTTAGTACAGGCAGGCATGTTTACATTACATAGCTCACCTTCTGGTATTCCAGGTTCACTTTGGCAGTCTGAAGTATCCAAGCTGGGTAGCCAATCTCCACTTGTAGTTTAGAAACCTAAAACCATAACAAACAAACAAAGGATCAAAAAGATATGTGGCCAACAGGAGGCTTTACATTCCATAAGTCCTTTTAAAACTCTCTTTAAACAACTTAAAAATGATCTGTGGATCAGCCCTTCAAAATGATAGCTATTCTGCTTCAACAAGACATCTCTTGCTAAAAGACATCTCTGATTTCTTAACACAATCTCCTGAGGCCTAATGTTGTTCTACTCTACTTTTTTTTATAGTATTGTTTTCTGGCATTCAGCTTCATAGTTTTTAACCTCTCTAGATGTACAAAATGGAACTATATCTCAGTAGAATTAATTCATGGACAAACAAATTGAACCTCTCTATCTCAATACATTAATGTGTGAGCACACATGTGTGATGACACTTATGAAACCACCTACAATTTTCAGTATGTATAAGACATCTATTTAAGACTGCCTGCCTGTAGAAGCAGGTAGGAACATGTGAAGGTCCCTTCCACTCCTTCTTCAGAGGCTTCAGGGAAAGGAAGGCCTCAGTAACTTCTGCCACCTGCACCCACCAAGACTTTAGCTTCTTGGCGGGTCTGTTCATCCATCCACTCCAATTGATCCAGTTGGCCATAGAGGGCATCTTGGATCTCAGAGAACATCTGCTCAGCCTGCAATCGAGAAAAGAAGGCATGGTCAGAACTGCAGGAAAAACATTGTTCAGGCTTAGGTATCATCTTTGCATGTTCCAGCAATTCAACCACAGAATAATTAGGGGAAAAATCTTCTTGTGATGAAATAGGAGATTTGAGTTTCTACAATGATTTAGGCTTCAGTTATTTGGCATCCAGTGGTTCCTCACAGGGCCCACCCTCCTCTCCTAGACACGTTTTCATCTTGTCTCTCACAGTAAACTAAGAGGGAAACATAATTCTTTCTCACTCAATTCTTGTTGGGATAGGAATGGACCAAGTGATTTCCTCACTTCCAGAGTGAAATTAAAATTCAGTATCGACAAGCTTTTCATGCTGTTGCTCCCTTTCTGAAGTTGTGGAAATCTGAGTCTTTCCTCCATAAAAATATGTTTTGTTCATTCAGCTTTGTGCTTCATTACAAGTAGTTTTAGTTTTCCCATTAACTTCTCTTGTGCTATTTACTCTTGTCACTTTATACACTGCAAACTCTTTACAAAACCTGGTGCCTATTCTAATTTCCCTCAAAAGGAAATGAACGCTGATCATCAAAGGGAAAAAAAGAAATCTTTTCTACACTGCAGGCAGGTGATCCTTTTACTGTGGATCCACTCAGACCATTTTGGCCCTGATTTGTTTCTGTATGACTGCTCAAATGATGGTTTAATGATTTTGAATTGAAAATCTTATTTAAATATGTCAGATTGATGATGAATATGTTAATACTACTTGCCATTCCAGGAAGCACACTGAGATTGCATGCATTTGTAGGGCTGTCATAGGTAAGGGTGCTGCACACATGACTTTGTTAACAGTTGAGATGAAGATAGTAACTACTATGTTGGCATTGATTATTCTAGTGATGACAGCAATGTCTTGTTCTGGCATCTTTCATCCCCCAAAAATGAGATGAAGCATGTAAGTACAGAAATATGTTAAAAGGTATAAAAACTTCAAGTGATTTTGCTGCCACAATGGGGTAAGTTGGTATATCAAAAAAAGAAAAAGATGAAGCTGAGCTCTGCTTGGGGATTAAGAGGATGAATACCTACAAGTTTCTTGGTCTGATGAGGGAAAATTTCTTGCACAATCATCTGCCCTAGAACTGGCTCAAAGAAAGAGCTGGTATCAGTCAAGCACTTCCTCCAGCGCTCAGCTGGGATCTGTAAGAACAGAGAAAGAGACACACATGAGAATGAGGACAAACAGACAGGAAGACAGTAAAAAGATATGTAAATGTGAAGTCAGTAGCATATACACTGCTATCTAAAAATTATAGCAGTCAATGATAAGTAATGCAGTTCCACTTGAGCTACCTCAGAAACTTTGATCTTTGACACTGATTTCCTTATGATTTACTCCACTTTCTTTCACATAAGATGAAGATTTATACGCTAGCTGAGACAAATGTATACAAGAAATATGACCATCTATATATTGTTCCCTATCCCATGATACAGTACACCTAGCTCTCTGTAGTCTTGTGTGTCATGTCTACAGAAAACATGTCTACACAAAGACACGTCTTCAGAAAAAGGAAGCATTGAATGGCCTCATAAAAGCAGTTTTTCACCCCAAATCTAAGAAAGCTCATCCCAATGGGACATCAAGAGAACATCTAGAAGGCATGTCCTAGGGTGTTCAGCTGCTGGGGTGGCTGAAGAAGATGGTTAAAGGCTAACTCACCACTCTAGATCCCATTTTTCCATACAGGATCTTAGATAGCTCCAGGCGTGCATCTTGGAACTGACTGTCAAGGGCTGGGGAGAGATTCCCAACCAGACAAACAATCATGTAAATGTGAAGGACCCTGTAGGAAAATGCAATTCAAAAAGACTGAAGGCTGGTCATTGCGATAAGCATCAGAAGAATAATTTGATGCAGAATAATTCTAGTAACCTGAACAATGACAACAAAGTACTCTGAATGGGGTACAGCTGGGGCATGATTTGACATGACTCAACCAAAGAAAACTCTCTCCCCAGACACCATAAAGACTCAAATAGTTATTTTCTGCTGGGGCACAAGATTCTTTATGGGAAGCATAAGAGTATTTTTAGAACTCAGTGAAACTTATTACAGAATATTTTGAGGGGTGTGTGGGATTTTGTGAGACTTTTTCTTATGCAATGTTTATGGGGAGGACCAAAGGCAGGGAAAGGGAAGGATCATGTTGAATTGGAAGGAACACTTGTGGGAAAAGGGAAAGGTGGTAAGAGAGAGTGGTTGAGCATAAACTTGTGGCTTGTGAGGACAGCTATCTGATTGAACCTTGCACATAGTCACTATCATCTGTCCTATCTAATGCTATCATTAATCTGTCCTATTAAATGCTATTCTCAACATTCTACTCTCTGTGTGAGGACTGGGTACTGAAAAGACAAAGAGAGTTGACTGCTAGAGGGACTGGTTCAATCTAGCTGCTTTAGAGAGCAGAAGTCTGAGAGCTGGTTATTGGAGAGACTAGTTGTTTGGACCAGCTACTGGAGAGATTTGCTTATATATGTGTGTGTAACAGGGAGATACCAGAGTACCAGCAAGCAAAGTAGGGCTGCAAGACTCAGGGACTCATATATCCAGATGTCAGCAGTTGTGGACACCACAGGATTTGGGGGCAGCTTCTGGATAGACTGAATTTCTTAGACCAGGTATTGGAGTGATCCATATGGTATGTGTACTTTTATATATTTCGCTAGTGTAGACCAATCCTGATAAGCTGAGAAAGGAAGAATAGGATCAAGCTGTCTAAGCTGTTCATGTTTGTGTGGTGGATGTGTCAGTAAAAACACCGTGTTCCATGTCTGTTGATCTGTGACACACACACACACATATATATATTTAGATGTATGTATGTAAATGGTGAGTGCATGTGGAAACCTATTGGGAATATATGCTAAGCCTTAGTACTGGCTAAACATGTGGATAGAGAGCCACAGCAGCCTTGAAATTGTTAGGCATCAGGTTCTAACTCAGGTCTCTTTAATTTAATGTTATCTGAGGTTAATATTTCTTGAGGCATGAACAACGACAACCATAGATTTTGACTCATACCGTGTTTTCTGCCATTGTTCAATGAGCTGTGACATGCCTCTTAAGTAATCCATGTCATGCACTGCAATTGGCTGAGAGAGGTTCATTGGCATAGGATGGAAGACAGTCTGGAGACATGACAACCAGTCAATAGCAGGTGCCTTTTCCTAGAAGTAAAACAAAGCTTACATGCTGAATTACGTATCTAAATTAAACTCATGAATATTTACAAGTATATAAATGGTGGATGTCAGGACATTGGGGCATCCCTTTTTGCTATTGTATCTAGTGTCAGGACAATGGGTAATGGGATGAAGCTGGAACACAAAAAATTCCATTTAAACAGAAGAAAAAGCTATTTGACTGTGAGGGGCACAGAGCATGGGCACAGGCTGCCCAGGGGGGTTGTGGAGTCTCCTTCCTTGGAGGTCTTCAAAACTCGCTTGGATGTGTTCCTGTGTGACCTGATCTAGGTGAATCTGCTTTGGCAGGGGGGTTGGACTAGATGACCTCTAAAGGTCTAATCCAACCCCTACTATTCTATGATTCTACGAAATTGACTTGACAAGCTATAGGAGGGGAAAACGGAATTGTCTAATAGTTAAGAATGCTTTCAACAAGTTAAACTGGTTTTATGATGTGCGTATTGATTATAGTAGAAAAGGAATATTTTTTATTGAATTTGCACTGGGGAGGAGGGTTGTGGGCCTGAAAAATCCAACTGCTGTCAATAAAAGACTGTAAGTTATCTGTTTATTTAAAGTTGAACTGACTCCAAGTGTAAGTTGCAAGGGAATAGCATCTAGACAGAGTATCTCATATCTTTTTTGAAGAAATAAGTCTTTAGAAAGTGAATGCCATGTATAATTACATTGCTCAAGTTCTAAAGCACAGATACCTGTAGTTCCTTAATGGTAGTTCGAAAGAACAGCATTCCCCTCTGCTGTCTTTCCTGCAGTGGGGTGACAACTCGCTGGAGGTTAGAGATGAAGGACAAGGTAAGGGAAAAGGAATCAGGGGGACCATCCTTTGGCACTCCAAGTAGCCCCCCCAGTTTCTTCAAATATGAGAGATACACACGGAGAACCTGCAATACAGAGCATTTGACCAGTAGCAGACACATGACTGAAATGGGTCACTCCATCCACCCATCTATCCATCTATGCATCCATTCATCTTGACCATATTGGCTTCAATCTTTCAAAACCGTTGCATCCTCTTCACTAAGACTGTCCTGTCTTTCTCACTGCAACATCCTTACATAACTCTTCATGTGGAATAGAGTTTTCCAAATACAGCTCCTCTCTCAGTGAAGAACACTGAATTCCCAAAAGGTTATTTGTGTCCCAGCATACAATTACATTAAATACCAGAATCATTTTAGAGATGCAGGTCTGCCATCTCTGGACTCAAAGGAGAGAGATGTAGTGATATAATGAGACAGTATTTTTGATGGAGAGAAAATGTCAGTTTCATGATTCTATAGTTCATGAGGTACCAAAGGAATACTTGTGATGAGTATTTTTTGAGGACTCAAAGACTCCGATCAAGAAACTAAAATCAATTCAGTTTTTATGAAAGTTCAGAAAAATGACAGAGCTCTGATTAAATTAACTTTGTTGTAATAACTCCCAAGGTCAAAGAGCTTGTTTCCCCAGCTTAAGTTAAAAAATTTTAAAATAGCTTTTAAAATGCTAGCTACTCCTCCCCAAATACACAGATTTGAAGTTATAAAGCTTAGGTTTATACTACTTAGCAAATACAGATTAAAATGATAACATTCTGTTTCTACACTAGAAGTTTTAAACCTGGCATCTGAAAACGTGCTACATTTTGCAAACTATCTTTTTGGAAAAGTAGAGAGTTTTGTAAATAATTGTTTCTAGGTTTTCAGAGGTCACTGACCATAACCACGGAAAAAGATCCCTCTGAATCAGGAAGCAATTTGAGGAGATCCCTACACCAAATAGCTATTTTTTACCTTTCTTCAACCTCTGATATGTTACCTCAGGATAATTTTTCTCTTTTAATTTACTCTCAGGTGGCATCTCAAATTCAGGATGGTCAATCTGCAAAAAGGAGTAAAGGAAAAACATCTTGCTCTTTCCAGAAACACCAGGTATATGAGGATATACTCAACATGTTTTGCTAATTTCTGTTTTACATAATTTGAAACATTAATAAAGTGGTTTTACTTTTGGAAAATGTTTTTGAAGCAATTTTTGTGGATCTATCATATTCTGCAGCTCATTTAAAAGCTCATTACAAATCTATAGAGACTGCTACTCAAATGTAAACCACATTGGTAAGTATTTCTACATGGTGCACTGGTTTTGGCTGAGGTAGTTAATTTTCTTCACAGTAGCTTATATGGGGATGTGTTTTGGATTTGTATTGAGAAGAGTGATGATAACACAAGGATGTTTTAGTTCTTGCTGAATGGTATTTATACAGCATCAAGGTTTTTTCCTGCTTCTCACACCACACTCTATGAGCAGTCTGGGGGTGCACGAGAAGGTGGGAGGGAACACAGCTGGCATAGCTGACTCCAACTGACCAAAGGGCTATTTCACAACATATGACATTGTACTCATCAATAAAAGAAGGGGGAGTGAGTGAAGTTGGCCACAGCTGCCATTGTTTAGGACCTGGCTGGGCAGTGGTTGGTTGGTGGTGAGCAACTGGGGCTTTTTTGTGTCACCATTTTTTAATTTATTTTTTGTTTTATAACTAAGTCATCTTTTTCTCAAATCATGAGTTTTCATACTTCTACTCTTTTGATTTTCTCCCCCATCACCACAATACTGAGCTGTAAAATTTACAGTACACTCTATGCATTAGACACTTGTCAATTAAGAGTCCATTATTGTACAAGTCATAACCATGATCATGAGAAGAACCTGACCCTTGCATGACAAAGACAGTCTACACTATCAGGCAACAGAGGTGAGAGAAAGTAAGCAATTTACTCTTCCTCATCTGCTCATTTTCCAGAAATAAGTGCTTTTTATGTAATAAAATCAAGAAGTTTACTGAAATTTAGGAACACTTTCTTCAAAGAACATATACTTAACTTGAGCAAGCCTGGGTCTCATGGGCTGTGTAACTGACTCTTTATTCCCAATGCTTCCTGGTAATTTTTTTTCTTCATTCTACTCACCTGAATAATATTGGTCTTGAGGTCAAGAGGACTAGGTCCCACATGGACTCTGAAAAAGGGAAAGGTGCTGTATCTGCCCATGATAGTCTGAAGAGTTTCATTAAAATCTTTTGCTTTCCCCACACTTGTGATATTCCATCCACCAACCTAGAGAGGGAGAGAGACAACAGGTGAGAAAAACACTTGTTCAATCTATATTTACAAAATCTTTTTTTTTCACTCCTATGAGCTTCTGTCATTATGACAACTGAGAGACAACAAAGAAGATAGCAACTAGGGAAACTCGTGAAGATTTTGGCATATCCTGTTGGCTTTGAAATGACTTGTCATTTTCACTTAAGCAAAACAATGAACTGCAAAATAATACAGGGAAAAAGAATGATAATTATCAAATGAACACAGTGTACAGGAAAAAAAGCAGAAGGAAAAAGGTCTCATTTCTCTAAAGCCATCCAGGACAAACAGGGAAACAGGACAAACAGAGTGTAAGTCCCATCTCTCCAAAAAGCAAATTCACAGGTGAGTCTGCATTCACTATTCCTTCTGCATCCCCCTTGGAGACAGGTCATAAATGCCCTTTTCTGTCAGGAAGATGTACAACCCTCCCTGGCACAGAGAGAAGTCTCTCAGAGAGAACAATTTCCCCTGAAGCCTGGAGACTTGGCCATCAGATATTAGACCCAAAAATTTCACACGTTTTTGCAAGATATTCCCTGATCTTTAAATTGGATCCTATTGAATTGTGCTTCTGAGATTAAAAGTGATCCCTCTTTGCAGTCTTAGTGTTGTACAGTCCTACAGTAATATGTAGGATGATGAGGAAAGTTTCAGGTACACTGTGTTAGAAAATTAAATCTTGAAAGAACATTTAAAGCTAGAAGATATATCACTTAGAAGTTGTGCTGTGAACCTTGAGTTTATTTCAGATCCAGATGATAGCAAAATTCTGTCTTGTAGGACTATATGGCTCTAACTTCACACTACTTTTTTCTTACAAAAATTATCTTTGGAGGGAAAGGAATTAGCAAAAACATTCACCTGATTTAGGAGGTCCTTCAATGGTTGAGTTCCTTGGGACTCTATTTGTTGGGTATCCATGCAGGAGCGGTAGAACTGGATTGCTTTCTCCTTAGCTGAGCCTCGTATTGCAAACTGTGGGCTCTCTGAGGAAAGAAGAGAAAAAAAAAAGATTAAAAACTACAGAAGCAGCTAAAAAATTCTGACAAAACATTGGGGCAACATAAGAGCAGAGAAAGGATGTAAGAAAATATTACTCTGCCTTTTGGTTTAGAAAAATTTAGTAAATACATCCACACTTCCCACAGTCAGTCAGAGGAAGAGACCTTCTAGTGTCACGACTCTTCTGAGGCCAAATATGTGAATTTCTTTGCATGGAAATGGGAGCACAATGGAAAGTTGGTGTGTATTTAGGCTTCAGTCCCACATGGAGTCAGGACACATGATCAGAGTGCCTATTTAGACAATCACAGCAAAAAAGTTCTGCTTTTATAAGGCAACAGGAAAATGATTTGATGTGATCTCAGAACTGTGAAGTGTGCGTTTCATCTGGCAAGGGGAGCTAAATTTTTTTAAATGTAGCTATTGTAATATGATATGCTCAAGAATAAATCTGTACCTGTAATGACAGAAGAATGAAGAGACTGGACTCAGTCTCTGTTAGGAATGATTGTGCTCTCAGTTATTAGTATTCTCAGCTCTGATTGAGGAAGATGCTGAAGGCAACACATTAATCATCTGTCCCTACCTAAAAGCCTTTTCAGGATCAACTGATTTTCTTCCAACACCACATCAAAGACATTTAGTGATTCTTCTGTGGTTCTGCTTGAGTATTTGCTTTCCCAGCTGCCACAGGCATATTTGTAGAAATCCGTACAGGGGTCTACAGTGTCATTCCTAGAATTCAGGAGTCTGGCCAACAGCGTAAGACCTGGCTCAACATCACAGGATCCTGGGCAGGAAGTAAAAAGGAGAGAACTGAACAGTGACAGTAGAGAGTGAGAACAACTCCAAACACCACCACCACTAACACACTCTCCCTGTCCCACTTCCTAAAATAAAAGAGGAGTTATCTGTGGGACATTTCCTCCAAAATATTTATTTTTGGTGCAAACAAAATTGAATATTTATTTTTGACATGCAATTTTGAAGTCCTTGTAAGATTTTGCTGAAAATAGAAAAGTGTGTTCTGTCTTTCATGTCACAGGAAAATTGCCTTTGCACTTTATATGGGAGATTATTTAAATAAAGGACAGGTAACCAGTTCAGATGTGGTGTCCTCTCCATACCATCTAAGCAGTCACAGGTTGGATTATTCTGACTTCTCAGTGTATTTTCTCTGAATCAGTCAAATTTGTCCAAATGATAATCAAGAAGTAACAAATGGTGTCAACAAATTATGCACATAACATAAGCTTAAGGGCGATGTTCAAGCATGGAAACCATTTCTCAGCAATGACATTCAATAAAATAGGACATAGAATTTCTGGTACATCCTGCTTTCATCTAAAACTCCCTTTATCTAAACTGCTGTGAATCAATGGGTATGTATTCTCATTTTAGTGTGTTGTATCAACATCAGATCAGATCAAGTATTTATTGAAATAAGCCATTTAGAAGTCAAAGCAAGACTTTTCATTCTATGGCTTCAACAGTTAACATAGAAGGAGGTAGGCAGTTTAGACAAAATCTAAACTAACAGTTTTTCATTGATCTCTGAAGTGAACAGTCTCCAATATATAACTGGAGCTAAAGAAAAATGCTAGGTGAAGAGTCAATAATGCTTATTTTGGAGCAAGGAATACCTATATCCACCAATAAAAATTCACCTTCAGTACTGAGCATTTAATAGACATAAACATTTACGTGGACCATTCTGCAGATACTTGTTTAGCAATTTTGAAAGGCAAATTAATACTTCTGGTCTATGCTCACAACTCCCCAGTTAGCAAGAGACTATGCTTTTTTCTTTCTGCACTATGACTGCACTGGTCTATGCTAGAAAACTAGGACTAGACTTCTGAAATCAGGGATGGACAGGTGGAGGAGGAGCTCCAAATCTCATATTCAGTTAATTTTCCTGGAGGCAACTACAGGCAGAACACAACATAATGATAAGACAATGTAAGATAATGTAAGATAAGACAATGTAATGATGCTTTCCCTCTAAACTGGGATCAGGCAGGTGAAGGACAAATGTGGGAATCTCTCCCTACTATGACGCAGGGAAAAGGCAGAACAGTGTACCTTTTTTACAACTGGTGTTAAGATCTTTTGAGATTCTAAAAGTATGATTCTTAACACAGATGCTAAGCTTAATAAATAATGGGAGAGAAACAGGGTCTTACAAATGGAGTGGATGAGGAAGCAGGGAAAGGGATATCTCACATTATACCTAGACCACAAGTCATCATGATGTAGGTGATAAGCAGTGTAAAGCCAAGGATAGTACTGAGGAGAAGTGTACACAGAAGTAGGCTTTTCTCCTGAAGACATCTTTTGTTCTTTGCATCTGTTTTCAGCTCCTGGTCATAGGTCTGAAGAGAGAAAAATGAGACAAACAGAAAAAATGAAGAAAGAAAATTTCATATTAAAATTAGCACTGTTCATATAGTCCGTCCTTCACCTAAACTACTAGAAAATCACTCACAGGACTAGTATGACGATAGCAGCAATTGTCCAAGTCATCTAGATAACTGTACACCTAGGAGCTTTCTCATCTCTTTTTTCCCCTCTCTGTTCCAGCTACAACCTTTGCAGTGTTATGATCAAAAAGACAGCTTGCTGTGAGGAGGTCTGCCCTTCCATAGTTGCTAGTGGTTTATGGAATCACCTTGCATACATCTCCTGAAGATATCAAATCTTTTTGATCCCATAAAGCTAGTAACAGTATGGCTGGAACTGGTGGTTCTTTATTCTGTTATAGTCTGGCAACTTGAGCACTAATTTCAGATCTCTCCTTGAGGAATAACTCTTGCATGCTAAGTCCTCTAGTCCAGTACAAGTGGTAGACAACATTTTCCCTATTCTAAAAACTGCAGTAAGCTCTAAGTCACACAGAAGCTCTTACATGTAGACAGGTTTTATCTCACTTAAATTTAGTTGTGTTCATAATCTAGGTGTGTCTCTTTAGACAGTAGAGAAGACCAGGCACCTTATGGGTACAGCTTCTACTTTAGACATCTATCTTAGGATGAGCTGAGGCATTCTCCAGAGTTACCTGCCTTTTTCTCCAATGACAGCGAAGGAGGCTAGATGGCTATGTTAGGATACATCCTTAACATCTACCTTCATAAAGTTAGATAAAATAATTTTTAGCTTAATGTGTCCACTGCTGCTACCTACTTTGATGTGCAAAGGCTGGAGAACAGCAGATTACAAGAGAACAGACATGGGAATGAATGTTGGTAATATCCTTATATAGAGAAGAAAACTGAAAACATTAAAAGTGGAATGACTGAACAAGAGTATTCAGTGACGAACAGGAGGCAGAAGGAAAAAAACAGGAGATAATGGAAAATCTGAGAGAAGAGGGATAGAGAAGAAGTAGTATGGCAAGCAAGGAGCATATCTCCTTGTGAAAGCTGATGGAAATGCTGCTTTGAGAGTCTTACATGCCAGTGTCAGGGCCTGGCTTGTATTGCTCACACAGCCTCCCAAATGCTCAAGCCTGGTTCTCTGAATCAAAGAAAGTTGTTTGAGAAACTTTGACAGGCTTTGAAGATCTTTTTCTCAAAGACAGAAGTAGCCTTGATGGAGGTGCCCAGTTGTTCACTGGAGAGCTGCTTTTGACAGCTCTGATGCATGATCTCCACCTGAGGTATGCTGAAGAAGCAGCCCCTGTACCCCATTGATCTTAACCTACAGACTTGATTCTGCAGGTTTGACCTTGGGCCTGCCTCCTCACAATGGACTTGCATGGCAATCTACACCTTGACCTGCCCTGCCTTATACCCCTCTTTCCCTTGCTGTAGGGGTGCACCCCCTGCTGGTAAAGTCATTAGTTCTTACCTGCCTTGTCATGACTCTCAAGTTCTAGATTGTTTTCCCTTGTCTGCAACCTTATATGCAGCAGCTAAATTGCATCTGTCACCACATTTGGTGTCTAACTTTGCCACAAAACAAGAAAACATAGGCCTTTATAAAAATCACAAGAAGAAATAAAGCAAAATCTGTTAAGAATTAAGAACCTGACAGTATCTACCCCTTAATCTGAGGAAAGGCTAAGGCAATGAATATCTGCTGCTAATCATCTTGCCTAATATACTATGTAGAATTCCTGTACAAAAACATTAACAGAACACAAAGAAAGAAAGAGAAAAACAAACTTCATCATTTTGTGCCTGTCAAACATGCATTTCATTTAGTCATTATGAGAAGCCTCTCAAAACCCCATGTCAGCTTAGAGAAACTGCTAAGGATTAAACCCCTAACCGCTTTGTTCTGACTTCTTTAGGCAGGATACAGAGTAACTCAATTGGAGCAAGTACATGCAAGTGAATACTGGCATTAAAAAGTGCTAGATGCAGAACATAGTCATACTGGCAAAGTACAGTGTAGGAAATATAAAAGAGGAAATCCAAATTCCTCTCATACACTCCCGCAGTAAAACAGTACCGCTTTCACTGCTCACGTAGAAAATGTCACAACCTAACAGTATGACAGGGAAGTGAGCAAAAGAAAATCTATTTAGACAAAAAGAAGGAAGAAAAACTATCCTTCACTGTGCAAGCCTTCATCTCTCACCATTTAGCTGCTGACTTCTTTGTTGCAAGATTTCCTGTTTTTTAAATAGAAATTCTGGTCTATTCCTACTATGAAATATTTCTATTTTTTCAATTCTTTGGTCTCATGTTATCAGAGGACATCTGTTTCTCTCTTTTGAGTACTAAATAGCATGGCTGTGGAGATACTAACAAGAAACTGGTATTTCAAGACTCTCTGCAATTTCTCCAAATTTCTAGTTAACAGTAGGTCTATGTTGGGCTTATACATTACATTCCTTTTGAAGTGTTAAATGCATCAAATAACAGATTTTTAAAAATCTGTAAGAGAACTAACTACTGTGATTGTCAAGAGTCCAATGTGAAACAACTAGAGAAGGACCTGACTGAGAAGAGCATACACCAAAAGAAGAGACAGGGGAGTGGAAATTCGTTGGTACCTCTACATAGGAACTCTATTAAGATCTTTGTTATGTGAGCCATAAAGACAAAAAGTGTTCTTCAAACACTTCATTTTCCCTAATGATTATCATTCTAATTTTGCCTCAGTTAATATGGCTGGATTTGACAGAGTTTGTGGCCCTACATAAAAGGAGAAAAAAGGGAGGGACAGTCATACTTAGTTGTCCATTATATTGTTTTCATGATAACAGCTTAAAGAAATCTAGTTTGAAAGAAAGTAAGATATTGTCCTGAGCAACATCCTTATCAGATTTTTTATCTAGTGTGAACTTCACATTTATGCCACAAATGGCCTAAGTGGTTCACAGACACTGAAATACAGAGCCCTTCCTAATTCAGTGATCCTGGGTCGAGGAAGTATGGATTTAACCAGATGAAACTGGAGGTGGGATACAAAAAATTCCATGGCACAGGCTGCAGAGACATTACATATCTTGCAGAAAACAGGAGCACTTTATTATAGTATGTTTTGAAGGCTTGATTGCCTCATCCAGCATGCTCCATATAAAGAGATGGGTGAATAGTTTCAACAAGCCTGTGGAAAAGGACAAAGAGCCTTTAATCTCTGACACAACTTTTCCATATGGGCATCACTTATGAGTCAGTGAGAAGAATGATTAGTATTTGGATGAAGGTGAAGACGAATGCAATTTCTCCTACAGTTTTATTTCTTTCATCCTTTTCTTTTAAGAATGTGCAAGTGATCAAATTTAAATTACTTTATTGTACCTAAGTGAGATTCCTGAAAAATCACTAAAGGCTGACTTTGAATTGTCCTCAATTATAAAATTAATATTTTTTAATTGATGTACTACATGAATCATCCAAGTTCAATGTGAGCATCACTTCAGCTAGCAGAATCTTGCAAGAACTATTTGACGCAACTAACTCAGCCAAAGAATCCAATTTTCCTTCAGCATCTCTTTCTTTCTGTTTCTGAGCCATTCCTGAGTTCTGCAAGGAGGTATAAGTTCCTCTGTCTAGTTCTTCCTCACTTTGCATTTAATGTTTAGTGCTGTTGGAGAAGAAGAAGCATCTAATTTTCATGAAAATAAAGAGTGGTATTTCTCAAGGGTTGGTACTGGGACCAGTGCCACTTAACATCTTTTTTGAGGACATGGACAGTGGAATTAACTGCAAGTCTGCTGACAACACCAAGCTGTGTGGTGAAGTTGACATTGCTTGAAGGAAAGGATGTCATTCAGAGGGACTTTGACAAGCTTTAGAGGTGGGCCCATGCAAACCTCATGAAACTCAACATGGCCAAGTGCAAAGTCCTGCACGTGGGTTGGGGCAATCCCAAGCACAAACAGGGCTGGGTAATGAATGAATTAAGCACAGTCCTGCAGAGAAGGAGTTGAGGATGTTCATGGATGAAAAACTGAATACCTAAAAATTCCAGTACCTAAAAGGACCTACAAGAAAGTTGGAGAGGACATTTTACAAGTATATTTAGTGACAGGGCAAGAGGTAGTGGCTTCAAACTGAAAGAGGGTAGATTTAGATGAGATATTAGGAAGAAATTCTTCCCTGAGAAGGTGGTAAGGCACTGGCACAGATTGCTCAGAGAGGCTGTGGATGTCTCATCCGTGGAAGTGTTCAAGGCCATGTTGGATGCAGCTTTGAACAACCTGACCAAGTGGAAGGCATAGCAGTTGTAACTAAATGATCTTTAATGATCTCTTCCAACCCAAACCATGATTCTATGACAGGCAAGGAGAGCAGAAGTTTTCATAATTATTTAACAGACAATTTAAGGGTATTATTTTTCAGACAGTATCTTTCTAATGGCTTTGACTGTTATCCAAATTGTGTTTATCTCATTAGTCACATGGATGACGTTTTCAGACCAATGCCCCAATATTCACAGAAGCTCCAACATTTTCTTGAATTTTTCTTTTGTCAGCAAATCACTTCAGAACATAAAGCACACTAAGCTCTATTTGAAAAACAATATTTTAGCCTGTGTTCAAATATAGTACTCTCTAAGTTTGCTGAATTATATTCCAGACCACTAAATTTTGGGGCATAACCACGACTAATAACTGTTTAAAATCATGAGTGTTGTCTGATCTTTATCATAAAGAAATATGAGAATAGATACAAAACCTATCTATGAGAATAGATACAAAATAGATACAAAACATTGCTGCAAATCCTTTGGACAGAAAAATGCAGACAGGTAAATATAAAGTGATCAGTTGCCTTGTAGCCACAATTGTGTGTGTGCAGTACACCTCTGGTAACTCCTTATCTGCTCCACAGATGGGTCTCTCAGTGCCCCTTAGCAATGAGTCACCCACAACAAGCACCCTTCGCTTCTTTCTACGGTGCCCATTACCTGTCGCAGGTGGAGCAGCTGAAGGTGAGTTGTTTGATAGGTTTTCCCCTTATGGAGCTTGCTCATCGAAGTTCCTTGTTGCCAGATCTAGGGTGACCTGCTTCTGCATGGGAGTTGGACTAGATCTCTAAAGGTCCCTTCTAACCCTACCATTCTATGATTCTATGATTCTATGATTCACAGCTCTCCCAATACCGACCAAAAAAAAAATCAATATGACAAAACATACACATTTCTTTTTTTACATTACTTAGTTACATAGAAAACTTTAAGTATTTCTTCTTTTTTTAATGTTTTGTAAATTTCAGCATCTCTGAGCTAACAAATCAGTTCAGTATGATTTGTCTACAAATACGCAAATTTCCTAGTTATTTATACAAGACATCAAACAAGGAAAAGCACACTGCACTACATAGGGAGCAATTAGGCTTACCATGTCATTCTCACATTCAGAAAACTGTGCCATGCTTACCCACAGTTACTTATGAGGAAAAAAATTTGCATGTTTCTTCACAAGTACCTTTTTGAAATAGTTGAAAAAATGAGGATACAATAAAAAATGAAATTAATCAGATTGTTATTGTTACTACTACTTATAGGTCAGTGCTTCAAATAGATCTGAATTCAGCCTTAAAGTGGCCATTAGGATGACTGCCAGGATGGCCAAGAACCCCTAAATCCTCTCACCACGTCCCACATCATTAATTCTGACACCTGGACGAGCTACTTCTGTCAAAAACTCAACCTCTCCAGTTCCCTCGAGCAATAAGCAGTGTAGCTGTGTGCAGGGGAAATAAAAGAGAGGAGTGCAATGGAAGTACCTCAGCAGACTTCAAGACAGACCCAGTTCCTTACCTCTGGAAGAGTCCTCATTCTTGTCACTAAGCAGCCTTTACTCCTGTTGTTAGCACAGTTGACAACCCTGTTTACTTCTTTACTATCAATCTTCTGTGCCAAGACACACCACCAAGTTCAGAGACAATCTCTTCTTTCCAGCTTGGCTGATTGCTGTGGGGAGGAGAAAAGAGAGGAAAAGCTCTGAGAAAAACACGTTGAAAGAAAATGAGAGGGAAGGAAACAGATACATTTCTGCAACTCTCTGCCCACCTTCTCTCCCAAATACCTCTGTTTCTCTTAAAACTCTATTTTTTTGTTTTCTTCTGCTTCTCCATGTCACCTCTGTGTCCTTCCATTTCTTGGAGCTGCACTGAAATATTTCTGAACAGAAGTATGTGATTCTCTATCTCCTCCAACCTCTTCTCAACTATTTGCTGCTTCTTTTCTCTCCACAGCCTTACTATCACGCCCACCCCAAAAACCTGTTTTGGTCTGATATTCTCACTGCTACTAGCTTGTTTCAACCTGCTGCTTTGAGGCCTGGAGGCCTCTGCTTATTGCAAGATAGTGTGAGTTATGGATCCTAGTGCTCCTTCTCCTGCAAAGTGCCAATGTACTGACTTTCTTTTTGCTCTCTCTCATCTGCATCCAAAAGTCTATTCAAGAAGTAAACACAAATCTACTTCTGATTCCTTTTCTTTTGCATTAAGGGGCATAAAAGAAATCATTCCTTACTGGTTCTATTTATAATTCTTTGCTTCTCAGGTGATGTCTAGCTTGTTTGTCTTTACTTCCTTAAGGATGCATATTGGAAAGATTTGGGAGGGAAGTTTCTCTGCTTTGAGGACTGGGAACCAGGATCACTTACTTCCCTGAGTAGTGGATGGAGACCATCTCAAGTGGCAGCTTGGAGCTGTCAGACATGGTGGGGACAAGTTCAGTGTCAGCTTCCAAAATGACTGAAACAAGCAGAATACCAGAACAGAACTGTTACCTCCCCTCCTTCCTAGTCTCAGGGGAATATAATGTCTGGGTTCACTAGTCTGAAGAGCATTAGGTATCTATTCAGAGATTCTCAAATCTTTGGTCTCTCTCCTAAAGTTCAAATCTTGTTCCCACCTGCCTCAACCTGGGTTGTGGTTTTTTTCCCTATTCCTGTAATTTCTTAACATCTTTGATTATACTGTGACATATCTTGAAAAGCAGTTAGATCACCACCTCATTATAAGTGCGCGTATGATGTTTCAGGAAATGAGATGTGCATCACTTTCTCAGTGAAGAACGTGGATCTTTGAATTGGTACGTGTTTCACTGGTTCTGTGATGCTGAGAAAGCTGTCTTGCAAGATCTGGCATAGAGGTGATGCTCTCTCAACTAAGTCATCACAGACCACAATAACATTATATACTGAATCTAACAGAAACTACTGTTGGTTTCTATTGGAAGAATATGCTCCTGAGTATCACTTTGCTGCAACAGAGTTTGTTAAATAATTCAGTAGGAAAGTTGAACAGTTACGGAAAAAAATAAAGTTAAAGCTTTTCTGTACTCTAAAATTCATGTCTCTCTTCAGTCAGAATGTGGATTTATTTCAGGTAGATATTGTCCCTGGGCTTCTGCCCTGAGATATCCAAGTATAAAACATATTTTATCCAAAATTATGACCTACACTTTAGAAAAATCTGTTTGATTCAGTCATTAGCTGACGCTGAGTAATTCAGACACTGTTCATACCTTTTCAAGCAGAGTTTCTTGCATTTGTCAGAGTAAGGACAGAGTATATTTGCATCTGGAAGCAATAAGCAAGGGAAGCATATTTTACATTTTCCACACTACAAATTGGATGTGGAAGACTTTTTCGGGTTAGGTGCCACAGGATAGTATATCTGTATACTCATTTAAGCCTTGAAAAAGGTTTACCTTAAAAGGGATGGCATGTGTGCAGTCTTATGTTTTGATTAAATATACAGCTTGTAGACTTCTGGGGCTCTTGTAAGCTCAATATGTAAAATATTCACATATACAAGAATATGGTGCTGTATACATGAAGTTGTTTTTTGGCTGTGAGCACATAAGTTTTTTGAAGACTCCTTTATCAACTACTGAAAGTGAAGACAAAAAGTTTTCCTGTAAACTTCGAAAAACTACAGAAGTAGGAAGACGGGTTGAGGTGGGTGTGTGTGGGGGGAGACGTCATCCTTATTGGCTGTTTCCCTTCTTATCTTTAAGGCACAGATGACAGTCCATGAATTAGCATGAGGACCTGCCTTTTTCTGGGACACTCAGTTCTCTACATACTGCATTTGCATTTCCAAATGTAGCACTGATCAGCATATTGAAAACAATAGTGTTGGACATGTCTTCCAGGTGATACACATTAAAATGTTTAATGGCAATAATCTTTTAGATATTTCTTAAATTTTAATAGATGTATGCTTCAAAAAATGTAGGATTATTATGTGCATTAATGTGTGTTTGAAAGATGTTGTTGCAAGCATTCTTATACATTCAACATGGTTGGGAATCTAGGCGGATTATTTTCTTAATATCTGTCCTGATATTAAATTAAATTGGGACTTTGATTTCTACAATGTGTGAATAGTATATTCCCCTGCAACAGTTTGATAGGGTGAGCTCTTGCTTCACAGATTCATATTCCAACTTCAATCTTCCAAAAATATGTATGTATCGTAGACTGCACAAAAAAATGCCAGCTTTATGTAATTAAATGAAAAGGCATTACAAAAGCACCATGCAGTAATGTTAATGTAACTGGTTCTGTTGGGTTTGTATTGTTTAGTAATAGTGGTGGCCCCTGTAAGGAGTTCTCAAAACTTTCCCTGGCTCTTAGTCAAACCCATCTCTAGCCCAGCCAGGCCAGCCTGGCACCTCTGCCACCACTATTTAAGAAAGGAAACATGCAGCAGGAGGTGGTGGAAATACTGGGACAAGGTCCAGGTGGCCATGTGTACTCTGAGGACAGGTGTGGACCCTCTGCATCCTGAGATGAGATGGCATCTGTCCCTCTCTACCCCATGGAGGGCATTGGTGGGACCAGAACCTGCCTGCAGCTCGACCCCACAGTGGAGGATTGACTGCACACAGAGGGGCCAAGGTGGGGAGGGGGGGTGGCCATGGAGCAGGCTGGGTCAGGCTGGGCAAAGCTGTAGCCTCGGGACAGACCCACAGCCAAGAGGTTCATTAAGGGCTGTATCCTATGGGAGAGATCTCATGAGGAGTCCTCATCCCTTAGGGTTAAGGAGCAGCAGAGGCCATGGGTGAGGGACTCACTGCACCACCCTCCCCCTAATTCCCTGTGCTGCTGAAGGGAGAGGTACAGATACCAGAACTAAGTGTGTGAGTCCGAGAAGAGGGGATGGGGAGGAGCAGATAGTCTTACAGGGCTGGTAATACTTTTCATCCTCATCCCATACTGTTTTGTTTTCTGTTTGTTCTTCTTTCAGTTGGTGGTGGATTTAATTAATGTGGCATTCAGCCCTAAGTCTGGTAGCCCTGTCTGCTTTGCCTGCAATCATAACTAGTGAGCAAGCCGTCCCTGTTCTTATGGATTTCCATGAGGCACTTGGTCAGCTTTTCCCCATCACAACATGAGTGGTAGGGGAAGAGTGAGTGAGCAGCTGCATGATCCTTGTGCCTGATTAGGCCTAAAACCACAGCAAAAAGTTACTGACGGATGTCTCCAATTGCACTGTGACAGTTCTATTTCATGTAGAAACTATTACTTTGATCACAGAATCTTAAGGTTTGGAAGAGTAGTTAAAAGATCATCCAGTCCAATCCCCCTGCCTAGGAGCTAGACCTCCTAGAGTAGGTCACATAGGAACCCCACAACCCCTCTGGGCAGCCCATTTCAGTGCTCTGTCACCCTCACAGTGAAGAATTTTTTCCATATGTTTCTTTGGAACCTCTTGTGTTCTAGCTTGTACCCATTGCCCCTTGTCCTATCAGTGGACATCATTGAGAAACAATCTGAGCTGATAACTGGGAAGGTAGGGATGCAAAAAATTATTTGCTTCAGGCCATGTGATGGCTGTGGAGTGCAGCAAAGGCCCCCTCAGGGCTCCATACCCTGAGACATACAGTCACTACTTCCAAGCAAGTACAGTCTCATCCTTTGGTGCTGCCAGATGGAATGCTGCACCACGCCAAGGGCTGCAATGGAGGCAGAGCCCAGGGCACATTCGGCAGGCACTTGGCATAGCCCCAAACACCATCAGGACAACTGAATCACAGCACCACTGAACCACAGAATATTAAGGGCTGGAAGGAACCTTGAAAGATCATCTAGTCCAACTCCCCTGCCAGAGTAGGTCAACACGGAACTTGTCCAGGTGAATTTTGAATGTCCCCAGAGAGGGAGACTCAATAACCCACCTAGGCAGCCTGTATCAGTGCCCCAACATCCTCACTGTGAATAACTTATTTCTTGTATTTCTTTGGAACCTCTTATGTTCCAGCTTGTGCCCATTACCCCTTGTCCTATCATTGGGCATCACTGAGAAGAACCTGCCCCCATCCCCCTGACACCCACTCTTTACATATTTGTAAACAATAATGAGATCACCCCTCAGTCCCCTCTTCTGCAAGCTAAAGAGCCCCTGAAGGGGAACTGTAGTGAGGTGGAAAACAGTCTCTCCTCTCCCTTAATGAAATGGGCTCAAGTTGCACCAGGGGAGGTTATGTTTGGAGACTGGAGAAAACTTTCTTACCAAGAGTTAATCATTGGAACAGGCTGCCCAGGGAAGTGGTGTAGGGATTTAAAAGAGATATTTAAAATTAGATGCATAGATGAGATGGTGAGGGATATGGCTTGTGGATGAGCTTGGTAGTGTTAGGTTAGTGATTGGACTTGATGATCTTAAAGGCCCTTTCCAACGGAAATGATTCTATGACTCTGTGATTCCAAAGTGTTCTGCATCTCATATCAAAAATTTACAAGCATATGGTATTTGTGTGGATTTTTCTCTGATGATTTTTTCAAGGTTTCCTGAAAATAGTGATTTTAAGAATTTTGAAAATAAGATGATTATTATAACTGCTGTTATATGGTGTGGATCATCTTTACTAATGGGTTAATGAAAACACTTTGAACTGTGGTTTGTGCCTGCTCTCTGACCACAGTAAGAACTCAAGAGATACCAGGGCTACAACTACTACAGATAGCTACATATTTTGGAGAAGACTACAGAAGTATTAACTTGAGAAACATTACTGCCAGTCTCGTGTATGGGCATCTCTATGCAAGCAATTTAGCTTTTCTTGAGTAACTTTTCTCTGGTTGTTGCACTTCTATGTATTTTTGTGATTTGCCAGCAGTAACTCATCCTAAACAATGGTAGTGTCAAATGTAAGGATAAGTAATGGTCATTTCTGTAAACCAGAAAAGGATTTAACCCATACTCTTTCTTTTAAATAAGAAGTTGTAAGAAAGTGTGGTGGTATAACCCTGGCTGGGTGTGAAGTGTCCATCAAGTCATTCTATCACTCCTAAACTAGATAGGGGAGAGAGCAATATAATGAGAGGTTCGCAAGTCGAGATAAAGACACGGAGATCACTCTGCAATTAGCATCACGGGCAAAACAGACTCAACTTGAGGAGAAATAGTTTGATTTATTAATCATAGAATCACAGAATCTTAAGGGTTGGAAGGGGCCTCGAAACATCATCTAGTCCAACCCCCATGCCAGAGCAGGCCACCTAGACTAGCAGGTCCTTGTCCCGGTGGGTTCTAGAGGAGGAGACTCAACAGCCCATCTGGCAGCCTGTTGCAGTGCTCTGTCATCCTCACAGTGAAGAAATTATTCCTTGTATTTCCCTGGAACCTCTTACATTCCAGCTTATATCCATAACCCCTTGTCCTGTCATTGGACATCACTGAGAAGAGCCTAGCTCTATCCTCCTGACACCCACCTTTTACATATTTGTAAAAATTAATGAACAATCAAAACAAAGTAGAGAAAATGAGAAGTAAAATCAACTTAAAACACCACTCCCCATCCCTCCTTCTTCGCAGGAATCATCCTCCTCCCCCTGCAGTGGCAGGAGGGGCTAGAGAACAGGGGTTATGGTCAGTTCACTACAGATGGACTTTGCTACTGCTGCTTCTCGTGGGGAGGCCTCCTCACACTTTCAACTGCTATGGTATGGGGTCCCTCCCATAGGAGATAGTCCTTCACACATTTGTCCAAGGTGGGTCCTTCACACAGGCTACAGTTCTTCATGAACCGCTCCATCACAGGTCCTTCCCATGGGGTGCAGCTCTTCATGTACTGCCCCAATGTGGGCCATCCACAGGGAAAATAGTCCTTCAGGAGCAAACTGTTCCAGCGTGGGTCCCCTGCAGAATCACAAGTCCTGCCAGCAAACCTTCCCTGTCATGAGCTTCTCTCTCCACAGGTTCTCAGGTCCTGCCAGGAACTTGCTCCAGTGTGGGCTTCCCATGGAGTCACAGTCTCTTTTGGACTCCAGCATGGAGTCCTTTATGGGCTGACTCACAATGGTCTTCACCACAGTTTACAAGGGAATCTCTTTCCCAGTGCCTGGGCACCTCTTTCCCCTCCTTCTCCAGTGACCTTGGTGTCTGTGGAGATGTTGTTCTCACATTCTCACTCTTCTGCTGCTGCTGCAATTTTGCATCTGAGCAGCAACTTCTTCTCCTTCTCAAACACGTTATTCACAGGGGCGTTACCTCCATTACTAATTTGCCTTGGTCAGTGGCAGGTCCATCTTAGAATTTATTGCCATTGGCCCTATCAGATATAGGGGAAGCTTCTGGCAGCTCTTTGTCTAAAGAATCACTGTAGCCTCCCCACTACTAAAACGTAGCCCAGATAAAACTGCTACAGAAAGCCAGATTCAAAACTGAAGTCTGAAAAAAACCCCCAAAACACTGGAAGAAAATTCTAAAATTAGAATCTAGATCTCTCATTGCTTGTCTTTGAAGTTTATTCGTGCCTAGAGTTTCCGTTTGGCAAGCACCAAGAAGTACTCTATACCATTTCTGACTCGAACTCTGGTGGAGTAAAAACCTTAAACCCTAGGTAATGCACCACATGCATTTACCATTGCCATGCCCACATGCAGCACTACCAAATATAATTGTGGTTTTTTCTCTATTTTTCCTGTACAACTAGAATTCACACACTCCTAAGGTAATAACAAAGGGAAAGCAGAATTCAATTATTAGCGATAATCAGTCACTAGCACTGAAGGAAGAAAATTTGAAAATGTTGTAAGGAGCGGTAGAAAGTTGATTATATACTGGTTTGCATACCTAGGATCACTATCTAAAATCAATTTCTTTAGCTAGAACTGAGCTATTTTCAATCCCACTCTTTCTGAAACTTTGATGCCTAGGGGGAAAAATCCTGAAGAACTAATGTACAATCATGCTCTAGTAAAACTTTTCACCACAGAATAATTCCTGATGGAGCTCTAGCCTGTGGAGTTTATCTAACTCCAGTTTCTGAACTGCACTTCAAAATTATTCCTGCAAAGTAATTTCTTGTCATCTCTAACACATCCCAAATGTTTGCTTGAAGCATGTAGACACTGTGACTGTGTTAACAATAGTACTCACTTCAAGTTAAATTCTTGTTTTAATGTGATCCAAAAGAGGCTCTAGTATGAACTGCTACTTGTTAACAAATGTCATAAAACATTTGTTTGTTAATCATTACCACAGAACTCCAAAGACACACTATTACACATTTATGGAAAGTCAACCTTGAAAACCAGCTGTTCTTAATTTTTCCATTTGTGTTTATTTGCTTTATTTCTCCCAATTTTTAGGACTCTTATCTATCATTATCAATCAACCCAGGTCAGAGCATGCTTTAATGACAACTTAGAACCATGGTGCTTTTTTCCCTGGGTGAATTTCTGTGTCTCACTTTCTCCATATATGAGGTGTGAATAGCATATCTTCCAGGACTACGGGAAGTAGTGCTGTCCTTTCTCAACCTTACAGAAGTCTATTGCAAGTCAATATGGACATGCAAGAACATATATTTGACTCAGTCTGCAGCAAAGCCAGCATTAACAGCCTCGTGTGCATGTTTCACAAAATCAGGAATAAATTTCTTAACACCAATGTGGCATTAAGAAGCAGGCATTCCTTTATGCAGAGCTGGATGTGCAGGGGAATCACTCCGCCTAATGTGCATGTCATATGTTGGATCAGCTAAGGCTTATATTATCCTGTTACATATATATATGGATTAGATTTTCCCAGACAAATGTATAACTATCATATTTTCACAGTCGTGCATCTGGCCAGTATCTTGAGGAGCTTCAATGGGGGTTTCGGTGGTCCTTGGTTGTTCCTAGTGGTTACTGAATAGGTGTCTCTCTGTGTCCTTTCCAGGAACTCTTGAGTTTTTCTTCCATATATGGTCTTGTCCTGCCTCATCTCTCTGTTCATAGATTTCTCTAGTTTCTTATCTTGGTCTCAACTGGTGTCTGCTGGTTTATCTGCACTTCCACAGGATGTACCAGTCACAGTTGCAAAATTTATGTCGAGTGCATTTTCATCTGAGGGCCCTTATAACACATGTCTATACTGGTTTCTGTGTATATTTGGGAAGCAGGCAACAGAAGGATACGCATGAGCTTTCTGGTGAAATTAAGGCCTTGGTCTCAGAACTATGAAGACTTTACGGGAGGTTCATGGCTTCCCATTCAAAGATCCTGACACATTCTACACATCTCACTAACTTGAGGTTGTGGGCTATGTATAGCAGTGCTGTCAACTCATTCATTCTTCACAAATTGGAGGGACAAAAAGTACATCCTGAGGGGGATTTCCTTTTATTTTGTAGTCAAGACTGTTGGCTGCTGTGGTAGGGGTTGGTCACATTCATACTTTTTTCCTATACCCCCTCCATATTCAGCAATACATCTGGCAAACTTCTTCAAGGGATGTAGGATGTTTTATGGGAATTTCCTGGTGCTTTCTGACAGGCATACACCACATCAACATGTGGGTACCTGAAGGGGATGTCAGACTGTTTTGGAGCACAAATATCTCTTTATGGCCTTAAGAAGACATGGAAAAGGTATCCAGGACCACCAGCCAGCTAGCAACAGTTTCATGTACTTGTTTCACGACCTTCATGTTCATGTGGAAATACTTCTGTATACTGAACCAATATCTGGACGTTCAAACGTGAGATGCCAAGGTACCCCTTCAGCATGCTCCTTCATGTGTCTTTGAAGAACTTTAAGGATTTGATGGTGTTTCTTGTCTTAGTGATCCTTAATGGCTTTGGGATGGCAGAAATGAGGGATCTGGAACCCCTGTTGCCAAGTTTTCTCTGGAATGTTCCAACATTAGGGAGTATGTTATACCACAGCTTGGTGCTTTTGGGTATAGTGCTAGCTCCTCCGCCATACCCAAGTAGCTCAAGAAGAGAGTCCAGTGCCACTGGCTACCTCGTACTTGCTGACTTTTTGTAGCACAGCTGTCCCTGGGCAAATATCCCTGTTCCATGATTTAGGCACAGCTGAATTCAGTGCACCCTCAAGAGATCCACAGTAATGCTTGGTTTCAACAGTTGGCTGACAAGATTTTTTTGTGAGTTTGCTGATTTTCTTACATTTAGGGGTGTTTTGTAGCCTAACTGGGCATCATTTAACATGCCATCATACAGATGCAGATGTGGACATTCATGGTTTCTTTCTCCCTTTAAACCTCTTTGTCCCTTTATACAAGGTCATAAATAAAGTCAGAGATCTAGGAGTGACTGCTACTTTCAAGTATTTGATGATGTATTTCCTAAGTAATAGTCTATAAATTGAAGACTGTGTGCTCATGTTGCAAGTAAATCTCAGAACCTTTTTAACCTTTTTAAGAGTCAAGATTTCTGAGATACAGCTAAGTTCATAGGATACATATACTTCAGATTAATAATGAAAAATCTAAGAGCTCTACAAATACACAGGAAACAATCAGAAGAACGGTGACAAATCAAGACCGCAGCCAACACAACTGCCTGAATCAGCTACTGCTAAACCACTGGAAGTTACTAATATAGTGAATGCCCCTGTGTAAAACAAACAATGATGATTCCATCCTCTTTGGAATGTAATGCAAACAAAGGCAGACTCCTGCATAGAGGAGTACAGAAGTTAAGATAGGGAGTCTGGGGAAAGAAGAGAATTTCAGGATTTAACAATGGAATTTTGGGAATGTAGAGGATTAATTATGGGATGTTTAGAGGGAACGGGAAGGATTAAGTTGTGGTTCCCGGCATTTAATTAAAAACTAGAGGTGATCTCACAATTCTCTGAGGCACGTGTCACAGCATAATACAGCATCATTAATGCAACTTTTCAGAAACATTCATATTCAGAAGCATTAATTAATTTTCAGAAGCATTAATTTTCAGTTGTTCTGTCATTAGTTGATTGCATACTAAATACGAAATGCTGGACAGTTACCTCAAGCTGATTTTACCACACGTGGCTTAAATACTGACTTCATGACTGCTTGGGATTAATAAAAACTGGAGGAAAAAATGTGACAGGGAATCATGTAAAAATATTTTGTAAAAAAATATTTCTTTTAAGGAAAAATGATACAATAGTAGCCACAAAAAGAGAACACCAAAGCTTCCATGTATAAATTAAAATGTCTCAGAGAATGTGCACCTGCCTTAGACCACAATTCAAAATAAAGTCACTAAAACTTTACTTTCAATTTATTTAACTCTTGAGGAGAGACACATTCAGGGGATCACAAGATCAAAATATAGTTTACTCTGCAACTGAATGACATCTTGACTTTTTTTACAACATAAATCACACTGGCTTGCACTTGAGCTCTCCCTAAAAACAACTTTTGACAAATATATATACATTTCTTTGAAGTACGATTTTCTCAAGTCATAATTTTGTTGGCAAATTTTTGGCTGCCATGTCTCCAAAAGTGTTTGGGTCCACAAAATGCATGACTAGCTTTTGGAAGTTTTTAAAAACTACAATTATAAAGGTTCACACAAGTAAATAACACTCCCGATTACTTAATTTCAGATATGTGTTTAAACCATTGTCAGTTTGAGATACAGAGATTAGTCCTTTTTGAAGCTTGGTTTTAACTAAACCACAAGATACATCTCTTCTCTGAAACTCAAAATGCCCCCAGTGCAATCTGAGTAAGGAAGAAAGTGGTTTCCTTCCTAACTGCTTGCTTTCCTTCAGACACTCTCATCCTTAACACTAAGCGTATTAGCTCCATCTCTTAGCTCCATCTGTGTTTTGCTTCAAGGTAATAGTAGTTCAAAGACACATATACATGGCCTCCAAAAACAGTTCTGAAGCAGGCTTTTTTTGAGTTTTAAAGTTTTGTGTTAACTTTGGATCACAAGACTTGTTTGTGTGTCTGTGTCTTCTTCACCCACATTCATAGACATGTGGGACTGAAGGTCTTAAGACCTAGAGGAAGCTTTTGTAAATGTGTACATTCTTCTCGTACAAAAGGGTCCATATTCTCATTAAATCCATTTAATAGCACCATAAGACAAATACTTAAGAATTTTTTGTTACCTGTAAGCCTAGTAGTTTGAAAGGTTACCAGATACAGTTGCTCTGTAGCACAATTAAATTAAGCTCCTTCACCTGCCTACCTATAGCATGCCAGAGAGGCTGACAGGGATAAGCAGCCAAAGGGCAGCAATAACAGCTATCTGGAATGCTATCTGAAGACCGACAAATTACGAAGAAAGATTTGCTGCATTCTGATAATTTCAATAAGAAAACCGTCTGACTTTGTAGTCAAAAGTGTGGGAAAAAAAGAGCTCTCTATGAATACAGTTCCTGTTGTTTGAGGGGAAGCACTGTGGTAGCATATAGTAGAGGGAATTAATCAGGCAAGATTCTCTTAGTTATGTTGCAGGGAGTGACATATTTATAAAAATTCTAAGTGTTAATGTGCAGCAACTCCCTTACATTTATACCTGTATGTACTAGCCACTCTCTTGCAGTGGTCATGGGAGCAGCATGGTCAGGCTGCTATTATTTAGGTATTGCACTATCTGCTATCTTTGCACAGCAGGCGTGTTTTATCTACTGTGAGGGCTGCACTGTAGAGATGTTGGAAAATTCCTTCCAGGGGACCTGTAGATTTGTGTGAGTCCAGTGTCCTCTTTCTTACAATACCACTTCTCAGGGAGAGCAGATGCAGTCTCAGAGGTAATGCAGAACCCTCATATAGCTTTGGTTGGACTCATGGGCACTACATTCCTCCCATCTTCTTAGACTCATGTCTCTTCTTCTTAGATCCATGTCCAGTACAACTGCTTGTTAAGAGATCTCTCACTATACAACTCTGTACTACCAAGTATTGAAAACTCTTTACAATAAAAGTCTTTTACAGACTACAAAAAAGGACTTTTCTTGCCCACTTCCTACTCTATATACATCATGTTCACATGGATTGGGAGGGATCCTCTATGCTGGCACGGGGATGAAGCCTGGCAGGTATCAAGATGATCAGAAAGTTCTTCAGCTGCAGGAGGGAGAGATGAGAGTGAGCCTTGTGAGTACCCCTACACTGTACAGTAAGCAAGTAGACTCAAGCACTTAACCTCTGTCCACGATGTAGGTTCTGGTTCAATCTCTTGCTTTGTTTGGGCCCACTTCAAGGGAAATATGATATAGAGGGAATTGATCTTATGCAGTGTGGGTGCAAGTCAGTCTTTTGCCATCTGACTGGACCCAGTGTCAGTTGCTAAGCAACTTTTACTTGGCAATGTAGACAATAATTGTGCTGACTGCTTCAAAAGTAAGATGAGCCTCTAACCACATCCTTTGTTTTTTGCTCCAGGATATGAAAGCCTCAGTGTCTCTAATGGTACTTGCCTTCTTAGGTGACTCTGTGTAAAAGCAGTCTACACACCAGTCAGCTGCGGGGTCCTGTCAAATTAATCTTCCAGCTACTCTCCCTGCACAAACTGTGAGTGGTACCCATGCAGCCTGCTTCAGAGCCCTGCTGCAAGAACATCATTATGTGATCAATTCCCTATGCTACATTTCTTTGCAAATGTAAAGTGATAGGACTGAGGAGCATCAGAAGAGAAGGCGAAACCCTCTCTTCTACTTATATATATACCTATACCTATATAATACTATACCTATTAGATAAACTGGAGATTTCCTTCTGAAACACTGGGCTATTTATTGGGCTGTTCTCAACATATGTGTCCTTTTTGCAGGAAGGTGAGTATCCCCTGTATATGGACAAATCCTGAAAACAACGAAGCTTCTCTCTGTGCTCCAACCAGATTGGAACCTTGCCCTGTATCTCCTTTTCTTCTTCTTTCCTTGCAAGCTGGAAAACAATGGGCCTTGCCCACCTCTTAATTTTTGCTCATCCCACTAAGGAGAGTTGAATCAACATTAGGTTAGATTCCTTGCAAAAGTTTTGAGAAGTAGTCCTTAGCAAGAAGGTATTCCTAGAGCTGACAATAGAAGCCCTGGGAAGGAAGTGCTGCTTTGGAAGCAGTATGGCTTGAAGCACCTTCTTGGCAATCACATAAACAGTGGTCAAACAGTATATTGAGACCTTATTTTCATTTCTGTGAAGAAATAGGCATCATTTTGCTCTCAGAATGTACAATAAGAAAGTCATGGAACTGATACTAGTATGGTGCTTCTCATACAGCAAAAAAATTCTCTATTTTCTTCTTGCATTCTTATGAATTCTAACTATTGTGTGTAAAATTTCAGTTTATTAGGGTTTCTGTGAGGGCTTTCTACTTCTTTCAGGTTCTAGACCATCAGCATCAGTTACGTCTTCCTGTCCAAGGGTGCAGACTATGCAGTGTCCCTGCAACTCCATAAACAATTTGATTTTTAGTTACTGTTGCAATTTAAGCCCAGCTGGTCACAAAGCACTGGAAGGCCCCTGGCTCACTGCCCCTGCCTCAGGATAGGGAAGATGAAAAATAACAAAGGCCTCCTGGGTTGAGATAAAGACAGTGAGGGATAAGTCACAGGTAAAATATACTTAATGGGGGGGGGGAAAGAAGAAACCCATTTATTCTGCCACCAATCAAAAAGAGCATAGGAGGAAATAGCCTTCCCCCACATCCCTCTCTTCTTCCCAGGCTAAGCTCTGCTTGTGATTTCTCTACTTCTTCCCCACTTCAGCGTCACAGGGAATGGGAGTTGGGATCGGTCCCTCATAATGGCCTCTGCTGTTACTTTCCCCTCTAGGGGAGGACTCCTCATACTCTTCCTCTGCTCCAGCACAGAGTCCCTCCCAAGGGAGACAGTCCTCCCCAGTTCTCCACAAACTGCTACAGTGTGGGTCCCTTCTATGGGGACAGTCCTTCAGGAACAGACTGCTCCAGTGCACCCTTCCCACACAGTCATGCACTTTTTCAGGTGCTGGTATCTGCTCCATTGTGGTGTCCTGTGTGGGCTGCTGGTGGATGTAGCCCCACCATTAATCTCCATGGGTTGCAGGGGAACAGCCTGACATGAGATGCAGGGGAGTCTCTGATCTGGCACACCTCCTCTCCCCTTCTTCACTAACCTTGGTATCCTCATAGTTCCTTCTCTCTCATCCCACTTCCTACTTCTTTTGCAGGTTTTCCCTTCTTAAATATGTTATTCACAGAGGTGCCTGATTGGCTTGGCTTTGACCAGAGACGGGTGTGACTTGGAGCTGCTTCAAGCAGCTTCTTACAGGGGCCACCACTGCAGCCTTTCCCCTGCTACCAAAAAAAACCCCATCACACAAACCCAATACAGTTATAGAGTTGTAAATTTTTTTCTCAAGCGTATAAGACTGAGTCTTGTTCCCAGCACATTCTGTTGTATGCCTTCAGACCACGAGGGTTGTTTTTTATTCATCTTCCTAGGCTTTTCTGATGAGGAATTCAACTCTGAAAGAACCTTCACAAGTGACATAAACCATCCAGAAGTCCCAGAAACTCATGTAAAGTGGGGAAAAAAAAAAAGCACCAAGAATTCAGCAACATATTTTTACAGTGGGAAAATCAAACTTTAAGCAAATGTACTTCAGTATTTCTTCATCAGTCTTGAAGTCATTCCTAGTCCTTCAGATCCACTTATTTCACACTCTCAGATTCCCCTCATTGCCCCATTAGAAATTTTAGCTGTCATGATCGATATCTTGTGAAGGAGAAGGCATCCACTTCTGAGACGAACAGTGGGCATACAGCGTGGAAAGCATCAGGGAATACTTCTGAAAAGGTGGTGAATGGACCTCCAAAGGGATGAAACTGATAGCAGTGAACTTTTTCGAAACAGATACTCTTATTAACATATCTGTAGGGTTTTTTTTCTTTACCCTGACAAGTTTTCCAGTAGAGTGGGAGTGACTCTCTGTTTTTCAGAAGTCTGTATCAGGGAGTAGAAGCAGGCTGCTCTTCAAAGGAAGATCATCTAGGAACTGAATCTGACAGCAAGCCAGGCATGAGGCAGGATCCAAGGGGTACAGTCTCATAGAAAACTGAACAAGAAGTCCAGTGACTGCAGCCAGGTTAAGTGTGTAGTCCAGGCAATCCAGACAAGACAGTAAGGTGGTAAGGTGGTACATCCAAGCCATATCAAGCCATAAAGTCAGCAGATATGGGTCAGTGCCAACAAAGTTCATGGCAAGACCCAAGCTTGGCTGCCATATAGCTCTAGCACAGACCAATTGAGCAACTCTTAGGCAAAGAATGGTCAGCCCCTGGCCAGATTTTTCTCTGCTCTTCACCAAGCAACTCTTTCCACAGCAGTCTGACCCAAGGTTATGCTGCTGCAAAGTTATACAGACCTTGAACGGGTATATAAAGCTGAGTGAGAAGGGGAAGAGGTTGAAGAGCATGTTGATGTACTAAGAACAGCTTAGATGTCACTGAACTTGGGCTTCTGGATAAACAGATAGGTGCCATCAGAGAAAAAGAGTATGTTTGTCAGTGTCATAAAGAGGATTGTGTGTTTAGATTGATGTAAACAGATGGTATTCTGCAACTTGTTCCAGTTGCCAAGAATTATTCAAGAAGCCCCAATTTGATTAACAGTGGCTTTTATTTCCTTAAATTCATCATTCTAGAGTGAGTGAGAGAATGGGCAGAATTACCAGTAATAGTCATTCACAACCCAAAACAAAAAAAAACTTAGTAGAGGAAGCAGGAAGTCTTATAATTTACATCGTAAGGACGATGGTCTTTCAAGACCTTCTGACCATATAACTCTCAAGTTTTGACTGAATAAGGAAACCCTGAGGAGCGCTTGCCTCAAAGACAGAGCTGGTGTCATTTTTTCACTTACAGAACTACTGCTAGTGATAAATATCACTTCTGTTGATTTTATAGTGAGGGTACAGTTTCTCCCAAGGAGATGGATGAGCCACAAAGTTAAGGATTTTCTAAGCCTTTTTCTTCTCCAAAGTAATTCATAAAATGACCAATGTTCTGCGCTTTCACATTACTTTGTCAAGTGAGAAGCAACCATTTTGCCTACTGCTCTGCCTGTATCACCAATGTTGGTCCTATCGAAAACCAAGACAATTCCGATGATGACATCAGAAGCACAGTCATCTTTCATATAAGGTCACAGGAACAATTTTTCAATTTTATTGGAGGTTTGTGTTCTTTCAGATTTGAGATTACTGTGTTGATAGTATCTGAAAAGGTGAAAAATATTTCTATTGGTTCCTTCATGTAGTTCGTGCTACCATGTGAATCTATATATTTCCTCCTTTGTAGTCATTTGTGACACTCAGAGCCCACACAGAGTGTGGTTCTAGGCAGTGCCTAACAGTGTGTTTCATCTGTCTGCAATCAGGATGGCAACAAAAGGACTTCTTTGTACTCCAGTGTTGTGGCTGCTTCTCCTCTCCATTCAGGTGTCGCTGGGTAAGTTAATACTTCATTTTACATATGGTAGTAAAATAGGAAAAGAATTTAAATTAAATATAAATAGCCCCTGTAGCTTCCCAGAGAGAGTGCATCTGTGTCATGGTTTAGGCCTATCAAGGGACAAAAGACCATGATTAGACTAAAGTACCAAGGGACTGAGGATTCCTAAAGGGTAGGGAGGGCTTAATGGCCGCTTGTGGTCCCAGACAAAACAGACCAGGCTACTCAGCTTGGGGAAGAAAACAGAAAATAATTTAATCCACCAACTAAAACATAACCATAAAACCTCAAAATATAACCAGCATAAAACACCACAGAATGGTATAATGATGAGGAGTACAATCAGCCCTTTAAGACCACCTTCTCCCCACCCATCCCCTCTTCCCCTGGCTCAGAGTCCTGATCCCAGTCTTTATCTCCTCCTCCACTGTTCAGGGAGGCAGGGAATAGCGGTTTCAGCCCGTCTATTCCTGATAGCTTCTGCCACTTGTCTCTCCTCAGGGCAGGCAGGCTCCGCGCTGATTCTCCCTGCTCCTCCGCGCAGTACTTCACACACACAGCAGCGCTGCACGGGCTGCTCCGACGTACATTCATCCCAAAGGCTGCAGCTCTTCTCCACCTCTCTGCAGCCCACAGGCTCTCCAGCACGGCCTACACCGTGGCCACCTCCTCGCAGGGTACAGCCTGTGTTCTCGCCACGGCTTGCAGAGGGGTCTCTGGTCTGGTGCTTCTCCTTCCTTCCTCCTTCTCTGACTGTGGGGTCCGCGTGGTTGCCTCCATCTTGTATCACTCTTACATTTCCTCCCAAGCATTTCAAATTCCCGTCCTTAAATAGTGATCACAGAGGCGTCAGATTAGCCCAGTCAGGCCGGAGGTGGGTCTGAACCCAGGAGTTGGGGGACAGTCTGAGAACTCTTTACTGGGTCTTTGCTGCAACCCCCTCCCCCTGTTACCAAGCAAAAGCGGCTCCTTGCTAAACCGTGACAACCCTATAGCAGTGTGAGAGCCACCACCCTTAGGGAGTGAGCTGGTCCTTGGGCAGTGAGCTGGCCACCTGCAACTGAGGCAACACTGGCTGCTGGAAACCTCCACTTAGGATCTGAAGACAGGGATGCTGTACTGGGTTTGCATAGCAAAGTTTTTGTAGCCAGAGGGACTGTAGTGGTGGCTTCTGTGAGAAGCTGCTAGAAGTTTCTGTTGTCTGACAGGTCCCATGCCAGCCGTCTCCAAAACAGATCCACTGCTTGCCAAGGCAGAGTCAATTAGCAGTAGTGGCAGAATGTGTTTAACATATTTGAGAAGGGGTGGAAAAGTTACTATTGAGGAGCAAAACACAGCTGCAGAGAGGAGTGAGAATATGAGGGCAACAAACCTTCAGGCCATGGTGCAGCCCATGGTGAGGCAGGCCCTGCCTCTGCAGCCATGGAGGGTCACGGCAGAGCAGCCTGGGTTTTTAATTCACATGGTTCAGTAATGCCAACACAGCATTTTTTCCATTTTCTCCTTTTAAGTTTTCTCCTTGAGACGCATAAAGCTCATATCCAACAACTTGGTTCCAAGGGGCTCATGAGCTGACAGCAATGGTGAACAGGTGAATGTGATGAGTACAAAATGATTTAGTTGTCAAGAGGCAAACAATTTTTTTTAAAAGTGCCCCAGGCTTCTTAGTTCCATAACAAAAGGTGCAGATCTTCCCTTCCTCTGAAACATAAAATTCCTTTAAAATGTTTCGATATTCTATGTGTAATTCAATTGAGCATTTATATCCATCAAGTAATTACATATCTGTCTTCATTTCAGATTGGCCTGTATCCCAAGGCTCAAGGGTTTTATATCTCTTATGTAATCACTATTTAAGTGTCTGATTACAGCTTGATAAATTCCTTCATGAAAAACTTCCTTGTGCAGAGGTTGCTGAAACTGCTAGCATGATGAAACACAAGGCAGTTACATATGCCAGTACACAGATACGCATGCACACACATACATATACCTGTGCATGGATGGCCACACAAACAAAACCACAGCAGTGACACAAACAGAAATAGCACCAATGGCCTCATCATGAGAAACTGATGTCATCTATCTTAACTTCTGTAAGGCCTTTGACATGGTCCCTCACAACACTCTTCTCACTAAATTGGAGATATGTAGATTTGATGGATGCACTATTCAATAGATAAGGAATTGGCTGTCTGGCCACATCCAAAGAGTTGCAGTCAACAGCTCAATAGCCAAACATCAATCATTAACAAGCACTGTCCCTCAAGGGTCCCTCCTGGGACCACTAATGTTCAATATCCTTATTAATAACATAGGTCATGAGCTTGAGGGCACCTTCACCAAGTTTGCAGATGACACCAAGCTGAGTGGTGCAGTTGATAAGCATGAGGGAAGCAGTGCCATCCAGAGAGACCTTGAAAGGCTTGAGAACTGGGCCAACATGAACCTTACCTCATGAAGTTCACAGGGCCAAGTGCCAGGTCCTGCACGTGGGTTGGGGTAGCCCACAGGATCCACTCCCTGAGTGATCTTGACTCACTAATCTCTCATTGTATTTCTCTCTCCCCTGTCCAGTTTTGGAGGGGGAATGATAGACTGACTTGGTGGGCATCTGGCACTCAGCCAGGGCTAAACCACCACATATGAGCTGGAAGTGTTACAGGCTCACAAATCACCTCAAAGGGATATATTTCTGCAGGAGATGCCCAGCACCTCGGGCAGCAAGTACTGATCCTTCTGATTTGTCTAAAAGAGTGATCTTCAGCAGGGCCATACACTTTTTTCCCTACAGTTGGTGGGACAGATGATCCATCCTCAGCGCAAAGCAGAAGTCCATAAGGGACCAGGATTATTTAGCCTCATGGTATCTAACAAGATTTTGGGAACTAATGTCACAACTGTACATTAGCAGGGACAAGGTAGAGTCGATTCGCTGCAGCTGTCCAGATCCATGCTATCTAGTTCAAGGATGTTTCCCCTGTGTTAGCTCTATATGCCAATCTCTTAGTTCTAGGGCAGTAAATCCTCTAGTAGTGTGGAGGGAGGAGGGTTTTGTGCCTCCAGAGGCGCCTTCTGTTGTTCTGCCTTCATCACTGGTTCCAAGAGGTGAGGAGACAGGGAATCATTCTCATTATCACCTTGTCCTGAGGGGAGGGTATGCAGGTCTGTTTTTTTCCAGATATCCCCGTACCAATCATCATCATACATGGCACAATCATCTTTAGGTTCCAGCAAGCTCCTCCTCCATTCTTGAGTTTCTGCAATAATCTGTGGCTGCAGTTTTGACTCAAGCAGTGTATTTTGCATTTCTAATTGTTTACACTTCCAAGTATACCTTCTATTTTCCTTTTCTCTCTTTTTTCTTTTTTCAACTGTACATTTTCCCCTTCCAATACATCAAATCGTACCTGTTGCTTCTGTAAGACAATTATCTAGTATTAAAGACATGACTACTTTCCCTTTTCTCATCTCTAACATAAAAGGAGCCTGCCATGTGGCAAGCTCCTGCCAAATTTGATCAGCCATTCATCATTCAAGTAGTAAGGTTTCCTAAAGTCGCTAGACGCTTATCGAACAAGGCACTCTTAACATCTGTGGAAATCATACATATGTTTGCAAGCTTGGCCAAAAGGCCTTGCAATCCCAACGACTGAACTGTTTATTGTTAAGTTTTTATTTTATTTTATTCACTTTATTGTGTAGCTTTATTGTAGTCCCTTGTAATACTTTGTAGTGTTTGCATTGTCCCATTATTTCAAACGTGCATTGCAGAGTTTTTAATCCCCTTGTTCTTTATTGTATAATACTTTATTTCCCGTTAAATAAACCCACCCGACTGTGAATGCCAAGTACCACCTGATGGCTGTGGGAGTAGCGATACGGAATCTCGTCTAGATCCATACGAGGTGTCATGTAAAACTCTGATTGGACAAGTAATTCCTGGACTTGCCATAGGTGGACAGGCCACCTTTACCTAACCCGGAAAAGAGACAGTCTCGTCTGTCTTAGTAATAACCCATAACTTTTACTTTGTGCACCTATGAGACAAATAGAAATTAAAAACCTAGCTGATCCTGACAGTGCCCATCCTCTGTTATCATCTGACATCCCCTGTATTACACCAGGAAGCACAAAAGCCTCAGCAGCCCATCTGCTGTTGCCTCTGCTTCAAAGACTTTTTGAGTAAACTGCTGTCTTATACCTTCCAGCTTGGCAGTTTGGTCTGTACTATTTCTGTAAGTTATCAGATTCTGAAGAAACTGACAGAAAAAAAGACAATGGCTAGAGGAGCCAGCACTCTGCAGGTGACAATGGCTGTGTGACAGCCCTTTATCTCTTCCTGGGAAGAGATAAAGAGATGTCTCCCAGCAGGACTTTGACCTCAGCATACATCAGTGTCAGCCAAACTGAGGAGTGTGGTGGTTTTACCTCAGCCAGCAACTAAGCACCATGTTCACTCATGCTCACTCACCATCCCCCACCTTTCCCCACAAGCACGATGGGAAGGAAAATTAGGGGGAGAAAAGTAAATCTTGTGGGTTGAGATAAGAACAGTTAAGAATAGTAAATACAACGAGGTGGAATATAATAATAATAATATTATGTAGTTGTAATAGTAATTAGTAGAAATGTAACCAAGTGAGAGAAATAAAACCCAAGGGGAAAAAAAAGAAACCAACAACCCAAAATGATACCCAATGCAATCACTCACCACCCACTGACTGATGCCTGAGCAGGGATCGCCTCTCCCCACCAACTACCCCCAGTTTATATACCGAGCATGATGTTCTGTGATATGGCTAGATTGGGTCAGCTGTCCTGGCCACGCTCCATCCCAGTTTCTTGTGCACACCCAGGCCCCTCACTGGCAGGGTAGTGTCAGGAGCAGAAAAAGCCTTGATGCTGTGCAAGCACTGGTCAGCAATAACCAAAACATCCCTGTGTTACTCAGTGTTGTTTTCATGACAAATCCAAAACACAGCCCTGTACCAGATACTTTGAAGAAATTTAGCTCTGTCCTTGCCAAAACTAGTACAGCATCAAAGACATGTTTCTATGACATGCAGACCTGCTCCAGTTGCTGGTAATTAGACCTCCATGCAAATACATGCACACTAAATAGAGTCACTTCACCCAGGAAAACAGATTTTAATAAGAAGATGAAACAGTCAGAGCTGTGTAGGTGCAGGGCATAGCCAGATAAGCATACTGATCAGCAATCTGCTTACCCTCCTCTGGCTGCTTTTCACTGAATCACAGAAGAGTTGCCTCACTGGAAAAAAAAATAATTAAAACAATTCTTGAACAAGTCCATTTTTTTTGTTTATGTGTCATTACATCTTAGGCTACATGCTTCATTTGTTTCTAGTATTCACTGTGTCTGTGCAAGATGCAGGCTCAGGTCTTAGGAGGCCTTTGTGTAGCTTGGCTTCCTAAGAACTGCTTCAGCATCCCACCATCATTCTTGTATTTCAATGTAACAAAATTGTCCTTGGGTTTGTAAGAAACTATGAATTAGGGTATTGTTTATTAAAATTTATGTTAAGCTCAATGTAAAGGTTAAGCGACAAAAGAAAGGAAAGTACTTATGTGAACAGCTGCAGGACATCACTCATGTGAGATAAGATAACTGCAATTGCTTTCACATACCAGACACCATTTGTGTAAACAGGAGAGATACTGCTCAAGGATGACTACAAGATGTTCTAAGGGACTGGCGAAGAGAAGAAAAACAACTCTATCTAAGTGAGGGATCAATTATAAAACAAAGAAGGAAAACTTCTTACTCAGCAAGCACCGAAAGACAGAAAAAAGATCCCTCACAGTAACTGAAGCATGTGCAGAGCAGTTCTCCTACTTTACAGCCACGGATGCAAAATGTATAAAAAAGGACTGTTTAAACTAATCAGTACGGCAGTTGGCGGAGGGCAGACTCCCCTGTCGTCCAGCGCTGTCTTTGCTCTTATTCTACTTGCTACAATTAATAAAATTATAATTGGCTTATGATCCATTGTGGTCTCAATTTATGACAGGTTTTCAAGCATTAAATCCTACTGTATAATATTTGAAGTAGCAGCCCAATACTGTAAAGCAAGAAACCAATATATATCTATTCCTTTTTCTCTCAGGCTCTTTATCAAGTGGCCTGTGATGACTGTAGTTATTTTGTGAGTCCACAGGTAAAAAGACTGGGAAATGTACATCCATATCAAAGGAAAGAAGCAGACCTGGGAGCAGAGAAGAAAAGAGGAGCTTTTGGGCGTCAGGTTCACCTTAAGAGATGGTGGGGCATAAGAACAATATGAAGACCTACCTATCTGTCTTTTGCTTATGCTGCTGCATCTCCTGAGATAACATGCCACCCCTCACAAGTGATTCTTTTCTCTCATTGAGTACCCTTGCTTAGGAGACACAGTGGCTAAGGCAAGAGAGGAATGAAAATGGTAAAGAATATTGGGACACCCAATTGTAACTACTAGTTTGTCTGAGAGGAAGAAGTCAAGTCAGACAGGGGAAATTGCTTTTTCATGGCATACGTGGGAAGAAGTTGGTGCTAGTGATATTATGATGGTAGAATGACAGAAAGAAAGAATCTCTGATGAAGCCTTTGTGAATCACACAGCAGGCACACTACTCAGCATTTCCCAGTCCTGATAGATCAGGACAAAGTTCACCCATCATTAGAAATATATATATTTTAACACTGTGATTTGCTCAAACTTGTCTTTTGCTCAGATAAAACTCCCTGAAGTTGGACTATTTAGAAAGGTGAACCAAATAAGTCTGATTTAAGAGTAAATTAGGAGTAATAATAAAATAACAATTTTTAGTGGATACTTGTGATTAGGTGTGATCCTTTCCATAACCTTGCTCTGTCTCTGTGTGTGAAGGTGCCGATGAATTGAGGCTGTCAAACGGAACTGGTCCCTGCTCTGGGAGAGTGGAAGTAAAACATGAGGAGCAGTGGGGGACTGTGTGTGATGGTGACTGGACTATAGAAGATGCTGAGGTTGTTTGTAAACAGCTACAATGCGGATCTGCTGTTAAAGCCCTTAATCGAGCTCCTTTTGGGGAAGGATCTGGACCAACGTGGTTGTATCGACTTGATTGCCGTGGTGATGAATCCGCTCTCTGGAACTGCTCACATTCAGGATGGGGTGCTTTTAACTGCCCTCATTATTTTGATACCGGAGTGATCTGCTCAGGTAAGAAGTCATCCAACTTTGTATGATAGAAAAATGCCTGAAGGCTGAGATCAAACTTTGTCCCAGCTGGATAAAGCCAAGTACTGCACAGAGGTAACATTTTCTCCATGACCTCTACTCAGCTAAAGTAAGTTGCACCATCAGTAACTCTTCTGCTGACTAGAAGTGTTTCTGTGTTCCTGGGCACAGTAATGACATAGAATGGAAGAAGACATAGTAAATGATATCTAGAACAGAAAAAGAAATGTTATTTGTTTATACCACAGCTCTCCAAGGCAACGGGAGAGCAATACTGAACTTCTCTTTGGCCAGGAATGGAGGCTGAAAAAGCAGATGTAGAAGGAGAAGCAAGAAAATGGTGTGTTATACCATACAACTAGCCTTCTTCTCCAGATCTCTGTGTAAGCTAAAACAAGACAGTCTTCAGTGGCAAACAAATCCATTGTCTGCTTGCTTGCATTGCTCTGCAAGATGAGCTTGGTTTTGCTCTTTGCATAAAGTACCATTGCAAGAGGTTTTCCCTTCTCAGTTTCAGAACGTAACGTTTGTCCTTTTTGATCTTTACAAGGTTCCTCTCAGCCCATTAATCCAGTTTGTCCGGGCCCCTCTGAATGGCAGCTCTTGGGATTATCACCCCCCTATCCCTCAAACCAGTAAAAGTGCACTCCATTACCTCCTCTAGCTTGTTGTTAAAGATGTTGAATAGAACAGGTACCACAAAAGAAGCAAAAGGGGTATTCCACTTGTTGCCAGGCTCTGGGTAGAGTGCAACCCAGTAACTGTTCTCTCAGCCTGATCATCGTCTTTTTTTTAACCATGTAGTTGTCCGTCCACTCAGACTGTAACATCCTAGTTTGGACATAAGAATATTGTGCAAGACATTATCAAAGGCCTTGCTAAACATGACTTAAGTGACACTCACTAGTCTCCCCTCATCCACAAATTCAGTCAACTTTTGAAGTCACAGAGGACGTAATAAGGTCACATAGGCATGATTTACCCCTGCTAAATTCATGCTGACTCTTCCCATTCACCTTCTTGTGCTCAGAATGTATTCCAGAAGGAGGATCACTCCATGTTTTGACTTAGGTACCAAAGTGAGGCTGACCGGCCTGTAGATCTCCAGACCATCTTTTTAGCCTTTCTGAAGATATGTACAACATTTCCTGTTTCCTCTTTCTGGGGTGCTTCAGCCTCCTATTAATTTGAATAATGAAGTTTCAAGGGCACACACTACTAAATGGCTATTTATTTATTTGGGGATTGCTATTTCTCAAGGATTTCACAAATGTTCAAAACTGAGCCTTCTGTGGTTTCCCAAGGATTTAGTATGTTTGTATACTGTGGGAAAACAATAGAAGATTGTTGACAAGGATTGTAAACACACTCAAGTGACTTGCAGCTGGAGTGTAGAAAGAATAGATACTTCATTCTAATTGTTGTCTGTCCTCGTGTGTTACACAAGTAGAACATCTGTGTTCAGGTAACACAGGCCTGTGAGTGATTTTGAGGCACCCTATCAAACATGCTTAAGATTGCTGCCCTGCTGTGGGAAAGTTAAAGCACAGTGTTAAACTACAGCTGTGTGACTCCCTGAAATACAGGCACAAACAGCAGCCTTGGTGATCCTCTAGCAAGGACCGAATTCCACGGTGCCTGTGCTCCCTCTTGTGTGCCTGAGCTTGGGAGCTGCTTCAGGGATTGCCCACTTGGCGAGCTAATGAAAATAAAAGCACTCTTTGCATTTCATTCATGGTTTTGTCACAGCTCCTGCATCCTGCCTGCATCAGCTCACACATATACTAAGGAATAAGCATTCCCATACATCATTGTTTTTCTTGTCAGTGGCATACAGGAATTGCCACAATGGTTATTTAAAAGTGCCAGTGATCTTCAAAGAATTGATGTGTGTCTTGCCTACCAAGGTATAACCAACTCTTGATGCTGGATTTCTTGGGGATTTTTTCCAGGCTTCTCTGAGCTGCAACTGACTGGAGGGGACACTGCCTGTTCAGGACATCTGAAAGTAAAACAAAAAGAAACTTGGGCTATGGTCTGTTTTTCACACATCGATTTCAAAACTGCCTCTGTTGTATGTAATGAGTTAGAATGTGGCCAGGCTGTGGATATCTTTAGAGGAACTCACTTTGAAGACAGACATGAACTGATATGGCAAGAAGAGTTTCACTGTGAAGGGAACGAGACTCATCTTGCACACTGTTCCAGGACGCTGCACCACAGACAGTCATGCTCTCATTATGCTACTGTTGTATGTTCAGGTGAGACTTCAAACTGATGGATATAATTTACATGTATCCCATAGGTCTTCTTCCTGACAACCCACAGTTCAGAGCCTCTGCCTATTTCTGTGCTTCCTCTATCACATCTTGAGCCATTCAGGGAAAGCCAGCACCCACATAATCTCCCAGTCACTCTACAGTCTGCACTTAACATAGGCTGTTCTAACTATTTCACTCCTGCACTAGGGATGTAAATCTCTAAAGTGCTATTCATTTATTTTATGCTACTAGAGGTATGCATTCAATGTCCATGTCTTTCTTATACATAAAAGGAGAGATGGTCAGAGCAGACAAGCAGAAGCGTGGGGGAATGAATGTGTTTTCTGTGCTGCAATTCTGTACATAAATCAGTAGCACTTCAGGTAATTATAAAAGTTGGGAGAGACACCATATCTCCAAAATGCCAAAGGACACACAAGTTACAGATTTAAGCTATTTAAAAAAAATAAATAGAAGAAGTCACCAGGGACCTGGATGACTTTAGTTGTGACTCGTAGCTAACATTGTTTAAGAACTCCATACAGTCATTGCTGTTGGGGAGGGGTCTCAATACAGCTAACTTAATGCCACCCACTACAAAAGTGATAATTAGACCTAGCAAACACAACATTTTTTTCCTGAGGGCACAAATCATAGACTCAGAATCATTATGGTTGGAAAAGACTTTTAAGATTATTGAGGCCAACCACTAACCTCACACAGCCAGGCCCATCACTAAACTAAATCATGTCCCTCAGCACATCATCTATGCATCTTGTGAATATCTCTAGGGATGGTGACTCCACCACCTCCCTGGGCAGCCTGTTCCAATGCTTAATAACCCTCTCGGTGAAAAAGCTCCTCCTAATCTCCAATCTAAACCTCCCCTGGTGCAACTTGAACCCATTTCCTCGTGTCCTATCATTCGTTACTAGAGAGAAGAGATCCATACCCACTTCACTACAACTCCCCTTCAGGGAGTATTCATATCTCCTCTCAGCCTCCTCTATCCAGACTAATCATCCCCAGCTCCCTCAGCTGCTCTTCATAAAACTTGTGCTCCAGACCTTTCACCAACTTCATTGTCCATCTCTGGACATGCTCCAGCACATCAATGTCTTTCTTGTAGTGAGGAGCACAGAACTGAACCCAGTATTTGAGATGTGGCCCGACCAGCACCCAATACAGGGGACCAAACGCTTCCTTGGCCGCACTGGTCACACTGATACAAGTCAGGATGCCATTGGCCTTCTTGGCCACCTGGGCACACTGCTGGCTCATGCTCAGCCAGCTGTCGAGGTCCCCCAAGTCCTTTTCCTCTGGACAGCTTTCCAGCCACTCTGCCTCAGGCCTGTAGCACTGCTGCGAGTTGTTGTGGCCCAAATGCAGAAGCTGGCACTTGGCCTTGTTGAATCTCATACAGTTGGTGTTGGCCCATCACTCTAGCCTGTCCAGGTCCCTTTGAAGAACCTTCTCACCATCAAGCAGCATCTCCTGCCCAGATTGGTGTCATCAGCAAATTTACTGATTGTTGGCAACACTCTTTCACAAAGCAAGCTTGGAAAGGACTGTAGTTTATGATCATTTCCCAGTCAAAGGTCTGTAGTCTGTTTCAAGACTGCCTTGGATACTGTCCCACTGACCAGGGCGATCTCAAATGCTGTCTGGGAAGACATGGGAGCCAAACAGCCCAGTTAAGATATCAGTAGTTGACAAGTCTTGGCTCCTGCCTTCATCTTGCAAGAGTCATAGCTCAGAGTAGAATTTCAGGTCTCATTAGGGGGAGTACAATGCAAGGAGCAAGCAAGTGGAAGAAGTAACAGTGGAGAAGCAAGAGGGACTGCATGAGGTTGACAGTAGGATCCCATAGTCTTACCCAAGCTGCACTTAAATTATTGCAAATATGCTGATGGGTATGGCCTGTTGTGTTCAGAACCTTATGCTATAGTGTGGATGAAAGCTAAGAACTGCTAAGAAGATGCTGATTACCAGGTAATGTGAGGTGATCAGCTACTGGAAGAGAGAGTGCTACTGTTAGCTCCTACTCTTTGTTTCCCACACGCTCCAAATGCAAGGCAATATTGGAATTGCCAGTGAAAGAAAAGACATTGCAAAGTAGCAGCAGTATTGTGGAGAGAGGAGAAAGCAGCAGGATACAACACTGACAATAAAGACTTTTTTTCCAAATCTGGCTTATGAGCAACCTGGTCTAACATGCTTCCCAGTAACCTGAGACATAACAAGAGTTAGTTCCTTGCAGCGAATTCCATGCAGCTACATCTGTCTTAAAATTTCCAATGCATTAACACAAAAACGAAAACAAAAACCACAAAACCCCAAATCTGATAACTTCTTTTATTCTTCCTACAGGCTATGGTGGATACAGGCTGGCAAATGGCAGTACCACATGTTCAGGGAGAGTAGAGCTTCTTCATGGAGGCACGTGGGGAACCCTGTGTGACTACCTGTGGGATCTCCCTGCTGCTAATGACCTTTGCCAGCAGATGGACTGTGGAGTTGCCCTACTAATACCAGATGGACAGTATTTTGGGAAAGGAAATGAATCTGTCTGGAATGGCACATTCAGCTGCAAGAAAAATATCTCAGGCCTGAGAGGTTGTCCTGTGAGTGTGCTAGGTCATGATGAGTGCCCTACTGGGAAAGATGCTCGCGTGGTATGTTCAGGTGAGCAGCAGAAAAGTCTAAGAGGAGAACTGAAATGCCTTCTTTGAAGAAAAATATGATCCCAAAATTGTGAGAGTATCTGTGGAGACAAGCTTTGTCTCTTTTTTTGCTGCTACAGGCATTTACAGGAATTGAGGCTGCACTTCACCTGTACCACAAAGCTGCTCTCTGTGAAAGGCTCTTTGTCTCAGGGAACAGCGAGAACAGGGCTGTTCCATGAGTTAGGATGAGCTGGAGGCAGAGGATGAGGCAAATACAGGCAATGTCCATACCCACTAAGACACAATCCAAAGCACCTGCACTGAGGACAGAGGAGGTATTGATAAGAAGGTCTGTGAACAGTTCCAGACAATGCAAAGTAATTAATCAGATGTAGGGTCCAACTGAAAAATACAGGAGTATTTTCAGGAGTACCAGGAGACAAAAATGGAGATAGTTACACCAGTCACATAGTTGACATAAGGACAGAAGGCTTGCTCCAGGTTTAAGTGAGACCCTGGACCAGTAGCCTGAGGGTGTGTAGATGGAGGCCCTGGTTGAGGCTGGTCAGAACAATTAAGGTCTATTGGTTCACCCAGAGCCCTGAAACCTAGAGTCCTGATTTTAAAAATTGCAAAGGGGAACAGATCCTGATTTCTAGTCATTCTCAGTGGATAGAAGGGTAGGCTGAAGTTTAGTTATGAATATGGAAGTTTCGGTGGCCCAGCAGACTCATTTTTACTACGGAATGCTGAGGAAAACTTCTCTCCATTTATCAGTCTCTTCAGGTCATGCCTATGAGCATTTAAGAACGTGACCTCTCAGTATTCACTTTCTCTTATGTTCAGGGTGTCCTGGGGGCAGGTTGGTGAATGGCAGCACATGCTCTGGCAGGGTGGAGATCCGCCATGGAGACACGTGGGGAAGACTCTGCCGCTCCCACTGGAATTTGCAAGCTGCCAACGTTTTCTGTCATCAACTAAACTGTGGCTATGCAAAGTCAATCCAGACAGGAGATCGTTTTGTGGATGGGAATGGGCTTGTATGGAGAGATGCTTTTCATTGTGCAGGGACAGAGTCCTGCCTGTGGGATTGTGCTCAAGTGACTTTGGGCAATCCAACCTGTTCAGCCAGAGAAGCAGCCACAGTTATTTGCTCAGGTAAGTCAGGAGTGGCCTTTTAAGGATAGTGAAACTTTAGACCAAAGCAGTGTTAGTGATCTCACTCTGCCAAGCAAGGCTAGTATGTCAGCCTGCGTTTAATGCCCTTTCCTAATCCTCACCTCTCCAATTTTGGTTTCAACATAGAAACTTCATTTAGTAAAGGGATTCACATTGTTTAGGTGTTCCTGACTCCTCACAGGATCTAGTTTTTGAGCTGGGGAAGCTTTCTCTCTTCCCATTGCAGACCCTTGTGTGCAAAACCACAAACAGAGCCTTGAGAGGCTCTCTCCTTAATCAGTGGTGAGACCCATATTTTTACTGACATAGAAACTTGTCTTCCATCTATCTGCATGTCATTTCTACTACGATTAAAAACAGTAGATGTTACTCAACACATTTTACACTTCTCTTGAGCCCAGGTCTTGCTGAATCACTCAGACTCTCTGGTGGTGAGAGCCGCTGTGATGGACGACTTGAGGTCTCACTCCATGGCTTGTGGAGTAGAGTTCTGGATGATGACTGGGACATTAAGGATGCTCATGTGGTATGCAGACAGCTCCAGTGTGGAATTGCTGAGAAAGCCTACTACCTTCCAAGGTCTCAGCGAGGCATAGGTCTTGTTGGCTTAAGAAGTGTCCAGTGTGCTGGAAATGAGACTCAGCTGATGCTCTGTAAGACCTCTCAATCTCAGACAGTGCCAACTGGAGTTGCTGAAGACGTTGGTGTTATTTGCTCAGGTGAGTTACTGTGTGAAAGGTTCAGAATGTTTCCTAGGGTTTCCTCTAGCCCACCTTGTGCTGTGTTCTCACCAGATCCTAAATAGACATGGGTCAGAACTTGTGATACCCATCTGCTTGTGTATCACAGAATCATAGAATGGTAGGGGTTGGAAGGGACCTCCAGAGATCATGTAGTCCAATCTCCCTGCAGAAGCAGGTCCACCTAGATCAAGTCACATAGGAACATGTCCGTTTGGGTCTGAACAAATGATAGTTAAGGAAGCAAGTATAATTTACAGAATGCTTTCTTCACCTAAATTTCTTAAAGAATTTGTCTTGCAGAATAAAAAAGAAACAATAGAATACAGAAGCCTTAACAATGCTAATTTGACCATGACTCCCACACATTCTGATTATCACTTGGGAGGTAATAGGTTTTATTTTGTGACATTTCTATCTTTATGGATACCTGCAGCCTTTCTAAAGTAAATTAGAACTGTTTGTACCCTTCTCTTAACTTTGTAACCCATATATGACAAAAACTGTCTCTTTCTGACTAAAGGAGTTTAGATAGCAAACTACTTCCCCAGCTTTCTGGTAGAAGATGATATCTTTATATACTTAGTATGACTAGACACTCCTTGTTTGCAGCATTTACCTGATGCAGGAGCAGGCCTTTCCCATTATGCAGTTTTAGCATCACAGGAGTTGTACCCAAGAAGCCATAACAGAAGAACTGGAATATAACAAGAACATGATGCCTTATAAGTGTTTTAAACATATAGGATTACCCTGACCTCTGTGCATTATTGCTATATTGCATGTTGACAGCTGGGTTTTCTTCCTGCAGGTAGCAAACAGATAAGGCTGGTGAATGGAACAAAACGCTGTGCTGGGAGAGTAGAGATTTATCATGATGGCATCTGGGGCACCATCTGTGATGATAACTGGGATCTATCAGATGCTAATGTTGTTTGCAAACAGCTAGGATGTGGACATGCCATCAAAGCATTTGCCTCTGCTCATTATGGTGAAGGCTCAGGACAGATCTGGCTGGATGATGTGAACTGCACTGGAGCTGAATCTGATCTCTGGACATGTGTCTCTAGGCCATGGGGCCACCACAATTGCAGACACAAAGAGGATGCTGGAGTCCTGTGCTCAGGTGTGTTCAGAAAATCATTTTCTAAGCCTGTGGGTTGAAAGGGGAAACAGAATTAGCAGAGACTTGCTTGGAAAGCCTCTTGTTCTCTTAACTACAAGCATAGCTGGTCAGCACAACTCCTTGGTCCCACCAAGATCCAAAGGGTCTACACAAACCCTTATTTTATGTTAATAAACACAGAAGTGTGGTGGAGTGGGATATTTGGGAGGTAAATGAAAAGGTTTATGTAAAGATTTCCGCAGCAAGGGGCTGTGGGTGTTCCTTGAGCAGGAGGAGGAGAGAATAAGGAGGAGGTCACCAACTGCCATGTGCCCATTATAGCCAGTTACAGCTGACTGAAACCAATGGCAACATTGTGTTACAAAGCAGCAACTAATAGAGGAATATATGGTGGCTCTGCTAATGTATATTTAAGACAAAGCAGCAGTTGCAATAGAGAGAAGAAATGAAAGAGAAGTGGAAAAAGACACTGCTGGGAACATGGTTAGAGACATGTTTTCCATGACAGATGAGGTATACCTCTGAGAAGGCTGTGGCCTGTGTATAAGCTATGCTGGAAGACATACACCCCTGAAGGGACCGCCACCTGTGGAGGGTACATGATGGAGCAGATACAAACCCTGAAGGGACTGTAGCCTGTGGAGGATCCACAATGGAAGAGGTGCAAACTCTGAAGAGACTACAGCCTTTGGATAGCCCATAAGGAGTAAATACAAGCCCTGTGAGTATCCAGGCTGACGTAGAGGAAAATGAAGCACAAAGAAGCAGAAAAAAAACCTGACCTCTTGCATTATTACCCTCGCTGAAGGAGGAAAAACAAAGGAAATTAGGACTAAAGGAATGGGTCGAAGAGGTTTCCTATTTGTTACATTGATAAATTTTTCTCTTTTTTTTCCCTCATTACTCAAAGCAACAACTGAAAGCTAAGATGAAGTGCACGAATGAAAATAAAGTTAAATTTCTGAAGTAGAAACTGTTTTGGACATGACAACAGATAGTAAATGTGGGAGACATTCTGTAGTACCTGGCATGTCCTGGGAGTAGATAGTGTCCTGTAGTGCCCTACAGTACCCTGTAGTGACTTTGAAGCTCCAGAGAAGCCTTAGTTCTGATACTGGCAATTTGTCTTCTTGTAGTGTTGTGTAAATGGCATACCCATTGTTGGGGACAGAGGGAAGTGGGCAACTATGTGTAAACAGATGGTAAAGAAGTGAGATAGAACTTGTTGGAGTGGGAGGTGATAGGGAAGAACACCAGTGGCAGGGAGCATGGGTATTTTTTTGTCTAAGAATCAGATGTCATCTACCTTGACTTCAGCAAGGCTTTCGACACTGTCTCCTATAACATCCTCATCAGAAAGCTCAAGCAGTGTCAGTTGGATGAGTGGACAGTGAGGTGGATCGAGAGCTGGCTGAATGACAGAGCCCAGAGGGTGGTGATCAATAGCACAGAATTGAGTTGGAGGCCTGTGGCCAGTGGAGTTCCACAGGGATTGGTTCTGGGGCCAGTCTTGCTCAACATCTTCATCAACAACCTGGATAAGGGGATAGAGTGTACCCTCAGCAAGTTCACTGATGGCACCAAACTGGGAGGACTGGCTGATTCCCCAGAAAGCTGTGCTGCCATTCAGCAGGATGTCAACCAGCTTGAGAGTTGGACAGAGAGGAACCTCATGAGGTTCAACAAGGACAAGTGCAGAGTCCTGCACCTCAGGAGGAACAACCCCAAGCACCAGTAAAGGCTGGGGACTGACCTGCTGGAGAGCAGCTCTGCAGAGAGAGACCTGGGAGTCCTGGTTGATAATAAACTGAACATGAGCCAGTAATGTGCCCTTGTGGCCAAGAAGGGGATGCATCAAGAAGAGTGTAGCCAGCTGGTGGAAAGAGGTTCTTCTCCCTCTCTACTTTGACCTGGTGAGACCTGTTGGTATTGTGGAATGTTGCTGAGGCAGGAAACAGACAATGTAAGTAAATACAAAAATAGAACCATTCAAGGGTTAGTAGATTGGGCCCATTGCCAGGCAGATGGAAAAGCAGATCTGTGCAACAATTCAGTTAAACTCATGCAGCCCAGAAGAAAACCTAAGTTCATTTGGGAGATAAAGTACCAGCCAGACATGAGGATGCTTGGATTGGGAAGCCTGCAACAGTTGGAATCCCTAAGGAAAATGGTCTGTATTGTTTGAAAAGCAGGATGTACTTACCCGCTGATCTTTGGAAAAAGAACAATGAAATGTGTGTCTTTACATAAAGTAAATAAAATAGAGTAACCTTACTTTACCTCATAAATTACATTCTTGTTCATGTGTTTTGCAGGGTCAAGGTCTGAAGCTTGTAACAAATATATGTTGAGATTGGTATGATGTTAACTCCTACAGTGTGTTTCCCAGAATGAGAAGTAGCATTTTATTCACTATATGTGCACATTGTTACAATAGCAATATCTGTTGTCTGGGACTAAGGGTAAGGTTTATAATGCATGTATTTTATGACTATGATGATGGTAGAGTTTAGAATGGATTTATGTTCAAACCCTTCTTAAATAGGTGTTTCACAGAGATAAGGGGTGAAATGTGTTGGCTACAACTGGCAGGGTCTTGGTCACCAGAAGCTGCAAAGCTGCCCTGGGCTTGTGCAGGGGAGCCATTCCAGATAGCTCTGAAATTATTGTAAAGTTTGCACACCAAAACTTCAGTAAGTCAGAGAAACACCTGGCAACTGTGTTTCAGCACACCAAAGAAATATGCCTGTGACTGTCGGGAGTGGCCGTCACTGCTGTTTGTTGATGTAGATGCTAGCAAGTGCTGGATAACCAGAGATGATCACTACGTGACTTTTGAAGTGCTTGTCACTTTTAGAGTGATTTCCTCTGGCACTTTCTCATCCAGAGTGATGAACAGGATTGCTAATAGATTCTGGATTTCACTCATCATAGTCAAGTTCCAGGCAGAATCAGGCCCCTCTAACTACATTTTTATGTCTTTACTTCTAGAGTTCCTGGCTTTGAGGCTGGTGAATGGCAATGACTGTGCTGGTCGGCTAGAAGTTTTCTACAATGGGACATGGGGGAGTGTTTGCTCCAATCGTATGTCTCAACTCACTGCAATAACTGTATGCAAACACCTGAACTGCGGAAATGGTGGGGAAATTGAAAAAGACTTCAAATACGGCAGAGGTTTTGGGCCCACATGGCTGGACCACATTGAGTGTACTGAGCAACATAGCTCTCTCTGGCAATGTCAATCAGACCCCTGGGATCCTCAGTCATGTGATAACCGAGCAGAAGAGACCCACATTTCTTGCACTGGTAATTAGAAATGCATCTTTATAGGACTGCCTAGATATATATATATAAACCTATGCATGGAAATAGCACCTTTTTCTTTACCTATATCTTTGATGTAAATGAGCAAATTAAAATTACATCAGTGTCACCAAGTCGAGTTATCCAGAGGAAACCCCAAAGAAGTCCCTGATTGGATGGTTCCATTGCATATTTTTACAGCAAAAATCTACGATACACAGTCAGTCTGTGAGATCTGAGCTAGGATCAGACTTTAAAGAAGTCTAGAGGCATGTATGTGTTTCTACACATATGGAGGCATATCAGTGCATAGGTGCATGTATACGCATGCATGCACATAGCCATGGTCAAGCGTACGAATTAGTTCAGTTCTAAAGGTCCATTTCTAGTGCCTGCTCTTATGACACTGTTTCATACCTGTGGGTTTCCACTATAACATAAAGAAATTTTAGATGACATTCAGATCTCTTGAAAGGGATTGCATCTGTCTCATAGAAGAATAAAAAAAGCACAGTCATCAGAAAGGTTATTAAATTCACAGCAACAGCCAAACAGAGATCCACCAAGTACTAAACAGGCTATACACATATTATAGGAAAAAAATAACTTGATGGTTAATTCTCATACATTTTATATTCCCTTGTTCTTTTCAGAGAATAATCCCATTATTTACTTTGGTATTTAAATTCTGCAGGAAGAAAAGAGACAATCCCTCCAGCCACATTTGCTGAGTGCCCTAACTCTACAAGTTGTTCAGGTACCTCTGCTTCTTTGTTTCTCCTTATTGGTCTACAGATCTTCTGTTTCAGCAATACAGAAGGTTTCTGTGTTTTGCAGACAGGGAGAAGTTACGAGTCATAGGAGGCGAGGATGGATGCTCAGGCAGAGTGGAGATTTGGCACCAAGGTTTTTGGGGAACAATCTGTGATGATTCCTGGGACACAGCAGATGCAAATGTTGTATGTAGGCAGCTGGGCTGTGGATCTGCTGTGTCTGCTCTGAGTGAAGCTGCCTTTGGGGAAGGGACTGGACCCATCTGGTTGGAGAAGGTGCATTGTGAAGGAACAGAGTCGTCTCTCTGGGACTGTCCTACCAAGCCCTCACTTGGCAAAAACTGTGATCATAAGGAAGATGCTGCCGTGAATTGCTCTGGTTAGTGGCTGGTCCTTTGGTTCATTACATAGATCTGGAAAGGAGCTGGATAGAGGAACATTATGTCAGCTGTACATCCCAGAGACTAGTCCCTTCATAATTTTGACTGCGGGAACTTCACAACTGATGTGAAGATGTTCTCCCTATTTATCACACTTGCCTCTTCCTTAATCTGGACTTGTCTTGCCTTTGTAGGTATAACAGAAACAACAGTATCACCCACTAAAGCAGGTAAAGCATTCCTTCTTCCCCCTTTCTTCCATTAAACGAGGAATTACTGTCTCTGATAGTGCATAGCAGGGAAATCAGCAATATATTCCAGCTCATCGGTAAACATTACCCACAGTCTTTTGTAAAGAAGAGCCCAGTGGCACTACTGCCATCTGCTGAATTCTAGCTGCTTGGGCAGGACCCACAACTGGGAAGCAAGTGCCCTGCCTGATCCTGCTACCACAGGTACAGCAGGAGGCTACACAGAAGCAGACCTTTGAGTCACCTGATTCTCTACCTGTTGCTTCTTCATTTTGATTCAGACCCTCCCCGTCGCCCTGCAACAGAAAGTACAAGAATTTCAGTGCCTGTCATCCTCTGCATTATCCTGGGTGCCCTTTTGTGCCTGGTCCTTGCCATTCTTGCTGGGCAGATACGAAGTGCACGGCAGAGAGGTGAGTCCCTCAGGGCTGGTAAAAAACGCCACCTTGACAATGGCTGGTGAGTGTTTAGTTGGCTGGGGAAGCTGGGGGATGAATGGCACGACATTGAATGAATTACATGAATGGCATCTGCTGCCACACTGAGATTTTTACTTACTGTCTGGCAGTGAAAGAGCTCAGCAATACTTATCCTCAGTCAACAGCGCTCTGTGACTTTCTGAGTACCAACCAGGTCATGCAGACCCCTTTAGGTCACTTCTCCTTTTCACGATCCCAGCCTGAGTATGAACAGAGACTGTTTGAGTGATCATTGGCTTTTACTTTCAGGTTCCCCAACATCCTATGACACGTTCTCTGAGGTTGTCTATGAAGAGATTGACTATAACCTGATGAGAGACAAGCAGGGCGTGACTGGCCTCTCAGGTCTGTGTATCTCACTCTTTTCAAGGGGAAATTCCTCCTGGTGGCCCAGATCCCACTCTGATACTTTGCAGCTCCCAAATCTTCTGGGATATTGAAAATTCCTAGATTTAAAGAGCGGGGTTCCCTGCTCACTAGACTCTGTCAGTTCCTCTCCTGGGGACAATTGATTTTCTGCTGGCCTCACTGCAGCTGTAGAGCATAGACTAGTATAGGTGAAACAAGCAATCTATAAACAAACAAAAAAGGATCCTGCTGCAATTATTTAAAGCGGGAACAAAGGAATAATTCATATCCCTCCCCACAGCCATGTGTCTTTTTAGGCTTCCTCCTGTTCACTACATTTCTCCTCTTGTGGCTTGCCTTCCTCATGAGCCATGAGAGGTATAATGGGACCCCTGAGGGATTCCTTACCTTGCAGGCCTTTTACCTTGCAGGAGTAATTCTGACTGCCCAAGAATCTGTTGAACTTGGATGGTATTGCCTACTCTTTTCCTCATGATACAGTCTTAGCAGCTAAGGAGTGTTTAATGTGATATCACTGTTTCTTGTTTGCCTAGATTTTTACTCAGAGAGTTCCAAAACAAAGGCACAGTTTTATAGTGGGGACAGTGATGAAGATAATGGTCCTGGAACAACTCAAGGTAATGGAAGATGGGGATCCCACATAGAAAGAGACCCCAAAACAGTGTAGTTTTTAATTTCCAAAACATTATTGGTGACTAAAAGTTTTCTTCACTTCATGTGTACTGGTGATGTTTTGGTGTGAACCAAAAATTCCAGTTTAATTCTTGTGGTGGAAGAGTGTCGTACCATCTTATATGTAAATGCTAGTCTTCTATCTGAGAAATTGAAAATAAATGTTCACTGGCAGTATAGCACTCTTCATAGGATCCAGTCACATGAACCCAACAATTTGGCAACTGCTTCTCCCAGAAACTGCAACTGTAACAGCTTGTAAGCTGTTGCTTCATTGATGAGAAAATGAGGAGAATTAAGACAGAGAAAAAACATGCTCCAAGTCAAGAACGTTGGCATCTGACTAGAGTTAATTAGGGAATTTTAATCTGAATGATCTGAAGAAAATGCAGTTTGCCAAATGTGGGGGTTTTTAAATTAAAAAAGCTGAGGCAGATAAAGTGTTTGAAAAAGATTAGCATTTTCCTACAGCTGATCAAAAAGCTCTCTTGCTTATTGTCTGGTCTCTGAGACATCAACTGCCAAAGACACAAGTTTTGGACCTCAGCTGCTCATATCCCAGACTCTGCTGTGCTATTTTTTTTAATTATCATTTCTCTTGTTTTTCTTATGCTAAGGTTTTTATTATTTAAAATTAAACTAAAGCTTTTACTTTCCATACTTGCTTTAAAATACTTACCAAAAAGATACTTATTCCAAATAACGTAGCTTTTTCTTATTCTGATTGAATATTGAGTACTAGGCATAAAGTTAAATAGTGCTTTGATTGAGTTTGACTTTTGACTTTCAATTTTATGCATGTATTATTTGATTGTCCATACCAGAAATCAGTGACAACTAATAAACTCTGAGGGACTGATTCTAGTTAAATACAGATCACAGAGCTAGCCGCCCCTAGGGTATCTGGCTGCTCACAGAACTGAGTTTGGTGGGTGGACTATTCAGTGGATAAGGAATTGGCTGGCTGGCCACATCCAAAAATTTGCAGTCAACAGCTCAATGTCCAAATGTCAATCATTAACAAGCACTGTCCCTCAGGGGTCCCTCCTGGGACCACTACTGTTCAATATCCTTATTAATGACATAAGTTGTGAGTTTGAGGGAACCTTCATCAAGTTTGCAGATGACGTCAAGCTGAGTGGTGCAGTTGATAAGCATGAGGGAAGCAGTGCCATCCAGAGAGACCTTGAAAGGCTTGAGAACTGGGCCAATGTGAACCTTATCTCATGAAGTTCACAGGGCCAAGTGCCAGGTCCTGCACCTGGGTTGGGGCAGCCCACAGGATCAGTACAGGCCGGGAGAGCAGCCCTGTGGAGAAGGACTAGGGGATCCTGGTGGGTAACAAGTGGCATGAGCCAGCCATGTACACTTGAAGGTCAGAAAAGCTCAAGTACACTTGAAGCTCACATCCTGACCTGAATAAAAAGTACAGCCAGTAGGTCAAGGGAGGGGACTCTGCCCCCAACTCCACTCTGGTGAGACTCTGCCTATGGTATTGCATTCAGCCCTTAGCACACAAAAGGCATGGAGCTGTTGTAGTGGGTTTGGAGGAGAGCCACAAAAATGAAACTCCTTTCCTGTAAAGACAGGATGGGAGAGCTGATGTTGAGCATGGAAAAGAGAAGCAGAACCACAGATATTTTTCTCTAAAGGTTTGGTTGAAATTTGTAGCCCCATGTCCACAGGCAAACAGCCAAGGGTGGCTACTCAGCTAGACCATTTCAGAGAAATTTAACAGAAAGTGGTAAAAGTAATGAAAAGAAAAGGAAGCAGATGCTACACAGAGATAAACAAAGAGCAATTTGTCATTGTGCAATCATGAAATGGAGGAATGTTATTCTGAAGTAAACCTTGTCACTAACTGCCTCCTCCTCTAAGTCTTCTTCCCTGTCCTGTCCCTCCTTCATCTTAATTTTTGCTTTCTACTTGTTACAACAATATAAAGCCATTAGTGGACCATTAAGGTCCTCAGGACAATTCCTGATATATTATTGTTCATCACCATTTTGACAATGTCAGTATTACAGGCTTTTATTGCTGCATCATTAGCTAATGCCTTCTCTAGTGTAAGACCTTTCCTTGTGGTAATTAATACCTGTACTGTTTCAGAAGTCTCTTCACTTCCTGGAAATGCCCTGGAAGATGGTTATGATGATGTGACAGAAGCTCCTGGACCTAAAGATGCTTCTCTTTCTGGGCAGAATAATCAGGAAAACATTGGGATTCTTGAAGAAAGTGACAGAAACAAGGATTCACAGACAGGTGAGGTCAGAAAAGCAGTACTGTAAGTTTTCATAATCTATAGTTACCATACTGAACACAGGGAAAATCAAGGTAGAGGGTAACTGAAGGGATCACCTAGGTTTTACCTAATTGCTATCAGGAAGGAACACTACTACATACACAAAGACTGTAGGTCAGATGTTTGATATTCTGTTCTTACAGCCATCCAGCAGCAGTGTTTCCACAACCTTTGCAGATAATGTTTACCCATAGTGTCTTTCCAGCTACAAAATTCTTGCCTGTGGCCTAACCTAAGTCTGATGCAACTTCAGATCCTGCTTTGTAAAATACTGTATACCATTAGACACCAATCCTTCTAATCATACAGTTCATTGTTTTTCTCTTCATCTATGGTCTTAATAGATTTGACTCTATGTTGATCAAAATTTTGCCAGGATTATTTGAATTATAGTATGGAATGTTATAATCAGGAAAATGTAATAAGAACATGTGTTTTTTCTCTTAGGATTTAATACAAATACTTAGCTGTATTTAGGACTGTCAAAGAATCTTACCTGATACAGTGAGCTACACTAAGAATACGATTTTTTACTGAATCTGCACCCAGTCTACCGAGGTTTCAGTTAGACGGTATTTCTCTAGTTTACTTATAGAAAAAATCTTGTGAGTGGAGTGACAGTTTGCTTTACTCACTTATAAGATAAGACACTTTTAGATAATCAAAAAGAAAAATCATACGTATCTGGTGTGACTTATTTTTGACAAATCCATGTTATCTGTTATCTACCTGTTCTTCTGTTTCACAGAATCACAGAATAGCAGGGGTTGGAAGGGATCTCTAGAGATCATCTAGTCCAACCCCTCTTCCTGACTTCCTGACAAGTAGCTTATTTGTTCTCATATCTTTCTGAAGTTGAACTTTCTGTGACTCCTAATCTCGTTTCTTTTCCCACATAGACCATCTTAAAAATAAGCATATGTTGCTCATGTTGTCCCAGTCCTTCAAAGCTCGTTTTCTGTGGGTTCTTAAAGACAGAGGATTGTGCCTTGAGGATGGGTTCAGGTTGGTTTTCATGCCAGCACTGAATTTCATGAGGCCAATCTAATTCAGAAATCATTAGCAAAAAAAATATTTAAGATATCCTTTTCTTTTTTTCTGTTGCTCTGACCAGCATTACCTTCTGGGATAATGATAAATATATTTGAGAGACTGAAGACATGAAAAATAATCAAAATATTTCAGGACTCAAAGTGATTAGAGAAACATTAGAGATTTTTTTTTAACAGCCCATGATTATATTTATTTTAACATTATGTGTAAAGTTGTATACATTTCTGTCTTATTTAGATGAATTCTCAGTGTCTTTGTGAACATCACTTACTGACTTCATACAAAGGGCTCCATTGTATCAACAAAATTTGCTCTTTGCAAAAACTGTGTATAGTTGAAGTATACTCAACTCTCTGATCTCTTGTTTGTCTTCTAAAAGTTAGAATACACTAAGGGTTGCTAATTCTGGTAGTTTGATGAAGGTTCCATGTCCTTAGATCAGCCAGTAGAGAGGCTGAGTATGTGTAGGCATGTGCACACACACACACATATAATACATATATGCAGATACACAGGGCTGGCTTTTAGAGCTAACACAGTCAGAAAAGCACTCAAGCACAAGCAGCACCAATGGTCTCGTCCTCCTCCTCTTGCTGACCAAGATGCAAGTGGAAAATAGTTTATATACACACACATTATGGATTCCTCCAATAGTTGCCCTTAGGCAGTCTATCCAGCAGCTGACCCTGGATCCTAAGTTGCTGAAGTTGCTGGCACCTGCATGTACTAACCTTGTAGGCCCACAGACCCATACACAAACACTATATTTCCAATAGTCACTAGGCTTAGACAACCTTTCCAGCTACTTCGCACACCCACACTAACATCCACAACACACACACACACACACACACACACCCCCCCCCCCCCCACAGCCGCCATGATACAGGGCATAACCAAACTGGCCAGCATCCTGTTTACCTATCAGTCCCTTTTATCCCTTTAACATTCCACTTCACAATGTTTGTTCCTCCCCAAACTACACTGATAACAGCCTCTGTGCTTTTGTTTCCTCTCCTAAGAAGACCATTGTAAATTGTCTATAATCCCAAAATGTTCTTGCCCCATAACTGATAGTAAGTCGCATACCTTTGTGGGCAATATCAACCCTCAATCAGGAAGGTGAGTTACATGTAATGAGTGGGCAAACACAATGGGCTGAGCACCCTCCTGTGATAGCACTACAGCAGCCAGAGCAGAGCACATTTGTGGCATTAAACAAGGACACATCTAATAAATTTGCAGTGTGGCAAATTTAAGTGGCATGTAACACATGAGCCAGTACACTTAAGGGCTCCAAAGATGATCAGGGGACTGGAGCATCTGTTGTGAGGAAAAGTTGCGAGACCTGGGGCTGTTCAGTCTGGAGAAGGGTGACAGGAGACTGTAATCAACATTTAGAAATATCTAAAGGGCACGTGTCCAGAGGATGGGTTGAGTATTTTTTCCTGTAGTGCCCAGTGTCAGGACAAGGGGTAGCAGGCACAAGATGGAATACAACAAGTTCCACTTGAATGTCAGAAGAGACCTCTTTACTTTGAGGCAAAGAAGCCCTGGCACAGGCTGCCCAGGGAGGGCTGTGGAGTCTCGTCTGAAGGTTTTAAACCCATCTGGATCCATTCCTGTGTGATCTGATTGAAGTGAACCCTGCTTTAGCAGGGGAGTTGGACTAGATGATCTCTAGAGGTCCCTTCCAACCTCTACCATTCCGTGATTCTGTGATTAAGTAAAAAAGACTTGGGTTATCTACAGATTTTGAAGAATTGTGTTTATTAGAAGTGTTTAAAGTTAAATCAGTGACCTGTTTTCTGGGAACAGCAAGCTTAATCTTTGGATATGTGTACACGTAGCAGGAGGCAGGATGAGACAAGCATTTCTCAGGCCTTTCACGGCCACACACATTAAAGATTCTAATTTCTGGAAGAGACAACAATGACAACTTTCATTGCCAGCTGCACAACCATGTAAAGGTGATACATACAGGATGTGCTTTTATCTTAGTGTCCTTCCCTTCACATTTTCAGACTGGAGTCCTAATGTGTCAGGAAACAGGACCTCTGAGGCTGAGACACGTTCATCCCCTGCCTTTGAAGATACACGCTATGATGACGTTGAAGAGCTGGGACATTGACCACTTTTGGAAATACATCTCTGTTCATAAAATGCTAATTGGATACTAGTAGAAGCAGAACAACCTGCATTTAGCATTAGTTTACCTAAGTTTGGTTTATTTACGTGGGAGTGGTTACTTAGAAGATATACAAGCATTTCCCATATAATTTTTTGTTGCCAAGACTGCCTGGGCACTTCTTGATTTTTGCTTCTAAATATTTTCATTGTAACTTTTTTTTCCTGCTGAGTTAACCTTTCAATTCATTATATTTTCTTACTAGAAATTGTTTAAAGATCTCTTCTCAAATGTATGGTTCTTTGGACAGGTCAGCTTTATGAAGATTATCAGGACTGGAGACTGAACTGCAAGAAAATCATCAAAGTTCTGTTTCATCTTCCAGATATTCAATTCAGAGATTATTGAGCTGGACCAGCTGTCAAGTAAACGACCTATATACTGAGCAGGAGGGCTCAGAATCAGAGCATGAACACGAGAGAGGCTAAGGGCCCAAGCTGATATTCAAGGGATCTGTAAATCCATGTGTATGTTCCTGAATCTGGAGGGTGAAGGACTGTATTTTCACTAGTGAACTTAAACCCTATCAGCTGAAGGCCAACAGAACTGGACTATCTATACTTACTTTTTTTGGTAGCATTGTAAATGAGTGTTGTTACAGGCAGCACTCTGCCTGTTGCAGTCTGTGTAGCTGCCTATGTTAGTGTTCTGCATGTGTGTGCATGTACACATCTCTCTGGGACACACACTCAGCCTCACTACTGTCTGAGCAAAAGCAACAGTCACACGTATGCTCCGGTGGCCTGGAAGGAAGAACTCCAGACCCCAGAGGATGCCAGAGGTGGTGTCTTATAATATCCATGCTCTACAGTTTTGTTAACCCCCTTGAAAAAAGTGAGGTGGTATTCTCCTTTATAGAATCACTACTGATTCTTCCAAATAGATTTTTTTATTCAGTTGTTCATTAATTCTGTTCATTAATTCTTCTGCAGGGGGGTTGGACTAGATGATCTCTAAAGGTCCCTTCCAACCCTACCATTCTATGATTAATTATTTTTTGGCACCATATCTACTAACATGCCTCACACTGAATTTTCCCAGCTCTCTCCCAAGTCCTTTCTTAATTTGCTCACAGCCTAATACTCATCTGTTAAGAAATATTCTGGTAAGAGGTCACAAACCATTGCTGGGACTTTTCATCCCTGAGTTATTTTAATTTCAGAAAGCTGCTTTGATGAAAATCAAGATTACGGCAAGGTAAATCATGGGGTGCATATTCCAGACCACATTTAGGACTAAAGGGGGTTGCTGTCTAGTGGACTGTGACACATGACAGGATGCAGGGGATGCACATTTTGGGATTGCACGGGACTTCCTGAGGGATGGTCAGAAGAGGAACTGAAGGTGGAAAAGGGGAAAGGTTTAGGTGACTGTTACAGAACAAGTGGGGGAAAATAGAGGGTAAGGGCCAGTCACTTGTAAATAGTTGGCTGATCAATATACTTGCCTGGCCATGCCCTATACCTATCTGATCTTCTTATTAAAGTAATTTCTAACTCTTTGGTGGTTGAGGGCTCTCTCTGCTGTGTGCACGTGTGTACACCCTTCTGAGCACGGCAACTGGTGTCAGATCACAGGTCATAGGGGTCTGTATGGCAACTGGAATGAGTGCAGACATGCATGTGTATGCCATTGTTATTGATAATACAGCCAGACCAGCTTGTAAGTAGGTGAGGCAACCTGAGAACTGAGGCATTGAGTGGGTCTCTAAGGGCCAGCTCTAGGTGTGAGGGTGTCTGCACGTCTCTTAAGGGCAAAAACACCAAAGGGTTAACGTGAGAAGTCTTGGCCAGGAGTGGGGGTGTTTCTGTGTGTACAACACAGTCTGTACCAGCAGCTGGAGTGGAGCTGTAGCCTCAAGGGCTATACCTGCCAGCAGCTGGGGAGACCTGGCATCCAGGGCCAGCTCTTGATCAGATTGACTGAACCTAGCTACTGGAGGAAGCCACCTTGTACATCTATATATATATATATTCCCCCTAGCGGGCTTCCATGTTAGTCAAAGATAGTAGCACAGAATTAGCACAGGCTGTGTGCTTTTGGAAGAGCTGACTTTCACTGTTGCTCACATAGGTAAGCCATGCTTAACACAGCAAAATGAACTTTACTGAGTATATTGAACAGAAGATGTAAGCAGCAAGATATTTTTGCACCATATGCTATATATGCTTCAGCGGGATGTTGGAAGATACCTGACAAGACTTTTAAATATCATGAAAGAGATTCCCTTATAGAAACAATGGTTCACAACTGCATTTTTTTTGCTAGCTAGCAAAGCCTTCCATTTATTACCTCAATTGATTCGCTTTCTAGTGGATTTTTTTAATGGTTTTGTTTATTTTAAGTCTTACGTACCGTCTGCTGGCCCCGGCATACAAGCCGTGCTCCCGGGCAAACATGCCGAGTCTGCTCCCGCCCTCCTTCCTTCGCGGCTTCCTCCCCGCCCGCCTCGCCATGGAGAAGAGCACGAACTCCTCCCGGCTCCCTGCAAAGCCCGGGCGCCTATCCTCACCCCGCCTCTCCCTTCCCAAGGCGGGCTTCAAAGGAGTGACAGCAAAGCGCAGCTCGCAGCTGCGTTAGGACACCCGTGTTGACGGATCTGCACTAGCGAGTGAATTTATCTACCCGTGAATGCAGATAAGCAGGCACTTCTTTATTATGCAGCGCTGGGGAACACAGAGGGTATCTCCTCCAATTGTGCTCCGGTGTTAGTTACAGCTTTCAAGGGCTTTATACATTTGCCAACAAAAAGCATGGATGAAATGTCCATATTTTAATTTGCCCTTTATCTTGATTGGTTCCTAACTACTAGAAAACTTCTTAGTATCATAGTGATTGGTTAAATGCTTATAGAAAGAGACCAGTCCACTCGCCCCATCCACCTACATTGGCAACAGCTAAGTTTTTCCTAACAAACACCTGCACCAGGTATCTTGTGATTATCACATATGGAAAACTAAAGTAACAATAGTTATTGCATTAAGCGCTTCTTTCATAGTTTGCCTCACTGTTAAAGGTCGTGTCGCTATGACAGAGGAATCAGATCACCTGGCAAACACTATGAAGAAAATGAAGAAAGACCACTTTTTTGCAACTCTTGCTGTTTTTGCAATTTAAAGGAGTACTTAATCGTCACGTGATTAAACTATTTGCAAGTGCTTAGCTAGTTAATTAAATTATTAGTAAGTGCTTAACAAGTGCTTAGCTAGTTAGTGTGGTGTTAGGTTATTGACTAAAACAATGGTTTATCTGCAACACCCGGACCTTGCCGTCTATTCAGCGACCCTGAACACAGCGGGGAGGAGGAACTGCGCGGGGAGCGGCCCCTGCTCCGAGGCGGAAGGGTGGGACGTCCCGCCTCCGCCTGCACCGGCCCTCGCCGGCCTCGGGGAAGTGCTGGTGGCGCTGCGGCACGCAGGGGAGAGATGGCGTCGAGAGCGGACGGAGGCAAGTTGAGGCGGACAGTTGTGGAGCTCTTTTACGATGTGGTGTCCCCATATTCCTGGCTGGCGTTTGAGGTGAGGCGGACGGAGAGAGAGGGGGAGAGGGAGGGAGGGAGGCCGGCTGGCCGTTTCCAGGGCGCCCCGCCGCGGAGGCACGGGCCTCCTGGCCGCTTGCCCGCGCCGCTGCCTGTCGTTCAGGAGGTGTCTGAAGGGCAGCTCGCCTTCCCTGCCTGCTGCAGGCAGAGCCCTTCCCGCTTATGTTTTTCTTTAGTTTTCTTCCTCAAATCAGGGACATAACGGAAGCTTTTCCCGGCCAGATGGCAGCGTGGCCTGTACAAATTTGGGAATTACTGCCGAACGTTTTGCTTTAGGGTTAGTTTTAATGTTTAACGAGGTCCGCTCTTTTCCTTATTTAAGCCAGCTTGGACTTGTGTAGTTGTAATACAATTGCGGCCCACCCAGCTTTTCTATTATCAGAGCTCTCTGCTAGGATCCAGTAAAGGCTTTTAGGTGTGTCACTGATAAAATAGAAAAGGATTAATCTGCAATGTGTATTTAATGCCTTAGCTTATTTCTGGGCTGTATGGAGCATTGCAGACATCTCATCTGACTGTTAATCTATCACTACTTCTTTATGTTGTAGGTGCTGTGTCGGTACCAGCACATCTGGAATGTTGATCTGCACTTTCGTCCAGCTTTCCTTGGTGGCATAATGCAAGCAACTGGTACGCAATACAGGGAGAGTAGCTCTACACGGAAATGCCTCCTTCACTAGTAGGGCACTAGTCTTGGTGAGTGCTGAGCTCACACAGCCAGCTTTAAACCAAGTTTTGGCACTGGTAACAAGTTAGCTGTGGGGTTGTAGAGCTCGGTAGTCACTTGAGAAGTAGACCCCAAGGAATTTCATATTGTTGCAGCTTAAACAGCCACTCTTTGTCACATACAGTCTATGCCAAAGTTCAACAATTCTAAAATAGAATAATAATAATTTCATATGGAATATTTTCCTAAGATTTTCCTGTTGAGTTCAAAGCAGAATTAATTTATAGAATGCTTTTAGTTTGTAATAGGCATGAAGGATCCAAGTACACCGTAAAATAGTCCTTGTGGCGTTATTAGAACAAATCAGTCACTGAGACTTGTAAGTCATGAAGTTTAAAAGTCTCTGCATTTCTTTACCCATGCATTATTAGTTGTTTATCTTAATCTGTCTGAATCAATATAAATCCCTGCTAGGACATTTGCCATCTTGGTTTAAAACTGATTCTGCTAACTTAAGGGGCTCATCTGTGAAAAAGCAGAATTGAAGTATGTTTACATCCTAGCATTATCTTTGGAAAAGCTGCATATTTTTCAGTAAGTCAATATGAAATTATACTCCATTTTTTAGGCATGTGTATGCATAAAGTCTCATTTGTGCATTTTTGTCTTGTCCAGTGTTGTTATTACAATAGAAATGAAAATCTCAAGAGAACTTTTTTCCTGAAAGGTAACAAGCCCCCAGCAATGTTGCCAAAGCGTGGAGAATACCTCTTGAAGGATATAAAACGGATGGCAAAATACTACCAAGTGCCTGTACAAACTTCAGAAAATATCCTCGAACATATCAAGGGTACAAGTAAGTAAGAGACTTAGATTAGCTGGTATCTTTCAGCTCTAGCACTTTTGGTTCAAGTTCTCCCTGACCATAAAGGTGAAGATGAATTCCCTGTCCATAGCCTCTTCCTCTCTCTGTGAACACTTCATGTGTGCATCTTTAAGCATAAAAGGAACTTCTGAAGAATTATGGTTGTGAATGATACTAGAGTGGAAGATACTGTGAATAAACATAAGCTTTACTGTTTGGGGACTCTTGCAGAGAAGACCATACTGTTCTTAGGTAACACCTGTGCAGAGAGTGTGTGTTCCTGATCCTGTGCCTTGTTTCACTGTTTCTGTCTCTCCACTAATCCCAGGCAGTCTTGGAGCCATGCGCTTTATCACAGCCATTGATATTACACAACCACAGTACTTGGAACCCTTGTCTAGGGAGTTCTGGATACGTTTCTGGTCACAGGTCAGTATTTTATGAAGCCAGCTGCCTGATTCTTTCTCTGGCACTCTTCCTGTCCCGGTGTTCAAATATGGGATTCGAGCAAGAGAAAGAAAATGTCTTGTAATGAAAGGTCATAGCAGGAAACTTAGAGTCATAGTATGTCAGGAGCCATTACAAGAACAGAATTAGCATATAGTCAGCTTAGTTTCCCTTCCTCTGTGTTTGGTGAGCCCTATGCACCGAGTGGATCAGTAGTTCATATGAGAAAGCACTTAATACATTAGATTGGGTGACTTAAACTTTTTCGGGAGAAATTTCTCTAGCAACTAGTATTGGCTTTATTTCTGTATTTTTAGAAAAATTGCTTTCAAGTCCAAACCTGTGTGTTTGTTCTTAAGTACTGAATTACTTGTTTCATTCTTTTACTAGCAGGAAGATATCAGTCAGCCAGAGAATATATTGACTGTAAGTATCTCATTTTGTTGGTGCTTCTGTATTGTTGCTACAAGTTCTTATTGATGCCTTGGATCGGTAATAGACAGCAGGAGAGCTTAGTCAAATGATCACTTACAGTTTTACAAAATTTCATCTAGGAAAAAAAAGTGTACTTAACTTCCCTAGCAGCAGTTTAGAATGTTGTCATACTTTGAATGACACTCAGAACCATAATCTCATTTCTGGGGCCAATCTTGTTCAACGTTTTCATCGACAACCTGGATGAGGGAATAGAGTATACCCTCAGCAAGTTCCCTGTTGACACCAAACTGGGAAGACTAGCTGATTCCCTGGAAGGCTGTGCTGCCATTCAGTGGGATCTTGACTGACTTGAGAGTTGGGCAGAGAGGAACCTCATGAGGTTCAACAAGGACAAATGCAGAGTCCTGCACCTGGGAAGGAACAACCCCATACACCAGTATAGGCTGGGGATCAAACTGCTGAAGAGCAGCTCTGCAGAGAGAGACCTCGGAGTCCTGGTTGATAATAAACTAACCCTGAGCCAGCAATGTGCCCTTGTAGCCAAGAAGGCCAATGGCATCCTGGGATGCATCAAGAAAAGTGTGGCCAGCAGGTCAAGGGAGGTTCTTCTCCCCCTCTACTCCACCCTGGTGAGGCCTCATCTGGAGTCCTGTGTCCAATTCTGGGCTCCTCAGCTCAAGAGGGACAGAGAACTTCTGGAGAGAGTCCATCACAGGGCCACCGAGATGATCAGGGGAAGGGAACATCTTTCATATGAGGAAAGGCTGCGGGAACTAGGGCTTTTTAGTCTGGAGGAGATTGAGAGGAGATCTTATTAACATCTATAAATATCTCAAGGGTGGGTGTCAGGAGGTTGGGACATCCCTCTTTTCTATAGTAGATAGTAACAGGACAAGGGGTAATGGGATGAAGCTGGAACACAAAAAGTTCCACTTAAATATAAGGAAAAACTATTTCAGTGTTCAGGTGAGGGAGCCCTGGCACAGGCTGCCCAGAGGGGTTGTGGAGTCTCCTTCCTTGGAGGTCTTCAAGACCCGCCTGGACATGTTCCTATGCAAACTGATCTAGCTTCTGCAGGGGGATTGGACCTGATGATCTCTAAAGGTCCCTTCTAACCCCTACCATTCTACGATTAATTTTGTTTGTTAATTCATATATTGAGATACCCAAGAGGAACAAGGAATTATCTGTTCATACATTTTTTATAAGGTATGAACAGTGTCTCCAGAATGCACTGAGCCTTTGATGCAATATGAAATCTTCAGGTGAAATGCAACACTTTAGGGAAGTTGACTTTCATTGGAGAAATGGAGCCAAGTTTTAGTTTAAGTTCAGTGCTGTGTTGCCCTTTTACATGCTTAGAAATTGTATTCTAAGCATGTAAAGAATTGTCCATGCCTAGTCCCTCCTATCCAACATCCCTGTTTGAAACCTGAAGCTTGCAGTCTTGCCGTTTCCCCAGAGTCTAGACCTTGCAAGTCAGCTTTATCTTATTGTACCTTTTTCTTTACCAGAATTTCAGCAAAGGTTTGCATTTTGCCTTTTTCAAGACGAAAGATCTGAAGGATATAACCAAACTGTGGTGCGTTAACCTTGGTAGGCAGCTAAGCACCGAGGAGCTTGTTTACTTCTTCCCATAGCCCAGTGAGACAGGGGAAGAGAAGAAGAATAAAACCAAGAGAACTTTGTGCATGAAGATAAAATTGTTTAATAAGCAAAGGAGAAATGGAAGAAGACAGAAAGAGGACAAAACACATGATGCAAAGGCAATCATTCACAGCCTCCCATGGGTAGACTGCTGCCCAGCCAGTCCCCAAGCAAAAGGTGGCTAACCTACCTGAACTTTCTCCTCACTTCATATTGCTGAGCATAACATTATATGGCACGGAATACAAATATCTCTGGTTATAGTTCAGGTCATGTACCTTGTTATGTATGTCCCCTCCCAACCTCTTGTGCATCCCTGATCTATTGAATGGCAGCAGGGGTGTGTAGGGGGTGAGAAACAGAATGGCTTGACATTGTGCAAACACTTTTCAACAGTAACTAAAACATTAGTCTTTTATAAGCATTGTTTTGGTCTCAGGCCTGAAACACCAAACCACAGGAGCTTCTGTGAAGAAAATTAACCCCATCCCATCCAGATTCAGTACATAAATATATCTAGAACATCCTCACATAGTCTCTGAATCCATCATTATTTAAATAAAGCTAAAGCAAGCACATGCAGAACTTCAGAGAAATACACTTCATACTGAGAAAGATCACTATGTAATTTCATCACTGTTTGGCAGTTTGTGAGTATCCCCCTGTGTTCAGCAAGGCAGAGAGGTAGGCATCACTATGTTTGCTTGTCTCTGTCTTCATTCACCCCCGCAGCAAGTAGTAGAATTTCTCTCTTCTGGAAATATGCCAGCCAAAGGCAAGTGAGGGGTCCCTCCCTTTCATCTGAGTCTTTACAGGTGAATTTGTTTTACACATCAATTAGAAAAATGGAGTGGTGTTTACTTGATACAGTTCCTTATCATTTTTTTACTTCTCTTTTTTTAGTTAGCAGTAGTGTCACATAAATTACTTAGAAGTGTATATTCTTAGAATCCTGCCCCAGTCTATTTAAATATCCCTTCTGCCCTAAAATGGTGAGGACTAGGTATATTTCTGTGTAAATCTTGCACTCTAAACACTGTGGCTACAAAACATATGAGGTTCTACTCCCATGCTGCACTTGTTAACCTCCTGTTTGAGCAGAGTAAAAAATAAAACAACTCATAATCTCCCTGATTTGGAAGTAGGGGAAGGTCCTAGAACGTGAAGAGAAAGGGAGGGATGGGGAGAGGGAATTAAGGGAAGGAAGATCACTAACTGCTGCATGTGCAGGATTACTGATCCACATATAATACTGTATGCATTTTTCAAATTGGGTTTAATGAAGAAAAGGCATGTTGTTCAGGTTCATGGCATGGGCATGGATTTTTCTGTGAAAATTTACTTAAATACATACTTCCAAGTAACTGCTTACAGGAAACTTCCATGTTATCTGGTAAATACTGGACCTTTACCTTTGGCCACTTTATCTCATTTCTGTGTGGCAGAGGCATAGAGGAGGCTAAAAAAGTAACCACTCAGCATCTGTTTAATCTCTCTGAGTTACAGTCTCTTTCATGCAGTATCACTTCTAGGTCCTACGTTGGCATACTTGTCACACAATTCTTGTCTTGGTAGGCTTATACTGTAAGATTTTCAGAACAACTGGTTTTTTGGTGGGGAGTAAGTTATCTGAGAAGTCAATGGATCAGAGGTTAAGTGGCATTTTTGTCACCTTCTATGAGTGCAGATATGGGGACTGGAAGTTTAAAATATCCCTTCTACTTTGTATCTGAAAGTTGATAAATGATGAATGGGTTTGGAATAAGCAAGCCAGTTGTGCAAGAAGGGCTTCAAGGGTATTTGGTAATTTTTTTGTTTGTAGTAGACTTTGGGTGATAATTTTGAAGACTAAATTAACTAGACCATTATATGAATTAGAATACATGATATTGGGGTACTTTTAATTACAGGATCTTTTCACAGGTTGCTGGACGCGCTGGGCTATCATCAGAGCTTGCCCAGAAACTACTTGAAATGATTTCATCCCCTGCAGTGAAGAACCGACTGAAAGACACAACAGAAGAAGCAATAAAATATGGGGTGAGATGCTTCCAATGCCATTTGGTATCACAGCTATGCATTCCTTTTCTATTAAGAATACTGAGCAGAAAGCAACAATGGAAGGTGATGATTAGAAAGCACAATACAGACCATCTCTCTTAGGAGGTCTTTGATTTTTGAACAAGTGAAAATAACTCACTGTTGTTGGTAGTTTCTCTTGTTGTCATCAGGGAAACCAATTCACCAATTGACCCATTCAGCTTATTCCAGCTGGACTGCAAGGATGGGGAGCTACAGGACCAGTACTAAGAGATACCATTTATAGCTACTTGACATGAAACTGTGGATTTATCAGGTTGCTTTTTTTTTGCCCCTTCAAAAAGTAAACAGGGGCTCTGCAAAGTCCCCTACTTTCTGATGGCTCTGAAAGGAGAAGGTGAAGAGGAGGAAAAAAGTCAAAAGTTAATGCTTTTTATTTTAAAGATTGATAATGCGTCTGCAAAAATTTCTCTCATTGTAACATTCTGTTTCATCTCCATGGTGTCAATAGGCCTTTGGGATGCCTGCTATTGTGGCACACTTTAACGAGAAACCTCATCTCTTTTTTGGCTGTGATCGTTTAGAACTGCTAGCCAGTGTTATAGGTGAGTGTACCTAATAACACCTCTTCTGGTTTCATGCTTTCACACTTTTTCAGTGGAGTATGTAATACAGCTAAATCAAACACTCTTAAGGTCTTTCAAGTGTTAAATAATGTTGCACGTCTTCATGGGATGGAAATGCTGACTGGAATGTATCAGTACAGTTAAAGTAACCAAAAACATACTCCTTTTCCAAACAAGAAGTAACTTTGAGTTCCATATCCTCTTTCAGTATGTTTCAAGACTTTGTGCACCACATGCTATTCTCTTTAGTTTCAAAAATGTTCATGTTTAACATTAAGGCATTAAGACTATGGATGATACTGCATTTTTTGTAGTTTTGAGATTTTTACTTTATATCTGTTCCATCTTAACAAAAAGCACATTATCACAGCTCCCCAGTCTGTAACTTGCAATTACCTAGCTATACAACTTCAATAGCTACTCATATGTTGACCATCCTTCTTTTGATTTTTTTTCTAGTAATAGAATACAAACTTTATTGTTTAAAGAGAATTGGAATAGGTTGTGATAACTAATAAAACTCAGTTATCTGCGTTTACACGAGTTAGAGGGCATTGGACTATTGATCTCAAGATTTGGTATCTGAGACGTCACTAGAAAGACGTCATGTAGTAAACTATGAGTCATTTGTTGATAAATTTCAGCAGAAATCTTAATGACAATTAAAATTAGTCATAAGCTTAAACAGGGATTATTTTTGAGGCTTTTGTTTTTTTATTTTCTGGGTGGATGACTCATTCTATTAAAATGTTCTTGATGAAAATTAAAGTGAGGAAGATGAATGCCTAACATCCACTGCGATTGTGTTCTGGTTTTGTCTGGGATAGAGTTGATTTTCTTCCTAGTTGCTGGTACAGGGCTGTGGTTTGGATTTGTTGTGAGAATAATGTTGGTAACACAGGGATGTTTTGGTTGTTGCTAAGTAGTTCTTTTCTTAAACTTTTAAGTGAGGAGGTGCACAGGAAGCTGGGAGAAAGAATGGCCAAGACAGCTGACCTAAACCAGCCAAAGGGCTATTCCATACCACAGAACATCGTGCCCAGTACCTAAACTGGGGGAAGCTGGCTGGAATGGGCAGATTGCTGCTTGGGCATTGGTGAGGGGGTGGTAAGCAACTGAACTGGGCATCACTTGGGTTTTTCCTTTTTTTTCCTCTCTGCATTTTCTTTCTCATTTTGTTACATTATTCTTCATTGCAATTATTATTTTAATAAATTGTTATATTTTGTTTCATTTTTGTTGGTAAACTGTTCTTGCCATAACCCATGAGTTTGATTTTTTTTTTTTCCCTGATTTTCCTTCCCACCCAGTTGGGAGCCAGGTAGTGGTGGCTGCATGGTGCTTAGTTGATGGCTGATGTTAAACCACAACAGTCACTAATCCTAATTGGAATGTGATGGCCTGTTTTCTAGTCTCAACTCCAAGGACTTCAACAGATTTTCCTTTTGTTTCTCTGACTCCCCTGCCTTCCACTCTTCTTACTTCAGCCCCTCAAAAAGGTAGTCCTAAAAAGCAATGGCTTTACCCTCATGTGGAGTGCCCCAGACCTGCAGAATCTCTCATCTGTGACAGAGGAAAAGAATTATTTTGTTTAGTTACAACTGAAGCTGTACAGGGAAGGATTTACGGAGCTGGCTGAAGGATGATAAGATATAAACCTCTAGTTACCCTTACCATCTGTAGTTACCCTACAAAAGAGGAATAGAAACAGTCATCTTATTGCAAAAATGTGACTGGCCAATAACCTTTATATATTAAAATTTAACCTTCTCTTTTGTGCTGGTTTGTCTTGCAGGGGAAAAATGGCTGGGACCAGTTCCATCAGTTCCAAACTCCAAGATGTGAAAAGTCAAGGGGAAATATATAAGAATGAAAAAATACATGTCCATGGTCAGTCTTCAGTGATTATCTGAATGTATCCAGTTTTATGGAGAGATGAATTTCTCATCCTTAACAGCTCACTCTTAATCATGAAGCTTTTCAAGGTTTGTCAGTACTACTAATCTGGTGAGTTGTCTACCAGTACAAATTTGCTCCTTTTCTTTCAACAGATTAATTATTAACATTAAAGATTAAATATTTAACTTCTTGCAGGCTAAACATTCTTCTTTTCTGATTAGTTCACTTTGTCTTACCCTAAAAGGATGAGGTTTAAATTGTTATGGGACTGTGATCTCTGGATTGCACCAATGTTCTTGGTTGTGCTTTAGAAACATGCTTACATACAGCCTAAGAGAAGCTGACCACATTTTTCTTTTAAGTTCAAGGTACTACATAGACACTAGAAGCACAGGACAAGGTATTCCCACTCCCTTTTACAGACTGGCAATTGGAGGGGGCAAGAGAGAGGGAGGGACAGTTCAAGCCCAAAGAAAAATCTAGGGAAGCAATCAAGTATTTCAAATGGAAGTGTCTCCCCTCCTGGATGCGCCATGCTCTGCAGTGACTGACATTTGAGGAGACCCCCACACTCACATTCTCAGGCACCAGGCTCAGATCTCGCAGGGCTTTTTAATTAATGCCAAGTTTTACCGTAACGTCTTTGCAGGACAGTGGTGGGTGAATGCCACTTAAGTTTAGTTGGTAGCTGAACCGTGCTGTGTTTTCCTCAAGGATGGCCTAATTGCTGCCTGTCCAAAGGTGAACTGGATGTGGCCGAGAGACTTCCCGTTATATAGTCTGCAGAAGGAAAGAGATGCAAACAATAAAAGGAAGGAATTTCACACTGAAATAGTTTAAACCTGGCCCGTTATTGGCTGAATTTGAATAACACACTCAAATAAATTAACAAATTAATTAGATTTGTATGAGACAAGCCTCAATGATTCTCGGCTATCCCTGACCCATCACTAAAGGAAGCAGAAGTAGCAGCAACTGGAATTCCTGGTGGGTTTTTTTTTATGAGACAGAAGAGGCTACATTCATTTAGGAGTTAGAACAACAGGAAAATTATCATGTCCATGGATACAATACGTTTGAGCCTTTTGAACCACATTAAAGAATTTTTTAACCGTTTCCTCTCCTGAAATTTGCTAGTCTCCAATCTATACTATTAAACTGATTCTGAAGTTGTGATAAAAATGGAATGACTGAAACATCACTTTTAAGACAGATCTCCCCAGTGACCGCTGCCTTTGGCGGCACTCTGTCAGAAATGTTGAAAATGTGCTTTTGTGGAGGTAATCAACTCTGGTTAGAAAGTGGGGAGAATGCAAGGAACATCTTGAAATAATCTCATGGTGGAAGCCAGGGTCTCACAAAACTTTGTTTTTCGAAACCAGCTTGACTGAAAAAAAGTCTTTGTGGCAAAATGCTGTTGCTTTGGCAGATGGACCAAATGAGGTGGACCTTACAGGTTGCTCTGTTTCCCACAATGATCTTAAAGGCCCTTAGACCTATTTGAAATTAGTGGAAATTGAATGCTCAAGGCTCCTACACTACTGAGATAAGGGAAATCCAGAGTCAGGATTTTCAGCCACCTGCCCTTCCCTCCCCTGCCCCAGCAGGATGAGGAAAATCATGGGAAAAAAAGTAAATTTCACAGGTTGAGACAAGGACAGTTTAATAACTGAAATTAAATAAAATATAACAACAACGGCAATAGGAGTAATAAAAAGGAATATAATAGAGATAAATAAAACCCAAAGAAGGAAAAAAAAACCCAAAGAAGACCCTAAACTAAGTGCTGCAGTTGCTCACCACCCTCTGACTGATGCCCAAGCAGCGATCTGCCCCTCAGGGCCAACTCCCCACAATTTATATACTGAGCACGATATTCTGTGGTATGGAATAGCCCTTTGGCTAATTCAGGTCAGCTGTGCTGGCCATGCTCCATCCCAGCTTCTTGTGCACCCTCAGCTTGCTCGCTGGCATGGTGAGAAGCAGATAAGGCCTTGATGCCTTCAGCAATGAGCCAAACAGTCCTGTTTTACCAATGTTATTCTCAGGATAAATTAAAAACACAGCCCTATACTGGCTACTAGGAATAAAATTAACCTATCCCCACTGAAACCAGGGCAAAGCTCAAATTAAAGGGTACTGGAAGTGAAGAGACAAGACCAATAGCAGCTGATTATTTGTTTGGCTACGAAAAATCAAGAGAACACAAAGTTTGACAGAGTAACTTCTCCTTACCTGCATGTTTTCAACAATCTCAGACAAGTCCACAGTCTGTGAAAAGGAAAAGGCAACACAGAAAAAAATTAACATTTGCAGATGCTAATGTTATCTTCTGCAGTAACCCAGGTTTTGGCACAGGAATTACTTGCTCGCTGAATACAAGATGGAATTGTTCTTCCTTAACCAAAATCATGGACAATACAACTGGACAAATTGTCTTCAGCTTGTGTTGCAAAAGCTTGACCTGCAACCTGATCAGACACACTTCCAGCGTGACAGACTACTGACTTGATAGAGTATAACATGAGAAATGATTTAAATGTAGGATTCTCACAGAAGCAGGCAACTGTTACACGTGCACGCAGAAGAGCTTGCTTGCAGTCATTTCTTTGTCTCAGTGGTTCAAGGCACACTCCAACTGTGAACCAGAGGAATGTGGACTGCCTTTACCTTGTTGCATACAGCAGGAGTGAGAGTACATGGAAAGCCTTGGATGGGAGAGTCTAAGACATCAGGCAAGCAGTGCAGCCCCTCGTCAGATCTCCTGCAAGATACAGAGGTAGAAGGAGAAAAAAAAATTGTAACTTTGTGAACTCAAGGTGCCAGTGCTTGCCTGCAGTGCCTCCTGTCTTGTCTGTGAATCACAGAATCATCAGGTGGGCTGATGAGGAAGCTGTCACTTCCTGTGAGATTCCCTGAGCTGTCTTTACTTACACTTGCCACCTGAAAACATCCTGGATACATCAGCAAAAATCTTATGGCCCTGACTGCTCTGTCTCTGTTCAGACACACTGTTTTCCTCACAACTGTCATGACTAGTAGTCACAAGTGGAGTTTAAGTCAGGGTGAATGTCACATAGGTGGCACAATTGATAGGCATAGGTGGCATAGGGAACAAAGCCCCAGTTTCAAATACAAGGGACAAGACTCATCCTCTTTGTAAGACAATCATGAATACATTTGTTATGTGACCATATAGCATAATCATGGATTGCTATCCTCTAGCAGTTAGATGCATGACTTTTACTGCTTCTATGCTAAGAGATCAGTAGCTCTAAGTCATGCAGACTCTTGTTCTGAAACCAGAGGTCACATTCCTTGTTGTATAGAAATACAACATTTTTCCATAATTGTGAAGCTACAGGGTACTACAAGCACTGAGAATTTCTATTCCCAACAACTCACTGACAACTCACAATTCATTTTAGTAGCCCAGTTGCATCATGTAACTCATTTGGAGGCTGATCTACAACACAGTAACACAGTGCTTCCAAAGCACAGATTTCTCCTCAAATTCAAATGAGATACATATAACACATCTAAAGATTCATAACAGGAGGGAAGACATAGGAATGAGTCTTGACATCCTGAAATAAAACATTAGATAGCAAATGTATTTTAAATTAATTTTACTATTATTATACCAACACATGTATTACTTATCATCTTCTTTTTTGAAAGATGTTTGGGATTAAGAAAAATGTATGCCCAAGGCGGTGTATGAAACGTTGTTGGTTTTTTTCTTTTAGAAATCTGGAGTTTCTGTTCTGTGAGCCCTAAAAAGTTAAAAACTTGATTTGACAAATTCTCATTTTCAGAAACTAGTGATCTCTAGAGAAGTGTAACAGTAGAATTTTGTGCAACTGGATGCCCTGGGGTCTTGTTGTAGGCTACAGTGTTTTTCTTTAGGATGTCACTGGTTTGAACCCCAAATCGTACAGCAGAGATTAAAATACACACCTGCATCATGGAAAGCTGGCAGCTCCTACATGAAGTCATTGTGGCCAGTCCTGCCTCTGTTCTCTCACTATAGATTCATCTCTCTTCTTTGGATTGACCACAACGCTTCATGCACCAACTACTCCTCACCGCGCAATCCTAGTACAGTTCTATTGCCAAAATTACTCCAGCAGATGCCAAAATCACCAGTCTTATGCATTTAGAGATGTTCTCAGTTCTGTAATTCTACCAGATGGGGAATATTCTGAGGGACTTAGTAAAAATCTAGGAGAATGACTTAGATTTTATCTTACTTTTTACAAAATACCACAAATAATTGGGGCTATTGTAACTATTGCTTGAAAATCTATTTGTGAATTTTGAACTTCTGAGATGAAAAGCACTGAGCTTTATTTACAGAAAAAGAAAATACTTTTCAATTTGAAACTTCAAACCCTTTGACCACAGAAAAGCAGAGTAGAATCCTTGTGAAAAAGAAAAAACCAATTCTGCAGACGGGGAGAGGCATGTATCTGTACAAATGTATATTTGCTGAAGCTTTATTTTTAGGGAATAGGAACAAGGGGAAGCAGAGGGCCTGGAAAATGCTGAAGATTAAACTAGAATTTTACTAGTGACAGTAACCAGTGCATTAATTTTGAGTAGGTAGCCGTTTGGCCACTGCTAGACTCCATTCTCAATTCTGAAATGGATTAAGAACCACTTTTACAGACCTCTAAGCCACTATCTTCATGCACACAATTCTGCTCACATCCTTTATTCCTGTCTGACAGTATTCTCTGCTATTTCAGTTTGGGGATCTGTCTATACAGCACTCTTAAAATCATTTCCATCTACTATAGCTGAGCCAGCTCAATAACCAACTCAAAGTAAACATTTGTTCTAAGAAAAACACAAATTGGCATTGACCAATTTTCTACATTCTTTCACCCATCTTTCGTTAAGTATTCCAGAGCTACAGGGGATTTGTTGCGCTTTGAAGAGACAAGTGCCCCAAATCCTTTGGTAACTATTTTCCTCAAAAGTTCACATGGAAGCAGGTGTATAGCTATTGTGACAATATTTGCTAATGTGGAAGCCTTCCAGTAGGAGATACAATACGGCATAATTTGCAGCTAATAATGGCAAAACAGTCAGTATAACTGATATCCCATCCTGATCAGTGATTCTTGCAACGACACACCAATATGTTTTTTAAATCCCTCACTAGAAGGGATGGGTAACTCAAGAACTGAAGGTAATCTGAAACAAAAACAGGCCTGAAACATTCACATCTCGTGACAAAGAGCTTCTGTTCTTTCACCCCCTTGTTTCTCCCATATTTACCAAATACAGTTTCTAGATATTCAGTGAAGACAGCTGCAAGGTTCCTTTTTCTTTGTGCAGGGGTTCTTCTTCTTCTTTGTTGCGCGAAACAGGAGTGACCAGACACTAATATGATGTGCATCAGCTCCCATTTATTGTCACATAATCATCACTTATATACCTTTTTCAAATGCTGTGTACGTGCTACAATTCATGGCAAAAAGTTAATACTAAGCATCACACGCTATGCATAAGGCCTCAAAGTTTCATTTTTGTAACAACTTAAACGCCAACCTCGTGTAAAAACACCATCCTTATTGTGCTTAAAACATCAGCCTTATTGTGTCTAAAATACCACCCCATCTGTTCGGCCTTCAGTTAGTTTTCTCTCACACTATGGTTATGCTTACCTTACATTTAGTTAACTTTATATTATTGTTAGTTACGTATGTTACAATTTATTAGTCAAGTACAAGCAATCATACAATGCTAAATTGAAAGCTCTATTCAGTCTTCTAACAATGCTTAGTTTAATGTCCTGTCCTATCTTCTTGCTTTGACCTTGTTTCTGTTACAATCTGCTGTTTCGGTTTTCCCCTTGCTCGAGCTTGCTATCACATAGGCATTCCTTTCTGTCCATTTTTGCTGTAGAAGGCAATTCAAAGACAAACTGCTGACTTTCTCCATTTCTGACTGACTCCATAACATTCATTTTAGCCCAGGCCCCAACAGACAGCTGAAAAGATAATACAAGCAGCCTTATTCTACTACCAGCTGTACAACTTTGAATTTTGCTCACACACAGATTCTTAACATTCAAGAGAAGGCATTCCCAAGACAGAACTAGGAAAAGGAAGCAACTACTGCAGAAAAGAGGCAGTTTGCTCTCAGATGGTCACAAAAATTTCCTGCTGATAGACCAACTTCCAGATAGGAACCTCACTTCTAGCTGCACTCTCCTTTCAGGCTGCTGGGGAGCTCCTGCCCCTCCTTCTAGAGTCACTGCTCCAACTCCTAGGCAAGTCCATACTGCATGCTCAGGATCTTCCTCTGTCTCTTCTTCCACTGACAAAAGACACGTGCAAGGTATCGAAAAGGCCCAGAAGACCCAGCTAGGTCTCCCTCTCCACCAGGTGCTACCCTGCAGGAAAGAGGGCTCCAAGGGAAACTAATCATGCCACGCATCCGCACTCCCACATCCTGAGAAGTCCAAACTGAAAAGCCCGTCCACTCCGAGTGAGGCTGGAGAAATGCAAGCGAGCCTTCACTCATGTCCTCTCTCTCCCTTCAGTAAGGGGAGCACTCGCCATTCAACCAGAGCGCAGCCTGGAGAAGGAGGGTCTGCAGCCACACTGTGGCCTTCCTCTTCTTGGCTCCTGGCTCTTCTAGGCAGTCCCTAAAACCCCTTCCTCCTGTTTCCGCAACATGGGGGACGAGACTTGCTCCAGCACTTCACCCCAAACGCCTTCAGCTGCCCTCCTGCTCGTCCCCGGGGTGTGGGGGAATGGCTGTGCTCCAAGCATGCCTGCTGGGCCCTAGGCCAGCCCAGGCCGCCCAGTACCGGTTCTGGTACGTACCCTCCCGCAGGCCCCAGCAGAGAAGCAGTGCTCCTGGGCAAACATGCTGCACTGCTGTGTGGAGTTCGCTGCCGCTTTCCCTCCGCTGGAGCCTCCTCCTCACCTGCCTCACCACGGAGAAGGGCATGAACTCCCTCCTGGCTCCCTGCAAAGCCCCAGCGCCCACCCCAACCCTGCTGCTCCCTCCCAAATCAGGCTTCAAAGGAGTGACAGCAAAGTGCAGCTGGGCCTGGACCCTAGCCTCAGCCCTGGGAGGAGGCAAGTTGGAGGGAGAGACAATGGGAGATGGGGTGATGACTCCTAACCTTCCTCTGCTGTAGAAGGTCAGTTCCCCCTTGATCCCACTTTCAGAGGGATCCCTGGCTGGTTCATAGCCTGTAGGAGAAATTTGTCTGGGACAGCTGAACTGAGGAAGCTGTACTCCGGGTTGTCAATGGTGGTAAAATATGTGGTATTGGACAAGGACAGCAGAGGAGTCCCTTATTCAGCTCTGCAGTAAACTATCTCCCCAATCTCTCAGTATCCAGTGGGAAAAGTGAGCATCAAGGCAATCGTTCACAACTTCCCATACTCTTCATGAAAATATTAAGATACCAAATCTACTGCCTAATACCAGAGGCACTAGCCTTTGGTATTTGCAGCTGATATACATCAAGTACCACAGAAATTTGGGTCTATATCCCCCTTATGAAGTAGCTCGCTGATCTAACATGTAAGCTATTCTCTAGGGACACTCAAGTTTGGAAGAGGCAGATACCCTTTAACCAAACATATTTGCATTCACTCACCAATAGATAGTTGTTCCTGATAAAAACTGAGGTTGAAAACATGATATTCCATTGCAAGAGTATCAATATACTGAAGTTTAAATGAGAACACAGAGCTCTTCAAGATACTATTTTTTTCTCCTCTGAGTCCTAATTTCATTCCATATTACAATGTAATGTTTTATCTTTACATTAAGGCCTAGAAAGACAGCTACAGTCTTATGCCATGTCAGCTTCACACTGACTTTGTTCAAACTCATCAAGGGGACGCTAGAAAATACAAGAAGAGACGTAATTTGACAGAGGAGCCAGAGAGCTAGGAGAAGGTGCATCGGAAGAATGAAAGCAGACCACAGAGACACCAGACAGAAAATATGAAATAGCTGATATAGATGAGCAAAAAGAAAAATAGAGAAAGAAAGCACCTACATCAAAGTTTTAGGGATAAAAGTACAGCAATTTCATCCTACAAATTCTACTAATGAAAGCTCTCGATAGAATTGATTATTACAGGGCCTTCAAGGATCTGTGGGTGGGAAAAGAGACTGTAAGGAATCAATGTAAGGTAGATGACAACTTTGAATGAAGAAAGGAGCTACTTTATGTTTTTAGGAACTTGCTTAGAAGCCAGGTGTTTCCATTTCCTCTTGTCTTCCTTTCTTTTCTTTTTTTACCCAGTAGATCTGATACTGGATTACAGGCTAACTCACACAGCTCACCTCCTCGTTCCACCCCAAATGCTTCCCAGACAGGTCCAAGATGCTAAATATGGCAGCTGCTCTCTGCATGAGCAGTTCTTACTCATTCACCTGAATCTCTAATCAGCAATGTGTCTGGGACAAGGCAAAGAGCCAACTTTCTGCTGCATCCAGGAAGGAGGAAGAGATGTTATTTTCTGCTGCCAGAGAGGCCCGCCAACAGCAACTACTGCCCTCCCTCACCATAAGCTGCAACGGCAAGCCTGGTGTCCTGGTTTGGGCTAGGATAGGGTTAACTTCAATACAGCAGTAGGAAGGGGTACAGCATGGGCAGCTGACCCAGACCAGCCAACAGATATTCAATACTATCCTGACGTTATGCGCAGTACATACAGGCAAGCAGCTAGTCAGGAGGGGCGCTGCAGAACTGCGGGTTCAGCTGCCAGTTTGGAGCTGTTGTGTCAGGTCCCAGGTGGTGAGCAACTGTGGCACACACCATTCCTTTTGTATATCCCCTCATTTACTGTTATAACTGTTTTTCCTGAACCTGTTTCTTCTTATTTTTGTTCTATTAAACTGTTCTTATTTCAACCTACGTGGGTTTTTCCCTTTTTTCTATGGTTCCCCTCCCTGTTCCACCGGGAGAGGGAGGAGCGAGTGAGCACCCTCATGGCTCTTTGTCCCTGGCTGGACAAAACCACGACACTTGGCCATGGTGAAAGCAAAGTATACAGAGAAACCCAGGTCTTTCTGTCATTCTTTATTAGCTTGCCACTGTGGCCAAGAGGCAACTGTACAAAGCTACACTAGACTCAGCTTTCACTTAAGTGCCTCACAGCTTTACCTAACCTCCTAGGCAACTCCACTTGTGTACAAAGCCCTCAAGACCCACAAGGAAACCAGCAAACAATTATTAAATACCATAATTACTGTTCTAATTAGCCTCCTTTAGCAATAATCCTATGAAAAATAATTTTCACATGTAAGCAAATCACAGCTCCCCCCCACTTATGATTGCTCAACTTACAATCAGGCTAACAATTGTTACTATTTACACCGCTGATGCAACAATATCCCCTAATATAAGCCTTTAGTTCTACTAAGCAGAGTCAGTTCCTATTGATACTTTCATTTTTCAATTTTTTCATTCTTATTGCTACATTAGCATTTTATCTTGCTCATATAGGAAAAGTCTGTATTAGCTGTAACACAGAAACTGATGTCTGCAATTTTATTAATTGGGTTGTAAGAACATCGGAAGCTCCACAGAAGCTGCACAGTACCACATAAAGACAGCAGCATATCCTTCAGTGGTAAACTCTTTAGGGCAGAACTGTATTTTTTAAAATGTTTTATATTATACAATATTACATTCATAATCTGAAACTCCTAGATATACCCACAGATAAGAGTCATATATGTTTTCACATCAGCCGATTCCACAAATCTATGCACATCCCCAGCTGGTGAGCAGATGGAGACAGGGAACCCAGCTGCACTCCTTTCCTTGCAATATCAATTATTCACATAGGTTGCAGTGTTCTCCCTCCCTCCCTTTCTCTTCCACTGCCCCCAGTGGAATTGAGAGTGAGCAGGTCTGTACTGTCATACTTGAAAGTAGAGGTCATTGTCAATTGAACAGCCAGCCTGTGGAGCTGCTGTGCTCTTAAGCTGAGAAGACTGGTCCTTGGGGAAGGGGTCAGACCGGCAGCTCCAGAGGTGGAGCACAAGGAGATCTGTACACCCTCATCCTGTTCCCTGCACTTCTAATCCCAGACCTGCAGGGATAACCTTTAAAAATAGGAGTTGAGTTGTTTGGTGTTTGTTGGTTTGGTTTGTTTTTTTTTTCTCCTCACAGGAAATCTCATTTTTTAGTCTTCTCAAGTATAATGGCAGTTATTTAGTGACAGTGAACTGGGTCATGCAGATTCATGTGTGTAGATTTGAATAGGAAGGGAAAGTAGCAGACTGAAAAAATCTGAAAAATGCTTAAAGAACAGATTTAGTCCCATAGCAAAGGAGGTGAAAGAGGATAATCTGATGGAACAGGATGACACAGCACTTCCTGCATGAACTGATGAGTCATGAGACTACCCTGTGGATTAGAATGATTGTTCAGTTTTTATACATAATTAATGGATTTCCTATACAGTACCAGTTTTAGGTGATGATAAAATGAGTTCTGGCAAACTTGGGTGGAGGAGTTGAAAGCATTTTGCCTTTGTAGAGGGCCATTACCTACAACCGGGCGAGCTTTAGATACATCTCAGAGCAAAATTAGGTTTAATTAACCACTCCATTTAGAAGTGGAGTAACTCAGCTTGATTCATTCTTGTCCCCGTCGGTGTTCTGGGGGGACCTCCTACTAGGTCATCTCAAACACCACGGTAATTTCTTTTGTGAATTCTTCTCATGACTATGTAGAGCCATAGCAGAGGAACCACAGACACAAAAAAAACCCCCCGAAAGAATAGTTGGATGCTCAAACAGTATGTCATCATTTGCTTTCCTGTCCTATTCAACTTTTCCCATACTTGCAAGAATATCTGCAGAAATTTTACCAGAAGTAATAAAAGAGTTCCCTGAAATTACATTAACAATAAAATGAGTAATCAAAATTATAGGTATTCCAACTTCAGTTGTAAGACTCCTGAAAATTGTCAACTCTTTTTAAAAGGGCACTGTAGTTGCTTGTATCTACAATTGTTTTTATTTATGTTCTTATTTTTGAAACTTCATGGGTCAAGCTTTATCAAGCTTTTCTCCACAATTATGCAGGCTGGGAATGCTTTATTTTAAATAAGGAAAAGCCAGTACCTTTTTGTTTTCATACAAACATGGGAACCAACAAGTTCTATACATAGAACAATGGCAAATTTCCAATAGATTTGTTTTATGTAGTTCTTATGTAGGTCTAAGAATGCTGACTGAGTCTGCTGGAGCCCTTACACCTTCTTTTGTGCTGAATCTTTGGTGAGGTTCACTTTACAATTTTTCCCTCTTTTGGGACTCTTACAGGAATTTTTTTCCTAGAAAAAAAAATGCCTGGATGTTTTCCTGCGCAACCTGATCTGGGTGGACCCGCTTTAACAGGGGGTTAGACTTGATGATTTCTAGAGGTCCCTTCCAACCACTATTATTCTGTGATTCTGTGATAAAGTAACAAAGAAAATGCTTTTTCACTAACCCCCTGTGAATGCCTATTTGCATAGCTGTAACTGAAATGTAACACCCGTTTCTCCTGAGGCAGAAAAGGAATCGCAATGATTTTTTTCTCTCTGAGGAGTTCTGCCTTTATGGCACAAGTGGAGCAAGGCACAGTGAACACTAGTAATAAAAGTAGTAATAAAACTAACACTGAGCAAACTGTTCCCTTTGAATGAAGAACATATAAGGCAGAAAATTTTAAAAGGATCGCTGTTTTATATCTAGTTTTCAAGCAAAAAATGCCTTTATTAAAGTAGAATTAACTAATTTTTTCTTACTTATTTCTTTTAGTACCAAGTTATCTCTCTCTGGCCTTCTGTTCTTGAATTGTTGTGTGGCTTTGCCACACTTGCTTTATGTGTGTGTTATTATGTTTATGTGTGTGTTATTATGTTTATGTGTGTGTTATTATGAGCACTTTAGGCTGGGAATAGGCACCAAGAAGCATGTGGGATGCTGCGCCGCATTTGTTATAAATCACAATGCTCAGATTGTGATCAGTACCAGTGACAGCAGTAAACTCTTTTTCTTCAAAGCATAGTTCAACAGTAAAATGGTTATTTGTCTAGTAACACAGAATTACAGAATCGCAAGGGTTGGATCAGACCTCGAAAGATCATCTAGTCCAACTCCCCTGCCAGAGCAGGACCTCCTGGAGTAGGTCACACAGGAACACATCCAGGTGGGTTTTGAATGTCTCCAAATAAGGAGACTCAACAACCCATCTGGGCAGCCTGTGCCAGTGTTCTGTCATCCTCACAGTGAAGAAATTATTCCCTGTATTTCTTTGGAACCTCTTATGTTCCAGCTTGTACCCATTGCCCCTCCCCCCATTCTTCCACCCCATTATTTACTGAAAAAAAATGAAGAAAGTGCAATATTATACAACAGGAATGTAACAGTGCCTCAAGGAGAGACACTAGGTCCCACCTGTGATAACAAACACTGATAAATTCCTGCTCAGGAAACTACATTCTTTGGCAGTAATTTCAACCTTTTTCTCCTCCTCTCATACCTATTTCTTTTCAGTCCACAGTTATTTAGTATTACAGTAAGTTGCACAGACACTAAATTCTAACCCAAGAAAGCTATATTTTAATGCTGGGTGGTAATTCACAAATATTTCAGGTGTGGTTTCCTAGCAGAACCATCTAATACTGTTGAAAGGAAAGGGGAATCTATTCTTCAACACAGAAATAGGCCACAAGGTCCTTTCTCTTCTCTTGTGGCTATACTAGTGCTTCCTTCACATTTTTGTGACTGTTAGTTTACTAGCTGAACAGAAAATGAAACTTTTTTTCCTACTAACTTGGTTAGTTTTATGCCTTGTTAGCAATTCAGAAAATGTCAGGGAGGGCTCCAGAGCATAACAGGTTTGGCAACATAAGCAGTGAGAATACATCAATAGAACCAGCAAGAAAGATAGGGAATGGGAACATGTTAATTTTTCTCACTGCATCTCATGTCCTTTGGCTGAAAACTTTTGTGTTTTGGAATAGCAAAATGATATCTGGAGAAAAAGACTGCAAATACTGTCCTATTCTAAAGCAGCCCAGTGTATACAGGTCTTATTTTCTCTTATTTCCAGAGACAACTAGTACAGTCTAGAATGTCAGCAAATGATCTTTCTGTGTTCTTTCAACTCTTCTCAATCAATTCACAGAATCACGGATCCCTTAATTTAATCCTGAAACTATTTCTTTTTGCTCACTTGCTCTATCCACACTAGGTATTCCACTTGATTCTTCCACCACATTATGGCAGTAAGATTTTAACTGCCCTTCCTCTTTATCTTTAGTCACAGTCAAGTTCTCTTCTCCTCTATCTGATCCACATTAGGAACTTGAAATTAGCACAAAAAGAGAAGCCACAGTAGTATTCCCTTTAGTAGCATTAGAGTCATTAGAGTGAATTCCTTCAAAAGAGTACATACTGCCAATTATAGCAGAAGTACTGCAGCGTACATTGATTCTACACAAGTATAGAAAGCCCCTCAACAAAAAGTAAACAATATAGATCCAGTTGGGCTCTGATATTAACCTAACCCAGCCACAGAAAGTTTTACCAATGCTAATGAAACCTCACAGTTTTAAAGCCTCTGCCCTAAGAACTCAGAATAAAAAGATGAGGATGTTTCTAGAGTTCACTTTGTTCTTTGCAGAGAAAAACCTCAGCACGACATAAGTAAATTTGAAAGGCTATAGGGGAAATAAAACCCCTCATATATCATAGTCTTAGTAAACACTTTTCAGTATTTTTCATGGCACCACTTTGTTAATTTAAAATCCTTGAGAACTTTAGGCTTGAAAGCAGCCTTGGAAATACTTCTCACCTTAAATATAACTTCCCACTTTCAAGAAAGATAAATCCATTAGGTCTGCATAACATGACAAGTCTCTCTCAGTTGATGTTGATTTATATTTTTCAGCTATCTCTGAGACAATGGAGGAACTAGTAGCAGCAGTAGAAGCTCTCCTTACAATTTCAGTCCCTCTGTAGGTATGTCTCAATCCAGATCTATAGAGAAAAGCCATTGCAGCTAGAGTACAGCCATGCTAAAAAAAACACCATACAGAGACTACACATATGATAACTTTCAACCATTGCCCTGGAAGAACTGTAATAAGCTGGGAGACAAAAAGAGGTTCACAGCTCTCAAGAACTGTATGAACATCGACACGCACAATTAGGTTTCTCGAACTTACGCACATGTTTTGAACATCTGAACATCGGTATAACATCCTTTGGGTTTTGCTTTCTCCTGCTCAAGACATTAGACTGACCAGAAACATACCAACCATTGTTCATGGCTGCCCCATGACCTATTTAGAGATCTAATCATACACCTAAACAGAAAAATCAAAGTAATATTTCACAGAGGTGACTAAACAGAATCTGGAAACAAAAGGAGAGCTAAGCAAGACAGGAAAAGGTGGTTCAGTAGCACTTTGTCCCCAATACTTTCTCAGGCTCTCAGAAATTGCTTCAGGACAAGGTTATAGGGAAGAATAGGCTTAGTGATTACAGAGAGATTAATCGTCACCATGGTATATACGTCACAAACCCTTGGGAATAAAGCAAGCTTCTCTGCATACCAAGCTGATAAGTGAGCTTACTGCAGGCTACTAAGTTAATTAATAGCAGTCTGGGCAGGAGGTATATAGTGAGACGAAACAGGGGAAAGGTGAAATGCTTCCTAGAGAAGGAATGAAGACTGAGGCTCAACAATGAGAGGAAGGAAGGAAGGAAGGAAGGAAGGAAGGAAGGAAGGAAGGAAGGAAGGAAGGAAGGAAGGAAGGAAGGGAGGGAGGGAGGGAGGAAAGGAAGGATAAAAAAAGGAAATCTGTGGTCTTAACTAAAGGAATCTGGTGTTCAATGAAGTCCAGTTTTCATAGCATGATTGTACAACATAAGAAAGCTTTCTATAAAAACCAACTCAACTGCACATGAAAGGGAGACAGTTTGGGATGGCAGTGAAAATGTCAATCTTACATCTACCTTTTGTTTCACAAACATAGTCATACCTCCTAAGCCTTTCCCAAGCTCCTCTGTGTTTTCTGAATCTTGTCATTATCAAAAACGTCTTTGTACAGCTACATGACTAATTCTTCTTTGTTATAGATCGCCACACATTGTATCAATGACAGTCTGAACCAGATTATGACAAGAATCAAAATGGCAGACAGATAAAAATTTCAGATCTCCTTCAGAAGGCCTCACACAAAAGCATTGTGTGACTAGAAATCATATTGCAAAGGTTAGTTGACAGAACTTCATACCACTTTCTATCCTCAGATCCACAAAGCAGTCAGTATCACATTCATAAACACGTTCAAATGATGCACTCACAGCTGCATGGCAAAGTATCATACTTGTAAATGTATAAAAATAATTCCTTACGATTCAGCCCAGTCATCCATGCAACTCCATGGATATAATATACAGGAGTTACCAAACTCCGAACTTCAAGCAAAATAAAATGATGTAATACTAGCAACACCTAATGCAGCAGATATACGTACCACTTTTAGCCTTTTGCATCCTGATATTTTGTAGCTATGTCTACAAATATTTTTTCAGTGGTGCACCAATCAAAATTACTATACAAATTTTCAGTGAAACCTATCTCTTTCTGTCTATCCACAAGTCACATACAGCCCTTCCAATCACAGAGGTAGTTTTCCACCAAATAATGAAGATTTTTTTCACCTTTCTGTCTTTCCCCTAACTTTAGTCTAGCCCCAAAGCAATTTTTAATGTACATACTCCCCACAAGAGAATGTGCCTTGGTGTACAGAAGGATAATTACCTTCTATAGGTACTTACAGGGCAGATTGAATAATAGTTAGATTGTCAGGGGGATTTGACAATAGTCAGCATATGTACCTGAGCTGGGAGTTGCCTAAAGTCATCAGGCTGAGATGGAAATCCCAGTTATAATTAATAGGATTTGCCAAGGACAAGATGTGTCTTAGATTCTACATCTTTCTGAAAGGCTTACTCAGTCAAAGAAGACTTCTTTCAGCTCCAATGGTTTGGGTTGAGCTGATCAAACAGCAGTCCTGGAGTTCACTCTCACTCTCCCTCCTTTTTCCCAATAACTGAGACAGCAGAGCTGGCCCAGCAAGAATTACTGCAAGGAGGACAGGAGGAGATGGAGAACAGCCAGAAAGGAGAGAGGACTACCATATTCCACAGCAATGATCTATTAAGTTTATTCAGCTGCCTTGTGAAAACACACTTTTGGTCACTAATAAAAAAAAATAGAACCCTTTTTGAAAATTCACTACTAGTGATTCTTCTAGTAGTGATGCTCTTTTATTACAATAGCTCAGTGAACAGACTACTTTTCCAAGATGTGTAGTATATTTTAATTCCCTCTTCAACCCAGTAGGCTATAAATATTTTACCTCTAAGGAACAGTTCTAAGAACCACCAGCTACCCTAATTAGAAGAAAGTTGCTGTTAGCACTGAGGCATCCAGATTCTACCACAACATGATTTCTGTGCAGAGAAGCTGTGAAAATTGTTTTGTCGATTGATACCAAGCTGGGAAGTGCTGTTGACTCTCTTGAGGGACAAGAGGCTTTGCAGATGGATCTAGACAGATTGGCTATAATTAATGGGATCAAATTTAAGAAGTCAAAATGCTGGATTCTGCATCTAGGACAGAGTAATGCTAGGCACAAGTAAAAATTGGGAGAGGAGTGTCTGGAGACACTTGAATATGTCCAGAGGAAAGTAACAAAGCTGATGAAAAGACTGGAAGATATGTCCTGTGACGAGAGGCCAAGGACACTTGGTCTGTCAATTTTGGAGAAAAGGAGGCTGTGAGGGGTGACCTCATTGCTCTCTGCAGCTTCCCAAGGCAGGGACATGGAGAGGGAGGTGCTGGTCAATTCTCCCTGGTATAGGATATGTAGGAAAGGTTCAAAGCTGTGTCGAGGGGAGTTCAAACTTGACATTAGGAAACATTTCTTTATGATACAGTGGCCAAACACTGCAACAGGCTTCCTAGCAAGGTGGTCAATGCCCCAAGCCTGTCAACGTTGAAGAGACATTTGGACAATGCTCTTAATAACATACTTTGTCTTTTGGTCAACCCTGAAGAGGTCAGGCAGTTGGACTAGATGACTGTTGTAGGTCCCTCTCAACAGAAATAGTGTATTCTATTCTATTCATTTTCAGACATATACTAAAAGTTCAGATGGTAAAAGACTTCATGAAATACTTCAGTACCTAATTCTCTTGCTCATCAGTATTCATTCACAGATACATCAGGGAGTAAAAGGATTTTAACTCAGCCTTCTGCAAAACAATAACCCATTGCTTCTTTTTTCTTTTGCCTGAAAAATCAAAGAGGGCATAAAACAACACTTGACAAACACCATCCAATCAAGACAGAAAAATGTATAGATTTGCATTTTATGGAACTCATAGATAGGTTTACATGTGGGCCATGTGATATGGGCTGGGATGGCAGTCCTTCCTGCTTTGTGAGGTGGAGATCAAGATTCGTCTGCTACATAGTCAAAGAACATAATTTTTAAGGCGGTTTCTCTCATTAAAGCAAACCAGACCAAACAGATTCGACACAGGTAAGCACTCCCTCACTGCTCACTCCGCCCCCTTTCCTGAGTTTCCTGCTTTTGTAGGACAGACCTAAAAGAGCTGCAAAAGGGCAGAAGGTGTGTGATCGTCTAGAAATTGCTGTGGATTCAGAACCTGGAAAAACAAGGTTCTAGTTTCCCAGTGTTTGGTACCTCCTTTATTGACTAGTTTCTGCTTTTTAGTTAAAAAAGAAATCTTGGCTGTCTCCCTGCAAGAAAACTCAAGAGGAGGGAGAGTTTTTACTAATAACCTATCCTCAAGTCAGAACAGGAAGGTGTGGGGACAAAAGAGCTTGCACATTTTCCTTTGTGATGAAGACAGAAGTTAAAACATGACTGCGCCTACCTACCAAAACCTCCCTCTGGTAAGTATTTACTGAAAAAGAATGTGCTTCGTTTTCTGGCATTTGTATGAATACATTTAACTATTTTTGCTGTAACAAGGGAACACATTTAGTGTGCAAAAGCACATTAAGAAGCTAGATCATTTTAGATAAGTCCTGATGGTCTATTTATGCATTTTACTCCTTGCAACTGTGTCCAAGCATAGCCACTATTCACTATGCTTTCACATAAGAAATTCTAATGTATTTACATTGGCATGCATTTATGCTCAGATTTCTCAGGCTCAATGTGTATGTTGCATAGCTGTGTATTCTCATGATGGCATGTACTTGTCTATATATGTTCTGGTTTCAGCCATGATACTGATAGCGTGTTTGTATGCTCATGTTTCATGTTGAAAAAACTATTCCATCTTCCACAGATGTCTGTCCCCTTAACTGCTCATCTGTTCTGGACTATCTGCTACCACCATCTATACTACCATGTGGTTAGAGACACACTGGAAGAACATCCGCCAAGCCTTGTTGCTTCTTTTCACTGCTACTCTTCTCATTGGAGTCACCATGCTGGCTATTTCATCTAACATCAATCCAGTAGGCTATTTCTTTCTAGGGGTAGGGGGAGTGTGCCTGATTGGCTATTTGCTGACTGCGTTTGTTGAGTGTTACCTGAGGAATCAGCACCGAGATGATGCAAATGAGATACCTCCAAACAGGCAAAGTGAAGCAGGGTAAGCTGCAACCTCATTATTCCTCTTACTTTAACACTCTCCTCAGTCATAGCCATTTCCCATATTGTTTTCTGCTCTTCCCCTAGGGCACCAAGCACAGACTTCATTTCAGAACACTAGAGGTTTTCTTAGGTTGTTTTCCTTCAGGTGGAGGTTGCAAATGTCTATACCATGCAAGTCCTGTACCTTGTCCAATATATATTTTTTTTACCAGGAACTGATACAGTAACAATTTCCAAAGTTAAACAGATCCAGGCCCAGTTTTACTTTGCCTAAGTAGTTAAGTCTTGCCAAACAATGACTCAGACAAGGAAAAAGATAAAAATGTTGAAGCAATACTGAATCTTAGCTGGGTTTAGCTCTATAAACCTTATCTTCAAAGCAACTGTTTCTCGGCAATCTTTTAAAAAGGAACCAGTAACTGGGTGTGTTTCCAGTCTTAAAAACTCAACTTTACATTAACAAACTCTGATTTTTAAAGGTTCTGAATACTAGAAAAAAAAATAGTATGTTTATTTAAAAAATGACCTAAAAAGGAAAATGTTTCTAAAGCAACATTTTTCTCCATAGATACTCTTTTTAACACAGAATAGTTAGCCCTGGTTTAAACTAAATTATAATACTTAATTTCCTTTACTTCTTAAAAATAGATGAAGATTGAGCTAATATATTGAAAGGCCACATCCTGTTTTATTCCAATAAATAATTAGTGGTTTGTAATTCTTCATGAGAAATTTTAACTGGTAGAAGATTTTAAAAGAGGGACACTGAACTGAACAGTGGGGGTTTCTTCACTTACGCTGGGGGCAGTGGAAAAATGGGCAGATGAGCCATTCTCTAGACCAGGAAGCAGGACATTGGGTTGTCTGGACAAGTGATCCAGTGGCAGAATATCACATACACAGATACCACATGAGATATCCTGTCTCAGTCCCATCTGATTGTAGCATATTGATTGTAGCATAGTCCTTGTGGTACATTACCAGACTACCTGCCTCTGCCTAAACTAAGCAGTAAAATAACCAGTCAAACTGCCATTCTTCTCTTTGTGCGTAGGGTGAATGCTGCTTATGAAGCACCTACCTATGAGGAGGTGATGAGCATGTCAGTTCCAGCAATATGGACAATTGCATCCAATCCAGGCTTAGTGCCTTCACCACTGAATGAGCCTCCTCCTTACAACGTAGTTATTGCATCATCTGCCCAAGAAGAGATTATGGTGGAAGCTCTCAGGGTGTCAGTGGTATCGGACACAATGCACACCTCCGAGACAGACACTGGCTCCAGAATGCAGTTGCAGCTGGTCCTGCCCCCAAGACTGCAGCGCTTTGTTTCAGATATCCATGAAATGAAAGACACTGACATCGGGCTTGAGCCACTGGAGCCACTCACTCCACCACCTGCTTATGAGAGTGCCATCAATGATGAGGTCTTTGAAGATGCTTTCCAACCCTCTGTTTTAATTGCACCTTCCATGAATGCAGAACCAAACTCTCACCCCAGTACAGGATGCTCCTAGAGGGAAGGTGAAAGAGCTGAGATTTTTCCACCTGAAAGTTTGTCTCACCATTCTTTGAAGCAGAGCTGAACTATAGACACAGCTTCTGATGCCACTAGAATATTTTTTGCACAAAAAATAAAACTATGCAATACCACAATGTTTTGTCTTGGGAGATAAAACCACTGTGAGGAAAGTTGTTTTATATATGGCAACAATTCTCAAACTGAAGATACACCTTTATGGAGGAGGAGAGTGAACCAGAAGAGACAAGATTGTACTACAGCTTGAGCTAGTTTATTGTCATCATAGCAAGCATTTGCAGAGAAAGTTCAACACTTCCCCAGTTCTCTGTAACAATGCCTTGCACCAGAAGCTTCTGTCTGGATTCTGTAAAGGGCTAGTCTGTCTGCCAAGGCTATAGCGGCAGTGGAGAGAATCTGAGCGTAGCACTCCAGAGGAACATGAGGACATCATCACGACGACTCTAAGTTTGAGCCCGGTTCTAGCTCTCACTGATTAGTGATGCTGTGTGGTCTTTTAAAATAAGCAAGTTAAACTCATAAGCTCTGCAGCATTAAAGCAGTTTGCAGCATGCAAGGAGACATTCATGTCTGGTGAATGTCCAGATTAAAAAATAAAACAGTAGTTCAAATCTCCTACAAAGGAGAGCAGTGATCACCACAGCCTTGTCTCATATGACTGCATCACCTTTAATTCATATGAGGAACCATCAAACCATAAGCTAGATGTAAATAAATTATTTCTTAATGTTTGATTCTCTACAGTTCAAAGAAAAAAAGAAAAGCTTTTATGTTGTTTTTAAATAAATGGGACTGCATTAAAATACTTGGTGGCATCATTGTTTTTTTTCTTCCAAACAAAACACTCCACAAAGCCGTGCTTTTCCTTGCATTCTGCTTGGTAATCTTGGCTTAGAAAAAGCAGAGAAGTTAGTTCCATTTCTAAATCTACAGTTGAACCACTGTGATGTCATGAGGTTGGGACATCTCTTTTTTCTAGCAAGGAGTAATGGGATGAAGCTGGAACATAAAAAGTTCCAATTAATATAAGAAAAAACTATTTTACTGTGAAGGTGAGGGAGCCCTGGCACAGGCTGCCCAGCAGGGTTGTGGAGTCTCCTTCCTTGGAGGTCTTCAAGACCCACCTGGACATGTTCCTATGCAACCTGATCTAGGTGAACCTGCTTCTGCAGGGGGGTTGGACTAGATCATCTCTAAAGGTCCCTTCCATTCTATGAATCTACGATTTTATTACGTCATTAATGACGAAGCAGCTCTGATATCACTTTCATAAAAGTATCATGAGAAGCAAATTTTCCAAGTAATTTATTGCATTTTGCCCAAGTATCTGCAACCACAAAATAACAAACCACAATAAAAAGCAGTACAGGTGTACCACACAGGAATAGAAACTTTGGCTTTAAACTGGGCAACCCAGGCACCTTCTGAGTCTACGGAATTGTGAGAAATCGGGAAAAAAAAAAAAAACTCAAGCTACTGACACAGATTAAAACTAGCCAACTAAAAGTGTCAGCAGTTGTGATCACCGGGATTTTGCCTTCAGCACCTATAAGTTATTCAGGCCTTGGAGCTTAAGTTTTAGGATGTGAAACTCCTGACCACCAAGGAACAACTATAAAAGGATTTACATGACGAGAGCTGTAAACTTGCTTCTGCTGAGAGTTGCTCGCTTGCTTTTCCCCTTTGTATCTTTTGCGTGTTTACACGTCCTCTTCGCTCTCTTCCTTACCTTTTGAATAGTTTGCGGTACCAGAGCCCTTTTTTGTTGTCTGCGCAGTATATCTAACAAAAACTCCCAAATATAACAACCCGCAGAACTGGTACACCCGCAAGGAGAGCGGCGTGCCTGTTAATCCCACCTGGAGGTAACACCCACCCCGTTCCCCTGACGCGCCAGACTACACCCGCCCCGCCACGCCGCTGCCCGGCGCTGCCGCGGAAGGCGGGGCCGTGGCGCGGGACCCCGCCTCGCCCACGTGACGGGAGGCCGCGGCCTACCGCGTCGAACCGCTGGGCCCGGCGGGAGGGGCGGGCGCGCGCGGCGCGGCGCGGGCCGTTTGGCGGGAACTGGTTTCGGGAGAGGGCCCCGTGGAGGCCCGCGGTCTGCGGCGGGGAAGCCAGGGCCCCGCGGCCACGGGAGCGCCGCCGTCTCCGCCGACCCTCGCTGGCGCGTACGGTGGAGGCCTCTTCCGCCCGTTGTCAGGCGGAGGCTGCCCACGGACTCAGTCGGTGTGCTGCGTCCTGAGGAGAAGGTCGGGAGGGGTAAGGACGGCTCTGCCTTTGAGTTGGGCGTCGGTCTCACCTCTCCTGCCAGGATGCTGGTTGCCTGCGGCATGCAGCGATGTCACCAGGAAGCGCTAAAGAAGAACCGGGTCGTGCTGGCAAAACAGCTGGTTTTAAAAGAATTGCTGGAGCATTTGATAGAGAAGGACATCATCACGCTGGAGATGATGGAAATGATACAGGTATGCGCGTTATGCTCCGACTGCACTGTGAGCTTTGTTTGTAGTTAGCTCACTGTCGATGTTGGTAGTGGGAGTGTGGTAAAACTCCGTGTGTTACCGGCTTATCTTAATGTGATCGCATTGGGAGATTCCCTGGTGTTGACTAGGATACAATTAATTTTCTTCCTTATACATGGTACAGGGCTGTGCATTGGTTTTGTGCTGAGAACAGTGTTGATAACAGGAATGTTTTGGTTATTGCCAAGCAGTGCTTGTAGGCCTTTTCCACTTCTCCCCCTATGCAGCCAGTGAGTGACCTGGGGGTGCACAGGAAGCTGTGAGGGAACGTGGCCAGGACAGCTGACTCAAACTAGCCAAAGGGATGTGCCATACAGTAGAGTGGGTGTAGGTCAGCAGGTGGGGAGCAATTGCATTGTGCATATCTTGTCATTTTCCCTTGTGTTTTATTTATCTTCATTGTTATTGTTACATTCCTTGCCATTACAATTATGAATATAGTTCCTATTGCTCTTATTTTATTTACTTTTAGTTAGCAAAATGCACTTATCTCAATACACAAGTTTTACTCTTTTCCTCATTGTTCTCCCCGTCCCACTCAGGTAGAAAGGGGAGCGAGCGAGTGGCTGGGTGATGCTCAGTTGCTGTCTGGGATTAAGTCACAACAGGAGAACGTGCAAAGAAGTGTCGGGTTTGCTTGCAACACACAGAAGAACTGCAGCAAGCTGCTTTTGGCAATCTGAGTTTTGTCTGAGATTTGCCAAATCATTGGCTTGCACGCTGATACGTAGTTGCAGCAGGCTGTGCTTTGTGAGTCATGTGGTATCTTTCCCTCCTTTGTTGTCATATGGTGCGTCTTTTTCCATTTGTAGCAGCAGGAGTAATAAAAACAATACTGTAAGAGTAAATGAATATATTATAAACCAGCTTGTTGTGGCACCTTTCACTGAAAGAATTTGTACTTCACATCTGGTTTTTTTTGTAAACTGTATGAAGAACCTAACATAATCCAAGATTCTCACTTTCAGATGACAAATGCTCTTCATAGGCTTTTGTTATTTATCCTGAGGAGAGGGTGCTATGAAAAGAAGTCATTAGAAATAGTACAGAGTTACTCTCAAGGTATGGCAATACACTGAAGACTCTGCAGTATGGAGATACAGGTCTTCAGAAAGACAGCAAACTGTAAAGTGACTGACCATGCATGTGTGTTTTAAGACTCAAGCAATTTGAGGGACTTTTTAGTCCCTTGGTAAGACTGATGGTCCTGTCATAAGAACAGATGCTGAAAAATAGAATTATGAGCTATTTCCTGGGAACCAGTGCAGAAGGTATGAACCTGAGACTGACAAAGTTTTTGAAAGCAGTGAATAAATAAATTCTTGGTGAATTTTGACTCATTGTGTGTCAAAGATAATGTGACATTCCTCATGGGACCTTTCAAAGATACGTGTGCTAAGTTGTGGGAGATGCAGACAGATTTACCTGAAATAACTCCAGTCCCTAGTTAAAGAAGACAAAAATACAGGAATTCATTCAAAGAATGAATAAAAAACTGATTGCACTGGTTTTATCTGGGACAGTGTTAATTTCTGCATGGTAGCTTTTATGGGGCTATGTTTTGGATTTATAATGAAAACAATGTTGATAATTCAGACATGTTTTCATTACTGCTGAGCAGTGCTTGCACATCATGGCCTTTTCTGCTCCTCACACCACCCCACCAGTGAGTGGGCTGGGCATGCACAAGAAGTTGGGAGGGAACACCATATGATGTCACACTGAGCATGTTGAAGTGGGGGAAGAAAGAAAAAGGGGCAGAATATTCAGAGTGATAGTGTTTATCTTCCCAAATAACTGTTGTATGTGATGGATCCCTGCTGTCCTGGAGATGACTGAACATCTGCCGATGTGAGTAGTGAATGGATTCCTATTTTGCTTTACTTAGGTGCACAGATTTTGTTTTACTTATTAAACCGTTTTTATCTCAACCCATGATTTTTCTCACTTTTGCCCTTTCAATTCTGCCCCCATCCCACTGGGGAGTGAGTGACTGAGCAGTTGTGTGACCTTAGCAGCCCACAGGGATTAAATGATGACATTGCTGAGGTATAGGTGGTTAGTAAGGATGTTAAGTTGCTGACTGCAGTTAGTCTCTGAAGAGGAGAAGGGGAAGGAGAAGAAAAAGAGAAGAAAAGAAAAATGAAAGCACCCTCTCTAAGGTAGGATAATGGTAAAGAAAATAGTCTTTTCAGCAAAGTGTTAAAGTGAGACAGAGGGGAAGAAGACTAAGGGAATTTTCCTTTCCAAGTATAATTAAGTAAAAGGAAATGCAATAATATTTATTAGTGGATTATCGCTAGGGAGAAAGGTGTTAGGATGGGTAAGTCAGGTAAATAGTAATAGCTTAGTAAAAAAATTGTGCCAGATACAGCATGCACACATAACTAAGAGCTTAAGTGTATATAAATAACAATAGCAGCTTAAGCAAGAGAATAAAGTGGCTTGGACTGCTATTGCGGGGTACGAAGATTGAAACAGCAGCAAAAAAAGAAAAATGATAGGAGTAGGGGGAAGATATTCACAACTGGAATGGTGCAGCTAAATACGTGTTGTATTAGGAGATTGTTTGTTGAGGTCCAGATGGAGATACCTCAACAACCAACCTACCACCAACTGTTCCAGTGGCAACAGTCAGCAGGCACCAAGCAACAGGTGCTCAATGTGGGTGACTCACTGCCAAAAGGCACTGAGAGAAGCATTTGTCGATCAGACAAGGAGTCCTGAGAGGTGTGCTGTCTACTGGGAGCCAACATCCAAGATGTGGCTGAGAGATTGCCACGTCTCATCAGGAAGGTGGTCTGCTATCTCCTGCTCTTGCTCCATGTGGCTATGAATGATTGTCATGGGTTTGTGTGGAGCTCTTTCTGGTAATGAGGAAGGACCTGTAAAGGTGGCTTCTGTAAGAAGTTGCTCAGAACTTTCCCTGGCTCCGAGTCAGACTCACTTCTGTGGCTGAGCCACTTACACTGCTCCACAATCATTTTTTAAGAAGAAGCTGGAAAAGGAGGGTTCTTCCTGTTTCTTCTTTTTGTTTTTCCTTTTTTTTTCTGGCTGGTAGTGCTGCAAGGAGTTGGAGGAGAGAGAAATGACCATGCGGACCCTAAGGTCAGCAAGGAAAGAGAGGAGGAGGTGTGCTGGAGCAGAGACCCTCTGCATACTGTGGAGAGGCATGGTGAAGCACAGATCTGTTGGCAGTGTGTAGAGGACTCCATGCTAGGGGCAGTGACTATGCCCAGAGGAGGCCGTGAGTTTGTGGGAGGGCAGCATTGCAGCAGAAGGTGCCTGGAATGCTGCTGGCTGCAGAGGAGTCCCATGCTGGAGGAGATTGTGAGCAGAAGCTGTAGCTGTTGGGAACAACTCACACCAGAAAAGTTTGTTAAGGACTGTGTCCCATGGGAAGGACCTCCAATTGGATCAGAGGAAGAATGCAAGGAGCTATCCTCTGCTGAGAAGAGAGAACTGGCAGAGACTGTCTGTGAGAGACTGACCACATTCCCCATTCCCGAACCCCATATGCTGTTGAGGGGGGAGGAGGTAGAGATATCGTGAGCTGGGTCTGGGAAGAAAGGAGGGATAGGGGAGGGAGATTTTAAAGTGCTGGTTGTATTTTTCTCACCATCCTGCTCTATTTTTGCTTTTTATTCTATTTCTTGTAGGCAGTAGAATCATAGAATGGTAGGGCTTGGAAGGGACCTAGTCTAACCTCCCTGCCAAACCAGGTCTACCCAGGTCAGGTCACACAAGAACACATCCAGGCAGACCTCCAAGGAAGGAGACTCCACAACCTCTCTGGGCAGCCTGTGCCAGGGCTCCCTCACCTGAACAGTGAAATAGTTTTTCCTTATGTTTAAATGGAACTTTTTATGTTCCAGCTTCATCCCATTACCCCTTGTCTTGTCACCAGACACAACAGAAAAAAGAGATGCCCCAACCTCCTGACATCCACCATTTTTATACTTCTAAATATTAATAAGAACCCTCTCAGTCTTCTCTTCTCCAGACTAAACAGCCCCAGTTCCTGCAGCCTTTCCTCATAAGGAAGATATTCCAGTCCCCTGATCATCATGGTGGCCCTGTGCTGGACTCTCTCCAGAAGTGCCCTGTCCCTCTTAAGCTGAGAGCCCAGAACTGGACACAGGACTTTAGATGGGGCCTCACCAGGGCAGAGTAGAATGGGAGCAGAACCTTCCTCGACCTGCTGGCCACACTCTTCTTGATGCATCCCAGGATGCCATTGGCCTTCTTGACCATGAGGGCACATTGCTGGCTCATGGTAAGTTTATTAACACCCAGGACTCCGAGGTCTCTATCTGCAGAGCTGCTCTATAGCAAGTCAATCCCCAGCCTGTACTGGTGTGTGGGATTATTCCTGCCTAGGTGCAGTTTAGTGTCATCAGCAAAGTTGCTGAGGATATACTGTCCCCTCATCCAGATCGTTGATGAAGATGTTGAACAACATTAGCCTTAAAACTGATCCCTGTGAAACTGCACTGTCCACAGGCCTCCAATGTGATTCCATGCCATTGATCACCACACTCTGGATTTCTGTCATTCAGCCAGCTCTTGATCCACCTCACTGTCCACTCATCCAGCCCACTCTCCCTGAGCTTTCTGATGAGGCTGTGATGGGAGACGGTGTCAAAAGCCTTCCTGAAGTCAAGGTAGATGACATCTGCTTCTCTCTCCTCATCTAGCCAGCCAGTTATGCCCCCGTAGAAGACTCTCAGGTCGGTCAAACAGAATTTCCCCTTGGTGAATCTACATTGACTCCCTCTCATAACCATCTTTTCCTTCATATGTTTAGTGACAACATTCAGGATGAGTTGTTCCATCACCTTTCCAGGGATGGAGGTGAGGCTGACCTGCCTGTAGTTTCCTGGGTTGTTGTCCTTGCCCTTTTTGAAGACTGGAGTGACATTGGCCTTTCTCCAGTCCTCAGGAACCTCTCCTGTCCTCAGTGAATGTTCAAAAATGATGGAGAGCAGCTTAGCAACCACATCAGCCAGCTCCCTCAGCACTCTTGGAATATATCCCATCAGGACCCATTGACTTATGAGTGTTAAGTTTGGCCAACAAGTCTTTAACCTCTTCCACCCAGGGAAAGTCCTCTGCTGTCCAGGCCATCCTACTATCCTTATTGGACTGAGCTTCCTGAGGGCCGGCCTTGGCTGTAAAGACTGAAGCAAAGAAGGCATTCAGTAGTTCAGAATTTTCTGCCCTGTCTGTCACTAGGGCACCTCGTGTGATCATCAGCAGGCCCACATTCTCCCTAATCTTCTTTTCGCTGCTGATGTGCCTGAAAAACACCTTTTTTTTCCCCCATTTACTTAGCACAGTTAAGAAGTAGGCAGGAGGGGAGGACATTGTTAAGTTGATGAGCTTACAAGGAATATGAAGATTAAGTAAATAGTTCATAGGTGTACATTGTAGAAGAATGAATAAGTAAGAGCAGCTTCTTTTGATGTCTGAAGTAGGGAGAGGGAGTAGGAACTGTCAGGAGTTAATTTGAATTGGATCATTCAGAAAGAGATTAATTTGAGGTTTTTTTCAATTATATGCAGTTAAGAAAGAGTAAAAAAGAAAAGTTTACTATGTATGATGGTTTAGCCCTGGCTGGGTGCCAGCTACCCACTGAATGGTAGTATCACTCCCCTTCCTAAACTGGACAGGTGAGAGAGGGGAAAAAAAAATAACAAGCGATTTGTGTATCAAGATAAGAACAGGGAGATCACTTAGCAATTAGTGTCACGAGGAAAACAGAGTCAACTTGGGGAGAAAAAGGTTTGCTTTATTAATTAACTATTAAGAACAGGGAGATGAGAAATAAAAACAAATCTTAAACACCTCCCCCCCCCCAACCCCCCGGGACTCTTCTTCCTTCCACCCTAGTGGCACAGGGGATGGGGGTTGCGGTCAGTTCATTACAGACAGACTTTGCTGCTGCATCTTCTCAGGGAGAGGCCTCCTCACACTTCCCACTGCTACACTGTGGGGTCCCTCCCATGGGAAACAGTCTCTCATGAACTTCTCCAGCATGGGTCCTTCCCATGGGCTGCAGCTCCTCACAAACTGCTCCAGCATGGGGCCTCTCACAGGGGCAGCTCTTCACACCCTGCCCCGATATGGGTCATCTACCAGGAGAACTGTCCTTCAGGAACAGACTGCTTCAGTGTGAGTCCCTTACAGGACTGCAAACCTGCTCTGTGGCATGGGCTCCTCTCTCCCCATGGACTCCCAGGTCCTGCCAGGAACTTGTTCCAGGGTGAGCTTCCCACAGAGTCACAGCCTCCTTCAGGCATCCACCCACTCCACCGTGGGGTCCTCCATGGGCTACGAGTGGATCTCTGCTCCCCAGTGGCCTCAATGAACTGTAGAGGGACAGCTGCCTCAGCATGGTCTTCACCACAGGGGAGTCTTTCTTCCAGGATCTAAGCACTGTCCTCCCCCTCTTTCTCCGCTGACCTTGATGTTTGCGGAGATGTTTTCATTCTCACTCCCTGTTGCTGCTGCAGTTTAGCAACTGCCCAGCAACTTCTTCCCTTTCTTAAATACGTTATTCACATAGGCATTACCTCAGTTACTAATTGGCCAGGCCTTGGTCAGCTGCGGGGTCTATCTTAGAATTGACTCACGTTAGCCCTGTCAGCCACAGGGGAAGCTTCTGGTGGATATTTGTTTAAAGAAACCACCCCTGTAGCTGCCCCACTACCAAAAACTTTGCCCAGGCAAAACCACTACACTATGTAGCAAAGGTGATGTAAATATAATATATAGATGAAAGCCAAGAGGAGAGGGATTTTAAACAGCAAAAATCATAGTGGAACTGAAGTGGGACACTTGAAACAGCCTTTTTTAAGATTAAGTCCAAAAATCCACTCCATTACTGCCTTCTTGTCAGAGCATGAGATTTCTTCTGGAGCTCTGAGGTGGACCTTCTGCAGATATGATAGCAAGAGCTTTTTTTTTTTCATAGTTTTTTAAACAGTTTGAATACTCTGTACTGTAATCAAAGAGTATCTGATGGTGTAGATATAGAGACTTAAATGCTCTGTGTTGGTCACAAGACATTAATGAAGGGATTGATGGCTTTGGTAAAGTGACATGAATTTGATTAGGATGTTTGTCAAGTACGTATGCTCTCTCTACAGATTCTGCATGCATGTTCAGGCTCAGTAAGATGACTAATACAATGGATTTGGACAGGGACTCAGTTTATCATGAAATCACAAAATTATCAGACTCTGAGGGCATAAAAATAAAGTAAGGATGTATTAGAGATTGAAAGAAACCTGTCTTACAAAGTCTTACTTTTGAATGCTCACCAAACATTAGTTAGTATAACCTAAATGTAGTGATATTGTGGAAGTTATATGAGAAGGTACTTTGGGTATTTGAGGAAGCATTAAGGAAGAAATCTGCCAGAAGCTCAAAATGCTAGGAGCATTATGGAAATCTCTTAACTTTTCAGTAAAGGTCCAATTCTTGAGGTCTGCTTGTGTTCTTAATGATATTTGTGGCTTATTCATATGAAGAGATAAAGTGATGAAGATTAACGATCCTAAGCTTGTCACAAACAATGACAGGTCTGCTAGAAAGGAAGAAACAATTAATAGGTACTTTAGACTATCACCTGTCAATTCACTTTGTTGGGTAAAATAAAATTCAATGGAATTAGAGCAAGACACAAGTATATGGAGCTGGTTGTCTTCTATGGCCTAATGGAGAAGTTTATGAGGAGAAAGGGGCAAGTATTTTTATACTTAGAGAAAAGCAAGGATGAGATATTACTGAATGCACTTCCAGTAAACAATGTTCTGAAAGTTGAAGAGGCCATTTATGAGGAGTGTGAAAGAATGTGACTTGTTTACTATAGCAAATTGAGACCAATTTATAGAAAGAAGATTTGTAAATAAGAAAAAGGATGAGAACACTGAAGTCAAGAGATGTTGTTGATACAACAATAAATGTTAGACAGTTATGCATGCACATAAGTCTGAAATTTCAGAGTATGTTCGTAAGCACTGGCTCAACAAGAGTTTCCAATATCTTTCCCAACAATGTGATGGGACAAAAGACAAACTGTTTTTAATGCCAAGCTTGATTAATTTGCATTTATAAAGTAAATTTATTTTTAAAAAATTATGAAACAAACCAGATGATGTGTACATCCTCTGCTACAGAAGATTGCACATGTGGCTTGAGGCTTTTTTCTGACTTTCTTGTAATTGCAAATATAGCGCATAGGCCTTGATTCTATGTAACTTGCCAACCATTTTTTATTATGCACCAAAAGAAGAGATCTTGGATTTAAGTGGTAATTCAAAGGATACAGGATGAATTCCATGCAACTGACAAAATTTATTTTTGAGAATATTTTAGTACGTGATGTTTTGGTGTGTTTTAGATTTCGTAGGGAAGCATGTTATTGTATTAATTATATCATTTGTTGTCAAATGCCATGTTAGTAATCTAACAGAACTTCTTGAGAATATTTTACAGATGCATAAATTTTGGTTTTGATTGTTACTTTTTCTCATATAGTACTAAATATTACTTCGTTGATCTAAATGTTAAAGTCTACACATATATAGTATCTTTTTTTTCAGAATTGACTACATATAATAAGTGTTCTACTTAATGGTTTCTGAGGGATTTGTGTATTTGTACTTAAGACCATAAAATATTGGGTGGTAGCTGAAGCATGTTTTGGATTTTGTGTATTCAGTGAGGGGAAGTAGATACTAATCCAACAGTACCCAGAAGGAAAAGTTTAGAGAGAAGAGGGAGTAATAGTATGTGTAGTACTGTATGAATTGTTGGCTTGTTATGTTGCCATATACTCTCCTCCTTTAGCTGATAGGAAAAGTCTGAGTGGGAGTGAAATCCACTAGGAAAAGCTATAAAAGTGGCTCTCGCACAGCTAAGAATAGTACTGAAACATTTGTATGAAGTGGAAAAAAAATCAGTTCTGAAGATGCATTCAAAATCAGTTGTGATAGAATGTTATGTTGAGCGTGGGTTTTGGTGCTTTTTTTCCCTCTTGATGTAGGCCAAGTCTGGGAGCTTCAGTCAAAATGTGGAATTCCTCAATTTGCTGCCCAAGAGAGGCCCTAATGCATTCTCAGCCTTCTGTGAAGCTCTAAGAGAAACCAAACAGCAGCATCTGGAGGCAGTGATCTTGAAGACAACATCCAACTTGAGCCATGGGATTGCAAGGGTATAACAATTTAAAAAAGATGGATGGTCGGACTGCATTTCAGATTGGGTTTTGGGCACAAAGCAGCCTTTTCAAATGGGGAAAAGAAATCAAAATTGTTTACAAAGGAGAGGCTGGGTTTCTGTTGCAAGTTGAAAGTTGTAGTAGCCTTAGTAAAAGCAGAGGGAAAGAAATTTAGAAGCAGTATTTTCACACAGAATCATAAGATGGTAGAGATTTGAAGGGATTCCTGAAGGTCATCTGCCTGAGTCGTCTCTAGGCTGAGCAGGCCCAGTTCTCTCAGCTTTTCCTCCTAGGAGAGATGTTTCAGTTCCATCAGCATCTTTGTGGCCTGTTGTTGGCCTCTCTCCAGTACCTCCCTATCTCCCATGCTCAGAGTAGCCCAGAACTGGACACAAGCTCCATATGCAACCTTCCTAGAGCTGAGTAGAGGGGAAAAATCAATTTCCTTGACCTACTGGCAACATTCCTTCTAATGCAGCTCAGGAGACTATTTAGCCGCCTTTGTGTCAAAGGCACACTGTTAGCTTATGTTCAACTTAGTGTCCACCAGGTCCCCCAGGACGTTGTCTTTCAAGTTGCTTCTCAACTGGGTGGCCCCCAGCATATATGAATACATGGGGTTGCTCTTCCCCAGGTGCAGGACTTTGCACATCTCCTTGTTGAACTGCGCAAAGTTCCTGGATATTCTTGTATCCAATATGTTCTAATGGATTTGTCATTAAGAGCCTAAAAGCTGCAAAGAAAATATTTTCTTTGAAATATTGTAATTTAGAGTTCAATGACTCAGAGTAGAAAGCTACTAAAAGTCTTGTCTGTTGAGGAGAGAGGGACTTTGTTATATTTATTTCTATTTTCACTATCTACAATTGTTAGCATTGGACTGAAGGAAGATTTTAGCAAAGTTTCAGTATTCTTAGTACATTGATAAGGATGGAAACCTGCAGTAAACATGTTTTATATGAAGGATGGCTAGATATTTTGAACAGAGATGTTCCCTTAGACTATGTTTTTTATTGTTTGTTTTCAGTTGTGTTTTTACAAACAGGGAAATCTTGAAAGCGAACAAAAAGGAAAATGAGGAGGATATGATGACCTCAGTGTAAGGTTTCCAAACTGGGATTTGAGTAGAAGTAGAAAGGGAAATAGAAGGGAGGGAACTGTTCATTGACAGAAAATTCTGCTGCTTGTCTTGTCATGACAAGAGATGTTTTGTTAATGTATTGCCATGACAGCACGTCTTGCTGATGATGTTTCATTTATATCTGAAATACTATTTTTTAAGTCATACATACATGTATGTATATATATATTTGTTCCATGATACCTACAGGCTTGTACCATAGAGAAAAAAATAGCTATTTTATGCTGCTCTTTTTCATGGATTTATTTGATGTCTTGTAGCTTGAACACTGTTACAGATCAGATCTTCCATTCTCTGCCAGTGAGTTATGTAACTCAAAGAGACCGCGATGGATTGGTGAGTCACACATGACACCATGAATACTTGATTGGCTGTCTGGTTGATTGCTGTTAATTTCTTCATAATCTCTTAATTAAATTCTACAAATAAGCTTGCCACTGCTTTGCTCATCCCAGAAATACAAACTTAACAGTTAGCTGACTATATTATGATCAGATGCAGGAGGTAGAATTAGGCCAGAAAATAGAAGTGAAATAACATATTGAAAGAGAGAACCCAATCATTTTCTATTCAACTTCAGTTATTATTACAGGAAATTTTGTTCCTAAGTAGCATTTGTAAGTAGATTTTTTCAAAATTACAGATTTTTTTCTCAAAGGATTTCTTCAATGTTTAAGATTTGTTTAATTATTTTGTAATTAATTTGTTTAATAGAGTTTAATTAAACTAAAACTGTGAAAAAAATACTGGTTTTGGGCAGTATTCCTTGACTTAACCTTCCTTCTTAGCAAATAAGTTTAAGTACAAGGCCTTTTATATGTTACAGGGGCCCAACACAGATTTCTGTAGCTTTTGTTAAGTGCAGCAAGTTAGCTTTTATTTAGCAATCATTTGTGACTTAGACCAGGAAACTAGTTGTTGGAATGAGTGTCCTTGCTATTTTTTGTGTTGCCTCTGGTAATGCTTGGAGTACTCATGTTCCCTAACCACAGCGGTAACTGTGTGCTGGTTACTAGGAGCTCTCTGTGTGAGAGATAAGTATGTCATCCATCTCCTTTTTTTTTTTTGTGCAAAGATTTTAGGGTTAGGTTGTTTTGGTTTTAGAGCATATATTTCTTCAACCAGGATAGCCATACCTCAAAAGTCTGAAAAAGTATTTCAAAGGAGATAATGAATGTCGTTAGCTCTGTTTCTTCAGGACAGAGGAATCCCTGTTTGTCTGCAAATAACAAAGAGTTGATTATCATTCCTTTTATCTGCTGTTATCCAGAAGAAAGGATTGTTCAGAGACAGATAAACAATAAAAGACATTGCACTTTATGGATATTAGAAGTGTATAGTTTGATCACTTATGCATGTGTTCAGCAAAAAATAAACAATTGCATCCAGTGTGCATGGGAGGCCTTTTATGAAAGGCAAAGAGCTATTCTATTTGAATATTTCTACAATGCGTTATCAGCCTAACTGAAAAAAATAGTATACTGTACAAAATGACAGAAAGCACACAACGCTAATTTTAGATAAGATTTCTGTTTTCATACTCTATATAACCGAATTTACTAGTCCTCAGATAAGGCTAACTCACAAGACAAAAAAAAAGTTGATGATTAAAATGATAAAAAAATAAGTATAATATTCCAGTACTTTTGCTTGTTTCCACTACATTTCATTGTGTGTCTGTAGTCTCCAATAAAGCAAAATTTTTAGTCATGGATAGCATAATATAGGAACATACCTAAGACCATGCAGTTAGAATTTGCAAGTTAGTACCTTTAATGCAGAGGCTTTGTAGCTGGAATTTTTAATTGATCTGTTTGTTTTGTGCAGAACCAATGGAACATTCCTTGGATAATGGAGATGGTCCCCCAGTGCCTCCAGTGAAATACTGCACTCCTGAATTTTATCGTGATCATCAGCACTTGGTAAGTGGTTGGCAGAGAAAATCTCCTTAAGATATGAAAGTTGTGAGGTGTTTGGATAAATCAGCTGAACGTGTGCTGCTTAAAACTGAGTCAAAACACGTTTCACTGGGATGTAGATCAGCATTGTGCTTCTTGTGTATCTGAAAGGTGTTACCAGTCATATTCAATTTGATGTAGTTCTCATTTACAAGTGTCAAAAAAATTGAGAAGTTCCATAATTCTATACAAGTCTCTGCCTGTTTTTGTGCATGAACAGCTTCATGAAATGTTTATTCTCTTGTTCTGTGCAAGCTGTCAGTACTATTGCCACTGTAAGAAATTAGAACTGTGTTTTATCCAGTAGTCACAGTCTTGGCTGTTTTAATTGCCAGCCGTACTTGCAAGACCTTCTCTTTAGGCTCAAGAACTAGATGCAGATTCTGTGCTGGTTATTATAACCTGAATTTCTAATCTTCCACAGCGTTTGAAGTTATGTAGGTAGTCTCATTATTTTTTGTTTATTTGGTTTGTAAAGCAAAGATTGTGGTGAGTTTGGCTTAAGGAAGAAAATAATTTTGTGTAGTGGGACAAGCACTTTGTTGGGGTTACACAATGTACTAGCACCTAACTCTTCTGACACAGGGTCTGTATAGAGCAAAACATATTGTTGTGGTTTTGCCCAGCCAGCAATGAAGTACCACAACAGTCTCTCACTCACTGACCCCCGTTCACCCCCACACTCTTAGGATAGCGGAGGCCCCAGCAAAATGGGAGGAAAACAGATAACTAAGGATGTTGTGGATGGAGACAAGGGCAGGGAGGGCTCACTGACAATTATGGTTCCGGGCAAAACACTCCAGTACTCAACTTAGAGAGGAAAGTAAGGAAAGTTTATTCTACTACCTACAAGAAACAGAACAGAAGAAAACAACAGGGCAGGATGATGAGAAAATTACAACCAGCACTTTAAGATCTCCCTCCCCCATCCCTTCGTTCTCCCCGGGCCCAGCTCACTGCTCCAGATAGCTCTACCTTCTTCCCCCTCAATGGCTCGGAGGGGCAGGGAACGGGGGATGTGGTCACTCTCTCACAGATGGGCTCTGCTGCTTCTCTCTGCTCAGAGGAGGATGACTCCTTGCATTCTTCCCCTGCTCCAATACAGGATTCCTCCTATGGCACAAACTTCTCCCTTAACAAATTTCTCTGGTGTGGGTTCTTCTCCCAACAGTTACAGCTTCTGCAAAACAGGGTCCCTTCCATGGGATATGGCCTCTTCTAGGCGTAGTCACTGCCCCTGGCATGGGATCTTTTACAAAGTGCAAACGAATCTCAGCTTCACCAGTCCTCTCCACAGGATGCAGGGGAGTGTCTGCTCCAGCACACCTCCTCCTCTCTTCCCTCACTGACCGTGGGATCTGCATGGTTGCTTCTCTCTCTTTTTCAACTCCTTACACCACCACAAGCCAGAAAAGAACAGAGCAAGAAGGAACAGGAAGAACCTTCCTCTTCCATTTTCTTCTTAAAAAGTGATCATGGAGGTGCCTAATTGGCTCAGCCCCAGAAGTGGGTCTGGCTCAGAGCTGGGGAAAGTTTGGAGCAACTTCTTACAGGAGCTGTCTTTACAACCCCTTTCCCATTACCAGAAACGGCTTCAGGTCAAACCACAACAGAGTTGATTTGTTGTTAGAGTTGGAGGGAAAGAGAGGGAACGTAGTTTGGACACCTCTCTTAAATTAGTTCTTTCCTTGTTAACATTTTTTTGCCATCCACATTAACTTTCAGTATCAGTGACTTGACAGTTGCTTGTTACAGTTGCACTCACATGCTATTTTACTTCTCTACCTGCTCTCAACAGCAATTAGGAAATGTTAGCTAAATTTTACATAGTATTGACCTAAGGGCTTTGATGGGGATGATGGAAATATATGGGGCTGTGCTAGGGTGATGATGAGGAAGGGAAAAAAGTTAGGAAGACTTAATTCACAGTTCAAAATGGATAAGCTGTGTTTGTTTTAAAATGAGAAACAAGGCAAGCTAGTATAATATCTTAATAGTAGTGTTGTAGGATCATCAGTTGTGAAGTCTTTGGGACTCTTTGCAATACAAACATTCATTTTATTTATTTAAAAAAACCCTAACCACTTCAGAATTTAGACTTCTACTGTTTTTGTGCCTTCTCGATCAAGAAATCCTATATGTTTTGTCAAGTTGGTAGGTAGGGATTGTGTTCTACTAAGTATTCTGTTATTTCCTTGTGTAGTCTTAATTTATAAATTTGAAATCTTCTTCTCAGGCATATAAACTGACATCAGAGCCCCGAGGCTTAGCTCTTGTTCTAAGCAATGTCCATTTCAGCAGTGAGAAGGATCTGGAGTATCGCGCAGGGGGAGATGTAGACTGTACTTCCCTGGAGATGCTTTTCAAGCATCTTGGTTACCAAGTGACTATCTTTCAAGACCAAACTGCACAGGTAAGGGGGATGGATTCCAGTACTTGCCAACCAGTATGGATGAGAGTTTGCAACTGTTATGTAAATGTCTTAAGAGATTTCCTTTGCTATAACTTAAACTTGAACAAGACGATGTGAATGGTCCCATATGAAGACAAGACTAAATGGGATGATGTCTGTTCACATACTGACAAATATGAAGAAGCTTGGAAAGCAAAGGACTTTAGAATAGAAAGTAGGATCACAATGGGTACTATTCTAGTCTGACTCTTGTGCAAGGGGCAGGAATTTTTAGACTACATCTAGCACATATGTTAAAACTACAAATAAATAAAGTCTTAAGTTTGCTTTAGATACAGCTTTCTAAGTGTTCTTCTGTCCTAAAAGTTAAACTTTGCAAGTATTTGCTCTAGTCTTTGGAAGTATAAGTGATGTTTTTGTGTCCCTACGCAGGTGGAGTCAATTGACATCCTGTTCATCAGTCTTCCAGTATCTATGCAGTTTTTCAGTCTTTACTTTGCTAGAGAATTGCCTTTGCTTCACTTAAGAAAATTGGTAATGTTCCATGAGTGACTCAATCATGCCTTTCTTTTTCCCTAGGAATTGTCCTCTCCTACTCATTTCACAGAATCACAGAATCTTAAGGGTTGGAAGGGACCTCAAAAGATCATCTAGTCCATCCTTCCAGAGCAGGACTACCTAGAGTAGGTCACACAGGAACTCGTCCAGGTGGATTTTGAATGTCCCTAGAGAAGGATGTCCATAGAGGAGACTCAACAACCCATCTGAGAAGCTTGTTCCAGTGCTCCCTCACCCTCATAGTGAAGAAATTCTTCCTTGTATTTCTTTGGAACCTCTTGTGTCCCAGCTTATACCCACTGCCCCTTGTCCTGTCATTGGACATCACTGAGAACAGCCTGGTTTCATCCTCCTGACACCCACCCTTTACATAGTTGTAAACGTTAATGAGGTCACCTCTCAGTCTCCTCTTCTCCAAGCTGAAGAGCGCCAGCTCCCTCTGCCTTTCACCATAAGGGGGATGCTCCCCTCCCTTAATCATCTTTGTGACCCTGCGCTGAACTCTCTCCAGCTCCCTGTCTTTCTTGAACTGAGGGGCACAGAACTGGACACAATATTCCAGATGTGGTCTCACAAGGGCAGAGAACAGGGGGAGGAGAACCTCTGTCGACCTACTAACCACACATTTTCTAATACACCCCATGATACCATTTTGGCCTTCTTGGCCATGAGGGCACATTGCTGGTTCATGGAGTCATCCTGCTGTCCACCAGGACCCCCAGGTCCCTTTCCCCTACTCTCTAGCAGTTCATTCCCCAGCCTGTACTGGTACATGGGATTTTTCTTTCCCAGATGCAAGACTCTACACTTGCTCTCATTGAATTTCATTAGATTTCTCTCTGCCCAACTCTCCGGCCTGTCCAGGTCTCACTGAATGGCAGCACAGCCTTCTGGCATGTCAGCTACTCCCCCTAGTTTAGTATCCTCAGTAAACTTACTGACAGTGCCCTCTGATCCCTCATCAAGATCATTAATGAATATATTGAGTAGTACTGGTCCCAGCATCGACCCCTGAGGGACTCCACTAGATAAAGGCCTTCAACTAGACCCTGCCCCATTGATCACAACTCTCTGCCTTCTTCCCTTCAACAAGCTGACTATCCACCTCACTACCTGATTATCCAGCCCTCACCTTCTCAGTTTTGCTGCAAGGAATTTGTTCTTCCTTTTAAATCTCAGTGAAACCAAGTAGTACTGAAACTGTTAGAGTGTTTATTCAAGAAGGCAGATTTTGCAACACTGTAGTAAGACTTTTGCATCTGATGTGTCAGATTTGGTAATCAACTAAACATGAGCCAGCAATGTGCCCTTGTGGCCACAAAGGCTGATGTCAGAAGAAGAGTATGGCCAGCAGGTCAAGGGAGGTTCTCCTCCTGCTCTACTCTGCCCTGGTGACGCCTCATCTGGAGCACTGTGTCCAGTTCTGGGCTCTCCAGCTCAAGGGGGACATGGAACTTCTGTAGAGAGCCCAGCACAGGACTACCAATATGATCAGGCGACTGGAGAAAAGGCTGTGGCTGTTTAGTTTAGAGAAGAAGAAGGGCTGCAGGGGATCTCATTGATATTTACAAATACCTAAATGGTGGATATCAGGAGGTTGGGGCAACCCTTTTTTCTGTTGTGTCTAGTGACAGGACAAGGGGTAATGGGAAGAAGCTGGAACACAAGAAGTTCCATTTAAACCTAAGAAAAAACTATTTTACTGTTCAGGTGGGGGAGCCCTGGCACAGGCTGCCCAGGGAGGTTGTGGAGTCTCCTTCTCTGGAGGTCTTCAAAACACACCTGGACACATTTCTATTCAACCTGATCTAGGTGGCCCTGCTTGAGCAGTGGGGTTGGACTATATAATCTCTAAAAGGTCTCTTCCAACCCCTACTCTTCTACGATTCTATGATTTTGAGAGGTTTTCCACTTTAAGTTGTTGTTTTGATCACTAGTGTTTGAATGCTGAAGTACCAAATTATGTATCTGTTAAGTTGCTCCAATATGCCAGCAAGACTCAAGTGTCAGTATTAAACCTCTATAAAGTATTAGTTGGTTTCTTCTCTGCTGAATCCATATGTACCAACTCAAGATACTTGATACATCTCTCCTGTTGGCCAAAGTGATTTGTACTTGATAGTGTTATACTTTAGACTGAATATTGCAAAAAATAACATTTTGCTGCTTTTTTAATGGCACGTGTGTCTTTTGCCCTGTAAATTTGATGTTCTATAGGGTTTATTTTGTAACAGGAGGACCATTTGGTTTTTTTTCCTGTACATTTACCCACTTTCTTTGTGCAAGTCTGGAAAACTTTTTTTTTCTATGTTCTAGGAGATGCACAATGCTCTTGAGAGGTTCTCTAAGCTGCCAGATCATCGCAATGTGGATTCCTGCATAGTAGCTTTACTTTCCCATGGTGTGGAAGGTGGAGTTTACGGCAGCGATGGCAAACTGCTACAGGTATATTTGCTGTGTCCTGATGTGGCATTGTAGGTTATCTCTTGGAAAGTAGCAATGGAAGGAGGGAAAAAAAAAGTAACTGAGAATTCAAGTTTCTTAAAAAGGAAAAAAATAAGAGCTTGTGGGAAGAAAAGGGCAGGGAACTGTCTATAGGCTATTTGCAAGAAAAAGAATGGCATAGAAGTAGGGCAAGTAGGGAAAGCTATTTCATTCTCCCAGCAAAAATACTAAGTAATGTGCATGAACTCGGACTAGTAGGAGGTGGGGGAAAGGGTGTGGAAGGGATGTGTTTGTCACACAGTGAGTTTGGAGAGAAAGGAAAAAATATTAAGGCAGGTGAGGTAATAACCAAAATAGAGGAAAGCAAGGTGAGATTGGATTTGGCTCAAAGAAGAACATGATGAAGAATATTTATCTTCTTTCTTCTCAGTTGCAGGAAGCTTTCCGGCTATTTGATAATGCAAACTGTCCAAATCTCCAAAATAAGCCCAAAATGTTCTTTATTCAGGCCTGCCGGGGAGGTGAGTGCCCAAATACCACATATTTGGCATGCCGTTAAAAGTCATTTGACGCACATACACACTCTCACATTCAACTTGCTGTCAACTCTCCTCTTTGCTTCTCTCAGGTGTAAGTGGGACCCATATTCACCTCCCTCTGCCCTGCTGCTGCCACTGCATCTGTTGCTCTGTAAGTGTCTTTTGCTCTGCATGAGGTGTATGCATTGATGTGCAGACCCCAGAGCACCCTAGTGATATACAGCTCTATCATATTCCACCCGTATGTTGAGGCTTTCTCACGCTATGCCTGCAGTAGGGGGAGTGGGGCATACGATGAATCAAACTGCAACACAGCATGGTACACATGCAGCACATTAGCACTGGAGACATGTCTGAGATCCTTTATTTCTCTTGATCCTGGATGTATTGTGTCTGTGTTGTCATCTCTTAAGATATCAAAGTGGCTTCAAGTCCTTTTCCTTTTTTTCCTTTACACTGTTTTCAACCTCCAAATGACCTTTCCTTACACCCTTTTCCATATGTTACTGTAGAATTCTTACTACTGTACAGGAGTCTTTTCTTGATTTTTGTTCTTTTTTTTTTTTAATACTGCCATCCATTTTCCTCTTTGTAGCTAAACACATTCACGACCTTTCAGATCTGCTAATAACCAAATTTTTCCCTAAAGTGTTTGGACTTTCTGTGATTGCTGCGAAACGGCAGATGCTCCAAGGAGAAGTTCTGCCATAGAAGGCTTTAGTTTTTTCCCTTGTGATAGAGAAGTTTTTCTAGTGTATATGCTTTTGCCTCTTTTTATTTCCCTTGTTCCTTGAATTGTCTCTCTTCTTTTTAATTTTTAGCAGATCTTTATAATATGTCCTCTGGCCAAGAGGATGTGTCATTCACCTGTTACCTAGTGGTGTTTAATCCCAATGCAGAGAAAAACCGAAAGTCTACATGAAGTATTTTGTTGATCAAAAATGTTTGATCCCTCTAAGCATTTGGAAATATTGTAATGTTCATACGCAATTAATGTTCATGCAACTAACGTAAATATGCAGACTCAGAACAATGTGGAAATAAGTGTAATAAGCCAGAATTTGCAGCTAACATGATTACATAATTAGATTTATTTGAATCTAATGTCAGCATAATGGATCAGTTCCTATGAACAAATTTGGCTTGACCTTCTTATTTCCAAAAAGATTTCAGTTAAAAAGTAGTAAGCTTGCTATGCAAAATTCTGGGATACTGCAGTAGGCAAAGGATTGAGAGGTGAAAACAGGGCCTGATTTCTTGGGAAGAGTATAGGAACTTTGCCGGAGCTTGCAGGAGTGCAACCAGGAAGGCTAAAGCCTTTCTAGAATTAAACCTAGCAAGGAAAGTTAAGGAAAATAAGAAGGGGTTTTTCAGGTCATCAACAGCAGAAGGATGATCAGGGCAATGTAGGCCTGCTGCTGAACACAGACGGTTCCCTGGTGACAGAGTATGCAGAGAAGGCCAAACTACTGAATGTCATCTTTGCTTCAGTCTTTACAGCCAAGGACGGCCCTTGGGAAGCTCAGTCCAGCAAGGATAGTAGGACAGTCTGGACAATAGACGACTTGCCCTTGGTGGAAGAGGAAGAGGTTAAAGACTTGTTGGCCAAGCTTAAGGCTCATAAGTCAATGGGTCCTGATGGGATGCATCCAAGAGTGCTGAGGGAACTGGCTGATGTGGTTGCTAAGCCTCTCCATCATTTTCAAATAATCATGAAGGGCAGGCGAGGTGCCTGAGGACTGGAGAAAGGTCAATGTCACCCAGTCCTGGATTATTGGACAGTGAGGTGGATTGAGAACTGGCTGAATGCCAGAGCCCAGAGGGTGGTGATCCATACCACAGAATCAAGTGGGAGGCCTGTGGCCAGTGGAGTTCCACAGGTATGGGTTCTGGGGCCAGTCTTGTTCAACATCTTCATCAACGACCTGGATGAGGGGACAGAGTGTACCCTCAGCAAGTTCACTGATGACACCAAACAGGGAGGACTGGCTGATTCCCCAGAAGGCTGTGCTGCCATTCAGCAGGATCTCAACGAGCTTGAGAGTTGGGCAGAGAGGAACCTCGTGAGGTTCAACAAGGACAAGTGCAGAGTCCTGGACCTCAGGAGGAATAACCCCATGCACCAGTACAGGCTGGGGATTGACCTGCTGGAGAGCAGCTCTGCAGAGAGAGACCTGGGAGTCCTGGTTGATAATAAACTAACCATGAGCCAGCAATGTGTCCTTGTGGCTAAGAAGGCCAGTGGCATCCTGGGATGCATCAAGAAGAGTGTGGCCAGCAGGTCAAGGGAGATTCTGCTCCTCCTCTACTCTGCCCTGATGAGGCATCATCTGGAGTCCTGTGTCCAGTTCTGGACTCCCCAGCTCAAGAGGGACAGGGAACTTCTGGAGAGAGTCCAGCACAGGGCCACCAGGATGATCAGGGGACTGGAATATCTTCCTTATGAGGAAAGGCTGCGGGAACTGGGGCTGTTTAGAGACGAGAAGACTGAGGGGGGATGTTATTAATATTTACATGTATATAAATGATGGGTGTCAGGAGGTTGGGACATCCCTTTTTTTGATGATATCTGGCAAGAGGACAAGGGGTAATGAGATGAAGCTGGAACACAAAAAGTTCCACTTAAATATAAGAAAAATCTATTTCCCTGTTCAGGTGAGGGAGCCCTGGCACAGGCTGCTCAGGGAGGGTGTGGAGTCTCCTTCCTTGGAGGTCTTCAAGACCCGCCTCGACGTGTTCCTATGTGACCTGATCTAGATGGACCTGCTTCTGCAGGGGGTTTGGACTAGATGATCTATAGAGGTCCCTTCCAACCCTACCATTCTATGATTCTAAGTGGCCAGGGTTGGAAATGGGATATGGCAGCACTCTTTTTTTTTTTTTTTTTTAACCAATCAACAGCATTTTAAACTGGCCCATGAAACTGTGTTATCAGTCTCCTAGCAGAACCCCTAAGTAACAACTGAGTTTATTTTCAAGCTCTGAATAAAGTTGTCTGACAGTAGAATTTAATGATATAAGAAACATTTAATATTTTATCTGTCTGTCAGTACAGTATGAATTGGGAGAATTTTGGTAGTATAGCTCAGGATATTTGACAACAGGGAAAATTCATATGGAATTACTTGCTAAGTTCAGAGATGACTGATAACATGATTCAAAAAAAGAGGAAGCAGGTCGTCCCCAGAAGTGAATTATCATGTATATGCACAGCACACATGTAAGTTGTTTCGCCTATGTGCACAGCAGCAGCAGAAGAAAAGGTAACATTTAAGTTGCACCAAGGAAAATTTCAGCTATATATAAGGAAAAATTAGTTTTCTCCTTTGAGGATGGTTCAGTACTATGAAGTGCCAAGAGAAGCCAAGTAATCTCCATTCTTGGAGTTCTTCAGAAGTATGGACAAGACTTTGAGCAATCTGTTATAGCTTTGCAGTTGTCCATTTTGTACGTGATGGTTGACCTAAATGAGACTTTTCCATCCTAATTTATTATATGATTTTACTTGCTGCATGGTAGAACAACCGTGGCATGAAATGTTCAAAAGCTCAAAGTTCTTAATTTCAGTATAAAATGTAAGAGCTTTGACTTCTACAGTATGTCACACCATAAACATGTTGAAAAAATTCTCTTGGCATATGTGAGAGCACTCTGAAAATCACAGAGAGTTTATAGCATCAAGCAAGTCTTGCCCTGAAAGTTTATTTCAGGTGTTCTACAATAGGATAATTCAGTCAGGTGAAAAATATAAGATATGAGGACAGCTCTAGCAGAGGAAGGCACTATTTTGCAAACAGTAATGCATTATCTATATAATAATCATGCCTCACAGAAAGGATTCAGTTCCTGGACTTTACAGCACAATTAACTTCATAATTGGCTTTATTAATTTTAACCCAAAACCCCACCTTTCTTTATACTCTCAGTCAACCCAGTCTCTCAAAAGCAGTAATACTTGGATACATATAGATCCAGTTCATGTCCATGAATTACATATGAAATCAAGGCAGAGAAGTGAAAGGATTGCTGTTAAAATGGATGGACAGAGTTTTTTGACAGCTGAGGCCAAAGAGCACATAGGTAAAGATACATGCCTTGCCTGGTTTGGGTCAACAATTTTAACAGTCTGCAGCAATGACGTGTTATTCAAACAAGTTTAATGCAAACAGAAGGACAGGGTTCACCTGCAAAGTTTTTGTGTTATGTGTGTAACCACAAGTTTCCAAACTGGCACTGATAAAAAGATTCACAGGATAGAGGAAAGGAGGTCAGATCTAGAGGGATGCAGTGCAGGATGAGGACCACAGGGATGGATGGAAAGGCAATTGGGCAAGTAATTTTTTTTTTTTTTTTTTTCAGAATTAGGGAGACAGCTTCTCATAATTTCTTTCTGTCCAAAATATCTGAACCAGCTGGGATTATTTCCCACAAAAGTCTCCTGCCAACCTGAAACTCTGGAGGGAGCAGAAGGGGTTAAAGCAGCCTGCAGTACAAGTGCCAGCAGGTAGCCCTCCCTGTCCAGCCACCTCAGGCTGGGGAATCCAGATTGATAGGACGCTATCTAACAAGACCTCCCTCCTCTGGAAGGCCCACTCCTTTTGGCGGGAGCCCATGAAATTAGAAGGGTGCCACGGCTCCTTTAAGAGTGAGAGCAGCTGCTCATTAGTGTGGATCCATTGCAGAGGGGGTGGGGAAGTATCCAGTATCTGCAAGTCACCTGCAAGCCACTGTGTCCTGATTAGTGAAAGCCAGCTGAGCTTGTACTCGGAGGCATGAAAGTTTGCTTATAAATACAGGGGGTGAGTGGAGTCTGTGCTGATGATTTCTCAGACTTGATCAACACCTGAAATGTCTGTATTTCAGTGAAATTTTTTTCTTTTTTTCATTGGAGGAGGAGGCTCAATAGCTCATAATCTTGGCTCTATTTGCAAGGCACAAAATAACAGTCCCCTGTCTAAAGAAATCATCAAAGACACCTCTGGTGACCCAAGGTGTAAGTGCTTAAAGTCACAGCTGAAAGTTTTGTAGCAACTGGAAACTGAACTGATCTGGCATCAGTTACTCAGTTACAAGAACAGTTTCCTTCCTTCCCTTTTCCTTGCCATTGTTCCACAATAGAAGAAAAACATGCAATACAGTGCCTTTCTTTAACTATGGGAAGGAGAGGACATTGTTACTTACTCGAATCAGGACAGTAAACAAACAATATGCAGGCTGTTCATAATTAATTTGTCAAGAGAATTTCATCAAGAAGCACCTACCAATTATTCCACAATGAAAGGCCACCTGAAAAGTAGCGAAGTTGGATCACACAGACCATTAGGAGACAAGATATTGGTACATTTACTTGTTAACAGATAAGGACACATAAAGAATAGGAAGGTCTAACTGTCTTAAGTATGAACAACAAAGAATGACTGATACTTGACAAATACTTGGTACATATAGTCTTAAAAAGAATAACTTCATGATATTGAGTAAGAAGATGTCTACCACTTAGGAACCATACACTAACTCTAAATACCTAGAAAATCTATTAATGAAGAGTGTGGGGGACATTTTTCTTATGTGAATGGTTGAATGTGTCCTACCATGTTTGTACTGTACATATCACAATAGGACACAGTTCCACTTGGCATATGTGGGCTGTGCAGTATAGATACAGGTGTATTTATAAAATACATAATATATTCTATCAACCCTACAGTAAAAAATGAATCCATGGCTTCAAGTTTACTTATTGCAGAGAAGTGCTCACTAAACTTTTTGTGCATACGGTCAGACATGTCTCAAAATAGTGTTTCCACATCAAACTTAAATGACAAAACAACTAAGGAAAAACGATTCTGTGGACTAGTTTGTTAAACTCCTCACTGGCCAGGATAGCACTAAGAGGACAACAACAGACCACTACTAGAAAATAACTGTGTATAGTGCACTATGGATAGTAAGAAATTGGTAGAATTCCTAGGCTGCAGGGTGCTGAACTGCTACAACAAAAAAATCCTAGTTTACTGCATTGAAATTGGCATGGAATAAAAAACATCCAGCAATTCTTAGTCAGTAAGTGAGCACATGTCTAGAATAAGAAACATCCAGCAATTTCTAAACTTCTATAAATTGCAGACCTAAAATAAAGAACACCAGCAGTGCTTCAGTGACACATAAAACTGAGAACAAGGAAAATCCAGCACAAGTAGAAATATAAGGAAGGGACGGCAAGATGCTTACTTCCTTCTTAAACAAGAATCAATACATATACAGATGTAACTGATGTAATTATATTTGTGGAATGAAAGGCAGAACTGTAACCAATAGTGTGACTATATCAAAATGAGGAAAGTTAGATTTTTAGGCAGTAAATATTCACACTGTGTTAGTGCTCAAACCCCAGCTAGCTTGGTGTGAATGCTATGGAGAGAACTCAGAAGGGTCAACAGCTAAATCAGAGACTTTAGGACCAGCTACAATAACCAATTACTTTCTCATCCTGAAGAGTTTTGTATAGATATGTCAAATGTGGAGAATCAGCTAAGCTTAGCCTTTTTGACTACAATACCAGTATTTCATCTATCACCCCAAAAGAGTAATTTTTCCCCCTTGACTATTCCAAAGGCATGTCCCATGTTGATTTGGAGAATATCAGGGATCTTTTTTTTTTCTATTTTCTGTATGTTCTTCAAGCTATTCCAGCCTATCATGTAGCAATTACTAGACAAATCTTATCCATTTAGAGACCCACAATTCACAAAAAGACTTCCTTCTGCCTTTGTTTTGTTTGGAAACATGTATACAGTCAAACTCTACATGTCTCATTTGACTTAGCAGTTTCAACACAACCCTTAAGAAAAACACTCAGCCTGCAAAATCACAAAATATAAAATAAGAGCCTTTAAAAAATAATTTTTGGAAAGATATTTAGAAGTGTTTTAATAACTCTAGAGACATTAAATAAGCCATGCAGAGTTTGCATAGAAATGAGCATATTTCTGTCTTCTCCATGTTTGGTAGAAAGTCATGTTGCCAGCTTCACATATTTCAGGTTTGGAATTCTAAAAATTGTGAGATAGGTTTAACAAAGTTCACTGTAGTTTAGACTGCCATGCAAGGACACTTCAGGGTAGGGTTGCAAGGGGAAAGCAGCAAGCAGAAACAAGAGATGTATAAAGCTGTAGTACTCAATATCAGATAATACTTGTCAGGGATTTTCCATAAATAAAGATCAGTGCATCGTTTGGCCTTTACTGTGCTCATAGGAACAAATCACCTAAAGGTTACAATTCTCCTTCACCTCTATGCATTCCTATTCTGCTTATACTTTTCAAATATCACAGAATTTCAAGGGCTGGAAGGGACCTCAACAGATCATCCAGTCCAAAGCCCATGCCAGAGCAAGATCACCTAGAGTAGCTCATGCAGGAACTTGTCCGGGTGGTTTTTGAATGTCCCCAGAGAAGGAGACTTAGCAACCCATGTGGGCAGCCTCTTATGGTGCTCTGTCATCCTCACAGTGAAGAAATTCTTTCTTATATTTCTTTGGAACCTCTTATGTTCCAGCTTATACCCATTGCCCCTTGACCTATCATTGGACATCACTGAGAACAGCCTGGCTCCATCCTCCTGACACCCACCCTTTACATATTTGTAAACATAAATGATCCAGAAAGGTGAAGAACTGTGGTAAATAATAGCAAATAAGTAGTTAGCAGTTATTTTAATCAATTGGGAAAACAATTATCTGAGAGCTTTAGTAAAATTTAAACAGACTGTATCAATCTGGCAGTTATTGGAGACATAAATGAGTTGTTACGTATGCAGAGGAATAACTTGATACGAGTTGGTGCTTTACACTTTTTACTTATATTGGTAAGTTGCCTGCAATGGTGTTTGAAGACAAAGGCATCAGGAAGGCATCTAGTTTTGAAGCTTTAATCAAAAAGGTTTTGTCCTATGTTATGGGATGGTGACAGAGTGAATAATAGTTTGACTGTAAAATTACCTGAGTCTTATCTGAAATAACATACCCTGGACAGTACACTACATTTTAAGACAGAGAACTACAGAGAATTGGAGAAGTGTGATAAAGTACGTGAAAAAAGTGTGGTTAAGATTGGGAAAATTTATACTGCTACCATAAAGAGATGATGAAGGAACTTGATGGAAGTAATGATGAAATTTTGAGCTATGAAGCCTTAATTATAGGCTTTATCTACGTGTCAATCAGTCACCCCTTCCACTACTGCTTTAATTTTGGAGGAAAAGTAGAACATTGCTGACTTAAGAACTGACCATTTCCTGTGCGTAACTATGACATCCTATCAGTGCCACTGCCTGTAAAATTTAGGTTAGAAATTCAAATGCATTCCTTAGTTCATAACAGCATGGATCAGAATCTAGTCTTAGGAGGCATAAGCACCCACTTCAGAGGCCTTCATGTTATGATGACTCTAGGTTTTTACTGCCAGATCATGACTAAGTAGTAGATTCCCATCTGACAAGAAGAAATGGGTAAAATTATGTAGAAAACCTGTAAAATATAGCTTTATTTTTCATACAGTATAGCTGGACTATTAAAGTTATTGCCACTAAGCAGTTTGTCTAGATTACAAAGGAAACTGCCATTGTGATCATGTAAACAACTGATTGTTGTCATGTAAACAACAGTTATTGTCATAATGCATACTACTGAATCCTGGAAAGGATGTTAAATCTTCAAGTTTCAAACTGATCTCCATATACCAGAGTTCTCACTCTTGTTCTACGGGTCACATTATTTTTCATTTTACATAATTTGTGCTTTTAATTGAAAGAAGTGATAGGAATTTAAAGAAAGTTATGCCTTAGTTAAAGGAAGAAACAGGAACAGACTGCCCAGGGAGGTGGTGGATTCATCATAACTGGAGAAATTAAAAAGATGTGTAGATGAGGTACTGAGAGACATGGCTCAGTGATGGGATTTGTTATGTTAGGTTGGTCGCTTGGATTTGATGATCTTCTAGGTCTTTTCCAACCAAAATAATTTTGTGATCGATTCTGGGCCAGTGTTCAATATCTTCATCAGCGACCTGGATGAGGGGACAGAGTGTACCCTCAACAAGTTCCCTGATGACACCAAACTGGGAGGACTGGCTGATTCCCCAGGAGGCTGTGCTGCCATTCAGCGGGATCTCGACCGGTTTGAGAGTTGGGCAGAGAGGAACCTCATGAGGTTCAACAAGGACAAGTGCAGGGTCCTGCACCTGGGAAGGAACAACCCCCTGCACCAGTACAGGCTGGGGATTGACCTGCTGGAGAGCAGCTCTGCAGAGAGAGACCTGGGAGTCCTGGTTGCCAATAAACTAACCATGAGCCAGCAATGTGCCCTCGTGGCCAAGAAGGCCAGTGGCATCCTGGGATGCATCAAGAAGAGTGTGGCCAGCAGGTGAAGGGAGATTATTCTCCTCCTCTACTCTGCCCTTGGATACTGCCAGGGATGGGGCAGCCACAGCACAGCCTGTGCCAGGGCCTTACCACTGTCACAGGGAAGAGGTTCTTTCTCAGATCTGATCTCAGTCTCCCCTCTGTCAATTTGGAGCCATAACCCATTGTCCTATCACTTCAGACCCTTGGATGAAGTCCCTCCCCATGTTTCTTATCAGCCTTTTAGGGACTTGGAGGCTGCATTAAGGTCTACCTGGAGCATTCTCTTCTCCAGGCTGAACACCTCCAACTCTTTGAGCCTATCTCCAGAGGATCTAATGAACATGTTAGGTAAAGTGTTACAAGTTCTGCAATAAATAGGCAATTATTACTACAAACTAGACAAGACATTTTTTAACATTTCTGAGGTAGATAAAAGTGGAAAATGGAAACTTTTTCGACTAGGCATCAAATCCTTCTATGCATGGTGAAGAACTATCAGAAACATCTTTGCTTTCCAATTATGTCATGATCTGCATAGGAAAGAATTGGGAAAAAAGTGAAAAATTAATCTGCATGCGGAGTAACAGGCTCAGCAGGTTAGGCACTTGTTGGTAATCTGCATTAGTATGTGCAGAACATCATTCAATTGAGTTTTAAAAATAGCTGAAAAAGCTTGAAGTTCATGCAAAAGATTTTTGCTTGACAGCAGTTGTGGCACAGCTAACCAGAGCCCAAAACTAAGGAAGTACATGAAAACTGCATCCAGTAATTAAGGATATTTTTAAATATACTTTTTATCTTCTCATTCCCTTTCCTTGTTTATTGCCCCCCCAGATGAGACAGACCGAGGAGTGGATCAAAGAGATGGGAAAGAATGGTCAGATTCCTCAGGCTGTGAGGAAAGTGATGCAAACAAAGAAGAAAATCTCAAGCTGCGTTTGCCTACATGTTCTGATATGATCTGTGGATATGCTTGTCTGAAAGGTAGTGGGGAGAGCCCCTAATTGTCAGGGCATAAGGAAGTTTTATGTGTCAACGTACCCCAGAAACTTCATAACACACACTTTCTTTGCAGGCACTGCAGCCATGAGAAACACCAAGCGTGGGTCCTGGTATATTGAGGCTCTCACCTCTGTGTTTGCAGAAGACTCCCGAGACACTCATGTGGCTGATATGCTGGTGAAGGTAAGTTGAAGTGTCTTTCCTCTCCCATACTTAACATGGTTCCTGAAGAGCCTTCCAGTACTTCAGCTTTCTAGGATTAATGTAGTATTAAAGTAATTGTTCTTGCCTTGCTTGTAGCAAAATTATAGCTTCTTTCCCTGTTTTTTATATCATTATAAAATATATTTTTAATATATATAAATTGATATACAGTTCTACAGCAATTTAACCAAGGAAAAATGCCGTTTCTTTGTCTCCTACATTTCATTTGTGCAGTTGCATGGTGAACTTAGAAGAATAATTAATCTGGCTTGCTAAGATTTATTTTTCTTGTACAGAAATAGCACTTCTTTTCAGGGGAATTCATTCCTTGGACTGGCTCGCCATATAGCTGCACAAGCACTTGCACGTACATAAAGTACAGATTAAGAAAATGGGGGAAGAGAGTAAAGACAGCAGTGTGACCATGACAACTTGAGCTGCTGTGGAACTGCATCCTAGTTCTTTGTCCTTCTCATAATTTAGAAAGACAATTCATAGGGAACTACTTAAACAGAATAATCTTTGAGTATAGAAAGCAAAGATATCTTTCTTATTTCTGTCTTCTTAATTCTTCCAGTCATTCGTGGTTTGGTTTTTTTTTAATCCCACATCTAGGTGAACAGGCTAATCAAGCAACGAGAAGGTTATGCCCCAGGCACGGAATTTCACCGCTGCAAGGAAATGTCAGAATATTGTAGCACGCTCTGTCAGGACCTTTACCTGTTCCCTGGCTATCTGCCAGGAAAATAGCCTTGCCAGCTGTGATGGAAGAGAGATACTGCCAAAGCTGAACTTTGACTATGGATGTCTATGTTTTAGTTCTTATGGGTTGTGTCATCAGATGCACAAGCAAGGAGTGCCAGTCCAATTTGTGATGTCTTTTTCAAAAATAATCTGGTAACTCTTTGTAATCTGATTCAGTTCAGGGTTTAAAATTTGAATATTGAAACATATTCTATATATATATATATATATATAAATGGTTGGAAAGAGGATCAGCACTGAAACTGGGAAGAAGTGGGAACATCCTTTTGAAGGAAACACATTCGCTTTGCTTACAAATGAAAAAGAAAATAGTATTGATCCATTTTTTATAAGTTAAGCCTTTCTGAAAGGAAAATTATTCATATGATGCTACTTACTTTATACTTGTATTTTAAAATTTTTAAATACTTTCTGCCTGGTTCTTCATGCAGGAAAGTCAGCTCCTGTGAACATTAGGAAAAAGCTCCCTTGTGAAGGAGAACCCACCCCCTCTCTAAAATGGAAGGTTATTATTTTCAGTACTTGACAGTTTCTTATCCATTTTCATCACTTAAAAGTTTGGTTTTGCACATTGCTTCTGTAGCCAAGTTATCAAGAGAGAACTAGAAGACATCCCAGGTTATCAACAAAACAAAAATATATCCAAGTTTGCTCATACAGACAAATTATCCTCCATAAACTGCCCCAGAAGAAGTTTTGAATAGAGAAATTCTAGATTAGCTCCTCTAAGTCCCAAGAGTAAACAACTGCATGGAATATTACTTTTGAGAGATTTATTTGCCATAGTACCTGTGCATCACTACAGGCACAGCATTCAATCCACTAACTTCTCAGGAGTCTATAAATTGCACTGTACAACTGAATCCCTGAAACTCTACAGTCTTGTACAAAATTCTACTGAATTAACAAAAATATTCATGGCAGCTCTTTACAATCTAAGCAAACATGTCTAAGCTTAGATTAGTTATCACTGCAGTTTCTTACTGTTCTAAATGAAAGAGATGAGTTTCATATTATTGCATTGTTACTTGAGTTTTCCTTCAGATATGATCATTTGAAGTTGTTTTTTTAGCTAATATTGTTTGCAAAGTGTCATTTCAACTGCCAATAAGAAATCTCATTACATAATTCATCACTTGTTTTTGAAATTTCCTGACAGTCTCTTCCTGCTGTAATTTGTCTCTTCCCTGTGTCCAATTGCAGTTACTCCCATTTGATGTGACATGGGAGATGGGCATTGTTCTCTGTGGTAGAGCCTAAATCCTGATGTACTGGGTTACGTATGGACAACTGTTTGTTGTATCGAGTCTCAATTTTCTCCATTTTGTAGCAATCACATAATCACAGAATGGTAGGGGTTGGAAGGGACGTTTAAAGATCATCTAGTCCAACCCCACTGCTCAAGCAGGTTCACCTAGATCAGGTCACATAGGTGCGTGTCCAGATGGGTTTTGAAGACCTCCAGAGAAGGAGGCTCCACACCCTCCCTGGGCAGCCTGTGCCAGGGCTCCCTCACCCTCATAGTAAAATAGTTTTTTCTTATGTTTAAGTGGAATTTTTTGTGTTCCAGCTTCATCCCATTACCCCTTGTCCTGTTGCTAGATACAATAAGGGATGCCCCAACCTCCTGACGTCTACCATTTTGTAATTACTATTTGTAAATATTAATGAGATTCACCCCTGCAGTCTCCTCTCATCCAGACAGCCCCAGTTCCTGCAGCCTTTCCTCATAAGGAAGGTGCTCCAGTTCCATGATCATCTTGGTGTCCCTGTGCTGGACTCTCTCAAGAAGTTCTCTGTCCCTCTTGAGCTGGGGAGCTCAAAACTGGACACAGGACTCCAGATGAGGCCTCACCAGGGCAGAGTAGAGGGGGAGGAGAACCTCCCTCAACCTGCTGGCCACACTCTTGATGCATTCCAGAATTCCATTGGCCATACAGCTCATTGATGAAGATGTTGAACAAGACCAGCCCCAGAACTGATCCCTGTGGAGCTCCACTGGCCACAGGCCTCCAACTTGATTCTGTGCTATTGATCACCACCCTCTGGGCTCTGTCATTCAGCCAGCTCTTGATCCACCTCACTGTCTACTCATCCAAGCCACACTGCCTGAGCTTTCTGATGAGGATGTTATGGGAGATGGTGTCAAAAGCCTTGCTGAAGTCAAGGTAGATGACATCCACTGCTCTCCCCTCATCTGCCCAGCCAGCTATGCACTCATGGAAGGCTCTCAGGTTGGTCAAGCAGGATTTCCCCTTAGTGAATCTACATTGACTCCCTCTCATAACTATCTTTTCCTTCATATGTTTAGTGATAACATTCAAGATGAGTTGTTCAATCATCTTTCCAGGGATGGAAGTGAGGCTGAGCAGCCTGTAGTTTCCTGGGTCGTCTTTCCTGCCCTTTTTGAAGGCTGGAGTGACATTGGCCTTTCTCCAGTCCTCAGGCACCTTGCCTATCCTCAGTGAATGTTCAAAAATGTTGGAGAGCAGCTTAGCAACCACATCAGCCAGCTCCCTCAGCACTCATGGAATATATCCCATCAGGACCCATTGACTTATGAGTGTTAAGCTTGGCCAACAGGTCTTTAACCTCTTCCCCATCCACCCAGGGTAAGTCCTCTGTTGTCCTACTATCCTTGCTGGACTGGGCTTTCTGAGAGCCAGCCTTGGCTGTAAAGACCAAAGCAAAGAAGACATTCTTCTTAGAAAGAAGTTCAGACTTCTCTGCATCATCTGTCACCAGGGCACCATGTGTGTTCATCAGCGGGCCCACATTCCCCCTAATCTTCCTTTTACTGCTGTGTACCTGAAAAACACCTTTTCCTTTACTTTCCTGGCAAGTTTTAATTCTGAAAGGACTTGAACCTTCCTGGTTTCACCCCTGCATGCTCTGGCAACGTTCCTATACTTTTCCCAAGAAACCAAGCTCTTTTTCCACCTCTCATAGATTTCTGCCTTCTTCCGGAGTTGTCATAACAGCAGTTATTTGACATAGTTCCAGAGTTACTTTTTTTGTGTAAGTATGGCTTTAAAAATTTTCTTTCAGGGTAGAATTAGGAATAGGGAGCACAAAGGGGTATGAAGGGAGAGTGGAAGATTTGGCATTTGTTTTTTTATTGTTTCACTTAGAAAGATGAAGGCTGGATTTCCTCCAGCTGGCATAGGTGCAGCATTAACATGCATCTAGCACTTACACACATGATAAATGAATTGAGGATTATACTTGCCATTTGGTGCCTTACTCTGAAGTTTTATATACCAGTTTAGGGGTGGTTGCACCTCTCTGGTGTATAAACACTTTCTGAGTGCTCTCTCTTTGAAATGATGCAATATTTTACAGATAGCTATATTGATGAAACAGTCCACTCTGATGGATTACAGTTCTGTAAGATTGCATCAAGCTGCATTATCACTGCCACTTTTGTATATTCTTTTTGTATACTTGTATTATACTGCCTTGAGGTGTCAAAATAAAAAATTCTTATTTGATTAATCTGTGCAGTATCTTCCATTTGAAGAGTTATACTTCCGTATAAAGAGAATATTCTGTAATTTCTTGAGATATGAAGTAACTCCCAGGGGCACATAAGCCTGAGAGCAAGTGGTAGGTGCTCCTTGTAAATTTTGATAACACCAGAACTAAACAAAAGTTAATACATTAATGGATAGGAGATAGAAGTATAACTAGGAAGGTGATGTTGTATTTGAGCACCTAAAATATTTAGACTGGGAAAACTGAGTTCCTTGTGTTCTTGAAGGAAAAGTTAGTGCCAAAAAGGAGTTTTTGGGGAAAAAAAAAAAAAAGGAGTCTCTGAAGGAGGAAGGACTCAGAAAGAAGATGAACATATCAGATGGCAGAAGGATCCTGGATATGGGCAAGATCCAGGGGCTCTCTGATGGGATCTGTATGGAAATGAATGTCATGAGATGTGCAGAGACCTTGCCATGTAGCGCCTCACTGGTAGTTGGGAACAGCTTGTACAGCATACAACACAATTTTCTGCACCACCTTCACAATCTAGCAGTGATGTTGCTACTGAGAAGGGAAGCTGACCAAGGCATTGGAATCCTAGGGCTACCGACATACCTGTAACTCCAAGTGTGAACTCTCTGTCTCTGAACAGCACCAAAGTCACAAAGTTACAGAAGTGCCACAGTAGCCTTTTAGCCAGTGCAGTGCTACCCGTCTTGCAGTTTACGTGTGGGAGCTATCTGAAAAGGTATGAATTTTGCCCACTTCACTCAGACCAAAAATCCAGGGTGCTGCTCAAGAGACATACAGTTCCCACTGAGAGTTACAGGAAAGCCTGCAGAAAGCTCAGATCTGTTTCCCACTGTCTTTCTGCTGCTGATGTTGAAGCTCTGTGTCTTGCCATGCTCTTGCTGTTCCTCTTAGCAGTTATACCCAGGATACACACTGGTCCCATCCACAAGACTGGAGCAGACACTTACCTACTCCTGTTGCTGACATTACAGGCCTCAGGTTCCTACATCTCTGGTCTGACTCCATTTTATGTCAGTAAATACACTCATAGAATCATAGAATTGTAGGGTTGGAAGGGACGTTTAGAGATCATCTAGTCCAACACCCCTGCAGAAGTTCTGACCTGTAGCCAACACTCAGTTAACTCTGGGCACTCAATCCAGGGAGCTATGGCCACTCCAGCTACTGATACCAAGACCCCACTTACTCCTCTTCATGGCTTCAGAGCCTCAGCAGCCCTCATCTGAAGGCTTTTACAAAAACAACGGTGCCGTCCTGCACGGCTGTTACTCGCTGCTGGCACAGAATTCAACTGGCAATGCCCGACTAAATTGTCATTGGCCAGCATCTCACTACAGGGGCAGTGCCACCCTACTCCCTGTGATTGGCTGCTGGCACAGAATTAACGTGGTGTACGCCTGACTCTGAATTTTCATTGGCCAGCAGCCTGCTACCAGGGTGGTGCCGCCCTTTGTGACTGTGATTGGCTGCTGGTGCTGAATTCACCTGCCAATGGCTGACTCTGAATTCTCATTGGCCAGCAGCCAACCACCAGGGCGATGCAGTGCTGTTCGAAAGTGAGTAGCTGCTGATGCCAGTGGGAGTGGCTACTGTGACTGGCTGGCCTTTGCTTTGGCCTTCGTGGGGTGACTCGGGTGACCAGCCAGCCTTCGGCTTTGGACTTCAGGGAGTGCCAGCAATGCCTGGCTGGCCGTCAGCTTTGGCCTTCAGAAATGGCTTGGGTGACCAGCCTGCCGTTGGCTTTTGCCTTCAAGGTGTGGCTTCCGTGAACAGCCAGCATTCGGCTTTGGCCTTTGGAAGTGACTCAAGTGACTGGCCTGCCTCCAGCTTTGACCTTCAGGTGGTGGCTTGGGTGACCTGCTTGCATTCGGCTTTGGCCTTCGAGAGGTGGCTCAGATGACCAACCAGCTTTAGCCTTCTGAATTCTCAATTAACCAGCAGCCTACTACCAGGGCGGTGCTGTCCCAAGTGACTGTGATAGGCTGCTGACACGGAATTAATCTATCAGTTCCTGACTCTTGTGGTGGTTCGGGTGACCAATTGGCCTTCGGCTTTGGCCTTCACTTGGTGGCTCGAGTGACAGATGGGCCTTTGGCTTTGGCCTTTGGAGACGGCTTCGGTGCCCGACAAGGCTCCAACTTTGGCTTTGGGCTTGGGAGGGTGTCTTGGGTGACTGGCTGGTCTTCAGCTTTGGTCTTCAGGTCATTGCTCGGGTGATGGGCCAGCTTTCAGCTTTGGCTTTTGTGGGATGGCTTAGGTGACTGGCCTGCCTTCGGCTTTGGCCTCCGGGTGAGGCTTCTGTAAAAAGCCATCCTTCAGCTTCAGCCTTCAGAGGTTGGCTCCCGTGACTGGCTGGCCTTCAGTTTTGGCCTTTGGGGAGTGGCTCAGGTGACTGGCCAGCCTTCATCTTTGGGCTTCGGGAGTGGCTTGGCTAACTGGCCAGCCTTCCACTTTAGCCTTCAGGGCGTGACTTGGGTGACCTGCCAGCCTTCAGCTTTGATCTTTGGGGGGTGTTATAGATGACTGGCCAGCCTTTGCCTTTATCCTTCAAGGGATGGCTTGGATGAACGGCCAGCCTTCGGTTTTGGTCTTCAGATGTGTCTTGGCCGTCAGCTTTGGCATTCAGAGGGTTGCTTAGGTTACCTGCCAGGCTTCTGCTTTGGCCTTCTGGGTGTGGCTCCCATGACCATAGGGCCTTCAGCCTTCTGAGTGTGGCTCCCATGACCATAGGGCCTTCAGCTTTGCCCTTCAGGGGGTAGTACTGGCCACCCTTTGGCTTTGATCCAAGGGACGTGGCTCCCATGACTGACTGGCCTTCATCTTTAGACTTCAAGGGGTGGCTTGGGTGACCGACTGACCTTCAACTAAGACCTTCGAGGTATGGCTACTTTTAGCAGCTGGACTTCGGCTTTGGCTATCAAGGTGTCAGTCGGGTGACCATCTGGCCTTCAGCTTTGGCCTTCAGCTTTGGCCTTCGGGAGGTGGCTCAGGTGACCAGCTGGCTATCAGCTTTGGCCTTCGGGGGGTTACTGTGGTGACTGGCTAGCCTTCAGCTTTAACATTCTGGGAGTGGCTTGAGTGACCAGCCGGCATTCGGCTTTGGCCTTTGGGGGTGGCATGGACGACTGCCCAGCTATCTACCTTGGCCTTCAGGTGTTGGCTCAGGTGATCAGCTGGTCTTCAGATTTGGCCTTAGGGGGATGGCTTCAGTGGCCAGCTTTGGTCTTCAGGGAGTGTTTACAGACTGACTGGCCTTTGGCTTTGGCCTTTTGGGGGGGATTCCTGTGACCGGCTGGCCTTCAGCTTTGGCCTTTAGGGGATGGCTTGGGTGAGAGGCCGGCCTTCGGCTTTGGCCTTCAGGGCGTGGCTCCCGTGAATGGCTGGCCTTTGCTTAGGCCCTTGGGGAGTGGTCCCAGACTGGCTGGCCTTTGGCTTTGGACTTTAGGAATCGCTCGCGTGACTGTCCATCCTTCAGCTTTGGCCTTTGGGTAGTGGCTCAGTAGACTGGCTGGCCTTTGACTTTGGCATTCTGGAGGCGTTGCTTCCAAGACTGGACAAGTTTCAGCTTTGACCTTCTGTGGCTGGCTCCTGTGTCCGGAAGGCTTTTGATTTCGGCCTTTAGGGGTTGGCTCAAGTGACTGGTCAGCCTTCGGCTTTAACTTTCGGGGAGTGGTTCGGGTTAACGGAGGCCTTCGGTTTTGTCTTTCAGGGCAAGACTCGGATGGCCGGCCAGCCTTTGGCTTTGGCCTTCAGGTGTGGCTCTGGTGACGTCACCCTTCGGCTTCTGCCTTTGGGGGTGGCTCGGGTGACTGGCCTCCGTTCGGCTTTTGCCTTTAGGGTGAGGCTTAAATATAAGAAAAAACTATTTTACTGTGAGGGTGACAGAGCAGTGGCACAGGCTGCCCAGAGGGGTTGTGGAGTCTCCTTCCTTGGAGGTCTTCAAGACCCGCCTGGACATGTTCCTATGCGACCTGATCTAGGTGAACCTGCTTCTGCAGGGGGGTTGGACTAGATGATCTCTAAAGGTCCCTTTCCAACCCCTACCATTCTATGATTCTATTACTGTTCAGCTTTCAGATTTGGCCTTTGGGAGGTATCTTTGGTGACCCGACTACTTTCATCTTTGGCCCTAGGGAATTGGCTTGGGTGACTGGCCAACCTTTGGATTTTGCATTCGGGCGGTGCCTTCTGTGACTGGCCAGTCTTCAGCTTTGGCCTTGAGATGGTAGCTCCCTCAAAGGCCAAAGCTGGAGGCCTCCAAGTCACCTGAGCCACTTCCCTAATGCCAAAGCCGAAGGCTGGCCCGTCACTCAAGCCACCTCCCAAAGCCAAAGCCAAACATCGGCCGGTCACACGGGCCACCCTACGAAGACCAAACCAAAGGCTGTCCGGTCACCCGAGCCACCCTCCGAAGGACAAAGCCGAAGGCCAGCTGGTCACCTGAGCCACCCTCTGAAGAACAAAGCTGAAGTTGGGCTGTTCATCCAAGCCATGCCTCGAAGGCCAAAGCCAATGGCTAGCTGGTCAACTGAACCACCCCTTGAAGGCCACAGCCAAAGGCCAACCAGTCACAGGAGCCACTCCCTGAAGGCCAGAGCCGAAGGCTGGCTGGTCAAGCCACCTTCCAAAGGCCTAGGCAGAATGCCGGCTGGTCATCCCTGCCACCCCCCAAGGCCAAAGTCGAAGGTTGGTTGGTGAGCCAAGCTACCCCCTGAAGGCCAAAGATGACAAAGAAGGCCAAAGGCCACCCGAGCCAAGCCCTAAAGGTCAAAGCCAATGGCCAGCCGGCCACACAGCCACCAACCAATGGTGAAGTCAAATTCTGGCCGATCACCCGAGCCACCCCCTGAAGGCCAAGGCTGAAGGCTGAAAGGTCATGGGAACCAACACTGAAAGCTGTGTCTGAGGGTCAGTCCATCACCTGAGCCAGCCCCTCGAAAGCCAAAGCTAAAGGCTGGCAGGTCACTAGACACAGGTATTCTTTCAGACAGCATAATGCTACCTTTCTAACAGCTTCCCAGTGGGAGCTGTGTCCTACTGTGTGCATTTCTCTGCTTGGATCTTAATTGATAATACTACCTGCTGCTCAGTGACATACCATACACGCTGAGTTACAGGAAAGTCGCAGGACCAGGTTTCCTGCGGTATTAGAGAGAGGTCTCAGGGTAGGCTATCAGCAAGCATAGTGCTACCTTCCTAGCAGGCTTCATGTGAAAGCTATCTCAAAGCACATGCATTTTGCCTGTACTGCTCTTCTGAAAATACAGGGCACCGCTAAGAGACATACGATTCACCCTGAGAGTTAGAAGAAAGCCCGTAGCCACAGCTTTTGTACTCGGTTAGAGTGGTATCCAGGTATTCTCTCAGACAGCACAATGCTACCTTTCTAACAGCACTTCTGTAGGAGCTATGTCCTACTGTGTGAATTTCTCTGCTTGGATCTTACTGATCCCTTTTTAAGGTGTTAAAAATCCACCCCTTGTCCCTTCACCAGAGGTAGAGCCAAAGAAAAACTCATCAGTCAGCAGCACAGTTCATGTTTTGCCCATTACTGCTCCCAATTAGTATCCTTATCTCAAATTAAATCTCCAGTGCTCCAAGCCCCACAGACTTGTATGCCATGTTGGGGGCCAAAAATGTCATCGTTTGGCCCAGCTAGCACAGAAGCACCACGACAGTCTCTCACTCAGTGCCCCCATTCATCCCCACCCTCGATAGAAAGGCAGAGGCCGCAGCAAAATTGGAGTGAAGAGATAAGCCAAGTTTGTGGTGGATGGAGACAAGGGCAGGGAGGGCTCACTGACAATTATGGTTCCGGGCAAAACAGACCCCAGTACTCAGAGAGGGAAGTAGGAAAGTTTATTCTACTACCTACGAGAAACAGAATAAAAGCAAAAAGGGAGTAGGATGATGAGAAAATTACAACCAGCACTTTAAGATCTCCCTCCCCCATCCCTCCTTTCTTTCTGGGCCCAGCTCACTGCTCCCGATATCTCTACCTCCTCCCCCACCAACAGCTCAGGGGGACAGGGAATGGGGAATGTGGTCAGTCTCTCACAGATGGGCTCTGCTGCTTCTCTCTGCTCAGATGAGGACAACCCCTTGCATTCTTCCCCTGCTCCGATATGGGGTCCCTTCCCTTAACAAACTCCTCTGGTGTGGATTCTTTGCAGTTTGTGCAGATAGAGGGTCCCTTCCTCAGGACTTGGCCTCTTCTGGGCATACGTTTATTGAGCTGCTTTGTCGTGGGTTCCTCCCCGCATTTACAGCTTCTGTGAATATTGGGTCCCTTCCACGGGATACAGCCTCCTCCAACCATAGTGATACAGGGTCCCCTTCCATGGGACATGGCCTCCTCCGGCCATAGTTTTAATGAAGAGAATCATTACCCCTGGCTCGGGGTTTGTAATGAAGTGATTGGGTCCCTTCCATGGGACACGGCCTCTTCCAGCCATAGTCACTGCCCCTGGCATGGGGTCCTTAATTAAGTGAATCACTGCCCCTGGCTCAAGATTTCTAGCAAAATGAGTCTCTGCCCCTCATACGGGGTCATTATCAAAATAAATCCCTGCTGCTGATGCAGGGACTTCACAAAATGCAAACAAATCACTGCTTCACCAGTCCTCTCCATAGAATGCAGAGGAGTCTCTGCTCTAGCACACCTCCTCTCTTTCACCACTGACCTTGGAGTCCACATGGTTGTTTGTTTCTCTCACTGTTCCTACTCCTTGCACCACCACCAGCCAGAGAAGAAGAAGAGATAGAAGAAGAAACAGGAAGCAGCCTCTTCTTCCGGCCTCTTTTAAGAAGTGATTGTGGAGGAGTCTAATTGGCTCAGCCCCAGAAGTGGGTCTGGCTCAGAGCTTGGGAGAGCTTTGAGTAACTTCTTAGAGGAGCCATCTTTACAGCCCCTTCCCCCTTACCAGAAATGGCTGTCACGTGAAACCATGATAGCAACTCTTCTGTGCTACTGAGCGTGTTACCTAGCTCTATCTTGGTAGCCCAAGCTTGTCCATTCTGTTAGCAAGTCGCTAGGTAGCCTATCACCCAGTACTGCTACCTTCTCACAGGTAGTACCTGTGAGCCAGCAGACTACTACCCTGCTAGCTGACTCCCCATAGCAGCTATCTTTAACTGTATGCATTTTGACTGCTCGGCTCCTCTTGAAACTGCAGTGTGCTGTTCAGAGACACACACTTCACCCTGTGAGGTAGAGTAAACCCCACAGACCCAGCTTTCCCAGACTATTTAACAGGTCACAAGGTAAACTATAAGCCAACAGAGTGCTACCTTCTATCAGCAACCCTCTGGGAGCTTTCTCCAATCGTATGCATTTTTACTGCTCCGATCCTCTTGAAACTACAGTGTGTTACTCGGAGTCATACGATTTACTCTGTGTTACATGAAAGCCCACAGACACAGCTTTCCTACACTGTTATTCAAGTCTCAGGATAGCCTGTCAGCCAGCACAGTGCTACTTTCCTAGCACCTTTCCTATGGCAGCTATCTTCAACCACATGCATTCTGCTTGCTCCTCTTGTAAATAAAGGGTGCCGTTCACATACGGTTCACTTTGAGATTTCACACATAGCACTATGCTGGCTAGACACTGTGGTACCCAGCATTAGCTAAGTAGCCCCAGCTTGTCCATTCTGTTAGCAAGTCACAAGGTCTACCTGTGGGCTTTGCTGTAACTCCCAGGGGCAGTGGCATTTCTCTGAGCACTACTGGCTGATAGGCTACCTTGCAACCTACTAACAGAATGGACAAGCTGGGGCTACCAAGCTAGAGCTAGGTACCACAGTAAGTAGCACAGAAGAGTTGCTTACCCAGCGTAGCACTGTGCTGGCTGACAGGCTACCCTGGGACTCGAATAACAGTGTAAAAAAGCTAGGGCTGTGAGGTTTACTTTAATTCAGAAGGTGAACCGTTTGTGTCTGAGCAGCACACTGTAGTTTCAAGAGGAGCCAAGAAGGCAAAATGCATATGGTTGGAGAAAGCACCCACAGGGAAGCTGCTAGGAAGATGGCAGTGTGATAGTGTACCTTGCAACCTGTTAAACAGACTGGGAAAGCTACATCAGTGGGGTTTGTTGTTCTGGGACTGTGGGCTTCCCTGTAACTCTCAGTGTGAACCCTATGTCTCTGAGCAGCTCCCTGAATTTTTCTGTCTGAGCCAAGCAGGCAAAATGCATACGGTTTGAGATAGCTCCCATGGGGAAGCTACTAGGAATGTAGCTCTGTGCTGGTTGACAGACAACCCTAGGGCCTCACTGTCAGAGTATGAAAGCTGGGGCGGTGGACTTTCCTGTTCCTCTCACTGTGAAACGTATTCTCTGAATACTATCCTGGTTTTTTTCAGTCTGAGACAAGTAGGCAAAATGCAATCAGTTGGACATAGCTCCCACAGGGAAGCTGCTAGGAAGTTAGCCCTGTGCTGGCTGATAGGCTATTCTGGGACCTCTGTAAGAGTAGGAAAGGTGGGGCTGCAGATATTTCTGTAACTTTCAGGGTGAACTGTAGGTCTCTGAACAGCATCCTGAGTTACAGGAAAGCCCGTAGCCTCAGCTTTCCTACTCTATTAGGCTCAGAGCAGGAGGCAGGACCATCATACTTTGCACCCCTACTGATGTTCCAGGATCTTCTACATCCCATAAACCCTTCCTGACTGCTGTTTAGCATCTTTGACTGGATTTTAGGTATAACAATTTATTAAGTATAGCTTTTTTTGCGATATTCCATGTCCTCATGTTATTTCTTATCAGAGATTAAGAAAAAATCCAATATTGACACAAGAAGAAAATATGAAATTTTGATAGGCAACTGGCTCTAGGTGTCCCATGGTTGAGCTGGGAATTTGGACCAGTTGACATCCACGGGTCCTTTCCACCTCAGTCATTCTGTGATTCTGTATGAAAAAGTTGCTGACTGTTGCTTATGACAGAGGATGATGAGTCATGAAGGTACAAAGACTGTGAGGAAGGCTGTTTCTATGTCATGAAGGATTGCGACCAGGGAATCGGCAATAATGTAAAGTATACTTTAAGTAAAGTTTACTTCATAATCTAAAGTATACTCTAAGAAAAACTACATTAAATGTGAGGACATCATGTAATTTATATAAGGAGTAGTCTTCCAAGGACTGCTAGGAGAACTTGCCTTCCCAGGTGTTGTCCCTGAAACAGATTGTAGGAATAACCCTGTTCAAGTTGCAGGACAGTTCTCTTGTGTCTAATTTTAGTAATTTTTAATTTTCACTCTCTTCTTCCTATTCTCTCTCTTGTCGTCATCCCTTATTCCTTCTATGGTCTCACTGCTGACCCCTTCCAAATGCAGTGAAGAGCGATACTGCCTGAAAGAGGCGTGGGAAACCTTACCTTCTGTTAATTTACTGAGCTGTCCTGGTGCCAAGGCAGTAGAGAGATATTAAAGCAAGAAAGCGGCTGCTGTGTCCAAGCACAGATTGAACAGGAGGGGGCAGGGAGTCTCTGGTTACACTCTCCCTCTCTGTCTTTCTCTCACCAGTAACCTTTCTTCTTGGGGTGCTCTGTGGGATTTTAGCTGAAGCCTTACATCTGTTTCAGTTCATGATTTTGCTGGGCAAGACAGGAAGACATTGCCCTGAACAGCCCCTGCTCCACAGGACGTTGTCTCTGGGGATATGACTGGGGATCCCTCTCCAACAAAAGCGTTTCGATACCAAGAAACTCTGGTGAGTACAATACCTGCAGGAGGACAGAATGTTTCCTAAACAATAGCTGTTCCCTTCTCTCCTTAAGGAGCAAAACACTTTTCTTGCCTACAAATATGCTTCTCTGTTTGCATTAGGAAGAATCTGTGAGAGTTCTGTCTGAGCATATGCCCCAGTAGTGTCTTTCTCCAAGAGAAAATGAGACCACATTTTCCTTTTCTCGGTAAGAAAAAGGGAAATGTTACTAATCTCCATGGGTGAAAAATATACATGAGATAAGCAATTCATTCACTAGACAAGTTCCAAAATGCTGGAGGGACTCAGGGCTGAGTCTATAGGGAAGCTGAGCCTGTAGAGCTGTATAGAAATGCAGCTGCTGATGTGACTGGGTTTCCTTTTTCCAGATGGCTACAGATAAGGCACTGAAACTTTTCCCTACCCTTCATTTCAGCTCCCAGAGGATGTAGGTAGGATTCTATCATGCTGGGTGCTGTAAGAGCATGAAGCATGTTGCTCTATGATACCTTTTGAGTATATCCTTGTATTGCCTTGCACCACTTTGTAGTGTAGGTATTTGGATGCAGGCTGTTGCCTCGCTTTCTCATGAATATTCTTTAAGAGATTACTGACAACTTAGAGATCTAAGAAATATTGCACCTCGTGAGTCTTCACACTTCTCTGGACAAGCTGAGGTAGCAGTTTTAAATGTACCTAAAAAGCCACTTCCTTTGGTCACTTGAAGTGAAAACTGCCATCATACACTCTAGGTTGTCTAAGGAATAGTATGAATGGATTCTCGGTCTGTGCAGGTGAATGGTGGCCTATTTGTACCTGAGCATGCAAAGATTTGGTAGTACTGTTTGGAGTAAAAGAAAACCATGTCGGTACTGAGGAAAATGTGAAACTCATCTTTTTTGAGCTACTGCAAAGAAAGATGGAAAAGTTTTTTATAGAAGCTAGAACACCAGGTTTACTAAGGGGAATATGTGATTGCCTTTGGGAATATATATCTGAGGAAAACATCAGGAGAGTAGCTTTCAGTCAAACATTTTCTGCTGCTGAGCCCTGTTCTGGTGTATGATGTAGTGCCTTACAGAAAAATGAAGAGTTATATAATCTTTAGTGTGACCATATAACCTTTATGACTGAAGGCTTGATTTCAAATCCAGGCTTATATAATGAATGTGGTTTTTTTAGTGCTCCACATAGGCACATCACAAATATGTGCCTTCGGCTCAACAGTGTTTTACTAAGAATGCCATTTATCACTTTTCAAGTATTAACATTGTTGAAGGAGCAGTAATTACAATGGAAACTCTTGATTATGAAATATTTAAACTCTGTTGGCACAGCTTTCTGTAGTCTAATACAAAAAAGCAGTATCCTCAGTGTCATGATCGAGTAGCAGCAATAAGCAGTAAGAGTAGGCCTATACAAACACTATACAAACATGTAAGGTTTCTGAAGGGAGGACAAGAGTTGTTTTCTGAGATAAAAAATTTAAACTGAGTTGGTTTCTGAGGTAATGAACTGTAAGCAAATACTATAAATCTGAACAAAAGCAGTAGTAAAGAAGTGAGCAAGAGAAAGCAAAAGATGCAGAAATAGGGTATGCTACTTGAGGGATATGGTTATATTTCCTCTGTAACTGTAACAAACTCACGAATCTCTAGGATCTTCAGTTTTAGATTCTTTACAATTAGAGTTTTTCGACTAGTGGCAGTTTTCTGGGTGCTTGTGGGAAGATAAAACTGGTATCATATTTCTGGAGTTAAAAGACCATAATTTGTATAACTTGAGCTCAGATAAATCTGAGAAAGTATTTGTCCATTACTAAATAACTATTCAGGAGAGAAAGGAAGACAATGTACTGAATGATTTTCATTTATTCATACATTTATCCCAAATATTTGCCATTGAGGCCTTGCTTTTCTTCTGGACAGAGCAGGACTGTGCAATAAATGGTGGTTGTTTCATCACTCAAGTGTCTGCATGGATAAACCTCAAATGCTTAGCTATTTAATTGAATTCAAGTCAACCACACTCTTGATAAAATTTAAGATAAGGAGATCACTATGCTACAATGCCTTTCATTAAAGAAATGGCTATAAATATAGGAATTGTTCAAGAATGACCATATATATGTGAGTCTTTAAGAATCATAGGCAGAGTAGTAGCTAGTTACTGAAAACAGCTAGATGCTGGATCTAATCCAGGCATCAGTACTAAATAGATGCTGAATCACTAACCTTGATAAAGGATTAATTATTTCTAAAAACAAGAAAAGTGAAGAACAGTTAGAATGATTAGGAAGCAAGTAAACACAGGATTGCAATTCTGGATAAAGGTGCCTCCAAGTTCATCTGAGACATTTCTGGGACTTGAGTGTCTTAGCAATTTACATATCAATTTCTATCTTTAGGACCATACTCCTATCAAGTGTCATTACCATGATCCACTCCATGTCACCAGTCATGTTAGTTCTTTCTTGTTTAGTGAGTGAAGAGTAGCAGAGAGCACTTCCAAACTAATGATACATACACCAGATTTCATACATAAAGCAACCACCACACTGTGGGCATGCTGGTCTATAGCAAGAGAGAGAGAGTAGGTCATCACCTGGCTTCAAAAGCTATGGGAATTACTTCTGTTTTCCTCTGATTTGGAAATTCTGTTGCAGTGGTTGGAATCCAAAACCTAAATCACTTATGAGGCCCTTATATCTTGGGATGGAGAGATGGTAGACTCGATAGCTGCTGGTCAGTCTTCAAAGTTACAAATCATCTGTGTAAGATGTTGATGAGTCATCTAACCATGTGTTGTCCTATGATCCATTCTGAGATTAAAGTATCTCTGTTTATTTGTGTAATATGGCCACTTTATTATTTTTTTGCCTCCTGGCTCGATCTTTTGCTGTTTCTCTCTCACATTTTCTTTTAGTCATATATTTGTCAGATATTTATTGCTTCTTTTGTACTTACTCTTTTACTACCCTTTGTTATCCTCACATATTTTTTTCTCATTCTTGTATTCTGCTGCATCTCTTCTGTTTCTCTGCTGTTCCTGCTCTCAGTGTATATGAAGCTGGTGTTAGGTTTCACAGCTGTGTTTTTCTCTGCGCCTTCCTCACATCACTGGCATTGGATTCTGTTCTAAAAATATCCCATGTGACCCTTTCCCTGTGCTGTCCTAAGGCAGTGAGAGGATTCTTCCTTTTGAAGATGTCAGTCATACAGAAAGTAATATTAGAGGGCAGAAGAGACCTGGAGAACTGAGGTCATGAGACATCCCTGTGCAGATTTCTATTGCTAATTTCAAAGCTGGAGAGGAGAAAAGATACAGATGATTAGAGGGCCAAGCTCTACAGGGCAAGATGTAGGCTGCTGACAATGACAATAGAAAAGAAAGAAAAGAGTTCTTCAGTTTCTTGCTGTTTGATTAAAAGTACAGGCATTTATTGGAATCACAGCTATTAGGGAACAATTTTCAGCTTCTCATATTCGGTTTCTATGGGGAGAGAGTCACCTCTTGTATACTGGCATTATTTCTTGGCTCACAGACTGTCCTGTGCTGAAACTAGCAGAGGAGAAAAGAAGAGGTCCATTGCCCATTTTACTATAAGTCAGATTAGAATGTAATATCTACTGAAGATAAAGGGTTTCTATTAACTTATCCAACATACCCACCTTGCTATCCTCTTCCCCTTGCTTTGTCATCTATCGACTCAGTTCTATTAGTGTATTTGAAGATCTGTATTAATTTTCCTCCCTACTTTCCATTAGTGGGACGACAGAACTAATACCTTTCCTTTTCAGAAATTTCCTACAGAAATCAGTATTAGGGTCTTGTGCTGATTGCATGGTACAAATGCCTGGAGAGTTGAAAGGTGTTCCTCCTGCACATAGTAGTGGTCCTCTTCTGTAACTGTCAGCCAGTCACTGGGCAAACAGATCTCCTGCTTTTGTGTTGTGGGATTTTGCCTGAACCTTTCTTAGCTGAGAGATGGACCAGTTTCAGAATCCCAATGAGTAAGAGGTGTTTTCTTTGCCACCCAGCATGCCAGGAGGAAGGCTGAGAAAAAGAAAAAAGAGTACAGGCCTACTAACAACTAACTTTTTCTTAAAGTAACAGGGATTTTCTTTTTAAGATTTTAGTAAGGTGGAATATGCATGGCATGTATTGATTCTGGATTAAGTGCAGATTAATGGGTGGTTTGAGTATAGATTTACGTCTTCAGAGTTCCAGGACCTAGAAACTGATTATGAAGCACTGTTTATAGCTGTCCTATTCACTCTATTTGCAAATACTTTTATGTAAGAACCTCTACCACAAGGTAGTGTTGTGCCTATCACTACAAGGAAAAGATGTTCAGAGCTGCCCTACTTGTTGAAAATACATGGACAGGAAATTTTGGTATATTTTGCTGTGGCCGCTATGAGATCTATCAGCTTCTAGAAGAAATTATTTCTTTTCGAGTCTGTATGGCTATCAGACCTAGTCTTCGTAATTCTATTAATAATCAACGTTTGTCTGTCAGTATTTTGGTTTTGTCTCTATCAAAGTGAAAAAAAAGAGTCATGGAATGATATGGATGGGAAGGGACCTCTGGCAGTATCTAGTCCATACCCTGCTTGGTCATTAATTTCCCTTCTTGTAAATCATAGTTGTTGCCTCTTGTGCTTTCCCTATGCCTTTCTGAGAAAAACCTGTCTTCATCTTGTGATCACTGCTCCTCTGGATAGTGGCAGGCAGCAAATAAAATCTCTCTCAACCTCCTCTTCTCCAGTGTGAATAAATCCAGTTTCTTCAACCTCTCCAGTCAATAACCCACGCAAGACTTCCCAAAGTAACACCCACAGCTTCATGATGGTGCTTCTTATTACGGATCTAAATGCTTTTCCCATGTAGAAAGTCTGATTTCACACAACACTACCTTGCTTGGCTGTTGCTCATGTACTGCCCCTCTACTGAACCACAGTGACAGTTGCAGCCCCACAGGTGCAAGGTTGCCTATAGGCACCTTACCTTAGATGATACCATCCAGGCAGAGTGCTGCAAGGAACTTTTTCTGTTATTAAAGAAAGATTTTTCTTTTTTTTCCACTCATTTCCAAGATCATTCAGGTACTGGGTCATGAAGATATCTGAAATTATACACATTCCTCAGGGCTCAGTGTTGGGGCCTGTGCAATTTAATTTCTTTACCAACGACCTCAGTGAGGGGATTGAGTGTACCCTCAGTAAGTTCACTGATGACGCAAAGCTGGGCAGTTGCATAGATCTGCTTGAGGGCAGGAAGGCTCTTCAGAGGGACCTGGACAGGCTGGAGCAATGGGCTGAGGCCAATTATATGAGATTTAACAAGACCAAGTGCTAGATCCTGCACTTGGGTCACAACAACCCCATTGCAATGCTACAGGCTTGGGGCAGAGTGGCTGGAAAGCTGTCTGGAGGAAAAGGACCTGGGGCTATTGCTCAACATCCAACTGAATATGAGTCATCAGTGTGCCCAGGTGGCCAAGAGGCCAATAGCATCCTGGCTTGTATCAGAAATAGTGTGACCAGCAGTACCAGGATTGTCCCATTGTAGTCAGCATTGGTGAGCCACACCTCAAATACTGTGTTCAGTTCTGGGCTCTTCACTACAAGAGGGACATTGAGGTGCTGGAATGTGTCCAGAGACAGCCAACGAAGCTGGTGAAGAGTATGAAGAACAAGTCTTATGAGGAGTGGCTGAGAGAGCTGGGGTTGTTTAGCCTGGAGAAGAGGAGACTGAGGGAAAACATGAGGTTTAGTGGTAAGCTTGGCAGTATCATAGTATCATAGAATCATTTCATCGGTGTTGCAGTTTAGGCCCATCCAGGGACACAAGATCACAATTAGACTTAAGTACCACAAACTTCAGAACCCCTGAAGGACTGAGAGGGCTCAATTGCACTTATAGTGCCAGACAAAACAGACAAGGCTACTCAGCTTGTGGAAGAAAATGAAACTTAATTTAATCCACCTCAAACTAAAACATAACAAAAAGAAATATCCAACAGAAAGAATAATGAAGTGCATCCCTTCTCTCTTCCTGGGCTCAGAGCCCTGAGCCTGGTGTCATTACCTCCTCCCCCCATAAGCAGTGCTAGGGGCAGGGAACAGGGGCGCAGTCTGTCCTTTCCTGATGTTTCTTGTCACTTATCACACTCCTGAAAAGTGCTCCCCACCAGCCCTCTCTTGCTCCAGCTCGGGGTCTCCCACACACCCAACAGCCCTGCATGGGCTGCTCTGATGGGGTGTTCATCTTCTCCAGGTTGGGGTCTAAACTGCTCACTCCCTCTGACCCAGAGTCTCCAACTCTCACCCCTTCTGTCACAAGGTCTCTACTTCTCATTGAGGGCTACAAGTATGTCTCTGGTCCAGCACTGTTTCTTCTGTCTTTTTTTCCTGCCTGCAGGGTCTGTGTGGCTGCCTCCATCTTGCCCTTCCCTTCCATCTCCTCCTATGCACTTCAAATTCCCATCCTTAAATAGTGATGGCAGAGGTGCCTGATTAGCCCGGCTGGGCCAGAGGTGGGTCCAAACCTCAGAGCCAGGGGAAATTCCAATAACTCTTTACCGGGCATGCACTGCAGCCCCCTCTCCCTGTTAGGAAGCAAAAGCAGCTCCTTGCAAAACCATGACAGTTGGAAAGAGTAAGGTTGGAAAAGACCTTTAAGATCATCAAGTCCAACCCCTAACCTAACACTGTCTAGCCCAACACTAAACTAAACCATATTCCTCCACACATCATCTATGCATCTTTTAAATACTTCTAGTGATGGTGACTCCACCACCTCCTTGGGCAACTCATTCATATGCTCAATAACCCTCACAGTGAAAAAAGCTCTTTCTAACATCTAATCTGAACCTCCCTTGTCAGTGTTGAGTCAGTGGTTGGTAATGACCGTATGGATGGTATTGACAATCTCAAAGGTCTTTTCCAGCAGAAATTATTCTATTATTCTGTGATTCTATGTTATTTCAAACAATCAAAGATATCCAGAAACAAGGCAAAGATCTCACACACCAGGAGCTAGCTGAACACCAGTTGTGTTGCCTCTCAACACTACAGACAGTTGTCTACTGAGAAAGCTGTTGCAACTATAGCACAGTAGCAGTAAGAAAATCTTTATACTTAAATGAGTTTGTCCAGTTACTTGTTCCTTACTTATGACAATATTAAAGGTTTACCACAAACGGTACACATCTCATGTCCCAGCAAATAAATGCCAAAGCTTGGCAGCATGCTGATCAGCCTCCCCCTTGCCATTGATCTTGAGCAGTAAGAAGCAAAAGAATCTGCTTTTGTGTAAATGGCATAAGCGGACAGCGAACATTTATTTGGAACCTAAGAGAATAGCTGCATGCTATTAGCTTTTTTTATATGGAGGAAGAAAGTACATGACTGTTTTGACAGATGATACTTGCATGCTAATGTGATAGTGTATTGGATTAAATTGTTTCAGACAATTTTGAGGTGAGGCAGGGAAAGGGCAGAAAGACTGTACTAGCATTCCTGATATTTCAAAAAGTTAGACCTGTTGCTAGTAAAATTGTCAACAGCAGTAGTATAGGGGCAACTGAGTTACAGAGTGCTGCCCAAGCTATACAGCAGGTGGCATACAAAGTACAATACATGAGAAATCATGCATCAACTTGGAAATGTAGAGTAAATATAAATCCTCAAGGTACACTTTGGTACTGTTGTGAATCTCCACAAAATCTCAGCAAAAAACCTGCACACGCTGATGGTATACACCATCAGCTTTTTTTGACACTGCTTTGTTTTGACACTGTTAAGGATATATGCAGGATTAAAGGATTTGCTCATGTTGTTAAAACTGAGTCATATATCTCTACAGCAAATTCCTGTTTCTTGGTGAAGTAGTTGATTCTTATGTGTTCTTAAAGGAACCAAGTCATTGTTGGGGTTGACAGTCATCCGTTTCCACGGAGTAGTTACCAAAGGTCAGGGATCAGAGATGTTTGCCTATGAGCTATTTGCATTGGGAGTGCATAAGAATACAAAGCATTTTCATTGTATTTATTTCACACTGATAATGTATATATGAGTTGCACCTACAGTCTTTCAGAAAACCATTACTCACAGCTCTAAAACTTCTGACAAATTCCATGCAGTATGTTCTTTTCTGATTTGGTGATGTGTTTAAACATAGTGTTTAAACACATTACCTTGTGGATGCTCAAGTTTGTTTCAAATTGAGTTAGGCCAATTAGTTGCAACAGCACATAGACTAGAATGCACATTCTTTGATCCTGTGTAAACTACTGCCGTGACTAAGGATGTATATAACCTGAGTCTTGGAGCTTCCTAAAGCTCTGCTCTTCTGTTCACACTGAAGGGAACAGAATTTGCCTGAAGATTACTCACAGAAGCTGACAAAATATTTCACCATTAAAAATATACTACTGCTTTTAACAGCTACAGAAAAACAATTACTCCTGTTTTTAGTATGTAATCAGTCTAGGTACAGAACATAGCCATGCAAAGAGATCTCAGAATTAGATGAGCCTTTCTGCAGACAGCTGAATAAATCCCTGGAAGCCATGTGCTGGAGCAACACACAGCAGGGCACAAGCAATCTAGGAGGTTTCTGACATACATTTGTCAACAAGCTCTTATCACAAGCAACAAGAGGAGGTGCTCTGCTGGACCTGATACAAACAAGGAAGGACTAGTTGAGGGTGTGAAGGTCCACAACAGCCTCAGGATCTGAGGGGAGAGAAGGGATAAAAACAAGATCACAATCTTGAGTTCAGGAGAGCAATCTTTGATTGTTCATCAATCTGATTGGAAGAATCCTGTGGGATATGGCCCTGAAAAGTAGAGGTGTGCAAGAGAGCTGGTTGATATACAGGAATCACAGAATCTCAGGAAGGACCTATCATGATGAGCAGAAAATAAAGCAAAACCAGCAGGAGGCCTGCATGAATGAATGAAGAGATCCTGACTAAACTCAGACATAAAAACAATGTAAGTAGGGTCATGTGATCTGGGATGAGTACAGAAACACCTGCCAGATGTGTAAGGATGAGGTTAAGAAAGCCAAAACTTATCTGGATAATCTGACGAGGGACGTGAAGAGCAACAAGAATGGCTTCTACAGGCATATCTGCAGCAAAACAGGCTGTGGACAATGTGGGCCTTCTGCTAAAAGAGCAGGGAACAAGGAGCAAGGACTCTCATTGGAAGAAGATGAGATCAGGGAACATTTAAACATACTGGAAATACATAAATCCATGGAACCCAATAGGGTGTACCCACAAGTGCTGAGGGAGTTGGTCAATTTGGCAAAGCTACTGATCTTTAAAAGGTGGTAGGGACTGGGAGTGGTTACTGACGACTGGAGGAAAACAAATGTCATTCTTTTCTTCAAAAAGGGAAAGAAGTCCACCAAACTAGTCTGGTCCACTTCACCTCAGTTGCCAGGAAGACAGTGAGGAAACTCATCCTTGGAACCATTTCCAGACACATGAAAGACATGAAGGTGATTGGGAGAAACTAGCATGGATTTATGAAGGGAAAAATAATGCTCAACCAACCTGATAGCCTTCTGTGATCAGATGACAGCTTGATGGATGAAGGGAGAGCAGTGGATTTTGTTTATCTTTACTTTATCAAGGCTTTTGAAACTGTCTCCTACAATATCCGCATAGCAAGCTGATTAAGTACAAGTTAGACAAATGGACCTCAAAGTGGATTGAAAACTGTCTGAAGTGCAGGGCTCAAAAGATTGTGATCAGTAGCCAGCTGGAGGCTAGCTATTAGCAGTGTAACCCAAGGGTCAATACTGGATCAAATACTGTTTATTCTCTTTGTTAATTACCAAGGTGATGGAATAGACTTTCAGCAAATTTGCAGATAATGCAAAACTGAGATGAGTAGTTGATACACCAGAGCGTTGCGCCGCCATTCAGAGGGACCTTCACAGACTGAAAGAATGTGCAGAGAAGTGCCTCATGAAGTTCAACATGGGAAGTACAATCCTGCACCAGGGTAGCAATAATCCAATGCACCAGTACATTATGGGGACCCACTGGTTGGAAAGCAGTTTGACAGAAAGGGCCTGAGGTCCTGGAGGACACCAAGTTGAACATGAGACAACAGTGTGCCTTTGCTGCAAATTTCAATAGTATTCTGGGCTACATTAGGAGGAGTGAAGTTGAGAAAGTGATCCTCCCCCTCTACTTAGCAGTGGCAAGGCCACACCTGGAGTCCTGCATCCAGTTCCGAGTTCCCCAGCTGAAAAGACACATGGAGCTACTGTAGAAAGTTCTGCAAAGGGCCACAAAGATGATGAAAGCACTGGAGTATCTCTCATACAAGGAAAAGTTGAGAGAGAAGGCTCAGGCAAGAGACTGAAGATGATAGTGGGTTGGACTATATGATCTCTTAAAGGTCCCTTCCAACTCCTATCATACTACCATCCTATGATTGTATGATGGAGCCAGACTCTTTTCAGTGATGCCCAGTGACAGGGCAAGATTTAATGGGCACAAACACAAGCACAGAAAGTTCTGAGTAAATGTAAGGAAAGAGATTTTGTTGTGAATGTCTATAGAGACTGTAGAATTTGCATCCTTGGAGATATTAAAAAGCTGTCTGGACACAGACCAGCCCAATCTGCTCCAATTGACACTGCTTGAATATAGTATTGGGCAAGACAGCTGATGTCCCATCTAAGTCTGCAATTAACTACTCAGAGGAACAGCAGTGCAAGTTACCTATTGGTCAAAAATATTATTGTCTTCTAAACATCCCACAGAATGCATTTCTAATTCCTTATTGGTAATGAACTCTAATGTCTTCCTTTATTTTTAAAGGACTCACAAAAAAACTCTGGCATTTACTTCCACTACAGAAAAGCAAATTAAAACTGTATGCCTGCATCTAAATTCTGAGAAGGTGTGACTTTAATAGAACAAGATGTATATTGTCTCACCAGTAATTTTGAAGGGATTCTGAACTCACTATCTCCTGAGATATAGCAAAACAATCCTTCTCAATTTATTTTCTCTATATCAATCATTATTTTTGTAGAAACAGAAATGCAAATATTATTCAAGGTGTAATTGCACATTGCATTTTATTTAGTGTTATTTTCCTCCTACTTAACCCACAGTTCTAAACGAAGTGCTGAGAGAGTCATTATCACAACCATTCTGTTGAACCTCGAGACCTTATTCTTAAATACTAAAAATCAGCTTAAATAGTAACGGTTGGATGATTGTGAATGCAAACCTAGAATGTCTGTTCCTCTTCACAGTCATCACTTTACAATTATTGTGACTATTTCATCCATCATTTTATTTCTCAGTCATCCTGTTAAGGTCCTTATACAATTCCTCAGTCAGACTTTGTTCCTCTGAATAAGTTGCCAGTAAATTGTGATCCCATCTCCAGACCAGAGAAGCATTTGATATTACACTTCTTGACATAGAGGACAGGGCATTGAGTGCATAGTGATTTTAGTTCCAGTTTCATATAGAAAAAGGGCCTGATGGAAATATCTTTTCCTTTAATTGGAAGTCAGTAATGCTCTGTGTGTACACCCAAGCTTTGCAAGAATGACAATGGCAAGCTCCAACATAGAGCAAGTATGCAACGTAGCAGTGACAGAAGAAACAGTAACTGTGGTGGAGGAACTTTTTTCAGGGGTAATTCTGACTCCTTCTGTTGGAGATTCAGCAAGGGCTAGGAAGAGTTCTCCTGTTGCCTGAGCATGGGTTTTAATTTTTCAAGTGACAGTGTACGTTGTAGATGAGATCATCTATTGACTGCCACAAGTGATAGCTTCTTACTTAGATGCTGCTTCCCTGACCTACACTGAACTCATTTAAAGCACGACACTGAGTAGTTAATTGTGTAAAGACATTAATGTTTTTTCATCACTTTACATTTCACCTTGCTGAGGGCAGAAGTATCAGAGCAGGTGCAAGGAAGAGAATGGGAATATCCTTTCTTTAGGCCACTCACAATTTTGAAGTAGCTGTGAAGGTTCAGGCCAATGCTGAAAACACCTGAATTACTGAGTGTTATCTAATCCAGCATCTTCCTTACCTTTGAAGAGTACTCTAAACTACTCTTACCCATGACTCCTGAAGAGTTACCTTTTTTTTCTCCTAACTGCTCTCATACCAAATGATAAAAGACAAATCTCACACTTTATCTGGAAATGTGGAATAGGGGATACTAAGAAGTTCAAAGTCTGATAAACTATTGGCTTTTGATTAGGCAGGTGCACAGTGTGACAGGCAGTCTTTTCTGTGTAGGGCTCAGGTAATGTGGCCTATTCCACTCTAACTAGTAGCCTTTCACCACAAGCCTGCAGAAGAAGAGACTCAGAACACCTGCAAGAAGTAGTCCTTCCCATAGTACCTTTCACTCTACATTCAGTTTTAGCCCTGAGATATGAACCTCATCCTTATTCTATAGTTTGTCACCTATGTCACCTTTATTCCATAGTTTTACTCTTACTAGAGTTTTACCATGGGAATCTGCCCAAATGCTATATAGGCTACCCATAGTCATAGCTGTATTAAAGAAACACCACTCTTGAAGCATGAATCACAACAATTTAAACTTGTGAAGCAGAATCAACATCTGCCCAAAATGCCCTATTGGGTCAACTCTTGTGAGCTCTGTCCCACTCCTTCATCTGTTAGGAAACAGAACCCCAGGGGCTGGACATGTACTGAATTACCTTTTCCTTCAAAAGTGGCAGTCCTGGGAAAGAAAGAGAGAGAATTAATGTGTCCTTAGTTGTTCACTAAGTATAGTTTGCATATTAATTTTTGATGTGCTGTTTCTTCCAATCCTGTTTGGTTTATGTTCCACTCAGCCACCTAACTCCTGATACCTTCTAGAAGATGATATCCCTATAGCAAGTACTTAGGATAATGTATTAACAAAAGACCCTAAGATACTCTGGCACACTCTTTCCAAATCCTTCTACAATGACTTTTAACCCTTTCAGAATATTTAGGGTTTTTTCATCTTTCAATGCAACACCTTTTTATGAATGTAGGCTTCTTGCTCTTTCTCTGCACTTCCCAGATCAGTGTGTTTGGGTTTGTAGTAAATGAATCATGTCTAAAGAGAATGAGCAATCAGCTAATGACATTTTGCTACTAAATGTGGAGGACTGAGGCTGATGCAACTGATGACATAACAGTATATCAGCTGACTCTTTATGCCTTTCTGGGTGAAGTTTTACAGTATTATATAATATGATCTAACAGCAGGTAGCTATGAGAGAGAATAGGCTTACTTTCTTCTTGGACATACTTTCCTACTGCCCTTGTCTTGATGAACCTAAGGCCCATGACTACAATGTTTAATTAGCTCGTTGATTGATCAGAAATCTAATCCATCAAAACAATTAGTTTTCCATTGGCCCAACTTGGTTGCTTCTCAGTCATGTGACTGCTCAAACCCCCATGAAAGCAAGAGAAAATTATTTGGTAATACAGTTTCTTGCTCTATAAGAGTGACTTTCTACAGGAAGGTCAGACCAACTGCAGGAAACAGGCTTCTGATGCTAAACATTAAGAAGGTTATCAGCACACTTTTGGACTGAAGATTTAGGAGAAAATAACAGCTGCAAAAGCACCTTTTCTGCAGGCCATTTCGATGCACGACAGTAAAGTTACAAAAATTCTGTATCCTCAAGTGCAGGGCAAATCAGAGTCTGTGAACAATGAAGTTAGACAAAGAAAGCAAATATCATTCAAATTAAATACAGTACCAAAACAAGAACCAAAGTAGTGGTATGCTTATTTCTATAAATGCTAGAATTATGAAAAATAACAGTCTCTTGTCCTAACAGGAGATACACCAGGCATATTAAATTCTTTGAGGAAGACAATTAATGGGAAATTGTAATGTCAGAATACAAAATATGGAGAAAGATAAGCTAAACTATACTAGTGATACAGTAGTATTGTATGCTGATGAGAACCTGGATCAAACTAATTAACTCCATATCTGAATAATGTTGAGATTTCAGACCTAGACAGGAAGCTTGTAGTGTTGTATCTGCATCATCCCCTTCATAGAATCATAGAATCATAGAATGGTAGGGTTGGAAGGGACCTTTAGAGATCATCTAGTCCAAACCCCCTGCAAAAGCAGGGTCACCTAGATAAGGTCGCAATCCCCTTCTGAACCTAGATTGCGACACTCTGATACGTTGATTGAGATCAGAGAGCCAGCTAGAGCAGAAGCTACAGCAGTAATAAAAAATTGCAATGACCCTCATATAGGCTGGGCAAATGTCACACACGGATGTGAAGTAGACACCAATGATTATTGTGGAATAGTCAGATATGGAGTCCACAATAGGTTGTAACTGGATGTGGTGCTAAACAATTCAATTTATTAGTTGAAATCACTGTTTCATAGTGACAACAATGTGCTTGAAGTCAATTTTCCTGTGAAAGCAATAGGGGTCAAAAAGCCACTAAAATGGATTAAACAGAAAACTACATTAAAAAAAAAAAAGAAGCCTTTTAATCAATTAAGACACATGAACAAAAAAAAAATTAAATGTTTGCAGATAACATGGATGTTACTGAAAGACAGCATGCTGGTTTCTAAAGAAAATAGGTCACAGAATCTTAAGGTTTGGAAGGGACCTCAAAAGATCATCTAGCTCAAATCCCTTGCCAGAGCAAGATCACCTAGAGCAGGTCACACAGGAACTTGTCCAGGTGGATTTTGAATGTCCTCCAGAGGAGGAGACTCAACAACCCATCTGGGCAGCCTGTGCCAGTGCTCCCTCACCCTCACAGTGAAGAAATTCTTCCTTGTGTTTCTTTGCAATCTCTTATGTTCCAGCTTATACCTGTTGCATCTTGTCCTATTATTGGACATCACTGAGAATGGCTCCATCCTCCTGACACCCATCCTTTATGTATTTGTAAACATTAATGAGGTCACCCCTCAGTCTCTTCCAAGCTGAAGAGCCTCAGATCCCTCAGCCTTTCATCATAAGGGAGGTGCTCCCCTCCATTAATCATCTTGGTGCCCCTGTGCTGAAGTCTCTCCAGCAGCTCCCTGTCTTTCTTGAACTGAGGGGCCCAGAACTAGACACAATATCCCAGATACGGTCTCATGAAGGCAGAGTAGAAGGCGAAGAAAACCTCTCTCTCGACCTACTAACCACACATCTTCAAATACACCCCAGGATGCCATTGGCCTTCTTGGCCACGAGGGCACACTGATGGGTCACAGTCATCCTCCAGGACCCCTAGATTCCTTTCCCCTACATTACTCTCTAACAGTTCATTCCCCAACCTGTACTGGTACATGGGGTTTTTCTTTCCCAGATGCAAGACTCTACACTTGCTCTCATTGAATTTCATTAGATTTCTCTCTGCCCGACTCTCCAGCCTGTCCAGGTCTCATTGAATGGCAGCACAGCCTTCTGGTGTGTCAGCCACTACCCCCAGTTTAGTATCCTCAGCAAACTTGCAGATAGTGCCCTCTGTTCCCTCATCAAGGTCATTAATGAATATATTCAACAGTAACGGTCCCAGCACTGACCCCTGAGGGATTGCACTAGATACAGGCCTCCAACTAGACCCCGCCTCATTGATCACCACTCTCTGCCTTCTTCCCTTCAATCAGTACAGAATTGTAGTGGGTATGGGATGGTAGTGATTTTCCACAGCAGCTCCTGCAGTGCTGTGCTTACTGTTGATATCAATATTATGACTACCGCTTGCACAACATCAGGGCTGTCCCTCCAGCATTGCTTCCCCCACCTTCACCAATAGCTGTGGATGGGCATGATCTTGGGAGGGACTATGGCCAGGACAGCTGACCCAGGCTGACCAAGGAGATATTCCATACCACATGACGTCAGCTCAGTAATATAAACTGGGGGAGAGGAGCAGGAAGGGGAGGCGAGATTCATTTCTGGCCTTCCAAAAGCAACCGCTACGCGTACTGCAGCCCTGCTTCTCGGGAGGTGGCCGGACATCGCTGCTGATGGGAAGTAGAGAGTAACAGCTTATCTGCTTCTGCTTTGCTTCCCGAGCGCGCGGCTTTGCTGCTTATTTATTAAACTGCTTTTATCTCAACCCACGAGACTCCCATCTTATTTTCTCCCCTTCCCTGGCTTGCTGAGGAGGTGGGGGATAAAGTGATGTGGTGGGCACCTGGCATCCAGCCAGGCTCAAACTACCACAAGAATCCACCTCACTACCTGATCATCCAGCCCACACTTTCTCAGTTTTTGCTGTGAGGATGCTGCCACAAAGGAAGCCCTTGATCCTTCTTTCAACTGCTTCAGATCCTTTAAAGGAGTGCTGTCCTCTGCCAGGATGCAGATGATATTCTTCGTAGAACTGTCTTTTTCTTTAAGATGTAGAGGAAATATGTGATATTATCCATATCCCAAAGAGGTTGAATGAATAACCAGCAAAAAAACCAAACCCATTCCACGACAAGTAAAGTTCCAAATCCTTCAGCTTATCCCAGTTCTCCTAATTCTTGTTGTAGAAAGATGGATCCCAAAACAGGCAAATGCCTGTTACAGCTGATCCGTTGCCACATCCTTCTGCTGGCAGCCATCTCTATATGTAGCTGTGGAAAAATAGTCAGGTGCATGCCATTTCCCAAAGCTTTTGGCTCCATCTTTTCACAGATCCTACGTCACCCATGTTAAAATGGTCACTAGGGCCAGCAAGAAATGTCCTCACAAAGAGTGGGAAGGACGGCAGTTCTATGTAAGAGGTTGTCTGTGCATACTCTAGTGCAACAAACAGATTGTATCAGGAGTGGCTCTACTTGAACTCTTCTACCGTGATGTAGATGAAAGAAGCACTATTATCTAGTTGAAGGTGTGTCAGGTGTCCTTTAGGGAGTGCTGACCCCCTGGCTTCCCAATATCTGGCTTTCATTTCCAATATAGCTTTGCAAGCAGGCCAGAAGCAAAATTCATAGCCAGAACTAGACACTCCTATGGACTGATACTTCCAAGGAAGGCATCCTGATAAAATGACATTGCAGACTTGGTATCCGAACACAGATATTAAAGACATTAATGCACTTCCAAGCAGATCTGAATGAGCAGCAGCTGATTTAGTGCAATGACCATGTTTCACAGCATTCAAGACTACGGGTCAAGAGGGGACAGGACTGTATTGATCAGTGGCAAAGCTCAGTATGAAATTTTTGTAGACAGACATCTCTGTTCAAGTGGTCATGCCATACAATGTAGTTAGATTGCCAGGGTGATGGTCTCCTGCAGGAATACAATGAGGAACCTTCCTGCCCAAAGCAAGGATGGTATGCAGCCCCTGCAGAGACCTTCCCTCCATCCCATGGCATTTAATGACACTGTTTTAAGCTGTTTCTTTTGGAGGCAGAGAGAATAGGGGTGAGGAACCTTCTTGTCAGCAGTGGTGGTGCCATTGGTAACTACAGTACTGTATACCAGCAGTTCAGAAGGTCATCAAGTTAATTGCAACCAAGGTTACAGTGGGTGGGGGAGAACTCTGTATTTCTGTCCTTCCTGACTTATACACATCAAGATTTATCTGTTTTTAAAGAAATAAAATAAAATAATATTATTTTTATTCTAGTAAAGACTGTTAAATTTTGAGTTTTAAAGCCTATTGGTCTTGACCAGAGCTCACTAGGACATCTAGTCAGACCTACTTTAAAGTTCTGTATGAGTTTGGATCTATTTATAAAATATAATTGTGCTATCTTCCCTTTCACTTGGTTTTCTGTGTCTTGCTTTTGCTGCTAGGTTTGCTCAGGTTCTGTCTCCTTGTTCTTTTTGCTCGGTTTCAAACTGTGACCACACTGTGATATAAGACATCCTCAAATTAATGAGTAATTTACCTTAGGTACCATCATCATCATCATAGACACGTTTTTGTTTCATTTTATTCTGGGGTGAATTCACAAAGTGTTCTGTGCAGACTGTTGAAGTTGGATTGTTTCTGGCAACATAACCCTGCTTCTTTAAAGCTCATTTGTTTTTTGCCAAGTGATGGCATATCATGCTCTCATGCATATCACGCTCTCATATCATGTCATACCATATTGTCATCATGTCATATCATGATCTGCTCAAGTTTCCTTCCAAGTTCATCTATACCTTGGTTCTACTTCAGTGGTTCCTTCATATCCCTATGTTACTATAAGTATTTACCTGCTTTCAATTGTGAGATTTTTTTTCTCTATTCTGTGTCTCCTCTAGTAACATCATCATCCCTTCAGTTATCAAAACTGGCAGGTAGCTTACTGATGTTGGTTGAGCTCATTGTTTTTTTGCCTGGCTGAGAAACAAGCAACAGAGTAGAGAGGAGAAACTGGTGAATACTCTAGCCTATGGAAAAGTGAGCATCAAGAAGACCAAATTTTGACATATGTCCATAACTTAATGGCCATAGAGCAGTTTGGTGATATTGTTAAAGAGTTCCCCATAAAGGCAGTTGAGAAGGCTGAGATTAAGATGCAATGCTTAGCAGTTTACAGGGAGGCTTGACTTCTCCATTAGGCCTTGATGTTTCTCTTGTGGACTATGAACATAGAAAAATTGTCTTGGGACACTGAGTGTGCACCCATCTCATTCTGTCTCATTGTATTTGCTGACACCTTTATGATTGTCACTCGGTATTTTAGGGCAAAGGAGAGGACAAAGAAGCTCACCTAATTTTGTTCTCATTGAAAATATGGCTTGCAGAGGATGGGGAGATGTGAAAGGAGAGATCTCATGGATAGTCATTTCTGCTTCATCCTATCTGCATTCTGTCTCAACACTTCTAGCTCTGTCTTACTGTCTTCTTTCCTTGTCTCCCCCTCCCCCTTCCCTCTCCTTCAGGAGTTCCCCTCTTGCCCACACCTGATATTCAATCCCAGTAGAGTTAGTGCCTTTTGCTGAGATCAGACAGGGCGCTGGGGAATCATGTGACAGACGAAGGTTGCTATAAATATAATCAAGCCCAGCAATTGCTGCCTTTGTGGAAGAGAGGAGAAAGTGAGAGAGGCACAAGGAGGAAGAGGAGGAGAGGCAGAGAGAAAGTGAGGAATGGTACAAGTCATGGTGGTTTGAGGAGAGAAAAGAAAGAGGGAGTGGAAGAAAGTATGGAGGTGGTTCTAGATAAGGCTCAGAGCAGCAGTTCTGTTATAACTATGTGTGAGGAAGAGTAGAGGCATGGAGAGCTCAGAGGCCGTGATGCAGGAATCCAGATCAAAATCAGGTTTGGAGGAGAGCACACCACAATACGACTATGTCTGCTTTGAGAAATGCTCCTGTTACAAGACACCTTTGGAGGCAGGACACGAGGCCAGGGGGACAGGGGACGACCTGCACTACCTTGAGAACTCCCTCAGCTACCCACAGGTATGGCTGGACAACTGGGATGGTTGTGGCAGCACAGGTCTCCCTGGGATCACACAGGGTCTTGGGGTTTCCAGAATGATGCTTGTAGAGCACACATCCCTGCCCATTCCCAACCCTACTAGCTATCTCCTTCACTTGCTGACTCTCAGGTTAAGCATTGACTTGCACTAAACCCAGGAGCACTATCAGTATTTTGAGTAAGAGGCCATTTTCACGTGCCATGGACACAAAGAGAATGGGCAAAGCCAGATGGGGAAAATCAACCTAACCATTAATGTCTTTGTAATAGCAAAAAGAAACTGCAACTGCATTCAGCTGCATAGCTGTTAAGTAAAGCAGGAGAGTGAATAAAAACAAAGACAATAAAAACAAAGAGAACAGTGATGGCTATCTGTCTACACAGCTGTATAGATGTGGTCATGCAGAGCTTTGTTCTGACTTTTCTCTGACCAAAAAGCAACTCATGGTCATAGATCCATATATATATATAGATACCTTTGATAGCTCTTAGGGACGCTGTAAGTGATGGATATTCTAACCCTTAAACTTGACCTGACTTTTGCTCTGATTCATTCAAGCAGTGGTTCAGAAAAATAACTGGAACATCAATGTACTCTGGTTATGCCTTCTTGTTCTTTTACCCATTATATCCCCTCTACCTCTCCTTTTGAGATAGTATCCTGCAAAGGGGAGCTTTTACATCTGAGTTTTGTGTCCATGTCTGGGCTCCTCAGCTCAAGAAGGGCAGAGAACTTCTGGAGAGAGTCCAGCACAGGGCCACCAAGATGATCAGGGGATTGGAGCATCTTTCATACAAGGAAAGGCTGCGGGAACTGGGGCTGTTTAGTCTGGAGGAGACTGATGGGGGATCTCATTAATATTTATGAGTACATAAATGGTGAGTGTCAGGAGATTGGGGCATCCCTTCTTTCTATTGTATCTAGCAACAGGACAAGGGGTAATGGGATGAAGCTGGAACACAAAAAGTTCCATTTAAACATAAGGAAAAACTATTTCCCTGTTCAGGTGAGGGAGCTCTGGCACAGGCTGCCCAGAGGGGTTGTGGAGTCTCCTTCCTTGGAGGTCTTCAAGACCTGCCTGGACATGTTCCTATGTGACCTGATCTGGGTGGACTTGCTTCTGCAGCAGGGTTGGACTAGATGATCTCTAAAGGTCTCTTCCAACCCCTACCATTCTATGACTCTATGATTCTATGAAACAATAGTCCAAATGGGAAATTGTCTGGACAGAGGTCTGATGAGAACAGTTTGTGCTTCATTTACATTGATACAAGACAATAGTTTGACCACAGCAGCCTTGACAACAGGCTGATACAGGGTGGGATGGAATGGAGAGGTGCATGCACGCACCTGGAGCTGAGCTCTATTGTGATTCAGCCTTTGAATTGTCTCCTGAGCCAAGTGAAGCTGGAGCAGGCACTGGGGCTGGAGGCAAGGGCAGCTGGTGGGAAGGAGGTGTCTCACCTCAGTCCCGGTCTGGCCATGGGTGAATGTCACAGCTCTTCTGGGAGGATGGCACAGGCTTGCCCTGTGAGGTGCCAGTGGAACAACACCTAGGGCTGGAGAGATGAAGTGGGTTATGGAAATGCATCTTCTGCTATATGTTCTGTACGCTGGGGGTGAGGAGGAGTTGCAATATGCAAACTGTTTCTCCAGTAAAGCACAAAATGGTCCTAGTCCATATGTATCCACCCAAAATGCTAGTCCCACACATCTAAAACTGTACTGACAAGGAGGTGCAGGTGATAGAGTGCACTAGCACAACCCACCTCCATGCTCCTTCTACCAGCTACTACATCGTCATTGTTCTCAGCTCCAGGGGCACGCTGATTGATGTATGTAGATAGACAACCTCATGTACAGAAAAGCAGGCCATCAAATGCATTCCCATGCATACCTGCAGGCAGTAACAGCCCCAATCAAATATACATTTGTCTTTCAGCAGGGCTAACTCCAAAGCTGTGTCAGATTGTCCAGGGCATTGTCCAGGCATGTTCTGAACATCTCCAAGACTCACCAACATCTCAAGATTCACCCACGACTCTGGTCATCTGTTCCTGTGCTGAATTACCCTCAAGAGCGGGTGACTGGGGACATGTTTTCCTTCGGCACAGACTTTCCTTTCTTGAAAGTTATGCCTTTTTCCTTTTGGCCTTCACTGTGCCCCTCCAAGAAGTCTCACTCTGATATTTCTCGACAACCCCTCTTTTCTTTCAGGTGGTGAGACTGCTGCTAGATCTTCCCTTTGCCTTCTGTTCTTCCAGAGAACAATTATTTTATTACTGCCCCCAGCCCATCACACGTGCTTAATTGGCTCTAGGTCCAAGCAGTCGAGCCTAGCCTTTTTATTGACATTTAATTTTACTTATGGAGTGAGTTTTGGGACGTTTCACCTTTGAGACCAAATATGGCTAATCTTTTGTGACCCATCAGGAAAAAAGAACCCTAAGGAATATCATCTCAGAATTAGCAGGGTGGCTACAAGACATGGAGTAAGAGAGATCAGCAGTAGAGTCCAAGGCTCACCTCAGTGTCCAGGTACAGCAGATTAAAACCAGTGTGCACTGACAGTGTAGGGGGAAGTGATTTCAAGAGTGGACTATGCTTTGGAGAAGATATTTTTCAGTCTGAATGACTTGGGAAATAGTTTAGGACTTTGAGAGGAAGGCATTTTTGCGCATGTGCTGAGCTCAGAAAACAGCTCCCAGAGAAGTCTCTATATATTTTCCTCCTGAGATCCTGTGCAGCTTTTCCTCCATTACTCAACCAATGAAACATTCTCATCTTTTTTGAAAGACAAACCTTTATGGTTTGCAGTTAAACATTAATATATGCTTCCTCCCTGAAAATTAACTTTACCCTGGCAGTGCTTTGTCCCTACATGATTTTTACCGCCAACCACCCCACCTTCCTCCTACTAGTATTTATACCTTCAGATGTTTTTCACCGTTATCATGTTCTCACTCAACATTTAGCCAAGCTAGGCATGATAGTGCCTTTTCTGACTCAACTTTTTAGGTAGAAATTGATATCTTTAAAAATTTTTACTAGTTTTTCTGGTGCTCAGAAACCCAGTCTTCCTTGTGTTAGAGAGGGAGAATCAAAAGAAGGAACAGTTTAAATCATATTGTGTTATATATTTAGTTTTATATGTCTTCTAGTGGAGCCTAATCTAAATTTGCTTTAAGTCCATTGTCTGATTTCCTCCAGAAAGCCTGCTCACTCTCTTCAAACCACAGCCAGCTCTTTCTCAAGATGTTAGAAAGCAATTAATGTTGTGTGATCATACTTTATACCTCTGAAAATGAGAGATAAAAAGATTTTTTGAGAGATTAGGAAGAGCAAAAACAGAAAGGCAAAAGAAAAAAAGAGCTGCATCTGTCTGAGAGTTTCTGTGACTCTGTCTCCCTCCTTGGGTACATTTAAGTCTGCATCTCAGACTGCTGGTAGATCTGCCTTTGCATATTTAATTGTATTTGTGAAACAGCATTTGTTTTACCTTTTCTTTCTGATCTCTCTTGCTTTCTGCCTCTCTAGCTTTATGGCCAATACACAGACCAGATAACCAACTTTGAAGAGAAGGAAGTAGTGAAACTACTGAACAAGAAGCAGGCCCAGAAGAACAATGAAAGACCCCTGAAACGTGAGAGTCAAGTAGAAATCAAAGAAGTGCACTATTCCAAATGCCAAGGTAGGGGCAATTCAACTTTCATTACCCTATGACCAGATATTGGGTAGGTCAGCAAGAGAGACAGAATTTAAGCAGAATTAAAAAAACAACAAAAAACAAACCAATCAACCAAACAGAAAATTGTGTATGGGGAGAAGCCAGGAAAAAAGGAAAAGGAATAAAAGTGGATTGCAAAGACTTCTCATGTGAGCTTTCATCCTAGGAAGAGCTAAGGTCTTTTTTGGGAAAAAAAAAAAAAAGGTTCCAAGCTAATCAATTTTTCCACAACAGATCTCTGTGACAGGAGGAAAAGAACTTTCTTCTGTCTGATTTTTGCTGCTAGTGCACAAGACATTAAATTCTTCCCCATCCTGTTATCCTTGCCCCCTTTTTTTTATTATCTGTAAGATTTATCTGTAAGATTTTGCAGGACTGTATAAGAGAAGAATGAGTACTCTTACCTGTGTAAGAGAAGGATGATACAATAAATCCTTATTGAGTCAACTCTCAACATAGGAGAGGAGAGACAGTTACAGGATTCATTTATGTTCCCATTTATGTTTTTCCCATTTATTTTTCTCTCCACAGACTGTGCTAGATGCATCCAGAAATACATTTCCAAGAAGCTTGGAGAGGACTGGATTTTCTTGGTTCTGTTGGGTCTGGTCATGGCATTGGTGAGCTGGGGAATGGATTATGCCAGTGCGAAGAGCCTACAGGGTGGGTCCCATTTAGTTGTTGCAAAAGCACACTGTAAATGATATGAATGTTCCTCCTCTTTTCAACATCAGTTTTCCATCCTCACCCCTCACTGCCTGGCAAGTCTGAAGTATTTACAATATAGTAGAGAGAAGGTTATCTAGGAAGAGGTTCTTTAAAGGAATGGCAGGGAAAAAAGTAGAAGTGGGAAAAACCAAAATGTACGTGTACGATGAGTCTGAAATGAAACATGATTTTGACTCTGTCCTGCTCCTTTTTATATGTAGGAGCACATGGAAGTGATACTGTGATCCTTCCTATTACACTAGTTCCCATCCTCCCCAGCAACAATGAGCACATGGGGGATAGGAAAAGGCCATCCTGACACCGTTTCTGCTTTTTACCTCACCTGGCCACATACTGCTCTTTCCTCTGACTCAGTGTCTCATTCCTGACCAGTACATACACACCATTTCCTCTCAGCACTCGGCCTCTGATGTCCACTGGACACTGCAGTCCCTCAAAGCCCTCAATATTCCTTCAGCCTAGTGATCTGCCCTCTAGAGCTTCTTCATCTATCAGTATCTGGTTTACTCTACCAGTCTCAGAGAGACATGGTCCTTTATACTGCCTGCAGCTGAGTCCTTTGAGGTTTTTTTTTCTTTTCCTCCACCAAGTCTCAGCCTCCTGCTGTGTGGGGAGACAACTCTGTCAAAGAGAAACTGCACAGGAGCTGAAATTCAGACAAGACTCTCTGCAGCTCGTGCTGCTGTATCTGGCTCACCAATGGAACCACTGTTGTTTTAATAGTTGTTATGGCACTCTTCATGCTGCTGCTCCAAAACAGCAAATCATAATCAAAGCTTTTAAGATCATTTTTTTGAAGGAAAGATTTTTCATGTGATTGAGATAGAGGAAAGGGCACTAGCTATTGGTGGACCGCTTCATTGTCCTTCAGGACTGACATAAGGCACTGCCAAATAAAAAGACTCTGTACAGTGACTCATCCTCTCAACTTCATGTAACATACCTCTTCTTATGCCACATTTGGGTACAGGTATTAAGTGTCTAACAACAGAGAGTCACTTTTATTCATTCTTGCAGAATGCCTCTTTTACTTGTGAACTCAAAATATACCAAGGAATTTCTTATAAAATTAGGACTTTAGGATAGCATTTCTCAGGGAGACTTAGTATGGGCAAGTTTAACAAGTGTGTGATTCTTTGATGTCTACCAACTGTTTGGAGCAGCTGTGATTACTGACAACTTCTTTATTTGTCTATCTACAGCCTACAAGTGGATGTACAGAGAGCTGCACCCGAATGTTCCTATGCAGTATCTGGCGTGGGTCACATACCCACTTGTTGTTATTCTGTTTGCGGCCATTTTCTGCCACCTCGTCTCTCCACAGGCTGTTGGTGAGGGCAGAAGGCATGGCAACATCTGTTTCTGTCTGTCTTGTTTTTCTTATTCCATTTACATGCGGGTTTTGTTCATCGCCTGCTCTGCCATTGTTTTCAGGGTCTGGGATCCCAGAACTCAAGACCATTATGAGGGGAGTGGTACTCAAGGAATATCTCACTCTCAAAGCTTTTGTGGCCAAAGTTGTGGGTCTCACAGCTGGGCTTGGAAGTGGCATGCCTGTGGGGAAAGAGGTAAAAATTACTCTTCATGTGCAGTAGTGTCTAGGGTCCGGAAGGTGGGAGGACTTGTTTGTGGAAAAAAAGTCTATAAACATTTTCTCTCTTTTGCCACCATTCCTCTTCTCAAAATTCTGCTCTTTCCAGCAACACTTACCTTCCAAAGGCCATTTTCCATCCACTTTGAAAGGCTTGACATAGAAAACATTTAAAATTCAAGACAGGTAGTCTTTGAGAAGGAGAAAAAAAGAAGATTGGAGGACTGGCTGAGATGAACACATAGAAATTTTGTGATCTGCAATGACTAAATGGTTTTCAGTAACCAGAAGGTAACCCTCTCTGATTTCCTCCTCCTTTTCTCTTACAGGGTCCTTTTGTGCATATTGCCAGTATCTGTGCTGCAGTACTCAGCAAGTTCATGTCGATCTTCTGTGGTGTGTATGAGGTAAGGCATGTGTCTCTGCACACAGTTCTTCCACAGACTGAACTCCTAAGACACTCAGGATAACATTGGTAGACTACAGAACACAGAGGACACATATGAATTGAAGGCCACTTTACTGCTTTGTATTAGTAAATTACAAGAATGTGGTAGTGGAAGGCCAGATACACAGTTAAATAATTGCTCAGTACCACCAATGTTACGTACCACTTACAGAGAGGCTGCTTGGAAATATGCATTTGACAAGTTTTCAATCTCATGATGGTGATACCTGTGATCATTGATCATTGCTGATACTAATGATCACAGATACTGTGATCATTGTCTGTATAAAAAAGTAGCTGCAGGCAAAGATCAATTTGTCTTTAAGCCAAACTTATACAGCATTGCTAATTATAGGCACTGTCTCTAGGCTTTTGCTGTTGCAGAACAGCCTCTGCAGGCTGATCACTCTATTGACTAGATGTATTAAAAAATCTATTAACTGCAGATAGAGCTAAAACTGCTTTACACACAGGTTCTTAGCACAAGCTGGCTGTGCAATACAACAATAGGAGGTGCTGTTCTACTTGAGTAGGTCCTGTCTGTGCATAAGGACCAGATGTCACTGCTGAAGACCAGCTGATAGTACTAAAGACTGCACTAAAATGTGTAGAGACTTGTATTTGTAATAGCAATGGCTCAATCTACTGCTGGTTATTGCTCCGTTTCATTGTTCTGGATCCTAATTCCCTGGCTTTGCTTCCTCTAACCTCAGCATGCCCTTCTCTGGCTGCGCTGTCTGTTCCAGAATGTGCATAGGCAGTTGGACCTCATGGTGGCAGCTTGCTCAGTTGGAGTTGGATGTTGCTTCGGGGCTTCTCTTGGAGGCAAGTGTCTTCCTGTATGTGACATTTAATGTACAACTCACTTAGCCACTTGCCAAGAGGTTTTCTGCTCTCAGGAAAGGTTCTCACAGATACCACTCAACTCTAGCAACACAAGTTGTTTCTTTTCCTGTCACTGATTCAGATGAAGAAAGGGAAGGTTACAAGACATGACACCTATTAACGTGTGGATTTCTAATGATGCAGTTTGTTCAGTCCTTGTTTGCTGTGGACACTGTTCAACCTGGAGAGTACCAAGAACAGTACCGAGTACCGAGAACAGTAGTTAAAAAAACCCTGTTATGTAAGGAGTAACAACATCTAAGGGCAGGAGATGATGGTGTGACAGGAAGTGATAATGTGAATGGGAAACTGCTACATGAATACTTCACTGATGACTGGAAAACAGAAATACCAGTGTGTAAAGTTTTAAGTTCTCCATATAAGGGAGAGTTGCAAAGTGCTAGTAATATGGTTGAGAGGCTGGAGTAATAGTTTATGAGGAGATGCTGAGGAAGCTGGGTTTGCTCAGCCTAAAAGAGAAAAAGCTAGAGTGGTAGTCTAACTGACGTCATCAACCATCTAAAGGAAAGACTGATCCAGGCCCTTTTCAGAGAGGCACAGTGCAAGAGGCAAGAGGCACAACTTGCAACAAAAGAAATTCTGACTGTGTGTTCAGACAGTCAGAAAATATGTTTCCCTGCATCAAGAGTGGTTCAGCACTGGCACACATGTCTGGAGGGTCCAGGGAATCTCCACTCTTGGAGATGTTCAGGACTCACTTGTATGAGAATCTGATCTAGCATTTGAATTAGCACAACTTTGAGAAGCGAGTTGGAGGAGACACCTCTAGTGGTCCCTCCCCACCTTTCTATGATGCTGCTGTGAGGATAAATATGGGACTTTATCCTTGTTCCCTCACATTTGTACTAGTCCTCCAATTCATGGAATTTTCTTAAACACCAGGCTTGCAGTTTCTTTCTCTGTAACTAGTATTAGTATGATCTCAGAGACTGCAGGACAAATACATAGCTTACTAGGAGAGGCTAGATAAGAAAAGGGAATTGGTCTAATTGCTGGCTTCTGTGGCTAAAGGAGATGTTAGAGAGACAAAATAGCCAAATTCTTCTCAAAGAACAGTAAAAGGACAAAAGACAAGAGGCAAAACTTGCATTAAAAAAAAAAATGTCCCCTTGCCCCAAAGGTGGTTTAGGGTGGCACAAGTATCAAGAGAGATTAGTGAATCTCCACCCTTGGAGTTGCTCAGAGCTCACTTCTCACCTTGATCCTGAGCACTTTGATCTCATTTTGAAGTTTGCCCAGCTGTGAGCAGAGGGTTGGTAAAGAAGCATTCAGAGGTATTTTCCAGACTAAAAATTGCTGTCTGTGATAACACTGTAGTATGGGAACAAACTTAAAGTTATCATAGTTTTTGTAGCCCTAGTTGGGTTCCTCTTGTGTATTCACATCAAATTGTTGAATGTGTTTTTGCATCACCTGGGAGTCATGTAATCTTTAGCTGACCTTAGTCTAGGGCAGAGCCTGAAATTTCACATCATATTGCCCATGGTGTATAACTTCTTGTTGTTGCTGATTGAATACCACCCTATGTATTAATGAGGAGACCTCAAAATTAATTTGGAAAGCCAATTTAGCCTTTGACAGCCAAAAGGTGCCCGGACTATTTTTTCTGAGTGAGCTATAGTACTCTTTGCCTGTTTGGTTTGGGGATTCTGGTTCTTTCTATACTGCTACACAGCACCAACACTCTGACATAGTGTGGAGTCCTGGGAGATGTCATATGCTACAGACTGTTCTCAATGGTGGCTACGTGTGTCTCTGTCTCATACTGTTCTTTGACAGTGTCCCATCAGACTTTGCACATTCAAACAACTGTAATTACCTCTTGCCATACTGCAAGCCATGTCACAAGTACCCTGCTTCAAGCTGTTAATCATGATGTTGGTGCACTGTAACAGAACCCTTTCACTACTCCACATACTTTAACTTGAACCTTATCCCTGTTCTGGACATGATTATGTCTAACAGGGCCTAGAAGTTACCTGGGACAAAGTTGTAGATAAGGACACATTGTTCTGGATCAGGGAATGTTTTGTAGCCTTTTTTCTGTTGGGTTATGCAGAGATAGAGAGGAGATACTTTTTGGTTGAGGCTTAGTCTAACACTGTTCAAGTAAACAGGAATTCATGGTCTTCTGGCCTTAGAATTGAGCCTGGCCACTAGGCCACCCGCCGTAACACATGACCACCCTTTCTCAAAACTCTCGTGGGAGATCTATCAGGCTACTTTGAGAACATGTGATAGTAGGAAGTAGCAAATACACAGGCTTTTAACACTGTTGTATTATATACCACCTAGGATTTAGACAAAATAAAATAAAACCTGTCTGCTCTCCCTTCACCATTCTTAGACATTTCAGGACCCACAGGGTGGGTTTTTTGCGGGACCCTCTGGCTCACATGCATCCTGAAATTCCCTCCCAAAGTAAAATCTGTGGACTAAAACATACTTATGTGTCCTCCACCCTCTGGAAGATTTCCCACAGGACATTTCTTCTGCAGTGACAGAAGTGTCCATGTTGCAATTAAAGATGAGATGCTGCCTTCTCCTTGTGTCCTGAAGATGTGATTCCAGGTATAAGCCTGTCTTGTGCCAGGTCTTGTCTTTTGAGTATTTTGAAACCATTCAGAAGAGAGAAGTAATATAAATACAGCTATAACTCTGAGACCGGTGACAGAGCTAAATGATAGCACGTGGCCAAACCTGCCAGCTCCATTACTCACTCTCTGCTTTCTTTCCTTCTATTTTGTTTGTCTGTCTCTCCTTGTCTCTTTCACCAGTAGCAGCCATATTATTACACAGATGTCCTGACTGTGGGTTGCGCTGTTGGTGTCGGCTGCTGCTTTGGGACACCACTTGGAGGCAAGTGGCTGTTCTGTTTCCTTTTTCTCAGGTACCTAAATCCTCTCCTGCTTAGTCCTCTTCTCCTCTCCCCCTTTCCTGCACCATTTTTCATCTGTCATCTACTTTGAACAATGAAGCTTACCTTTCACATAAACAACCTCCCCAGCATCTCTGACAGTCTTTCCACGTGTTGTTAGACCTCTGGAGGCAAAAGAGGAAGGGTCTCTAGAACTGTGGTCACCAAATTGAGGCGTGCATAATCCAGGGGCTGTGCAAGATGATCCACTGGGCTGTGGGCAGGAAATATGGAAATTTGTTCCCTTTCAGCAATGCATTGCAATCAGTGTGTGCCCACTTAAATGGATTTATAGCTTATGTTATATAGCATTAGCTAAACTCTCATAAAATGAACAAGTGGCTTAAAAAGATTCCTACAAAGAGACTGTGGATTGAAGATAATTAATCAAGATAATGTGAACAAGATAATCAAGATAATGTGAATATAGATGAATAACAAGAAAATGACAGAACTGCCACTTTTCCTACTCCTATTACAGGCTCTTAATCAGCCACATTACAAGGTACAAGCAATGGCTAGCTAATCAAGTCTGACAAGCAGTCAGCCAAAAAGAAAGCAAAATTATCAAAGGCTTTTTAAAATATGCATTTATATCTACTATTGTTAATGACAAACTTCACCCTAACTGTATACTGTGTTTTGAGAAGTTAGTTAATGATGTTATGAAGCCTTCAGAATTAGCAAGACACTTAAAAGCTAAGCATTCTGAACATAAAGACAAACCTCTAGGTTTTTTTCAGTGGTGTTCTGAGCTATATGATATTTGATCCAGTACTTCACAAATTTCCACTGAATTTAATGATGGTTAGAAACCTCCTTTGAGGCTTCTTGCTTCACAGCAAAAGACAAAGAGACGCAAGTCACTGAGAAAACATTTGTTCTTCCTCAAATAGTAAAAAGGGCTGCAGTAATATGCAGAAAGAAGTATGTTGGCAAGCTAAAATGCATTCCTTTGTCAGCAAACACTGTTGGAAGGCTCATAGAAAACATGACTGAAGGTCTGAAGAAACAAGTAGCAGTACAAATTACATGCTGTGAGAAGCTTGCTATGCAGCTAGATTGAAGTACAGATGTTCCTAACATATCTCAGCCTAAGATGTTTGCTGTTCAATACTGAAATATATGAACTACTTTCTGTGAACCAGTATAGAAAAGATCTACCAGAGAAGATGTATTCTCAGCAGTAAATTACTTCTTTAATAAAAAGATTTTATGGAAAAACTGTGCAAGTGTAACAATCAGTGGAGCAGCTGCTTTGACTAAGAAGAGTTGTGTGGTAAGTTACATAGCACCCCATCTGAAAATTGTTCACTGCATTGTTCTTAGGCAAGCTATTGTAGCAATGGGAGCCAGGCGTGCACAAAGTGGTACAGGATGACATCAATGTGGTTCATTTCATAAAAACAAGATCTTGAAATGGTACAATCTTTACAATACTTTGTAATGAGGTGGGCAGTGACCATGAAAATCTTGTGCACCATACAGACATTTGCTGGTTATCTCATGGCAACGGGCATTTGAAACAGTTGTTGAAGATTAGTTACACATTTTTCTTTTACAAAAAGACAAATGTTCTGAATTCACTGATCTTTTCTGTGGTGACAAATGTCTGTCAGTAGCATGCTACTCAGCAGTTATTTTTTAAAAAATAAACATCCTTCATGTATCTCTTCAAGGTGAAAGTGATGTTCTAACAGTGGGTGAGAAAGCAACTGCTTTTTCAAAAGAAACTTGTGGACATTCTGTGAATTTATTGCCAAATACAATGTGTGTCACCTGCAAAAACTCTCATACCTGTACACATAAACCACTTGGAAACAGAAATTTCTAAGCTGTTGAAAAGCTTTCAGATAAAGACATTCAGTGGTTTTGAACCCATTTATTAAAGATACAAAAATTCATCAGTTTCTGATCAGTTTGCAAGAACAACTCATTGACATCAAGAAAGATGGAAATTTACTATCCAAATTTCAACAAAAATCTTTGTATAAGTGATGGATGGAAAAATAGTACCATGATTTAGTCAGCACAGTCTATGATGCATTTCTTGCATTTGGATCTACTTACCTTTTTGAGACCTTTGAATCACTGTGTGTATCCCTATCACCAAGTGTCAAAGCGAGATTAGACATAGTAATATGTCAAATGAAGAAAAATAGAAATAATTTTGCTGAGATCATTTTTGTCTATTAATAAATAAAACAAATTAATTTTTAAAAAATCGGTGTTTCATCTTGATGTCATTGTTTTTACTTTGTATTTTTGTGTATATTTTATATTTTACACAACATATTAGTATAGTAATACATGTGTATAATTTTTAAATAAATACCCATATGTTGGGGGTGTATGTGCTCAAAAATCTTCTATTGGTAGGGGATCGCTAACAAAGAAGTGTGGAGATCATTGCTCTAGAAGACTAGAAATTTCTCACACTATTAACATGACAGGTCTGATTTTAACTTTGTTTCCTTTCCACCTCTTTCTAGGAGTCCTTTTCAGCATTGAGGTCACTTCCACTTACTTTGCTGTGAGCAATTATTGGAGAGGTTTCTTTGCAGCTACCTTTAGTGCCTTCATTTTCCGAGTCCTTGCTGTTTGGAACAAGGATGCAGGTAAGCTAAGAGCTATTCTTACTCTCTTTTTACAAAAGTTCTGTATTGATTTATTATTTTCCATCTTCCTCGAAACCATAACTTTGTAAGATGTTCAAAACTTCTGCCATGATTTGACTTTCAGCACTTGCATAGAAAAGAGAAAGAAAAACGTCATTAAGTGTATAATCCATTCCACTTCTAGGCTTGCTGGGGATATGATTGAAAAATGACTGAGTATGAGTCCTTGGCAAGTAAGAGGGCCACGGAGATGGGAAATTTGCCTCTACTCAGCATAATGTCAGGGCTGCAAACAGAGATGTCCCATCACAGAAGCTGTAATGCACACTACTATGTATGCTGCTGTGATCTGCTGGAAATTCCACAGTCTGCTTTGGTCATGTCTTGACTAGAAGTAGAAAAACCAAGTGGTCTAGAAAATTGAGATGATAAAATGATTAGGAGGCTACACGATTAGTAGAGTCTAACTACAGATGCTGCACAAACAACTGTCTCAAGTAACTGAAAAGCATAAGTGCAGACAGAAATGGCACAGGACAAGCTTGTTCAGGAGAGCACTTCAGCTACTGCGGGAATGGAATTCCAGTTGATGCAGAAGGCTGCCATTTCTTTGTAAACCTTGCTTATAGTGGCTTTATCTTTTATTCTTACAGTTAGACCTATTTAATTGATGTGAGCTCCATGTGGGCAGTTCACTTACTTAAAACTACTGTAATTTATGTCTCTCTTGACTTCACAGGGTTGGACTTTTTTTGCTCTAAAACATCATTTGGCTTGAATATTCTTTTGAACACAGAAAGTGACTAGACTTTCTATGTGAATGTAGAAAGTGAGTACATCTCAGTTTGTGAAACATTGCCTTATCTTGAGGGGTATTCAGTCATCAGATCTGTCATAAAGAACACATCTGTTCTTTCCAGAGGAAAGAAATTTGAAGACAGATGACAAGAAATAATGTCATGTCCTTCAATTTATCTAATCTTGCTCTCTTGCTGATCTCAGAAATCATAGAAATTATCTTAATCCTGAAACATCTTAATAACTGTCCCTTCTACTTTGGGATGAGCCTGTACCTTATTTGCCACAGTGTTTTACACTTTACCTTCCTCTGGCTCCTTCTGATCAGTTCTATGCATGGCTCAGCACTATTCTAAAATTCAAAGCTTTTTTTAAGTAGACTTTTCCATTAATTAGACTTTCTCATTTCTTTTTGCTTCTTTTAACTTTCAGAGTTCAGCTACTCTAAACTAGTGGAGTTTATAGCCAATGAAGAGAAAAGAGTTTAGACATTCAGTTTCAGAATGGCTTCATCACTCAGGAAAGAGGATGAGGATAGGTGGGATGGATCTTTCTGCAGAAATCTCTTTCTGTCTTGTGAGAGTAGAAAGGGAACCTAGAAAAACTCAGACTAAGCACTGTGACTATTTCCCTTTGTTCTGGTCATCTTTGCCACCACATGGCAAAACTCTTTGAAAGTGAGCCCTGCTACAGTTTTTAATGTGCTGTCATTTAGTGGCTTGGACCACGAGTTTCCTAAAACTAGATTGAGATGATCACTTTCTTGGACTGATCTAAGAAGAAAGAGGACATCCTGCTTTTCACCATCTTCTATCCCTGACTGTTCTACCTTTTCATTGTACCCATTCAATTGACTTCCCTGGTGGAAGACTAGTCCAGGAAAAAAACAGAGATTTTCTGGCAGGTTTTAATGAGGTGGAAGAACTCAGTGGAGGCTCTGACGTGTTAAAGTGGGCCCAATAAGAGGGGAGGACAGTACTCCTGGGAGAGAAGAAAGGAGATGAAGAGGCAGGGAGTAAGATTTTTCCATTTTGGATAGTAGCATGTGGTTAGAGGGGCTTAGCTATCTGAAGAAATGTAACCCACAGAGATCTGATTAAATCATTGCTCTAAACCCAGTGCTATCTGACCAGTTAACAAGTAATTAACACCTCCTGTAATTATCATATAATGCCACATTTTCATTGCTTCTTTTCTTCCCTCAATGTGTAAATAATTCTTTCATTCAGGGCAAATTGGTATTTATATCCATCCTCATTGAGCTGCATTTCCACTCTGCACTAGATTGCATTTGTATTTTGCCTGTTAGCATACATATATTTACTTTTTCCACGCAATTAAGTACTTTCAGGTAAAAGCACAACAGATTTCAACATCTGACTCAGTTTTGCAGCACAACACTACTAGGAGAGGTGAGCTGGAGAAGACAAGGCTTAGCTGAGCTTTTCCATCTCTGATTTCTAAGACTTTTATTCTTTTAGTACCAGTAAAAAATTTTGCAGATATAACATCAGAGGATCTGAGCTTTGTTTCTATAAGGCAATCACTACTGTGCATGACACAGCTTTTCCAGATATCTAAGTACAACCTGCTTTGGGTTTTCAGTCAGTGAGGTTAGTTTTGTTTTCTAGAAAGTGGATGGTAGAAGAAAAGAAAGAAAAGAAACTCCTTTAAAAGTCTATATGTTCTCTGAAAACAACCTATACCATTTAGCATCCTAGGGTTGCCAGTGCTCAAAAATAGGCACTACTAAAATCAAAGCAGTCTACCAATCTCTAATACTGTATATAATGCCATGAAACCACACGGGAGCATGTACGAACTAGTTCCTCTCTCCCTATACCTACCTTTTATGGCATTCAGCTTCTCACCTCATTATTCACTTTCTTCATCTACCTTTTTCTTCTCTCACAGTTACCATCACAGCCCTGTTCAGAACCAACTTTCGCATGGATTTCCCCTTTGATCTGCAAGAGCTGCCAGCATTTGCTGTGATAGGGTAAGTTTGTGGAAACCTGACTCCCTGCTCTACAAACATTATTATGTGAGCACTGTGAAGTATTTTACACAACAGTTATTTGTTGTTATATATAGTTTATTTTAGATGTTTTTGTTGTCACAAATAAGGTCTCTGCTGGTTGGGATTCCTCCTTCAGAAATAGTATCCATGTAGCACAACGGGTAAGAAAGGAAAAGAGGGTATTATCAAGCTTTGTTCAAGTTCTGAAAAAAAAAAAAAAACCCACAAGTCTAAATTGCTCAAAGTTCTGGGTATAGATTTAGTGAATGGCTCTTCAATTGTTTTGATGACATCCCAAATGACCTGACTCAAAAAATATGGCCTTTTCACTTGACAAAAATAGGACAAAAGATTTAAGATGGAACTTTCCCTTTTACAAGGTCAGGATGGTTATCCTTTTCAAGAGAGGCTGGTACGCTTGACACAGTGGCAGGAGTAACTGAACTGTAATTGGATTCAGAGAGAACAATAAATAAATTATTATGATGAGTGTCAGCTTTATTTTAATTATGGAGATATCTGAGTTGGTTTCATTTGTGGGGAGAAATTTGGGAAGTGAAAGAATGGACTTAAGAAAAAGTATAAGATAATTGGGAAATACTAGAGAAAAATAGTATGGAAATGCTGTGACAAAAAGTCTTAGATTAGAGCTTGAGAGGCTCCAGGGAAATCACTGCAGAGTAGTAGTGAAGGGAATATACTGTAGGAACAAAATACCTGTGTTGGAGTTGTAAATACTCTGTTGCAAGACCTGGATCCAAGACCAGAAATATATTTGAGGTTTTCCAGCTCCATTTAATATGCTGCCCCCATATTCATTTACTTGAATATGAACTCAAGTGGTATTATTTGAAGACACCAGACATGTTGAAAACCTGTGAATATGCAAGAGCTTCTCCTAATAACATGCATTCACTTTCATTTTCTCCTTAAATAGACTTGCATGCTAAATTCAGGGGAATCTAGATTGGTGAGAAGAAAGGTAATTCTTATGATTTACAGCTAATAGAATGCAAAACTTCTTGTCATTGTGTTTTGAACAGTGGTGGCAGAGCTTTTTTTTTTTTCAATACTGCACATAGGCTAGGAAAGGAGTATATGACAACTGTGAAATGCTTTCAAATGCCTATGTGGTATTTTTTTTATAAAAGACTAAAGACTGGGATAGTCTTTGGTAAAGTCCTGGTGCCACTTGGAATGGTCCAAATTCTCTTAAGTCTCAAAATTGAACTCTCCTTCTATTCAAAATATTTCTTCATTTCCAGGCAGGACAAAAGAACTAAGACAGCCCAAGCACTATCAACAAGTAGATCTTGTTTTTCTGTGTCAAATGCTATTAATTTGCAAAATATATACAGGAAGAGCACTTCCATTGTATTGGCAAATTGACAGGTGAGAACAGAGGGATCTATTTTTTAATATTAACTATTATAAATTCAGTTCAGTGTGTAGCTCTTGGGTTTATATTGCCTAAGGGGCTTTTCTATTTTAACAGTACCACTAAACTGTGCTGGCTCAAACTATTTGAGAGAAGCTCATTGAACATGTTTGTCTGTGAGCTGCTTTGTATTTAGTTTAAACTTGCTTCTATGAAATTTTTAAATGATCAAGAAGGATTTTTTCAACATACAGATTTTAAAGTAAGCTAAATTAATCTCTGAATGAGATTTAGCAAAAGCCTGTACAATGTATAACAAAAGGAAAATTCCAATACTTTTTTAAATAATAGAATAAAAATGTTATCCTCAATATTCCGTAGGTTAATTATTTGTCAAATAAAATAATAATTCTCCCTACCAATTCTAAATGCACTTTTTTTCCACTCTCTTTTTTTTTGCTTCAACTTTGAGCATTATGTCCTACTTATCCAGGTTTCATTAAGCTACGGAGCATAAGGATCAAGGCCAGTCCTTAAACAACCGTACTTGCTCTTTCTACTTTATGGAGATGAGGAATATAGGCCTAATGATTAGGATCATAGAAATTGCATAATTTTTTTCAGGCACAGGAATTGCTGTTACTTTTGATATTTAATGTAGGTCTATAATTTTGCTGAATCTAATATACACTCTCTTAATTTTCACTATTTTCTTTTCCCATCTGAAATCTAAGTTGTGACAATATTGGTCTTTGTGCAGTTGCTCTTTGCCAGCCCCCAATGAGATCTCTTAGTCTTTTTTTATAGATTAGAGATTTTTTTTTTAATAGCTGATTTTCCCCTCTAAGCAGGAGAAAATTTTAAGTGGTAAAATGGCAGTGTGGGTGACAGAGATCTAAAATAATCTCTCTCCTCAGGAACTCAACATCTTCAAGTGACTTGCTATACAAGTAATCCTTTAGGTGACATTTAAAACACTTAACAGCTGAAGTTGAAACATACTTCAGCTCATTCTCCTGGTTGATCGTTTGTGTATTATCTGTTGTTTGGTATGATTTTGTTCCTTTTTCTCCATTCTAGGATATGTTCTGGGTTTCTTGGAGCATTTTTTGTTTATCTCAATCGCCAAGTGGTCCTATGTGTCCGGCGTCATACGGCTCTGAGCCAGTTTCTCACCAAATAGTGAGTGCTCTTGATACTTTCTTTAGAGTCTAGATTTTTATACCCTACTGGCATTGAATAGCAACAAATATACATTGTCCATGTATTCTCTCTCTCCATCCCTCCTATTGCATTAATTCTAATGGGAAAAAATTGCTTTGCTGGCAGTTGAACTCTCTATGATCCGAGGAGCAGAGCATTAAATTGTCAGTAACAGAATTGTAAAGCAATGGATACAGATGTGCAGAGAGCTTTCACAGAAACAGCATTCCTAATCCTGAAGTGATAGTGCTACAAGGAAAGGATGTGAGGTTTTATTTTAATTAACTTTTCTTTCTTTTCAGCCGCCTTATATACCCTGGGGTTATAACCTTTGTTATAGCAACTGTGACCTTCCCTCCCGGATTTGGGCAGTTCATGGCAGGAGAGGTGAGAGTGAGATATATATGTGTAACTCTATGCAATTCTGCAGAACAGTCTCTACTTACCTTGTGCCTCAATAACTTTATAAAACGGAAACCGAATGAAAGATACTGGAGAAGTTTGGGTTGAAGAGGAGAGGCTATATTCCAAGACTTAAATTCTCTGCTATCTCCTTCACACAAAACTTGAAAAAGGTTCACTTTTCTAAATGAGTAATAAGGAAGATGTTACCCTGTGTATAAAAGTAGTTATCATTTCGTCAGTTCCGGTAAAGTGCCATCTCTCTTCCTGAAGATTAAAAATGTGAATTAAGTCTTATAATTATCAGTTACCAAAGCAAAACTCTTCTCCACTTTGTTTGAACAGAGATAGAATATTTACTTTGTCTAATCTCATGTATTATGCCTGGGTTTATTTTGCTTTTTAGTTGATGCCACGGGAAGCCATCAGCACTCTCTTTGATAACAATACCTGGGTAAAATACAGAGGGGACCCCCAGGCACTAGGAAAATCTGCTGCCTGGATCCATCCTAATGTCAGCATCTTCATCATCATCCTGCTCTTCTTCCTCATGAAGGTAGGAAAACCTAGATCACCCTTCTCCACTCAGAATGAATGTTCCTGACCTTTTGTAAAATATCGTGTGAACTGCAAAGGAGGAATTGCCAGGTATCAAATGAAGCACTGCAGCTGCAGTCGGTTCTTATATTTTTTGGTGTAAATTTTGCTGACCTTGAATGCAAGTTTACCAACATTATTAGGGAATAGTTTCCTGACCTTAATATAATGATCTCCCTCACTGCTCCCAAGGTCATCATCCTCATGCATGCTGCTCAATGACCTTTGGTACCTAATATGTAGTAGCTGGTAGGGAGGGCTATGTCAGGAAAGATTTCTGAAGTTCCACCAAAATAAATGAGTAAAAAGCTCTCAGATGATTTATATTCAGTCTAAATAAAGTTTGATACAGTCTACTTGATATTACTGACTACAGATAGAGGGCATATAGGAATACAAAAGCACAATCTATAGCTGTATGAGGCTCAAAGATTTGTTGGCAGTGCCATAACTTGATGGAGAAGTGCAGCTGAAAACAGTTTTGCTCACATCTCAGAAAGCTACAAGAGATAAAATGTTCTCAGTTGGCATGACTGTAGAAGTTGCCACTGTTCAGCCTCTGAAAGGATCAGCTGCATAACTGAGACATGGCAGAGCAAGAGAAGAGATTTGAAAGAAGAAAAAAAAATCTATTCCAGTGTTCAAAATACCAAGAAAATAGCAAGAAAGTGGTTTTCCTAAGAGGGGGAAAAAAAACATAAAAAGGCAAAAATGTCATAGAAATGGTGATTTTGTTGTTGTTGTTGTTGCAAAGAAGCAAAAAAGCTGAAGCCACCTTGAAATATCAGTTGAACATTTTTGGATCAGGAATGTACATTGATGATTGATTGACACAGCTGAATCCATCTAAAGTAAGACACCGTATCACATTTCTTACAGGCAGTTAAGGGTTCTGCTTGTGTGATAATTCTGATTACAGTGAATTGAGCAGATAAGGGCTCATTTACTTGAGTAAAAGAGGGATGGACTAGGTGGTTGATCAGTCCTGAATCCATCTGTTCTCTTTCAGAAGAACTACATTCTCAGACACTAGATTCATCAGCCTTTTCTTGTTAACTGCAGGCTTTCTCAACTCACTAGATAACTGCTGCAAGTTGTTTATTTTCTCCGGGATGTATTCAGAGTTGGGATAGATCACATAAAAAGAAACTGTTATTTTGACTCTGGGTAAACACTTGGCCTGACTCTCCACTGCACAGTTGTCCCATTTCTCAGCTGTATTTGGCCTGAGTTTGGTACTACAATGACAGAGCTTAGTTAGCAGTACTTCACTTCTGCAGTTTGCTGACCTCTGTAGCCAGCCAGAAACTTCTCTGGAATATTCAAATGGCTTCTGGAAGGAAGAGAAACAGTACCAAATTGATGGTCCAACTCATCCTCTCAGCATGTTCTCCCACCATGGGCTGAGAAATACTGTTCTGCCTTTTTGTTACTTTGTAGCAGACATTGTTAAATGGTAGACTATATTTTTGCTTCTTTTTCCCTTTTACGCCAACTATGAGAGTTATAGCAGAAAAGCTGTCTTAGGTGGATTTCCTCTCACTAAACTGTCTACAGATTAGTATCACATCTGCCTACAACTACAACAATGTCAGCAGAGACATCACCTCCTCACCAGGAAGGATCTGCCCACCCTGAGGAAAATATAGTCCTGAAATATGAAAAAAACCCACCCTGCTATTGATATGCTGGACCATGGCTGTATCTCTCCTATGGATGATACTGCTACAGCAAGGGACATCTTGTCAGTACACTTCTTTGTACAAGCTTTTGAGATCACAGAATCTTAAGGGTTGGAAGGGACCTCAAAAGATCATCTAGTCCAGCCCTCCAGCCAGCGCAGGACCACCTAGAGCAGGTCACACAGGAATTCGTCCAGGTGGGTTTTGAATGTCTCCAGAGGAGGAGACTCAACAACCCATCTGGGCAGCCTATGCCAGTGCTCCCTCACCCTCACACTGAAGAAATTCTTCCTCATGTTTCTTTGCAACCTCTTATGTTCCAGCTTGTACCCATTGCCCCTTGTCATATCATCCCTTGGACAACATTGAGAACAGCTTGGCTCCATCCTCCTGACACCCACATTAATGAGGTCACCTCTCAGTCTCCTCTTCTCCAAGCTGAAGAGTCCCAGCTCCCTCATAAGGGAGATGCTCCCCTCCCTTAATCATCTTAGTGACCCTGTGGTGAACTCTCTCCAGCAGCTCCCTGTCTTTCTTGAACTGAGGGGCCCAGGACCGGACACAAGATCCCAGTTGTGGTCTCACAAGGGCAGAGTAGAGGGGGAGGAGAACCTCTCTCAAACTACTAATACCACATTTTCTAATATACCCAAGGATGCCATTGGCCTTCTTGGCCATGAGGGCACATTGCTGGCTCATGCTTATCCTGCTGTCCACCGGGAGCCCCAGGTCCCTTTCCTCTACACTACTCTCTAACAGTTCATTCCCCAGCCTGTCTCTGTAGAGATGCAAGACTCTACACTTGCCCTTGTTGAATTTCATTAGATTTCTCCCTGCCCAACTCTCCAGCCTGTCCAGGTCTCACTGAACAGCAGCACAGCCTTCTGGTGTGTCAGCCACTATCCCTAGTTTAGTATCCTCAGCAAACTTGCTGACAGTGCCCTCTGTTCCCTCATTAAGATCATTAATGAATATATTGAACAATACTGGTCCCAGCACTGACCCCTGAGGGACTCCACTAGATACAGGCCTCCAACTAGACCCTGCCCCATTGATCAGAACTCTCTGCCTGCTTCCCGTCAACCAGTTAACAATCCACCTCACTACCTGATTATCCAGCCCACACTGTCTCAGTTTTGCTGCAAGGATGCTGTGGGAGACAGTGTCAAATGCTTTACTGAAATCAAGACAAACCACACCCACTGCACTACCACCATCTATCCACCTGGTTACATCTTCATAAAAGGCTGTCAGGTTGGTCAAACATGACTTCCCCTTGGTAAAGCCATGTTGACTGCTCCCAATGACCCTCTTGTCCTTTAAATGCCTGGAGACAGCACCCAGGATAAGTTGTTCCATCACCTTCCCAGGGATGGCAGTGAGGCTGACCAGTCTGTAGTTACCTGGCTCCTCCTTCTTACCCTTTCTGAAGACTGGAGTGACATTTCTTTCCTCCAGTGCTCAGGCACCTCTCCTGTTCTCCATGACTTACTGAAGATGATGGACAGTGGTCCAGCAATGACTTCCACCAGCTCCCTCAGCACCCGCGGGTGCATCCCATCAGGGACCATGGATTTATGTACATCCAGAGTGCTCAACTGATCCCCTCTGTTGAACTGGCTAGAAGATGGTAGAGGATCCTGTGCTTCTTGAGAAGGCTCGAATTGTTGCTTACACCTCAGGGACTGCAGATTCTCAGTCCACCACTCTATCTCTCTCTCACACTCTCTGATGCTTCTGAGTCTTTCCACCTCCTCCTTGAGTTCAGCCACCAGGTTAAGCAGGTCATTCATCTGGTCACATTGAACACAGGTGTTGCCTTTGACAACTCCTGTTAAGAGTGCCAGACCCCAGCACTCTCTGCAGCCAGAGACTTGAACACCTACATGTTTGAGACACCTCTGTCTGGGTCACCACATTTCCTTGAAAACACATTTTGCCCAGGTTGCTACCACAGATGTCTGTCCCACCAACTGCTCACAGTGACTCCTCTCTCCCGCATGACTCACCAGCCGCGCTCCTGTACTCGACTTCACTCGGTTTGCTCTTGAGGCATTTTAATCCCGGGCTGCGGCTGTTGCTGTGGTCTGAGCTGGCCTCATCTCCCTCGCAAGGGACACTGGATCAGTGCAGGGCCCAGTGCCACTAACCACGTGTAGCCCAGCCCGAGAAAAACGAACCCTGTAACAACCTGCTCAGCTGACTGTCTGAGGATAGTCCTCTGCAGCTCCAAAGGCTGATCCCAGTGATCAGTAGCATTCTCAGTGTTTCCCTCAACTGTGTAAATCTTATATTGCCTGAGGAAGTATAAACATCTTGGCATTTTAGGTGTTTGTAAGATTAGGCTGTTGCCTCCAGAAATATATATGTGCTGGGCTAGGTCTGCATTTCAATTAGGCTCAGCCATAGAAGGATGGATTTTATCATTTTGCACAACATAGTGATAGGACAAGAGACGATAGACACAAGCTAGAATAAAGGAGACTTATGACAGTTGGACTTCAGAAAAAAAATTCTTCCTGAGTGTGGGTCAGCAGTGGCACAAATGTCCAGAAAAGCTGGGAAATCTCTGTCCTTCAAGATGTGTGTAACTCACCTGGATAAGGCCCTTAGTAACCTGATTTAACTTAGGAATTAGCCATTCTTGGAGCAGGGATTTAGGAGTGCTCCAGAGGTCCCTTTGCACTGAAATCATTTGGAGTCTGGGAAGTTTTGACAGCCTTGTTCTATGAAAAGCTAGGTTGTTTGGAGCAGTAGGAAGTATCAGCTTCTGAGATCCAAGGCAAGGTTTTTATGTTCTTCCATCCACTGGTGATTCAGCTTCTCTACCACCACAGCAGTCAACCAGAGGTTCTGTGTGTCACTGCTGGTGTGTTGCCAGAGTTTCTCCAGCTCCCTTTCACATCCCACAGCCCCTTCATTTTCTGTCCAAACTTCCAGATCCCACAGAACATGTCTCCTCATGGATTCACTGGCTGGGCAGTAGAATGGGGCTGCAGCAAATGCTATTGCTATTTCTCAGTAACAACTGCATCCTCTGCCTCTGTTCTAGTTCTGGATGTCTGCAATTGCTATCACGATGCCAATACCCTGTGGAGGCTTCATGCCTGTTTTTGTTATAGGTGAGTTTCAATTCTGTGTTGCAGTTTTGATAGGTGGAGAGGATAAGTGACATTGTGTACTGACCCAGTAGGTTTCTTCTAGTGGATGAGAAGTCATCACTTTATGTCTATGACAAGCTCAAGTTACAGTCCACATATCAGTCTCTGAGTCCCTGCTGTCATTTTCCAACCCCCGAAGTCTAAACTCTGAGAAGGAAATCCCTGTCCTTTTACATAAAGAAATCCACACTGTGGAGAGGCATGCTGAGATAATGGCCTTCTAATTGTCTGTCTCTTCACTTACAGAGAACCTTTCATCCTACAATTAGTAGTAGTTGCTCCTTTGCCCCTGAAAGCCAACTAGAAAAGATATCATCAAAACTTTCTTCCTGCAATGTAACCCAACACTTACTCATTTCTTCTGACTGAAATATAGTAACATACCAGAGTTTATTGATTTTTGACTGCTTTTAATTCCAGGACTAAAAAAATAAAAGGAATATGATGCTAATGCTAAGAGAAAGAGCCTATGTTAGACTAAAGTACATAAGGTCATTAACTTCAGTGTTAAAGTATGCACAGGTCTTAAATGAAAAAGTGATGCACTAAGTGTGCACTAAGGACCTCTGGGTTCTGGCACTGAACATGCGTCAGTGGCGTGCCCTTGCAGTGATGAAGACTAACCAAAACCAGGGCTATATTAGGAAAAGCCTAGCCAACAAGGCAAAGGAATTGGTCATTTCCCTGCATTCAGCATTTTGGACACAATTCCAAAACATTGTGCTGTTTTATGTCTGCTGATACAAGAGATTTTATATCTGCCAATACAAACACAATGAGTCTAGTGGAGGCCGCTGAGATTGTTGGTGAGCTGGAGCCAAAACCAAACAAGGACAGCCCAAAGAAGTTGGGCTTGTTCAGCCTGCAGAAGAGAAAGGCAAGTGGGAATCTAACTGTGGCCTCCACCCTCTACCTGGGATAGAGAGGATAGAAAGGCTCCTCTTAGAGACACAGTAAATAGGAGATATGAAGGCACAAGTTGCAACATGGGAAATTCTGATAGGACGTAAGGAAAAAGTTGTATCCTTGGTTAAGGTGCTCAGAGAGGGTGGAGAATCTCCATCATTGGTGACTTTTAAAGCTTGTCTGGACAAGGTCCTGAGTGACTTGATCTCATTTTGAACTTAGTCCTGTCATGAGCAGGTGTCAGAATCAAACTTCCAGACACCTCTTCCTACCTAAACATTTCTGTAAGCTGTGATTCTAGTATTTGGATACTAATAGAATGAGTGTGTGCAGGGCCTGGACTGACATTGTACAAGTTCTGAAAATATTTCCCCCTACCTGGGAATCACAAATACCACTGTGCCCAGTATGCTTACATGGAAGAATGAGGTGTCAACTGTATTTATATGTCTTAGTTCCTTTTTCTCCTCTTGGAGTCTAACTTCTACGTTTTGCAACTGACAGCTACTCTCTAGTTCCCAGTGTCATTTTAATATAAGTTTTTATTTTGTTTCTGTTAGAAAATATTCAAGTGATTGCCTAGCACAGTTGCACAGCACAGACTGGGTGTTCCTTAGATGTTCTTTCCATAATTGTCAGTGGTATTTTCCAGGTGCTGCATTTGGGCGTCTTATTGGAGAAATCATGGCATCACTTTTTCCTAATGGGATCCTCTTTGATGGTATTGTTTATCAAATCTTACCTGGAGGATATGCTGTCATAGGTGAGTCTCCATGTGTTTCTTTTTCTTCACCTGGTTCCATCCCCATGACTGGTTAACATGACATGTTGTTTCTACATGACAGTCATCTTGTCTCACTATTCCTTTTCCACCTTGCCCGGGAAAGGTGCAGCGGCTCTGACTGGAGCAGTGAGCCACACCGTTTCCACTGCTGTGATCTGCTTCGAGCTGACAGGTCAGATCTCTCACATCCTCCCCATGATGGTGGCTGTCATTCTTGCCAACATGGTGGCCCAGAGTCTGCAGCCCAGCCTCTATGATAGCATCATTCAGGTGAAGAAATTGCCCTACCTGCCAGACCTGGGCCGGAATCACATGAGGTATAGTAATAAAACAGAGGTAGAGGTGGTTAGTGGCAAAGAAATAAAGCAGAAGAGGATGAGACTATGGAAGAATTTCTATTGACCATATTTTGATCATTAAAATTTAGATCATGAAAAGGTGATGGTACTATGAAGAAAATAAAAAGGCAGAATAGGCCTGCAGTGAGAAAAAAAAAGTGGTGGAGTAGAGTTAGGGTTCATACACACAAATGGAGAAAAGTCTTCCTCTTATTTTTTTTCACTGAAAGCACAGGTTTGAATAATCTGCAACCTTACTGGAATGACATTAATACTGCCTAATAGCTTCAGTTAAAAAATTTAAAAATCAAATGTCTCATTTCCATTTTTTTTCTCCAGGAAATGTTTGAAATGCCATTTTATTCTGTTATTTTGCTTAAAACAAAATTCAGTTATTCATATGCGTCCTTCTCTCTCTAGTATATATAATATACATAGTTATGTATCTATATGTATAAAACATCTATACATATATATATATATGTATGTGTGTATTTTTATGGTAAGGGGTAATGGAGTAGACTATAACTGTACTGAAAATCCAGTCAATCTATGTTGATCCTGTTGGAAAGTCCTTTCTGATTACTCTCATACAACATTATTTAGCAACTCCATTGAGAACATTTTTTAAAGAAGGGGTCATTTTTATATTTCTTTAAGGAATTTAACTGCTAGACATTTTTAATAGCTTAACACTTCCCCTTATTGTCTGTAATTTCACAGCAAATACAATATCTTTGTTGAGGACATTATGGTCCAAGATGTGAAATTTGTCTCCTCCAACTGTAAATACCGAGACTTGCAAACTCTACTCCAAAATACCACTGTTAAGACTTTGCCTTTGGTGGACTCACCAGGTAAGCAATGTGGAGAAACTGGTCCTTCCTGAAGACTGTCTCAGCTTAAGGAGCCAAATAAACTAGCTTTCAAATAATGGGCAGTGAAGGAGATGGTGTGACCCACTACATAAAAAAAAATATATATATATATATCCCCAAATCTTCCACTATGGATGAAGACTCTTTCAGCTGCTCAGACAGGTAAGCTGGAGTGTGGGCAGTGAAACAGATACAGCAGGTAAGGGAGGTGTGTGAGAAGTCTGTGAACTGATCTGTGACAACAGGGAGGGATCTTGCATAAGAGCTTGCTTCCAATGTGGTGCAAGAGTGGCATAACTCAGGCATGATGAGCATCCCACAGCCCCACAGTGTATTAGCAGAAACTTAGCAGGGCTGGTCAATGGTTTAGCTCTAGATAGCACAAGTCTGAGGAGGAAGAGGCAGTGTGCAGCAGGGGACATTCAAATCCTTGAAGTGGCTTAATGGCTTCTCTGATCTGTGTTATACAGAGACCATGATCCTTCTGGGGTCTGTGGAGCGATCTGAACTGCAGGCTCTCCTTCAGAAACAGATAAGCCCAGAACGTCGACGGCTCCTCAACAGACAAATGCAGCAGAAGCTGTCTGAGGCACCCTACGATGGGCACAGCAAGGGACCGTGGACAGCCCTGCCAAAGCTGAAGCATGACTCTTTTGCATACATTGATGAGGATGAGGATACAGATGAGAAGGGACAGGTGAGGGAGAGAAGTAGAGAGACCACAACACAGACACTGCTTAAGAAGCAGTAAGGCACTTGGAAAGGCTGAGAAAGAAATGACTCAGGGTGGACTTTATTTTGTCTCCTTCTGTAACAGCTGCCACAGACCCCAAGTCCCACTCCCAGTCACCCAGAGGAGCCCAATGGCCTGCCAAGTCCTCTTAAAAAAATATCTGAAACTTTGGAGCCTGAACAGCCCCCAGGTATGACAACTCCTGGTATGCCTCAGCCACATCCTAGAGAGCTCATGGAAGCTTTCGTGCTGTGTGTGCATGCCTATGTGAGGTGCTGATTTCCCAGGGCGTGAGAGAAGGGGCGTTCTCTGCTGTTCCTGTATTAAAGGTATTTTGTTAATGCACCTCAACATTAGTGTAACACACCTGGAAATATCTGCTGTTTGTGATTCCTCAGAGAGCATGGCAAAAGTAGGCGCACTCTGCATGGAAGGTCCCATCTCCTGCCTCTTTCACCTCATGAATGAATTTCTCTGGGAAAAGCAGTCTGAGCGCTAAAGAACTGTACTAGACTTTTTGAGTATTTTAGGTTGTTTCTCAGCCATCTTCAAAACTGAACAGCTCCTCCCTTGCACATGCATCTCTGATTCAGCTACATTAATACAATGGACAAATACTAACATATTGTGTTCTTTGTGGGCTTCCCCAGCCTATATTAGCTTTACTTCTAAGACTGTACTCATAGCTCACTTCTGAACCATATATTACATGAATGTGATGCAGTATGGTAGGTTTTTTTTTTCCTTTATGTGTCTTGAAATACGCAGAGAGTGAGTAAGCACAGAAGTGTAGTCAAATCTTTAGAATGAACACAGAGGAAAAGGCTCTGGTTTGTGCTTTTTGGCACCCAAAGGTTAGCATGTAATATAGCATATAGCCCATTCTGGTTCCTTAACACCACTCACGTATGACTAAACCTCTAAGGCATAGGAAAATGCACTTCATGCTTCCAAGGCAGTACAGTGATATGACCTTGCTTTCCAAAGCAGAAAAAGGATCACATCAAAACATGGACAGTGTGAGACATTTTATGTGAAGCTAGTATGGAGTGATCCAGGAGCATCAAGAGGAAGTAGATCAGAGGTGACTTCACAAGGCTTTCCCTGCCATAACTTTCAGTTTGGCTCACAGCTGTCATTGTTTCCAACCTACTTTCCTCCACAGCCTTGTTCACAACAGCACAAAACCCAATTTCCTCTTCTTTGCTTAATTCCTGACTGTCCTGCCTCAGAGAATGGTTCTGCAGTCTTTTTGATTCCCACCATTACACTGCTGGCACAATCCCCTTCCTACTCCTCACCCCTCTGTACCTGTCACCTTCAAGCTGTTGATACATTTTGTCTTTGAATTTCCACATTCTCACATCCTCTTTCCCAGACACCATTTTACAAATTAAATGCTATATTGTAACCGGCTCAGCACTGTCATATATCATCTGCTATATCCCTCCTATTATTTCCCACCCTGCCTTGGGCAAGGAGATGGACATGGGGTATTTTTGTCTGCCACATATTCTTCTCTCATAATGTGTTTGTTTTCATCCTTCAGGCAATTTCAGGAGTTTGAGGCAACTGATACAGCAGCTCTTGTGCCATTACCACCGTCCACTTGAAAGCGAGAGTGTCGTCCAGGTTAGGGCTAGAGACGCTAGTAGTACTCTGAAGAGTGAAGGGTACTCATTGGAAATGGAACCTACCACTCCGGCCCATTCCTTGTTTGGCCAAAGCATGCACATGCTTACGGTCCCGAACTCTGCCAGTATCAGTGGGGAACTTTATTTAAGGAGAATGGGGCTGTAAAGGAGTGTGCATCTTCATAAAGAGCCATCTGTGCTCAGGTGTCAAGGTTACTATTAGCACTGTGAATAACTTAATGCTATTCCCCATTAATAATATCATGCTGTTTTGGCTAACCTGTTCTATTACATTTGGCAACATTTTAAACAGACAAAATTGAAAAAACGCTTTTCGCCTTGTGCCATGTTAGATGCCCTTGGGTATCTGACATAACTGCACGGGGTTGGTGGATTTCACACAGAGTCTATGGAAGACTCCACTCTAGGGCAGCGGTTGGACCCTATGCAGGGAGCAGATGACAGCATCTAAAGCATTACTAGATGATCACATTTAGGCACTTGAATTGCTACAACAGCATTTAATCTTCATTGGCAAGCACAGCACAGAGTATGCCTTATAATGTATGAATATAAAGAAAATCTAAATACTCCGTAATATACTATCTGGAACAGAAAAGAGACCACATGGGGTGAAAAGGCTGTGCAAGTTTTTCCTTTCCGTTCTCTGTGAAACTATGGGTTCTTTGTCCTGAACAACGTTTTGTTCTACAGGAGCCAGCGGAAGTTGTTGACACAATGAGACCAGAAGAGGTAAGACTGGGTACAGAAAGGGAGTGAGACTGCTTCTTGTGCCCATTTCCTATCACTTACAATACTTTCTGAACTCTGACAGCCTCAGTGATTGCCACATAAAGCCACAGCTAAAGCCATTTTCTTCTTAGAGTTGCATAGTGGGCAAGTGTCGCCCAATAAGAGAATAAATTGTTCTGCTAGATGTTCTGAGTAAGGCTCTAATCTAGTTTTGAAGTCATTCCTGCTGTGAGCAGGGTTTTAGACTAGAGACCTCCATAGTTCCCCCCTCATGTACACTTTTCTGTGAGGCCATGTTGCTCCTTCATTTTTACACAAAAGAACAATTATATTGCAATAACAAGAAGATGATACACTGAGAAAAGAAAGCTAAGATGTTCACGGCCTCTTTTAAGCAAGAAGGAACAAAACCTCACCTTATCAGAAAACCTCTGAGGTACTGGAACGGTGCTGCTTCCATGGGGACTTGATATCGGGCAAGGAAGGGATGGGAAGTCTGAGGGGTATGATGTAATGGGCAAGATGAATGATCTACATAGGAAGGAAGCAGCTTTAACAGGAGAATGGGGCTAATTCGGGTACACAAGACAGCAACACTGCTGATTGCTGTAAGAGTGATTACTCTTCTTTTCTGTGTCAGATAGATGCTTGGGAACAGGAGGAGCTGAACAAGAATGTCTGCTTTGACAGCTGCCGCATAGACCCTTCCCCTTTCCAACTGGTGGAGAGAACTTCCCTGCACAAGGTGGGTGCAGATGTCTCTCTGAGGCCTACACTGTTCTTCATCCTATCATTACAAGTCCAGTCTATTGCTTATTTTTTCTCCTTGTCTTCACCTACAACTACTATCAGCATCTACTTCCACGTCTAGCTACAGAAGTCAGTTTGTTCCATTAACCTTCTGCACATACCTCCAGTCTCCTGCAAAATGAAAGGCTCTCCGATAAGAAGCCCGAGGGCATTTGTTAAAAGAGCTTTTGGACACCACATAAGATTTTCCAGCCACTACCATAATAGGAGCATCATATGGTTTGCTTCTGGGGGCATACACTGAGATTTACACTCTGATTTGTCAGTGTTCAGCACTAGAATGAGTATTGCTGAATTTCTCAGGGTGTTTCTGTCAGGGAGTAGAGTCTGCCTCAGTGCATGAGAAGAGTTACTTGAAATCACCTTATATCACAGGTTCTTCATTGAACTGAAGCACAAGGACAGAGGAAGCTAGATCATGTAACTTGTAGAGTTAGCATAGGATGACTAGGGATAAAAGCAACCATTGCATATCAGGAGTAAGAGAGGATGGGGCTTTGGCGCAATGGAAAAGGAAAGCAACCTACTGAAGCAAAAATGCACAATCTATGTTTTAATCAATATTCACTGAATGTGAATGGTAAATTCATGCTTCACACAAAATTAATAACTGATCAAAGGGGTAAGATCTCAGCCTTGAGCAAAATTAGAACAGGTTAGCATATACTGAAGACGATTTTGGTGTTTTCTAAAGTGCTGGCTGAAGTAATCTGAAAACCACTAGTTCAAAACAATATAGGGATATAGGGATTACAAGAAATAATACCTGAAGGCTACAAATGGGAAAATTTTCATACCTTGTAAAAAGAGCAAATGAGAAACTCAGAAATAACAGCCAAGTCAACTTAGCCTGGATGCACAAAAAATGCAGGAACAAATAAACTCAGGTGTGCATACTTAGAGCTAAATGTGAGACTACCAACAATGGCAAGAATATCACAGCGTATCATGATCAAATTGTATTTAAGCAGTCTGATTTTATTTTTCATTAGTGTAAAATGTCTTGTTCCTGAGAAATGAGATTTTCCCCAGTTTACACTTGAACGTGACATTCAATCTCTCATGTGATGGCACAAAAAGGCAAAAATCAGGTGTGAAAGAATGATGCAATAGAACAAGAGGAAATGGCCTCAAGTTGTGCCAGGGGAGGTTTAGGCTGGATATGAGGAGAAATTTCTTTACTGAAAGGGTTGTCAGGCATTGAAACAGGCTGCCCAGGAAAGTGGTGGAGTCACCATCCCTGGAGGTATTTAAGAGACAGGTGGATGTTGCACTTAGGGAAATGGTCTAGTGGTTGATAGGGCTGGGACAAAGGCTGGACTCAAGATCTTAAAGGTTTCTTCGAGCTGAAACAATCCTATGATTCTATGACTTCAGGTAAGGCTGCAGGTAAAGTCCAGCTAAAAGAAGTGGGAGACTGGAAATATATCATACCTAAGCACTGAGAATGTAGAAACTTTTGGAAAGCCTGGTCTCTGAAGAACAGTAAAATAATGCGGTATACTTAGATGGAAAAAGATTACTGATAGCAGTGTAAAAGAAAGGGGGAATAACTTGTTCTGTGTTTCCACTGCACTGGATAAGCAGCAACAAGTTTAAATTTTGACAGGAAAAATTCTGAAACAAAGAAATCTTCTAGTCTTAATGAAAGCACGGGAATAAATAATCTAAGCAGTTTCTGACTTTGCATATTACTATAGCTTAATTTCCAGCACCAAAATGAAACAGGATTTGTGTAAGTCCCCAAATACACAGGGTGTTGCATGTAAACCTCTGTTTGCCAGAGGCAGTATGGGAATGACTTTCAGAATGTACACTTCATCATCAACACGCTCTCAACTATGTCCGCACAGCAGAAGCACCAAAATGCAGTGCAAAAGGGGAAGATAGTTTCTCACTGGGATAACTGCAGACTTGTCCACCTTTGTGATTCCCATTTCTAAATTCCAGACCTGGCTCTAGCCCCAACTGTCACGTTACCAGTTTCCAAAATCCCTGAAATAGTCTTTCATGTTTTTTACTTGCAGACACATACATTATTCTCACTGCTGGGCCTCAGCCATGCCTATATAACCAGTATGGGGAAGCTGAGGGGAGTGTTGGCTTTGGAAGAGGTAAGCACAGATCTTTTCACCACTTCCTAATCAACTGCAAGTATACTGTGGATCACTGCAATAACTTAGAGGTGCTGGAAGATCCAGGATTACATATTAACTGCAATTGCCACATTCTCAATGCAGTGTTGAATTCTGAGTCAATCCTTTGGGAGCCATGTAGAGGAATGGATGATTGTATTTCAGAGGAGGCAGCAGGTGGTGTTTACAGGGATTTTAGATGGTTCATCATTTTCATGTACAAAGGGCCCTTAACTTGGTGGCTATTGCTGTTTCTGAAAGTGGTATAGAACTTGTTATTTACAGTGGAATGAAAAATTGCAACACCAGTGTAAAAGATGATCTGTATGTGCCTCAGAGGTACAGTTGTGACTCTATTTCAAAACCCTTTACCCCAGCGAGCAGATGAACTTCCTGATGCATAGGGCTGGGTCAGCTCCCCTTTTCATCCATTTTTCTGAACTTTTTATCTTCTCACAGCTCCAGAAGGCAATAGAGGGCTCCACACGCTCTGGGGTTCGCCTTCGGCCACCCCTCGCCAGTTTCCGTGATACCAACCGGACCTCCATCAGCAGCAAGAAGGTCAGTGAGGACACACAGGTGTGGAGCGAACAGGACAGCTGCACAGTGGCAGCACAGCAAGCAGCAGACTCTGGCACAGAGAGCCCACCGCCTCCCTGTTCGCCCTCCCCCCAGTGCTCACACTTCCATGAAGAGGGGAAAGACCTACGCTCCACTTACGGCATTGATACTGAGTTGGAAGAGATGGAGCTGACAGTGCCAGTTGCTGAAAACATCTCAGACATCCTCAAGGACATAAGCTTACACTCCACTGACCTGGATGAGGATGAAGATGAGGATGTCCTCTTATAGCTGATGTGAAGGGAATAGTCCATCACACTCTCCAGTTGAGCCAGTCTTCTTGTGTGTGCTCCTCAGAGAGAAGCTTTTGGATGTTCTTTGCAATCCTCACAGAGGATCAATGCAGCTGGGAGAAGAGGCACTGAACTGATCCGTTCTGCTTCTTTCTTGCTCTGCAAAGGCTGTTGGACTACATGGTGTGTGCAGGAGTCAAATTGTAGTGCAGGGTGGCTAAGGGCAGGCTCATAATGCTTAGGCTTCTGCCACATCTACGTCACATGGCAGAAGGGATTTTAACAGGATATGAACACTGCTGGACAGTTGGCGTGCTCTGGGTCAATATGCCATGTGGAAAGTGGAGGAGAAGCAGCTCTTCTCTTTCTCCGTTGGTGTCATCCTTCCAGTCACATCTGGCCTGCATGCATCAGTGTAAACACAGCCAGACTTCCAGCCTAAAGCATACTGCTGCTTATGATTGCAACCCTGTCCATGTTGTTGCAGCTCCTTTTCACTATCTCTTCTCTTCCATCCCCCCCAAACATTCTCATGTGGAATATTGTTCCTCTTTCTCAATTTTACTCTGGGATTTTCCTGAATGGGGGTGCAGTTAGGAGCTTCTCTGCCCTTTAGCTGAGCTATGCCCTAAAAATAGGTGGAAAATATTTGGTCTATGTCTTGAACTCAGTCAGGACTCTAAGAAAAGCACTGGAAGGGAGGACAGCCTCTTTGTTTTCCCAGCATCTCTGGAATTTTTTAATACAATTTGAAAATCTTAAGTGGAGGCATCCTCAGTGTTGAGGAAGAGGAGTAAAACTGCATGTATGCACCTGTATTTCAAATACCTGTTTGAAACACCTGAATCACTGTTGATGATTTTTACACAGTTATAGTCTTAAAATATAAGAATTTTAAAAAATTATTGAGTGTTAGTAAGCTGCTAAGAATAAAGCAGAGGAAAGCCATGTTTTCTACACTTTGAAAACAGGTTGCTCTCTGAAATCTCCTGCTCTCTTTGCTGGTAATTCTACCCTCCCTACTTTCCACATATTTCTGAATACCTCAGATATGAGAATTCCAGCTCTCACTTTTGCCAGCTTGTCTCTGTTGTGACTAACAGTGGAGACCTCAACCCTTGTCTGCAGCATCCCTCTCTATTCCAGTTCTAAATCTGGAACAGATCTTGGTCCGTATCCTGCAAAAGAGATGTCTTAACTCATGTCGTGCATGCAAAAGCTAAAGATAGGATGCTGTTAATAGGATCTAAAGATAAGATGCTGTTTTGTTTAGCTCACTGTCCTGGTGACATTTTATCAGTAAATAGGCAAATCAAACTCTGTGTATCCTGCAGCTTTTCTTTAACATTCTACATCTCTTTCTATCATATTTTTAGTGTCTCATGGCATTTAGGTGCAGACTCAAGCAGCCTATTGGATGTGTTCCCACATATCAGCAACAGAGAAGAAATCCAGGCTCTAAGAATATGTTCTTGGGGGTATTCTCTCAGATTTTGGGCCGCATCCCCTTTCTCAATATTAGTAAAGCATTATCTAACTTAGAGTGGCCAGTTTCACCCTAATGGGTAGGTTTTAATAAACTGTCTCAGGAGCAAGTAAAATATATGATTACCTCTAATGCAGTCTCCCTAGGAACGTTCCCTCCTGGCTTTAATTCCAAGGATTGACCTTGCACCAATTCCCTTCTAATGATGCTCATGGGTGGGAGAGTCTGGGACAAAGTTATTATAGCAGGGGGAAAACTCCCCAGCTAGTCTCTTGAAAAGGGAGAGATTTATTTTTACTGTTTGGAATTCATAGGCCACCAGCTCTGTATTGTCTTTGACATGTGATCCGCCTCTATAAGCAAACTGAGAACAGCCTTTCCCTACTTTTCCCTAATCTTCAGTGCTGCAAAGGTCACCCCGTTCTTGTGAGAAGACTGGTAATCAGAGGGCAAGTCTTTGCACACAAGCTACTCTCCTTCACCAGAGGGTTGTGGCACATTTCTGGCTGACTGGCATTAGCATTTGTCCTCCCTGCTACCTTTGTGTCACCTTCACTTGCCTGCAGAGAAGATACAAAACAACTGCTATTTTTTCTCAGGGAACTGTGATAGTCCTATATAAGCACAGAAGAAAGGACATTCCTTTAAAAATCCATAAATGTGTGATAAGTGACAATGCTCTGAGACCAAATCTGATCTGAGGGTCCATACACCTTCAGGAAGGACAAGTTTCTCCAAGTCAACCCCAGCCTTATTAGTAGCAAGTACAGACTTACATTTGTCAGCTTAGCTAAACACTTGAACTGAGACGGATAAGATAGGGAAAAACTTGAGTTTGGAGTCAATACACCACCCTCTCTTCTGAATACAGATATATGTTCTGCTCCAGTTCCACACTTCTCCTATGGTGTGTTACAGAAGAACTGGTATCTGACTGGCTGAGAAAGCAGATGGAGTCTAAATTGAAGCCAGAGAGCGTGAGTCATGATAGACAGATTGTGAGTTGGGGGAGATGAGGCTGGAACAAAACCAATGTACATGGAGAGGCTTCAGGAGCTGAGTAAGACACAAGCTAACCTGGAAAGTTTCTTGAAGTTTGTCACCAGAGGGTACAGCAGCACACCTATGTGTGCCCACATACATATCATTCCATTTCTATTGGCTTAAGGTGTTTCAGAGTAGCTGTGAGGAGCTGGACTGCTCTCTGTGGGGAAGCTGAAAGGTGAATGTTACTGCTGCTCTTTGGAGACATTACTCAATACCTATTCCAGGTATGTCTCCACCCTCAGAGCAGAGGCAGCATTTTTCTCACCTGGGAAAAAGTATGCATACATGAATGTGTACAAGGAGCCAGGAAGGGACACAAAACATACTGCAAAGATGGCTTGCGATGGCTGAATATGTTTCCACTTCCATCTTACCAAGTACTTCAACAGATGTAAAATGCACAGTAAACTAACACTGAACTTTTGTTAAGGGAACCTAAGCTTGCACCCTCTTGGGCAATCTCAGCACACCTCCTAAAAGTTTAAGCTTGAAACCTTTGTCCAGCAACAAAGACACATCGAACTGTCACTCTAAAATCTGAATCTCTCTTCCTATCCAAGTAGCACAGACTTGGCTACCTCCACACAAAAATCATTTCTTCCACAATCCAAAATATCCCGATTTTATATCAGCACTGAGGCCTTCCCATTCAGCTAGAAAGTCAATTCTCAGATCTGCCCTCAAAAAATCCAAGTAGAGGCCTTAAAAACCAAGAAGCTCTGAGGCTGTTCTGAACCACAGAAGCTTGTTTTTCTCCTAAATAGCATGTGTAGTTGCTTAGAGTCATTGTTTTGGGCAGAGACTCATATTAACCAAGCACGCCACTAGCACTCAAGCATTAAAATAGAGCTGATTCTGTTCAGCATTTTCAGCTCCAAGCAACTGCTGAACTACACTTGGTACCCAACATGTAACAGTCTGATAAGAACGTGATAGTAAAAAATCTCCATCACAGCAGAAAATTTTGGGAAAACACCACCAATGCCACCACCACCACCAACAACCACCTAAAAAAATCCTTTGACCTGTATCTTCAAGATAAATGTAATATTAATCTCTTAATTTTATACTTAATGATGGCAAGAAGTTAGCTATTAGATTTTAATCTAGAAAAAGTTGAACTCTTCCATGTGCATGGCATTGAAACATGAAAGCAGAAGTCTTGTTTTTAAACTCATCAATATAAAGAATGAACAAATAAAGAAGACTTAAGGTTGCAAGACAACAGATAGGGCTTTGGGTAGTTATGAGAAGGCTAGAGACTCGGTCATGATTCAGATGAAGGAGAGATCACATGGAAATTGACTACTGGACAATGAGAAAAATTTGCCTGAACAATGTGAACATTTTTGTTTGGCAAATTATTTCAGACTAAAAAAATATTCAGTTTGCTAACTCTATTGACAAAACTAGTGAGCACAAGCAGAAACAGAGACAGACAGAATCAAGATCTCATTAAAAATAACTCTCCTCCTCTCTCTAGTTATGCAAGCATGTATAGAAATGTCTGTTTTGAGGTCAAAGACTTTAAGACGGGGAAATAACCAGCTGAGCACATAGATCTCTTTTTGCCAAATTAGTCCAACCTCAGGATGGGTATAATTAAAAACACACTATTAAAAAAATACTGTCACAGCAAGCACTAAGTTGTTTGTGACCACATAAACAAGGCTCTGTGAACAGCGCTCATAACAATTGAAACAACAGCGGAAAACAATAATTAAGATTCAACACAAAAGCCAGATCTGAGCATTAATATTCTCAAATAGAGAAAATCTTTTTTTTATCTTAAGATACATGATACAAAACTTTTTAGGGCTTTATTTGTGGGATGTGAGTTTAAACTGATCCTGACCATAAACCACAGATTCTCATTGTGGTCAGACCCCATACTGGTCATACAACCTCGTGCACGTGTACTCACATACACAAACGTCATCTTTTTCAAATCACAGGTGTGCAACAGCAGACAGCTCTGCAATTGAGATGCCCATGCTTTGAGCCACATCTTCCCCTCTCCCAGCTTGCTGGAAATCATGAAGTCCTGATGGAGCCTCACAGTACAAAAGACAGTCCTGAGGACTCTGCTAGGATTAGTATGCTAGCTAAATGAAGCCTGTTTCAGACAAATCTATTACTAGTTCAAACACTGGCCTTTCAAGTGAGCGTTTGCTCACATCCCGGCAGTTATGATGTGCTGCTTGTGCAAACACCTTGTAGTAAGAACAGTTACTGAAACATATATAGCCAACTTGAAGGATTGCACAACTCATATGGAGGACAAAGTATGTTGAGGAAAAGTTCCATAAAAAATTTATAAAGGAAACAGAATGTAGAGAACTTAAAATTTTAGTTGCCTGCTTTATATTAAGAACAATCTAAAAGCTGCTAGTATCTGGGTATTTCCTGAATATCTACTTACTCAGTTTGAAGAACAGCAGGTGAAAATACAAGATCTAGTAAGATATGACCAGAATTAAAGTCACACAGACTCAAGTTAGAAGCTTTTCAGTTTTTCCACATAGAAACAAGTGCAAAAGACAGTAATGGAAGGTTTATGAAGAATACATTTGCCAAAAAAAAATCAATTGCTTTTTCCTCCCCTCAAACTTCTATAGTGCACTTAAGCAACTCTTCTGTGAAAAGAAATGGGAGCTGTGAGATGGTTGGATTATGACCAGACATATCACAGAATCTGATGCTTAAACCAAATTTGAAGTTTCTGTCGCACAGAAGATATGAACTGTCCGAGGAGCTGTATAGAAAACAGCCTCGCAGTTGGCAAAGTGCAGAGACAGTGAGGTGTGAAGCAAGAATGGTCTCATGCCCTTTTTATTTACTGTTTTCATTAATGACTTGGAAGTAACATATGGGAGCTTGGAAGACAGCAACATGAGAGAAACATATGGTCTAAACAGAGAAATAAGCAGAAAGTGGAGATCAGAGACTGGGGCAGATACCACAGAGTGAGGTTCATGTTGGGACTAAGCAGCTAAATCCAGAGGAAATATACTTAGCTGAGGGATAAATCTAGACTGGCATAATGGTAAAAGAGTTCTGTTAGGTGAAGCACTCAGGAATTAGAAACCATTAAGAAATTAAGAAAAAAAAGATATTTTTCCTCTGCAGAGGTACAACTTCCAGGCTCAGAGACGTGGTATTTTCCCAAGGACTCAATTCTTAAACATATGGGATATGTGATTGCATTTGACACGCTGCATTTCAAAAAGAATATTGTCAATTTAAAGGCCATTTGAAAAAAAAAGAAACCAAACCAAAACAAAATAGGAGCAAGTGCTAGGGGACTTACAGGATTGACATCCCTTTCTGCTACCAACCCTAAAGGAGGAGTTAATTGCAACTTATGCAAGTTGCAATTAATTATATGAACTATGCAGACATGCATGCTGTGGGATGGGTGGGAAATTATTCAGTAGCAAAGACAGGTAAACTGGAAGGGAACAAATTAACTTCAAACAGACCATAGAAAGCAAAGAACAGCTAAATAGCCTTAAACAGGGTCACTGACACTGCTTAGCTCCTGTAACAACCAGTGGAAAAGTGCAAGTATCTTCACAAGAAAATAGATAAATTTTATGGATAGAACTTAAAATTCTCATACAGTAAACAAAGCACTACTGGATTTGGCCTAATGAACTACATCAGAGCAGATGATACAACAATGTTAGAAGTGCAGAGATGCTTCTTTCCCTCTGGGTCAATCAATTCCTCAATCTGCTGTGAGGACAGCAGGCTACGAAGTGCTGATTTAAAACTGAAATGTGAACCCAAAATGTTGCCACCCAGTTCCAGCACCTTTGTATCCCATCCTAACCTGCTGTTGTGAAACTTCTTCCCAACCCTGTACCAGATGTGTCTGCATGTCACCAACACTGCGACAAAACTTCTATGTATCATCTAGAAAACTGTGTTTCAGTGTAACAGGAGAACTCACTCTATGCTACAGGATCCTGTTCATGTCATGGTACCCATCATCAAATTTGCCACAACAGCCTAAGATTTGTGCCACGGTAGCCACAGGCACACAAGAAATTTTAGACCTGTACAGTCAAATGGCATGTTCTTATCTTCTCAATGAGACATAGTGTACCATGTATTTCCTACTTTGGAATGTTTCTCCAAGCCACCATGGATCTTCTTCAATGTCCTCCACCAGACTATCATCTCATTGAGACCCACCCCTTCTTCCTAGGATTCTCTTTCCTCAGACGCAACTCCCCTGAAATCAGTCCCACAGAAATAAAACACTTCCACCAGCCACGATGGCAAGACCACATTCTGTTTAATATCAACTCCATAAAGGACTGTACATGCTATTTTGAACTACCTCTCCTCCTTTACTGTGGTTGCTGCCACGTACAGGCATGGAGGTGTATAGTGCCATATAGTTTCCTAAGTCTACATGTAGCGTGTGTACATGTATGTATGTGGTTGTACATGTAGGTATTTATATATATCTTTGTAGAAGTGTTTTCTCATAAAAACATGCGAAGTATATCCAACAAAAATTTTCAGGCAAACGTGTTTTGGAACTGGAAGACCAAAGGCAAATCAGACTCAACTAAGGGCTAATGTGGGACAAGGATGACAGCTTTCAACACTGGGTCTCTCTCCCTTTTTGTTTTACTTCCATTCAATACTTTCCCCTCCAAGTAAAAATACACCTCTGTAAACGTTTGCTTGAAAGAATACATATAGTTACCACGCGGCCTTCCCCCTACAGAAAACTTGTACAGACTTGGGGGAAGCTCTTTAAAATTGCTTTGTGCCAGCCTTCATAGTCCCATATGCTTATGCTAAAGCAGTTGCAGATACTGAGAAGACAACATTAGAAGACCCAAGTCTTTAGAGTTACTTTTAAACATGCTTCACAAATCCATGCCGCATGCTACCCCTGAGAGTCCCATCCACCACTCCTGTGCCTCCAAAATCCTCCCACATCTGAAAATACCTGAAACAAGAGAAATCCCATTCCCTGTAAAATTACTTTGACTCCAAATTTAATACTGTAGGAATTTTCAGACACCTACAATCATGCACAATATCCACAAACGAGAGAACAAAAATTGAAGCCAAACAAGAATATATAACTGCAAAAGAGCTTTTGGCTTGCTACATTGCTCACACGTGCAGTACCTGAAAAGAAGTCCACCTGTGCTTGCCTCAGGGGGACTTGGGAGAGCTCTGGAAGAGGATTCTTAACCTTTTGACCTCCAACATGACTGGATTTGACACCCAAGGAAAATGAATCCAGAAAGCTAGTGAATCTGGTCTGGATGCCTTTCTCTTATTAGAAGTAAAGCTTGCTGCACACTATTATCTCCATAATGGAGAAAAGCTTTTTTTAGCCTTTCTAAAAATACACCGTTTTAGAAGTTTTTGTCATGCTAGCACGGACATTTGATCCTTTATGGGAAAGAAAACAAGACTAGGTTTCAGAGGCCATTTAAAATGTCCCCATTCAAAGTAGATGAGGAAGATACTCAGTAGCATTCTTTTCCACAGAACACTGCAATCCTTCTCTTCTTAGAAAACAGCACTAACTAGTAGTCATTAGATAAATCCTGCTAAATGGCAGGGGAACTGAACTAGATGATCTTTAAGGTCACTTCCAACCCAAAACATTCTATGATTCTATGATATCTGCACCAAGAATATTCTTGAAGAAGCCTTTAGATTCCTAGTAAATGTACTCTTTCTCAGAGGGTCACAGCCTGCCAAGCTTTTTCCTCTTCCAACAATGTGTATCTGCACTGGAAAAATATACCACATATTTCTTTTGTGCTGACCAAATCCGACAATCACGGAGCTACTCTTGATTTCCAAGGAAAAGGTAACACTTTGTTCTGCCTGTGCTGGGGAAAAATGTCAGTGCAACTGTAATTAGACCCTGACGTCCTACGTGTAGAACTTCCATGTCCATTCGTTAACAGCACAACCATTTGCATTCATCCCTACCCTAGCTGTCTGTGCTAAGTGTTCCCAACAGTCTTTCCCAGCCTCCTTCCGAGACAGACACTGATATGGCACAGATGTCCAGTTGTTTTCTTCTGCTCCTGTGCAGGTTCACAACTACTTAGCCTGGGAAAAGCCTCTGATACAAAAGGGGCACTTGACACTGACTTTACAGTCATGATCATATTTGAGACTGTGATTTAATGACTGTTGGCTGTGCTACACATACATTTACTTCTAATTGGCACTACTTTACTCACATTTGGATTTTGAAAAAAAAATGTGTATTTCTTATATGATTCTCCTGGAGAATTAAGCATATTGTGATCTGTTTTTCAAAGGTGATGAAAAGGAAGCCAGCAGGTGCCCAGATTCAGGGAGGTCTCTTTCTTATCACTCTGTCTTACAGAAAAATGTTGCTTGAACTAAGGGGTACCGTAAGCTGCACCAACTCTCAAGCTAAGGCTTGTGTAGCAGTTTGATATCTGAGCCCATTCTGCCTGGATTCTGCCATGAAGCTTCCTACCTTTGTTGTGTAAACATCAAGCTATCAAAGCTATCAAGCTTTTATTGATCTTTTTCCCCAAATGTTTCTCTGTCTTTCTCTCTGGTTACACTTCTGCTGTTGCACAGAGCACACAGTTGTCCACATGCCTGTACTGTTGCACACTACCTTGCCTCACTACCATACCTCATACTTGTGTCAAATGAAGAATACAGTTTCCTTCTCTAGGCCTACAACTATATCTTAAAGTTGTTCTTGTATATAATATATCATGCACAGACTCTGCCTAGGTGTGAAACATCATTCTGGATCTCACACCAGATTGGAACTGGCTTGAAGAGAGAGATGAACCTCACCTACAGCTGTGCTTCACTCCTGCTCAAGCCTCTGCCTCTTGTAACTACAGGAGACAATTTACCAGTATCTTTAGCTGCCATGGAGTGTAATCGCCAAGTGCATATAAGATGTATGTTAATTTTATTTATTCCATGCATATATCATTAGTCATCTCCTTCTGCCCAATTTACTGCAAAGAATCCTGTGGAAGGGGAAGGAATAGTCAGGGAAATAACAGGCCATTAACAACAAAGACCAAATCAGGTAAGAGCATGCTAGAAATTCTAAGGAAAGCACTAGTGAAGAAAGAGGTACCTCCCTGGTACCTCAGTTGGGTTTATTCTTCTCAGAGACAGATATTTCACAATCAGCTTAAGTCAATATTAGTTGCATTCACAACCAAAGAGATATTCTTCAACATGACCACCTGCACATTCCTTCAGCCCTCAACAAGTGAAACAATACAGAAAGCTGATCCCACTGAAACCCTCACTTTTATAAGGGATTGAGTCAGTTTTCAAACAGGGTAGTTCCTGAGAAGCCAAATGCATGTTAGCACTGCTGCTTCTTAGGCAGTAGAGGTGTACAGCTGGTGGTGATGAAAGGAGGGAGGCATGACAGCTCCTTAAAACATCTTAGACTCATAATGAAGATGCCATTTCAAAGTGCACTTTCCCAGTTTCTCCAACCCAATAAAAAGACCAATTGCAGAGAATGGTGCTATCTCTCCTGCTCAGAGCTGTCCTGTCTTCACTTTTATAGTAGGATAAAAGTGCAGTGGCTTGCTGTGGGGTCAGCTGTTATCAGCATTTGCACAACGATTGTGGGAGCTAAGCACAGTCAGGGCAAAGGGCTGTGTCCTTCACAGCAGTTCACTATTTGATCAGCTTAGATGTGTGGTTAAACTCTGTTCTCTGCTGCAAGCCTATCATGAAAGGTGATGCTGAAGTTTTTAAGGGAGGGAAATCAAGTGGGTGACTTGTCAGCAGCTTCTCAGAAGAAGATGATGATTTAGAGGCACAGAAACTGAAAGCAGCAGATTGACTTCTCCATTCCAGTGCTTGAGGTAATGGAGTTGAAGAAAACTCACAAGGCTTATAAAGAAACCTTAACATTTATATAAAAGGAAAACTTATGAAACATTGTAACTGAACAGATATGAGCAACCATGAGAAAAGGAACAAGAGAGAATTTTCTTGCAGTAGAATATGAGATCTTTTTCAATTAGGGTCACCTGTGTTTAAGCCTTTCTTTGTGTTCAGCATAATAATTTCAACAAGTTCCCGTCGAAGACAAAGGCTTGGAAGAAAAGATGGGAAACTTCTACCTCTGCTGCTTCAAGAAAATCCAAAATTTTAATGTAATGCAACTCTGCTTTAGAAAGAGTTTGTGTAAATGAACAGCAGGGCTCAGTTTCTTAGTAACTGTAGATCAGGGATACTGAGCTTACCTCTCCTTATTTTCAGCCTCACAAAGTCAATTTGGGCTCTAAGTATTTGGCTGGACTCTCTCCAACTCATCTCTCCTCACCAGGATAAAGGAACTGCAGGCCAAAATTTGCTCACAAAGCACCTGTGCCTTCCATATGCTTGAATAGGCGTAGCTATATAATAATAGCTTTTCTAGAGAATGTACAGTAGGTTCCAGGTCCTTCTCTCTGATCCTGGATATACACAGCAGTAGCCTGTTATGCAAGAAAAGGCCAGGTTACAGAAACTATTTTCCATCTTCAAAGAGATTCAGACTGCCTTTCCAGTTCAGCTCAAGATGCTTCCTTGGGTAGCAAGTCCTTTTGGATTGTGGAGACGTCACGGAAAACAGCCTTTTTCTTTTTTTCAGAGAAAGGCTGAAAGTTTACTACTCACAAGAAGTCAAGATCTTTATGAAAAAAATGTACAGAATTTAGTAAGATTGAAAGTTTTTATAGAGTAGTGTGCAAACCAGTCTGAATTCACAGAGAATAAGAGTCTATATACAAGTTTCTAGAGATCAGGTTACGGAATTATACAGCAGGGTATAATTCTCTATCCCATTCCGCAGAGGTTAGAAAACTCTACAGATTTTCTCTTCCTATTGAACTTCTATAAGGTGATTTTTTTTTCCACACTTTTTCACATGTAGATAATTCCCTGTCAGTGCCTTGCATGGAAACAATGTACACCTTTTAGACATCAATCTGACATCTTAGTAAATGTACCACATTAAAAGAAAACGAAGCCCTGGACAATTTTACCCTCTTGTCCCAATCCTGTAAACAACACAGAGGGATCAATAGAAGCTATTCTGAAAGTTACCGTAAACATAGAGATTGGTCCTGGAGAGGCACGTGGTAACAAAATGGTTTGGAGAAAAAAAAGCAACAAACCACCCGAATCTTCTCCCACAAAGGAGCAGATCCAACCATTTTTGTTTCCCTGAAGGCTGTAAGAAAAGGTTAACATTTACTCATTTGTCATCTGCTGAAGTGCTCTTGGGACTTGGTCCCTTTCCCTGTTCTTGCTAGTGGGATTTCCTAGGCCTTGCTCCATGACTAGACCCAAACCTGTTCAGGCCAATGAGTTTGCACTGGTCCTGCAAGAACTATAGGAGATCATCTCTATCAAGCCCTCCTGCCCAGGGGAGGTTAGCACCTGAATGTGTAAACATCTTTAAAGAGATATTGAAAGGTTATCATTCAGGAGAAAAGTTACCTCCTTAGAAAGATGTAAGCAAGTACAAAAAAAAAAAAGGGGGGGGGGTGGGTGTCACAACACCTTTTATCGCTTATCTATACCAAATCAGCTGTCTTAAACATCCCAAGGGTCTTTCCTTTAGAAGTGCAATGGAGAGAGAAGATAGATCCGCTTGAAGTGGACTTGGCTGGAAAGACCTGGGTGTTCATAGAGGAGACCCTCTTTATGCAGCTGCTTGTGTAAGTGGGAGAAAGCTGAGCGGGGGTAAAGTTTTACCTGAGAGTCCCAAGCACAAACGTACTTTTCATAATTCCTGGACATCATCTGCTTTGCTTGCCAGCTGTCTGAACTCTGACATTTGGTGATATTACTCCAGTCACATTTTATTCTCCTCAAACATTCTTCCCTACAAATGTGTTTGGACTAAACCTGAATCGGGAAAGCACTGTGTATCACTGTCCTGTCATCCAAAAAATACACCAAGCCCGAAGAGGAGGCAAAGAAGAGAGAAGTGTATCATGAATTAGATATGAGTTAGAATAAGTGAGAAAGAGTTGCTGCTGGGATAGTATGGCAGTGTCCAGACAAATTCTTTTCTCTAGCTCATCAGATCTAGCATCTGAACTAAACTCAAGATTTGCTGATGTCTCCTTGCAAGAGGTATTGCAATTAAAATGCAGCATTTAGGTAATCTTTGCTCATTCTGATGAGTCCTCTGGCAAAATCGATAGCCTTGTACATTTTTTCCTTGTGCTTTTGTCCCTGCTTATTTCTTGTGAGAGCTCAAAAGGAGACGGTTTGTTCAATTTCCTTTTAAAACACATCCCCGCCTAAAGGGAGATCCGTAGAAACACGGTGAAGAACTGCAAGAGACCAAATTCCCCCAAGTCAATGATTTTTTTTTTTAAACCAAAAAAAGTAGAACCCATACAAATAGGGAAAACTCCTGAATTCAGCTCTCCACTCCACAAAAAAAAGAGGAGGCGGGAAACAAACAGGCCAAATATTGAGCATTATTTACATTGTTAGGGTAGCAAAACAAAAGAAGAAAATATAGGCAGGGAGAAGAAATAAATAGGAGGAGCAAAGTTACTCTCACCCCTGTTCCTCAAGCTATATTTGGCACCGAACAAATAGCAGCAATGGGAAAGGTGCAGTATTTTTGTTAAGCAATGACTGGAGTACAGACCTTTCCCACTATTAACCACTTTGTTAGGAACACTTACCCAGCCATATAAAAAGGTTAAAAAAAAGCAAAAATTGACAACACCAATGTAAATCAGATATCTGTGATCTTATAGCTGTACACACTGTTCCTGGATCTGCTGGCTGCTCTCTGGATCTCTCCATACTGCTGGCAAGTGAAAAGACAGAAATATACAGCAGTAGCACCAAGACAGACATGTTTTGGAGCCTCCTGCAAGAGTCAGCTTTTTATGACTTCCTCCTCAGTGGAAAATGTCCTTTCCACTGGCATGCAGTGCTCAATATCAAAAGGACATACCACTCTTGCCAGCTCCTGGGAAGGTAGAAATGTCAAAGAGAGAAACAAATAAAGATTAAAAAGACAGCAAAGCATAAATATCTGACAGCAGGGTTAGACTCATATCTGCATCCATTCTTCAATGCCACAGCAGAGCCCAGTCTGAATCCATCCAGCTTACAATTTCATATCAAGGTGCTATTGAGGATCTGGTTACACAGTGAATCTTTCATCTCAGTAGAGTCTGTATTGAATACAGCCTTATCCTCTGTATCAGCCACAATCACTAGTGCAATACTCTATTTTCGTAAAGCTGTTATCTTCATTTTAATTCAGTTTATATTCATATATTCTATCAAAGAGAACCACGTCCAAAGAGCAACATCCATTCTGCAAAGTGGGATTCTAGCCACATAGCCACTCCCTATAACAAGCCTGTCCCATCAGCCACATCTCCAGTACCAGAAGAGCTTGTATCCACAGCCAAGATTTTGTATTAAAAAGATTTAGAAATGATTTACCAATCCAGATCTCTCCAAACACCTCACATGTTGCTCAGAGCAATGAAAATAAAAAAATGTGTGTCCAAGGTGGAGGGGAAGAAGAGGTCTTCTTGTGTCAATCCCTTTGAGATATTTCTCTTGTTTAAAAAAAAATAATTACATGTCAGGAATGGAAGGTGTGTCTGCTCAGAAGTATGGGGAGCTGGAGAGAAAAATCCCTGTAACTTCATTCCTCGCCACCCCTCTCTGTGTTCAGTAGTTATGAGAACTTCATAGAAAGTGTCAGTTGTTTGTTTCTCCCTCTTCCTCATCAAAGGACTGCACCCCAGAGGAGGTGACATCTGAGACTTTGCGGCTCAGTGCTGCATGTTCCATCTCCTCTCGAGGAGACAGTGATTCCAGGTCCCGGCACACTGCATCATCCTCCTCTGGAGAGGGCTTCTTGTTTAGAAGAGGAGCCTTCTCTAGTTGTGGGTTCCCTTCATCCTCAATGTGGTCCTCCATGTATGTGCTAGACTCGGCCCCACTCCCACCTTGAGCAGTCTGAAGGGGCCACACATGGACCATTCCTGTGCTCTGGATGAAGTTCTGCTCTTGCCGCTGTTGCTGCAGCTGTTGCTGCTGGAGAAGGCTGCTCTGAATCAAAATGCTTTCCTGAAGGTTTGTCTGGGACTCATCAAAATTCTGGCCCAAGTAGGAGCCAGTTGCTGGGGAAGCAATGAGGGATTGCTCACTGGTCTCCCAGGCATCAGATGAACCTAAGCAATACATGCCTTGTGAGACGTAGGAGTGAGGCCAGCTATCATACTGCGTCTGGGCCATATGCTCTGCAAGTAAAGGAGGGAAACAATACATAGTTAGATACTCTCTCTAGCCAAACTGGCTCATTCAGATAACGCATGTGTCTGTGCATGACACTGTACTGTACAGAGTAGATAAATCCTTTAGAGGGGAGGAGGGTGAAGAGAAAAGGCAGTTCCAGGCAGCAGGCAAATGACCTTGATTATACCCACAACTGACTGCAAGAGCTGGTAGCTTTCCACAGTTGTGCCCAAAAAGGGCAAAGGAACGGGTCCCTCGTCTCAGAGGGAAAGAGAGAAACATGACAACAAGAGCAGGAAAGGGTTGTTTCAAGATTAGCAACAGGCACTGGAGCTCACCTTGGCTCTCCATTAGCTCCTGATAATTCTCAGAGTAGTTGCCTGCTGGGTTCTCCTGATTTGAGTTCACACTCACATCCTCACCATCCATGGAGGACCAAGCCATGAGAGTTGCCTCAGAAATAGCAAATTGCTCCATCACTCCTGTGCCAAAGGAGACAGGGAGGGGAGACAGGGATGTGTGAAAGTCTCCATTTCTCACCACCCTTTTTATCCTCGTCTCTTGGTCACACTGTCCCACTCTTGTCCTACCCATCACCCACAATTGTCCTCCACCCTCTTCACTTTGCATTCCATTGGCAATACTCCAACCACAGTCTCTCTCTCCTTCCACCATCTGAACCACCCACAGGCCTTCCTGAGTGTGCTTTTCAAGTTCATGCAGTGTGGTCTCTCAGAGATTCTTCTACAAGACACCCCAACCAATCCAATCCACACGGCAAAAAGTTAGCGCTACCTGCAAGGAACCGGGCCTCCTTTTCACCATCGCTCAGGTCTGAGTAGGCATCGGCGTCTTTGCGCGCTGTCTCATGCGTGTGCTGCTGCTGCTGGCTGTTACCTTTGCCCCAGCCTTGCCATTCAATCATGTGTGCCACACGGCCTTGGCCCATAGCCGTTGGCTTTGTGACATGGTCCTTCATGCTGCGAGATATCCCTAAGGGACCAGACATTGGAAAACAACGAGGGGCTATTACACAGCTCCAGGGTTGTCTGCCATGATGTTTACTTCTCTTGGAAGCACATCTTCTCCCCTCCTCTCCTGACAGGGTTCAGGCCTAGGATTGTCTGTCTCCCATCTTTCACTGTATCACTCTCCAGGAAAGTTTCCCCATCTTTCCTTGGACTATCTCTCAGAAGGGGGGAAAAGGGAAGTCCCAAATACGAAAAACCATTTCCTTCCTTGCCTAGAATCCATTTTAGGACAGAGTTGGGCATGAAGGATGAAGCCTAGAAATGAACAAACTAAGAAACGGAAAATAGGATTAAACCCAAAGCTGTTTAAGGGGAAGCATCTGAAGATATCTGAGCTGGGGTGCACTGTGAGAAGCCAACAGGAGTATGATAAATCTGTTCTTTGAAAGGGAAACAATTTAAATATTTCTGTATCTATAATCACAGTGGTAGAGACTCCTCTGATGTCTCGAAAAGGCAAGAGTCAGAAAAGAGCAGCTGGGAGAGTAACAGAGAGATATGGGAAGAGGCACAAAGGCCTGTGAAGAGAAGCCACCAAGGATAAACCCAAATTTTGAGGACCTCACCAGAGAAAGATGATTTAGCCAAAGCCCCAATCCCATAAGCATTGGAGTTGCGTTTCAGCTTGGGGAGGATGGAGGTCGTATCTTCCATGGAGAGCTGAAAAGAGAAATTATATGCAGGAAGGAGAAAAGAATGAAGGAGAATGAATGGGAAGGGAAGGGAAGGGAAGGGAAGGGAAGGGAAGGGAAGGGAAGGAAATTCATCAGACAGCTTTGATACCAAAGAAGGTCTATGGAATTACACTGAGAAGGAGCTGCATTATGAAAGAGCTCCATGGATTTAGAATGGGTTGGAAAATGGCAAACCACAAGTAAGGAAACTACTATCTTTAAGAAAATATGAGTTTGTCTACCTTGTTTTCAGCTAGATAGAGATGCGACAATGAAAAAAATGACAAACTTCTTCACGACAGTCACTGCATGCACCATTATTTTCCCACATAATTTGTTTTTCTAACTGAGTCTAGACAAAAGATCTCGTGCCACAAGCGCCACAATGAAACGAATGTCAGTAGAGCAAGTGTTAGTTAAAAATACGTCCCCTTGATATTTAGTGTCCCAAGTGCTCTCAAACCACAGAGAACCAGAAAATAACAAGTCATTAAAAGTTTTGAAAGTAACTGGAATTTGAAAATGCTTATACTACCAAACATTGAACTTCTAATTCTGCGTTTCCAAGCGTACGCTTTTTAGCCTCCTGAGCACAAAAAAAACAGTTTGACAACACTAATATGTGTTATTCCCTTTTCAGGATCCTGGTTTTGCATTAGTGAAAAAGAAGAAAAGCCCACATATTTTTTCATGGCATGAGTATTAAGAGCAAAGGGAATATGTGTTATTAACATGTCTCCCTGTTTCTTCTTCATTTTGTTAACTGGAGTTAACTGGTATTGACCAGCTCCCCTAGTGACATTAAGAATTTTTTTTAGCTCTGTATGCAACTGAAAATGAGGGATACACTTCTCCCATACTTCTAGACAAGATCAAATGATGTTTTAATCAAATACTACAGATTTTTTTTTAACACGCTGTAAAAAAATGTAAAAGATATAAAAAACATCTCTTTTATCTAGCAGTGCCCATAAATCTCAAAAATAAAACATATTGAATTGACCCACATCTGTCCCAAAATTTACAAAGGCAATTTAATAGCCACCTGCATATCTAGATGCCTGCCAGACAGCAAAAGACCCAGAGGGAAATGGGATTTCTTCACGATACTCTGAATTGCAGATAATTCTCAGAATTTCAGTGGTACCAGAGACTTTCAGGCATGTCTCAATTCTGATCTCCACGGTACCAAAAGCAAAAAAATCCTGGTCTTTCCACGACTAGAAATTTGAATAGTGGTGTGACACATACTCACATTGATCCCATCCCAGGAGAAATCTGTCCGTGTTTGCTAAGAAAAGTAAAGAAGGACATTGTGTTAGCATAGCAAACAAGTTGCAAAAAGCCATACATCTCTCTAGTAGTTTGCCATAACCAACAGCCACTACTTTATACGACATATTTAAAAAACTTGTGTCTTTGAAGCTGATTTCACTCCCTGTTGCCGATTATGGTGTCTGTAGGTACCGTTGTGTTTGAAGGTACAATAGTGAATGGGACAATATGAAGAGTAAGAGAGAGAAAAACAACTTTTTGTAAGTCTCCACTTCTAACATCTGTTTACTCCCTGCTAATGCCTAGCAGCCCTGGGAGTTGCCTCACTTTGTGCTAATGCAAGGAGGAGCTACACTACTTATGTATTTTGAGTATAATACAGCAACACACAGAATTATTTTCTGCTGAAATTATTTTCTTATGTAGTCTTTCAGTTTATCCATTCTGAACCACTTTCCCATTGCATACCAGCCATTGAAGTACAAATTCCTTAGTCTGTGAGGACTCACATCTCAACAGCTTGGGTTTGGGGATGTGGATGCTCAGGAAAATTTAGATTAATTAGCTACAGCTATGGTATCCATCCACAGAAATAATAATGTTCACTGATATATAGTTTATATTCATTGACTTTCAGATCTGCATTAAACTGAATTTTCCATATGAGGTTAGGCCACAATTTCTGCCAAGATTCCATGAAATGCTGTTTCTTGAAATTACATTCCAAGCCAGCAAGGTGCAATAAGAGAATTTAAAAACCTACACATTAGCATTTTGTAAGGTTTTTCAAACTTTTTCTTATTAGTGAACATTATTTGTGATTCCTCAAACATTATGTATTTAAAAATAGCTTTGATCTTTTTATTAATCATAACGACATACCCTGAACCTTATGGAGATGACAACTCAGGTACCTAAGATTGCAGAGGCTGCAATAATTCAGAACAGCAGATGAACCAGACCTTGAGATACCGCATGGCAAATCAATCTGCAGTGAGTTACTAGTCTCTAAGAACTAAAATGGTGATGAACGTGTTTCTTCTAAACATTTTATGGCTGTGGTGCAGAAACCGGGACAGACACAGAGCTGGACATTTCAATTAATCCATTATTCAAGGAATGCAGATCTACAGGCTTGTCAGAACTGCCATAGTTTTTTTCATGTTCTGTTCCACTCCGGTCACGAGTGGATAAAAGCATTTTCATTTGCAAATTTTCACTCACTATGTATATGATGAAGAGAGTGACTCAACTCCATTTCAATGCAAGCCAAACTGCATAGACAAGAAAGTTTGGTCCTCTGGTGCAATCTGGCATTCTGGTCCTCTCTGAATGATGCCTCAGTGATGTACAATACCCATTTCTGAACTGTGACTAAAACTTTCTGATTTCCCTGGGTAAATGGGTCTGGGACAGGCACTCACCTCAGTGGAAGGTCGATGGAAGCTGCTGCCATGCAGTGAACTGGTGCTGTCCATATTGATTTGGTCCACATCTTTCAGTCCCTTCCAGTCTACTGCAATCACCTCATTTCCTGTGGGAACACACCTAGTCAGGCTTCTGAATGCCACTACAATTTGTTCCAGCAATCTTAATACATCTCAACTCAGCATAATGGAGAATTTGTGAGTTTAAGGCCACAAAAGTCTTAAATCAGACCTTCTGATTTTAATAGGACCACCTGTACATCATTGACTATTACATTTCACACATTTATCTCAATATGAAGACCAGTCATTTGTGTTTTTCTCAAGCACAACGTACGCTTGGCTAAAGCATAGATCCCCAGAAAAAAATACATCTAGTCATAATATGTAACTGAGGAAGAATTGATATTTTTTTATATCCTGTTCTAATATTAAACCACCATCATTTAAAAATGCATTTCTCCTTTAAAATGTGAATTGGTCTGACATTAACTCAGACCTGCTGGTGTCCTTGCTTTGCCATTCTCAGCAAGATTAAAGACCTTTTTAACACTTGCCTTTACATTTCAGGAAAGTTATTCATACACTTGTTTTTCTTCTTGACAAATTAAACAGACTGAGATCTTTAGGTTTCTTACTGCAGAGCCTTTTTTTCCAGTCCCCTTAATAAATCCGTGTCTCTTTAAAAGATATCTCAAATTTTTCAGTTCTCTGAAATGTGGACATGAGAAGAATACACAGTAACGTATGTAAAACTAAAAATAGCAACTTGCTGCTCCTCTTCACTGTGCCACAACGGATTCTTTTATTCAGCTGTTTGTTCACTCAGATTGCTATAGACTTTTCACAGCTTTCTGGGCTTGTCACTCATCTAAACGTAGAGTCCGTGATGTTTGATTTTAGATGCATTTTAATATAACTTAAAGGACCAAGTAAAATTAAATATCAATAACATAAAATAGAAATAATAAAATTGAATGAAGACAAAAATAAGATTATTAGACAGGATTAAATGGCAATCAAAGTGAAACTCAATGCAAAGTAGCACACTTCAGATAGTCAAGTAATCAGGACTGCTCTGTGTGACTGCTCCATCCAGTTAGTGATTTAATGTGTCTTCAGATGTTGCACCATCCTCAAACTCTGTTCAAAGTTCTTTGCTCTCATTACAAAGAGGAATCACTATTTAAATCTGAGCCTTTTGTAACCTGACAAGAAATACAGCTCCCAAAATGATCATATCTTCCTGGGATCAATTTAGTAATATCTAGCATGCATGAAAAATATGCCTTCTGGACCTTGCTCGTCTATGTCCTCCATCATTAATGCCTCATACTTATTTGTAATTGGCACACTGGAAGGAGGGTTATGAAGGGGAGCCCTTTACCCACATAAAGACCAATATTTAGAGTAAACAGTTCAATTATTCTTTTCCATTCTTTTCCCCAAACAACCAAGAAAACAACAAATGTAATTGCAGTAATCAGTCTTTAAATTGTTCTTTAAATATCAATTTTCATGATACTTGTGGGAGTGTAGTATCTTTGTCAAATACAACATCATCATGTCCCATCAAACGTGGCTGAAATAAAAGCAGATACTGGGAAGAACTGACAGATGGATGGCTGGATGGCATAATCATAGAAACCCTTCCTTCCCTGCACGTTTTACAGGCCATTTAAAGCTAGCCAAAAGGTCAACATCAAGGAAAGGTGAACTGCCCCTGAGATGGCAACATTCAAATTCTCCCAGGTAAAGCTAGAAATCGATCAACCTGAGTAATTCACATAGCTGTGTAAGTATTCTAGTTTGCAATGTATGAGTAAACAGAAATTAGTTAGCTCCTGCTTGTACCTCCCAACAGAATCACTTGTGGAAGATGAACAGAAAAAAAAATCTGTTTTCATGGATGGGAAGGGGCTGAAATATTCTGGTCTCCATGTGGTGGTGCAGACCCACCTCCCCAACCATGTTGCTATGCTGGAGTCAGCCAACATCAGGTTCTTGTATTAATCACCCATGTGATGATTTGAGACACTGTCATACTTTCACCCCAGCTACCAGAGCAGAATCAAGACGAACTTGTATTATATTGTCCAGTTACAAGTACAGTGAGTTAGAACAATTAGGCACTCCCTAACTGTATCTGAACTCCTATTGTCTGTATAGCATACCACTGACTCCAAATGTCTGCCCATTCTGAGAGAGGTATGAGTTACCTGACAAGCACTGTGGCAAAAAAAAAAAGAAGAATTTCTGACTGAAGTCAATCATCTTGTGACCCTATAAATAGTAGTCCTAAAATGAAGACCTTTGAGTTCTCTGAGAACGCAGCAGCCTGTTCCTCTGATTCTCCCTTTCAGCTGGGACACCTCTCAGAGTAAGGGATCTCCATGGGTTCCAAACCATCCACCCATATAATGCTGACAAAGGGCTAACCATTGTCTGCTGACAAATGCTAATGGTGGAAAACAGTGAGTAATTGACTGCAACTGAGTTTTGTGCAGATTCAGATTGAGAGTTAAGGTTATTTGATTTTACAATTGGCCAAAGTAGAGAAACTTGGGTTAACTTCTATACCTGTGTGCATATGTGCATGTGCAACTTGATTTAGAGCTTTATTATAAGTTTTGTGCAAACTTTATTATCAAATTACTGTGTTGATTATAGCAAATATTATTTAATCACTCTGACAATTAACTGATTCTCAAGTATTGTTAAAAGATTCTCTTCATTCTCTGTATTAATCCCATTAGACGTAAATCCCATTGAGACTAGTTTGAGACTAGGTTTGGACCCAGCCTCACCAAGGCTCGTCTCAGAAGTAGCAGAGAAAGCAAAAGCGTGCATTCTAAACCTCATGACTCAAAGGGAAAGTCTTCTTTAATCTTTTCCTTTGTTTCCAGTCTCTGTACAAAGTACTTCATATCAACCCCAATACAATTTCCCCTTCTATATTTCTCCCCAGGAATAAGTAGTAGGGTGAACCTCATCACTGAACTCTGTTATCTCGTCTTTTAAAAACCACATTAAAATTGTTTCTGGTAATACCTTTGACAGTGTTTTCTTTAAATGATTAAACACCTATACCACTCATCCATGACACTTCACAGAACAGATGTCTTCGAAATTTTTTATCACAAATCAAAACATCTACAGCTCTAAGATATCTGTAAGAATGGGAATCAGACGGGCAGTTCTCAGGATCTTTACTTTGGATTTAGGTAATATAAATCCTTTCCCAGACTATTCTACCTCTTTCAGCAGGTAGGTCCCTTTTTAGAGCTGTTTAGGAAATAGAGTTAATGAATAAAGCTCCAACCAACATTTTTCTTCTCCACTAGAGACACTTTCAAAACAATACTAAAGGCTACTGCATACCACATCCTTGCAACTAAAAGGAGATGACCAGGGAGCCTAATGTTAAGGCACTGGCAGTTCTGTTCTGAGAAGCAGTCATGTCATTTAAGCTAAGGAGGTACTACAAAATGAAACATGTCCAATAGACACAATTTAAAAAAAAAAACCTCAAAGCTCTGTCTCATTTACAGAACAAGCACCAGCCAGTACGAACAGCGGTTTATCTCATTCTTCACTGCTTCTCTGAAGTGCAGAGAATGTGTCCCCAGGGGCCTCATTCAGCACAGCAAGTATGAAATGTCAATATGAACCAAGGTAACAGCCCTTTTTTGCTGGCCTATACCCAACATTACAGAAGTAATATGGAACAGATGATTTCATATGTTGTTCTCTCTATGTGTTTAAATTTTAATCTCTGCAGCCAGCATGTCACATGGGCACTGTCCTGGAGCATAAAAACACCATTACTTGTGACATCTATGACCCACAGTTTCATCCGTAGCAGTGGGGAAGAACCTGGTGAGGTCTCATCTCGAGTCTTGTGTCCAGCTCAGCTCCCCAGCTCAAGAGGGACAGAGAACTTCTGGAAAGAGTCCAGAGCAGGGCCACCAAGATGATCAGGGGACTGGAGCATCCTCCTTGTGAGGAAAGGCTGCGGGAACTGGGGCTGTTTAGTCTGGTGAAGAGGAGACTGAGGAGACATCTCATTAATATTTACAAGTATATAAACGGTGGGTACCAGGAGGTTAGGGCAGCCCTTTTTCTATTGTATCTAGCAACAGGACAAGGGGTAATGGGATGAAGCTGGAACACAAAAAGTTCCATTTAAACATAAGAAAAAACTATTTCACTGTTCAGGTGAGGGAGCCCTGGCACAGGCTGCCCAGGGAGGGTGTGGAGTCTCCTTCTCTGGAGGTTTTCAAGACCCGCGTTCCTGTGCGACCTGATCTAGGTGGACCTGATTCTGCAGGGGGGTTGGACTAGATGATCTCTAAAGGTCCCTTCCAACCCCTACCATTCTATGATTCTACAAAATACTCCTCAGGAGATGACCAGCAGATCACAATGCCTCTTTCTCATCTCAGAGACTCTTGGTCCCTCTCTGTGGCAGTCACTACCAAGTTGATGTCAACAGGTCAAGGCAAGACCCCACTGCTGCACCTAGATTCAAGTCCAGAGCATAAAACGGTATGATCTAAGATCACAAAAAGACAGTCTGACATTAGCTGTCTTCCTCCTGGTCCCTCAATCAGGAGAAAGTGTTTAAGAGAACGGGTAGTGGTTATTTTACAGGGACTCTGAAGGCACTCAGCTCCTGCTTCATGGGGCTTCTCCAGCAGCTGTACACTGCAGAGTGCTTGTTCAAGCTCAATGGGGTCGTCTTGGCTTGAGAAAGGGTGAGTCAGGGCTGCTCTATTCCAGCCATTGCCAGTCCATCACCATAGAATCCTTCATATTTTCTGTTAGTACATGATGGGCTTGCTGCTTACAGAACTAAAGTTGTGTATAGTCATGTGAGTTTAATCCCGTTGACATGCCCCTTCACATTCTGGTATCCAGGAGACCTGGCACACATAGGCCAACCAAGTCGTATATATAGCACCTTCCTCTGGCCAAGTCAAATTGTTAAGAGATCTTGCCACATGTTTGGAAACAGATGTAAACAGGCAGCTAGCAACCTCCCAGCTGCACTCCACACCAGTAAGGCACGTGCCTCTTGCTCTGAACCAACTTCTGTGCTACCAGCCACTTTGTGGCTACTAGCTGGGCTAAAAGGGAATTTGGGGTGTCTGAATAGCTGCAGACAGGGTCAGAAATCATGCAGCAGGGAAGGTTCTGGTCATCCTCAACTAATGAGTGCTGATCATGCTTCAATACTGTGCCAACACCCTGTGCCTTATCCCTGCAATGCTGACCAGACTCCAAGAGAAAGTACTTGACTTCCAAATGGTCTTTATGGTTCAGACAGTCCAGCCTGAATTGTGGTGGTATGTGTCTTCCCCCACCATTTCCAAGTTGATTCTTGCAAGACCTTCTTGAACTACGGGTGCTCTACAAGGTCCTCCTCAAAATCTGGAAGCTCTCTGAAGCAATGAAGTCCCTCATGATCACCAGCAAGGGGGAATCTTCCCCCAGATGAGCCCTAGTTGAAAAAAACTCCCCTCCAATTGCAGGAAGGATATCCCTGCAGCATCACTAAAGCTGAGGACCACTGAGTCTATGGCCCATGAGTCTGGGACAACTCCACATTGCCTGTCTGGTGTACAGTTTAAAACATATATCACCATCTGCTATCTCAGGAGGGCAGTCCCCTCAAACCTTTAGGTCCACAGAGATGCCTTGACCTCTGACTCCCTGTTCAACTCACACGCCACTTAAGTAAGCTTTGAACAACCAGATAACCTCCCTTGAGAACACCTCTACACATTCATGCATCAAGTGTTCAACTTCCTCCCCCTTACACCAAATCATGATACAAGGTTGTAGAATCACCTATTGTCAGGAGAGAAGAAGGAACCCTGGTGGCCAATTTCTACGCTGAGTTAATTCCATGTGCTACTGGGAAAACTGGCTTAAAAAAATCCTCCATCAAGCAGAAGGTACAACTTTGTTCACAGGACTCTCCTCTTACACAAGGAGAGGAAGACTGGCACCTCTGTACATCAAGCATGCCAGTCCTCTGACACCTCTGGAACTTATTGAGATTCTGGCTGCACTTCTCACATCTTCACTTGCACAGTTCCCGTCCCAAGACCTACTAAATTCTGGGCTCTCTTTATCAACTTGTCCTTTTCTCACTAAGGTGGCTATCTCCAGCTGCAGGAGGAGGAAAATCCAAGATCCTAGCAACTAGCAGAGCTATTTCTGTTTTCTTGTTCCAGGCAGGGCATCACTAAGCAGCATCTACCAATCCCTGGATACCATGGAAATCCAGGGGTGCTCTGCCCACTGTTCCTATCTGGTTCCTCATTTTCCTGGTTTTAGCCTGTTAGTCTTTACTCTCTTCTCTTATTACTTCCCCCTCCTCCACTCTCCCACTCCACCTCTGTGCCTGTCTTTCCCTGATTTCTTTACCCTCCTCTTTCAGGGTGTGGTGGGAAAGTAAGTATTTAGTATTAAGCAGGAGTGTGTATGAAATAGTATAAGAACAGAGGAAACAGTAGTGATATTTTCCCAGCATCCTTGTCCAAGCCTGCTACAATTTACATGTCAAGTACATTCTGAAGCAGAGATGTTGCCTCTGTATTTAGTGATCTTTAAAGGAGTTTTCTTCTATTCAACTGTTCACTTTTTAAACCAAAGAAAAAACTTTAAGTACCCACAATATCCTATGTCAAGGAGTTGCACAATTTAACTTTGCATTATATGAAGCACTAGCCTTTGGTTTTTGAAAGTTGCCATTTGACAAGTTTCATTTCACATCTACATTTTGTTTTAACATAAAGATATACTCTTCTGTTTTCATTTTCTTTAATCTGCCCATATCATAGAGAAAATTCATTATTTTAGATATCCATTGCAGCTTTCCCTCTTTTCCACACCTGAGAAATCCTTATCTATTTAAATGGCTCCCCACATATAAGCCATACCATACCTTTGATTGACTTTGTTGCCCTTTTCTGCATCTTTATCAGTTCAAATATGTCCTTTGGTGAGGCTGTCGGCATCCACATCATCTGTTTTGTTTCTGGTTTTGTTTTGTTTCAAAGAAGTAGTTCTTGCTGCTAACTCTTTGATCCTTTGAGCACTGTGTCTTGTTGAGAGGTGGCGTGGCTGGGAATGTGAGATGGCAACAGGTAGGTGCTCAATCTCATGTCTCACTGGAAAGTCTGGAAGAGACTTTGCAGTCTTAAACCTCTTCCATCTTTAATGGCAATAAAGGTGATGAAAGGGGTCCCAGAGTGAGAAGCAAGGAGGAATGCACTGCCTGTGTTTTAAAAAGCCAGTAGTAAATGGAAAAAAGGGGGTTGGACTAGATGATCTCTAAAGGTCTCTTCCAACCCCTACCATTCTATGATTCTTTCTCAAATGGGAGTAAACAATCAAGGACAACACATTATATCCAAAATAGAGTATAGTATGGATTTATGCATAGTGTAATGCTGCTTCTCATTTATTCTCTATTCTTTTCCTAATTACTAGGAAATGATGAGCATTTTTACTGGTACTGAGAATTAAGCTACTCATTATAACCCCAAGATCTCGTTCTTACATGGAAACAGTAAACTCAGAACCTCCATCATTGCTAATGCAACACTAGAATTCCTTTGCCTGTGTGCATCATTTTACATTTATCTATCTCAATTTTCACCCATGATTTTAACACCTAGTCATTCAATACTGTGAAATCCTTTTGCAAGTGTGTACATACAGCTTTTTGTTTGCTCCAAGTGATTACTGTCATTATTACACTTTGTAACCTCATTATTCGCCCCCTTTTTCATATCATTTATGGATACACACAAAGCTGAAAAATTATCCTTGTGAAAGCAGGCCATTTCATGCTAATCCTTGTTTCTCATCTTTACCCAGCTACTTAATAACTTCAGGAATTTCCATTTCATTCAACAGCAGATTCATGTCTTTACCAGTCTGGGTCAATGGCCTTTACAAATGTGCTTTGCAAGTCCAAGTACACTACAGCCACTGGATCTTCTTCGCCAATATGCTTGCTGACTCCTTCTAAGACTTTATAAGGTGTGATATCCCTTTACAACAGTAGTGTTAAGGAAGCATTAATGTATCTTTTCATCTGTGCATGCACTAATTCTGTTCTTTAAAGGTTATTAGCTTGCCTACTGGGCATATCTTGTTTACTAACCTATAGTTTTTGGAGATCTCAAAATCATTTTCAAAACTGGTATCACATTAGCTACCTTCCAATCTTCTTGTACTGAAGTAATTGGAAGACATTACAAATTGTAATCCAGAAGCTCAGCTCTTTCATTCTCAAACTTCTCCAAAAGTCTTGCATGAATACCATCAGATGACTCATTGCTCTTTTTGTATACCCGTTTCTACCACATTTACTGATTTGAAGTTGATCTTCTGATGCATCCCCAAAAAAGGAAGCTCCACAGGACAAAATTCCAGAACTTCCTTCACAAGGGCAGATACAAAATAGTTCATTGGTTTTCGGAGGTGGAGGATGGGGCAGGGGGCTACCATCTGAGATCTCAGTGTTGGGGTCTGTTCTGTTTAATTTCTTTATCGATGATCTAGATGAGTGGATCGAGTGCACTCTCAGTAAGTTTGTGGATGATATGAAGCTGGGCAGGAGCATAGATCTGCTTGAAGGCAGGAAGGGTCTTCAGAGCAACCTGGACAATCTGGAGCAACGGGCCAAGGCCAATTGAATGAGGTTCAACAAGGCCATTCAAAGAACTTGTAAAAGACAATTAACTGATCTTGTGCAATGATTAAGACTTAGTGCAAAAGAATCATAGAATCGTTCCATCTGGAAAAGACCTTTAAAATCATTGAGTCCAACCACCAACCTAACACTGCCAAGTCCACCACTAAACCATGTTCCTAAGCTGTTCACGTACATGCACATGTCTTTTAAATATCTCCAGGGATGGTGACTCTACTGAGTTTCCTGCCTTCACGGCCTCCTTGATTTTCCTCTGGTTGTCATAGCCCTCTGTCACCATCCTGGCCAGTGATCATAAATGGCCAGTAATATAATATAATCCCTAAAACTATTTTTCCCTTGTGGAACATCAATACACATGGTAGTCATTTAGATCACTAAACTATTTTCTCTAACTTAGTCCAGAAATTTTGCACTTGAACTTTTCCCAGAGGCCATATCCAGCATCTCTGCATAGAAACAGGTCTTCCCAGGATACAGAAACTACTTTTTCTTTAGAAGTCTAGTATACTCCTGGACTTGAGAATTTGCAGCTTAATCTCACAGAGAAACAGGCTGATCATCTAATCTGATCTCCTAAACATAAAAGAGGCTAAAGGTATTCTTTGTCAATTATATTTTCTGTTGCTGTACTTTAACTAAAACTTTTTTCCAAAAAATCTTGATTTTTATGTGTTTAGGTGACAGAGGACTCAGTAAATTTACTCTTAGTAAATTGTTCAAATAATTAAGTAGCTTTATTATTTGATCTTTTTGCCTAATTTCCGGTCTGAATGTACCTGCCACCTTCCATTTCATCCTAACTATTTTCTGTAAGGTTAAATAATTATATGGTTTTGATAGCTTTTCTTTTCACTCAAATGCTAAGAAATTGCCATTGAGTCACTTCTGTAAGGTTTTATTGAGTTTCATGCTTATTTTCTAGTCATTCTTCAATTTTGCAGTACTTCTCAATGTGATAATGATTAAAATTAGACAAAGTAGATTTTTCCCCCCCACAAGTGCCAAATGCAGAGAAAATGTAACATTCTCTCCTCCTGTTCAATATCCATCTCCTAATAGATCAAAGAACCACATTAGCTTCCTCAGCTGCAGCATCACAATAATAGCTGTTCATTATCTGATCAGATATCTACAAGCTTTTTCAGTGTGACTGCTTTCTAATATAGAGCTCTGGTCTTGTAAATACTGTTCACAGTCCATCATTACATACATAAACTCGTATTTGGTTAGACTGAAACACACGCTGTCTCTCAAGATTTAGTAGTCCAAACAAACTGTATCGGTGATTTATCCTTTTAATATGTATTTTCATTTTTAGTAGTTCTTCCAGTCTTTGTAGATTCTACTAAACTAATCAGTATTTTAGGTTTCCCTCAGGATTCCGAGCAATATGCTAAAATCACATGGTACGGACCACTGTATTGGTAAGTGTGAGACCATATAGGAAATGCTAGCTTTTCAACAATGCTTCTTGCTTACTATTTTGCTATCTATTGAATTCTGACTCACTTTAAATGTACCATATTCATATACTATTAGTCAAAGAATCGCGTGGTATTAAGTTGGTACTAACTGATTAGTGTTTTTACCTTTGACCAATCTAGTAATTTAGATCCATTATCATGATTGTAGGTAAAGGTACTTCTATCACAGAAGTACTTAGCTGCAGTAAATCTCATAAAAGTCATTAAATTAACTGGACAGGATTTGTTTTGCATAAATCCATCCTGACTGGGATTTTGTCCTTCTAATATTTTGTTGGGAAAGACTATCAGATTGACAAAATTAAGTACCTTTGTCAGCTTACAGAACTTTCAAAGTTCTGATAAAACCCCTGTTTTTCATTTCCAGATCTTCCTTGCTATTTCTACACTTACTGAAAAATAAAGCTTTGACCTTTTATCCAACTGCTTAAAAACCCGTGAGTGCAAGTTATCTTGAATTGGCTGTTGAAAGTATCAGTCTAAAATTGTGGTTGTTTGCTGTTTGAGAGCACATCACTACTAAATGAGCTGAAAACTATTTTTCTCTTACTTCCCCAAAGAAAATAGGCTTAAAATATTTGTTAATTCACCTCTTCTGCTTCAATATACATCAGTCTGTAGAAGTCAGACTTCCAGCTTTACTCGTTACTTCCATTTTCCCATCAGCTCCTTTGTAATTTCCCACATAATTCTCCTATATTATTGCCCATAAGAATTCTAAATGTCACTGTTGTTCTTCGGTTCTGTTTCTCAAAATCACATCTGTTGTGTCATTCACAAAAAAAATCCAAACCAAACCAACCAAACAAAAGAAGTCTTGGGTCAATCAGAAACATGACAAATACTGTTTTCTTATTCTAATGACTGTTGCTGATACACTTACCTTGCACATGTTTTTAAGTATGGCTTCCTTATAAAGCCAAGTTTATGCAATCATGCTATTTGTTAGCTCTCTCCCCACAACTTTGAAACCACTAGCATATTTCAGTAGCTCAGATGAGACACAGAAGTCTCAGAGATCATCGTTTTGTACACACTTTATGACAACTGGCTGATAAGTCTGGAAGATTGTCTCTGTTCACATCTGTACTGGCAGACATTCCTATCCCAGAGCTCTTTGATTGAGTTTTTAAAGTAATCAGATTGAGAATTGCTGAAAAGTAGAAAAGATAGGCTGAGAAAAAGTAGTGAAGTGCAAACAAGCACAAAGCAGTTTGCTCTTGAAAGAAAGGTGTCCCTTTCTCTCTGTTCTGCTTTCCTCTCCCCCAGGTAAGAGAGGAACAAGACACCTGGATGCCCTTTTTCATTTATTCACACTCTTTTACCCACATTACATATAAAGCAGAGGCTTCCACTGAGTTATGTGCTCCTTACTCTTCCACACATCTGCATGCAAAGTAAATGAATATATCCCCAATGCCATGACTCAGTTTCCTTCTGCATTACCATTTCTTCTTCTAAGTTTCTCTCTCTCTTTATTTCTTTTCACTGACTTGCTTCTATGTGGAAGATGAAGGGGAAGGAATTAGCACTGAGTCCCTTGATAGGATGGATGCAAGCAGACCGAATGCAAAGTCCAAATGCATAGACTACCTTTGCCATACCTGATCTCATTCCGTACACCTTCAGATCTGTCAGTAAGGAGAAAAATGAACAGGATGTACACTGATTGCTCCAGCTGCTTATCCCCTTTCCTGTCAGTCTCTGATCCTGCTCCCACTCTGCTGAATCTAAAGTGGCTGGATTAGAAGTGGGTGTTCTTTGGCTCCATTTCTCCTACTGTGGATGCTATGAGCTTAGTATAGCATATTCAGTAAGAAAGCAACATAAAAAAAAACCCACGTATTCTTCCCCATACCAGTATAATGACCATTCCTTGTAGAGGGGAGTCCAGCAAGCCAGCTAGCTAGCTATGGCAGGTCAGACTTAATACAGAGATTGATAAATGAAGAGCACTGCCTTCTCCATTCTGCATGGCTAGTGACTTATACTCACTCTGTGCATGTGTCTAAACCAGCTATCACTTGAGCTGCTTCTTGCAAAATTTCCAGACCAAAAAAACATGGGGAGGACTTCAGCCGACAGTTAAGGTTATAATGAGGGAGTTTGCTGCATATGGTACTCTCTGTAAAGGACACTGATGTGAGGAAGGTCTAGGAGTGTACTAACATGCAGAAGATCTTGCATTCTCTGGCTGAGCACTGCTAAAGAACTGGGTCTAACCTGACTGAGGAAGGTAACAACTCGTGGCTTTAGATCCTCAGCATAGGATCGCAGGATCATTCAGTTTAGAAGGCACCTCTCGAGGTCTAAAGTCCAGCTCAAAGAAGAGTCGGTTATGAGGTTAAACCAGGTTGCTCGGGCTTTATTCAGTCTGGTCTTGAAAAACCTCAAAGAATGGACATTGCACTGCCTTTCTGGGAAACCCTTTCCAATGCTTAACACTCCTTACAGTCAAAGTTTTCCCTGATATCCAGTGTAAGCATCTCTAGTTTCTATTTCACTACACTCCAAAAGTTTTTAATTTCTTGGAATATTTTTCGATAATTTTATGTTACTTCACAAAATACGTTTGCTGCAAGCTTCTGGGAAAAGACATGAAAGAAATCAGAGACATCACCAGAAAAAAACAACAACAAAAAAATCAGATCTTAATAGGCCTGAGTTTTCTGCTCATTTAAATCCATTCATGGAACTAAGACAGATCTTGTCTCACTAGTCAGGACAGACAGTATTAGGAGTGGTTAAAGTTACACTTGCAATGCATTCAGACATCTCTGCAGGCCCAAAATCTTAAATTTTGTTAACTCAGTTTCTGAGAGTAATCAAGGTGATCTATGCATTTACTTGGCATGCAAATATCTATAAGTTTCCAGCTGGATTTTGCAACTTTAACAGTCCAGGAACCTCAGTGAAAACCTCCTTTACATTCATTGAATCTCAATGATGAAAGTAACTAGGCAGCTCTCTGAGAAATATGATGGGTTAATTATCACCAATATACAGACCTGACTCATAGCTATGATCAGAGGCAGAATCCATCTGTAATATTCATCATGTAACTGCCATCATGCTAAGTAATGCAAAGCACATGTATGACATCGAGATATAACTGGGTGCCATCTGCAGAGAAAGGATTTCTCCACTAAGTGGGTTCAACTGTGGAGATAGTATTTATCCAGAAGACAAATTTGTGTAGTAGGTATCAGTTTAGACTTTTAAGATCACTCTTCACTTTTTTTTCAGACCCTAGGAAATCCTAATCTGTGATTTCTGGTGTCCTCTGTAAGACTGAAAGATGTTATGTGACTCAATTTCAGTTTTACACCTATGGAGCTGCTTTGTTACGACCCTCTCACTTTTCCCCGGGGAGAAATAACCAGAAAACTCATATTTAGGAAAGAAAATGTAAAATTGCACATCACTAAACATGTGCCAACTATGATATATACGTAGTCCATAGTACAATATCCCTGTGGGAGATGGGGAAATCATGTGGCTTGCTTAAGACTGGAATGGAAAAAGGCCCAGAGCAAGCCCAGGGCACAACCTTGCACTGGCCTTTCTGTGGGGAATAAACAAAACATAACTGATTTTAAGCTTTCTACCACTAATTAAAACTTCCCAAATTCTGAGTTCAAAATCTGCTGCATGCAAATTCCAAAGTAAAAACCCATAAAGGCATAACATCTTTCTTCTATCTCTAGAACCTACCTAGTCTTGGAAAGGCAATATTGAATTAATTCTGAAAAAAACTAACCAGATACGCTACACAGCAAGAACACAAAGCTCTATTCATGGTAGGGTGTTAGTTTCCAATCTCATCCTAGAGCTCAGAGCTAGCACTTAAAAGCACTAATTTGCCTAAATAGGTCTGAAGCATGCTCCCAATAATTCCAGGAAGACTGAATTGGAAAATCTAGGCTGCACAAACAAAAATTGTTCTGAACAAATCTCCTTAGGTACAGGAGTCCAAGTCTAAGTCAAGGATTCCTCCTTCCAGTCCAACCTCTAGGACTTGGAACAGAACAAGTCCCTACTGAAGTAAAACAGTGTAAAAGTTTCACATGAAGCAGGTGTCAGGCATTGTTAATACATTCATATCTGACTCCCACAGAGATTAGGATCATGGTTGTGCAATTTCCCTTAACATACACCTCCATAACACAAAGTCAAGGAAAATTCCCCAGTTAAACTCTAGAAACAGGTCCCTAACATCCAAGGTCCCTAATGTCCATTGTACTCATCATCTAGAATGAGCATATATAACATAAATCAAAAGTCACTATAGTATAGAAAGTCCAATATCTGCACCATTAGACCTATATTTAAGAAGTGCAATTTGCAGACAAAGCAAGTTTTGAATTATCACTATACTACCAACATTTTAATGCATGAATGTGCTTTTATATTTTCATCTCTGCCCACATATCCATATGATATCTATAAATATATATATATGTAAATATATATAAGAATGATACTTGCAATGCTGAGTTATACAAAGTTTTTTTGTAACACAGGTTCTAAAAATGTGGGAATTAAATCCCAAAAGAGAAACTGGAGCCTGTAATTTAAAGTTCACCCCTGCAGGAGTAGACGGTTCCCTGGAAATGCTCAAAAAGAGCATTCCCACTTGAGCCAAGAAGTATCACAGCACTATGCTTTGACATAATCCCTCAGGTTTAATCGGGAGTGGATCAACTCCCTTTCCCTCAGAGGTTTCTTTTTCCCACAGATATCATGGTGCCCATGTGCTTTGTGGAAAGGCTTGAGAGAGAGACACTTACTACCAAATGAGCCGTGTTCTTCTCTCAGAGATTATTTTGGTGGCCTGAATGACACATCTCCATGTAACTGATGTCTGTACATGTGGTTTGCACAGAAAGAAATTTTCCTGCTTGCAGAGAAGTGTGACACAGGATGCTGTTTTTAACTGTAGAGACCCGCATTTAGGGATCGAGAGATCTCTTAGTATCTGTATGTGTGTAGAAGAGGACAGCTAGGTTATGTAGCCTAAAAGCTTGGGATCTTCTGCTGTAAAATGTGTGTGGCACAGCAGAAAGATGCAATTCTTCCCACTGTGCCCCCCCTCTCTATGGCTCAGTTCGATTTGCTGTTCTCCATTAAAGTCTATGTAGGGGGAAGGGGGAAAGACGACGACGTGCAGATCACGGAGCGTTATGTATTCTCAGATAACAATACACCGCTATGGAGCAAAGGAGGCAGTTGCCGGCTGCCTGATCCCGTTTAGGGAGGCACGCCCCGCAACTCAGCCCCTTCTCCGGAGGCACCGCACTGACCCACATGTTCCGCGACCTTCTGCCACGGCTGCCACGGGGAGACGCATCCCTCCCTGTCCGGGCAGCCCGCCCCGCAGCTTCGCTGCCCCCGGCCATGCTGCCAGCACCGAGGCCAGCTGCCGGGGCTCCCGCCGCGCCACGGGGAACCGAGACTGGGGGAGGTGGGGAACGGCGGTGCGCAGCTAATGGCGCTGGACGGACCCCGAGAGCCAGGCGGGGGGCTGCAGGGGGTGACACTCCACCTGCCGTGCCGGGGGCCGTCGAGCCGGGGGGAAGGGGGAGTTGGTGCGCCACTGCCCGAGCATCCTCTAGCACAATTCACCGCCAACGCCTTACCCACTGTGCGGGATCCGATGCAACCCATCACTCCGGCAGGGCTCCGGGTAGAGGCGGCAGCCTCAGCAGAGAGGACGCGGAGGAAGAAGGGAGCGGACGAGGTCGGAAAGGTGCGGGTCCCTTCAGCGAGAAACGCCAGGGTGGTCCAGCCGGGACCAGCGCGGGGTCATGGCCAGGTAGGAGCGCGGGGTGCCCCCGCGGGGGCTATACGCAGACGGGAGAGGGGCCCGCGGCCCAGGCTGCCGTCTGCCCCCGCCGCGCCTTCGCGCTTTGTTCCGACCGCCTTGCGGCTCCCTCGCCGCGGCCGCGTCCCTGCCTCCGCCGTGCCCCCCTCCGTCCGCTCCCCCCCAGTGACTCCCCGTCGGGGAGGCGGGCTGAGATTGGGTAAACAGCTCCGGCTCGGCAGCGCCGCGCCGATTGGATACCACCCTCCGACGGCCCGGGGAAGGGAGGCAAGGCCGGGCCGGGCCGTCCGTTCCCGGGGAGCGCGGGACGAGGCCGGCGGCGGAGCGGAGGCCAGGCGTGCGGACAGGTGCTGGGCGGAGCGAGGCGGGCGGCGCGGAGCCCTGTCAGCCAGCCAGCCAGCCTGCCGGGGGAGCAGCGCAGAGCAAGGCGGGGGCCGGCACAGGTGAGCGTGCGTGCTGCCCGCTGGAAGGGGGGCGAACAGGTGGGGATGAGGAGGGGTGAGGCCCCGGAAGAAGAAGTGGTGGGCGCGGGGGCGCCGGAGACGGAGGCGGGGACGGTGGCGCGGGCGGGGCAGTCGCGGCCGCGGTTTCCCAGTAACTACACTTGCCGCCCCGACTCAATTACCGGCAGCCCCCCCAGCGGCCGCCTCCCCCGGGGCGGGCTGAGGCGGGCCTGGAGTGTTCCCTCGCTCTCGCTGCCGTCCGAGCCGCGCCGCGGCGGGGCGGGGTGGGCGGAGCAGCCCGGTCCTGGAAGCGGCCTCTCTTCAGCCCTGAGGGGATTGCGGGAGCTGCCGAGCCTTGGCCCTAGCGAGGGGCGAGGGTGGGAGATCGGGAATCCCCTGCGTAATCTGCCCCTTGCGGGCAGCTCAGGCGCTGCTCTCCTCGTTGCCTCGGCCCTGCAGAAACGGCAGAAGCAAGCTCGGCCCTCTGGAAAATCGTTCGGGCCTTTACCGCATCCTCGCCGCCAACATGGCAGTGAGGAGGGATCTCTGCAGATGGGAAAGATGCTGTTAGATCTGCTCCCTTCGCATCCCACATTGTTCCTCACCTGAGGTCTGCTCCCTTCACATCCCACATTGCTCCTCATTTGAGGTCTGCTCCCTTCACATCCCACATTATTTCTCACCTGAGAGCAGCGGCAACAGGCAGTATCCTCCTGGCCCTCTTCCCCAGTACCAACACACTTCTCTCCAATCTATGCCTTTCACCTTCACTCTCTGAAATGCTCATGATTTCTCCCCATCCCTTCACCCCAGAAGCCTTGCTGATCTCTTCAGCTCCCTTCCACCAATTTCTTAGTAACAACAAAATTGAATGTTAGTGATTCTAAATGAGCCATTTTGATCTCATCCTTGGGCCTGGAAATCTCAGGTCTTACCTGCATCACAGAGAAGTCACCCGGGACAGCTGAACAGCCCTGATTAACAGCAGTAGTCGGAAATAGGTAAGTTCATTCCTTTTCTTGTTCCTAACTTAAAATCAGTCTAAGAAAGGAAAAAAAAAAACCACCTTTTTTTCCTTTAAAAAAAAAAATGCACAGAGAACATATTTTGCCTGATGCTTTAAAACAATAACCTTGCAGTCAAACTGCAGTCAGTTTACAACCTAGAATTTATTAGGATGGATGGACATAGGCAGGAAAAGAAGATAGTGAGAGGGGTTGTGGAGTCTCCTTCCTTGGACATCTTCAAGACCCGTCTGGACATGTTCCTGTGCGACATGATCTAGGTGAACCTGCTTCTGCAGGGCGGTTGGACTAGATGATCTCTAAAGATCCCTTCCAACCCCTAATATTCTATGATTCTATGTCTGAATATGTGCAGCTATTGTATCTTTTCCCATCTTCATGTTATTGAGGATTTACTGCATGGAAAGTGGTGAATGTGACACTGCTGAAGTGTAAGCGATCACAGCCTCCTCCTGCCTCAGGCCAGTGAGTATCTGCTTTGATGCTATAATGCTTATCACTGGGTACAGCACAAGGTCTCCACTGAGAATGAAGTTTTTGCACAAGTAGAATTCTTCCTCTATTTCATTCCTTCTCCCACTTCCCCATATATTTCTAAACCTATCAGTTTTCATCTAGACTTTATGAATTACTGTTTCCAGATGTATCTGCACTCTTAAGCTGTAAAAGTGATGGAACTTCATGATAACATCTCTGAAAAGAAGACACATATTGACTTCCAGGGCTAAATGCAAGGAAAGGGGAAACAAAAGCAAATAGGAATGGGAAGACACAAGATCTGTTTCAGAGAAATGTTTTTTTAAGTTAGTGGTTGCCCAGCCAACTGTTGTCATCCACAGTCTCCTGTAGACAGATTGATTAGGACAGCTGTCCCCAGGAGTTTCACTGAAAATCCCACCAAACAGCATTTGCATCTCATCCTAACCTGAGAAGATGTATTGCTGGCACAGCCGTGGACAGTTTCTTTTCCTCTGTTCAGAGATAGTCTGGTTTCATTTTAATCCCCCTCTCTCCCTCACTCACCTACCCAGTCCAAGTCTATTTCTTTGTGAACCCACTTTCTGCACTGTATCAGATAAGTCACATTGACCTTTCCTACCTTATCCCTCGTGTGATGCTTTATCTTGTCTATCACTGTCTCAAATGCAAAGTCATACCCCAGGTCCTAACAAATGCTCATTTGGCTTTCCTTTCATTAAGCTACAATATCAGTCTGTTCTGGCGTCTGCCTCAGAGTGTGATTCCACAGGCAAGTGAGTCCTAGCACTTACCCTGCCTGAAAAGCAGCTTTCCAGTTTTTCATGGGTTTGCTGCTGCTTCATTAGGGTGGTAGTATACATAGGAATCTGGCAAGCATCCATTCTGCTGCAAGGCAGGTGTCAGGCATGTACAGCAGAGAGCTGGAAAGGAGGAGGATTATACTCAAATGTCCATTCCTTCATTCTACAGAGCTATTGGCCTGTCTCATGGCTGTCTCATGTCTTGATGCCACAAGCTCTCTCCTTTTTTAATTTGGAATCAATGTCACTTAGTTGCTGGACATATTACATGTCTTGGCACCTACAGCCATGCCTTGTCTCTCATTTTTAACATAGTCAATTTAAACAACAAATAGACTCTTCACTATCTTTTAGTTCTTATACATTTATTCATTATGGACCTTGTGTACATGAATCTCCATATTTAAAGTAAATTTAATTCTTGTTAGAATTTGGGAAGACTTTGGTAGACTATCAGCTATCAGTTTTGACACAGTTGCTGTCTCTTCCATATAGTAGGTTTCATGCAATAGGGAGTTCATTGGTGAATAGTTTCTAGTTTTTAATAAGCCAGTAGTATTGCAAAATGGTAGGGGTTGGAAGAGACCTCTAGAGATCGTATAGTCCAACCCCCTTGCTCAAGCAGGTTCCCCTCAATCAGGTCACACAGGAACACATCCAGGCAGGTTTTGAAAACCTCCAGAGAAGGACACTCCTCAACTCCCCCTGTGCAGACTGTGCCAGGGCTCCCTTACTGGAACACTCTTCATGTTCAAGTGACATTTCCTGTGTTCCAGCTTGTGCCTGCTACCCTTTGTCCTGTCACTGCGCATTACATAAGAAGGACTCTCCCTATCTTCTTGACACCCACCCTTTAGGTATTTTTAATTGTTGATAAGGTCTCCTTTCAGTCTTCCCCAGACTAAACAGCCCCAGTTCCCACAGCCTTTCCTCAGAAGGAAGATGCTCCAGTCCCCTCATCGTCTTGGTGGCCTTGTGCTGGACTCTCCAGAAATTCCCTGTCGTTCTTCAGCTGGGGAGCCCAAAACTGGACACAGGACTTCACATATGTCCTTATCAGGGCACAGTAGAGGCGGAGAAGAACCTACCTTTTACTTCCCGAGTTTGGTTAAAATACATTTATTATACAATAGCATAAGAAAACAGTGGCATTTTACATTCCAGAGAAATACATGATTTTGTGAGAATTATCATGTAGGAGGGAAGTGACAGGACTGGCTCTTTGAACAAAGGTCTAAACCAGATCATAAATCTAACTATCTCCCACAGTTTCTGTCCTTAGTTTTCTTGAGAAACAGTATTCCCACGGCTGCTGCAAGGAATAGGAGGTAAATGACAAAACATGAAGTGTTTTGTTTTCTTTGAAATAACACTCTCTGACAGGTTTTGAATATTTTCTCTAAGCATTATGGGTACTTTCTTAAAAAATGAGGCTATAATTTAATGTAAGAAATTGTGTACAAAATATGTTTTATAAGTGCTTGTTTAAATGCTGCTCTGAAAGATCTTTGTAAGTTTTTTTACAGGGTTAGGAGGTGGAGACATTTAAGTATCTAGAGAGAGAAACATGGATAGATTTGTTACATAGCTGGGTATCTTAGAAGGAAGAAGCAGTGGGAAATAGCCTCTTGCAACCTCCTAAATTATTTGTATGATGGGTGAAATTATGTGCCACTCTGTTTACTGTAGAACTGTAGACCTCCACCTCCATAGAGCCTGTTGTGAGAGGCAAGAGAGAAGGAAGAGTGTGGCTGTGTTTCAGCTGTCATGGTCTGTAGGTCACTGCTGCTAAGAACTTCTGTTTGCAGAGAAGAGCTTCAGGGTTATTGAAACTAGGTCAAGGATGCTGCTGGTGGAAGGGCAACATAAAGCTCCCTTGACCTTCTTGTTTCCCCACTCCTGCACCTTTCACAGAATCATAGAATGGTAGGGGTTGGAAAAGACATCTACAGATCATCCAGGTTTCCCTCAATCTGATCACACTGGAACGCATCAGGTGGGTTTTGAAAACCTCCAGAGATGGAGTCTCTACAGCATCCCCGGGCAAAATGTGCCAGGGCTCCCTCATCCTCACTGGAAAGAATTTTTCCCTTATGTTTAGGTGACACTTTTTGCGTTCCAGCTTATGTCCATTATCTCCAGTTGTGTCACTGGACAATACAGAAAAAAGTGTTGCCCTACTCTCCTAACGTACACCCTTTAGGTAATTAGAAGTATTGATGAGGTCTTCCCTCAGTCTTGTCTTTTCTAGGCTGAACAGTCTCAGGTCCCACAACCTTTCCTCACAAGGAAGATGCTCCAGTCCCCTGATCATCTTGGTGGCCCTGTACTGGACTCTTTTTAGAAGTTCCCTTTCCCTCTTCAGCTGGGGAACCCAAAACTGGACACAGGCCTCACCAGGGCAAAGTAGAAGAGGACGATGATCTCTCTCAACCTGCTGGCCACATTTTTCTTAATACGCCCCAGAATGCCATTGGCCTTCTTGGGCACGAGGGCACATTGCTGGCTCATGTTCAGTTTATTATCAATCAGGACTCCCAGGTCTCTCTCTGCAGAGCTGCTCTCCAGCAGGTAACCGCCAGCCTGTACTGGCACTTGGGGTTGTTCCTCCCCAGGTGCAGGACTCTGCACTTGTCCTTGTTGAGCCTCATGAGGTTCCTCTCTGCCCAGCTCTCAAGCTGATCAAGATCCTGCTGAATGGCAGCACAGCCTTCTGGGGAATCAGCCAGTCCTCCCAGTTTGGTGTCATCAGGGAACTTGCTGAGGGTACACTGTCCCCTTATCCAGGTTGTTGATGAAGAGGCTGGATAGACTGGCCCCAGAACCAACCCCTGTAGAACCCCACTCTCCAGAGGGCTCTAATTCAACTCAGTGCCATTAGTCACCTCTCTCTGGGCTCTGTCCTTCAGCCAGTTCTTGATCCACCTCACCATCCTTCCAGCCCACACTTCAGGGCTTTCCTGTGAGGATGGAATGGGAGATGGTGTCAAAAGACTTGCTGAAGTCAAGGTAGATGACATCCACTGCTCTTCCCTCATCTAGCCAGTCAGTCATGCCATCTCAAAAGGCTATCAAGTTGGTCAAGCAGGACTTCTCCCAGTAACCTTTCTTTCCTTCATGTGCTTAGGGATGACAACCAGGATGAGCTGTTCCATCACCTTTCCAGAGTTAGAGGTGAGGCTGACTGGCCTGTAGTTTCCCAGGTCATTTTTCTTGCCCTTTTTGAAGACTGGAGTGACATTGGCCTTTCTGCAGTACTCAGGCACTTCACCTGTGCTCCATGATCATTCAAAAATTATGGAGAGAGCTTATGAGAACAGACAGCTCCCTCAACACTCATGGGTACATCCCATCAGGACCCATGGATTTGTGCGTGTCCAACTTGCCTAATAGGTCTCTAACCAAATCCTCCACTAATGTAAAGTCTTCCATTCTCCAGACTTTCCCACCATTCCAAGGGTCAGCCTTAGCAGTAAAGACTGAAGCAAAGAAGGCAACCTGTGCCATGAATGCAGCAGAGAAATTGACTGTGGTGCCATAAACAACTCATTAAGCATGTGCTCCTAAATGAGTACCGACTGGTTTTGGGGTCGAATGCCAAGGTGAATTGGAAATGGGCAATGATCTGTGTCTACAGTGGTCTCTTCCGTCCACCCCCTGGACACCAGTAGAGTGGTCCTTCTGGGTCTGAGCAGAGATGGGTGAAGGAGAACATACTTGCAGTAAAGCTGAAGATCGTGATCTCATGCCTGGGAGAGGAGCTAGTAACAGCACAAAGCAAAGCAGTTTCAGAACAAGCTCTGATTTTTAACAACTTGTTCCAAATCCACACTGAGACACCTCCATCATAACCCTGAAGGCATGCTGTGGTGGTTTAGCCCTCCCTGGGTGCCAGGTGCCCACCAAGTCATTCTATACTCCCCTTCCTAAACTGGACAGGGGAGAGAGAACTATAACAAAAGGCTCATGATTTGAGCTAAGGACCTGGAGATCACTGAGCAGTTACCATCACACGGAAACAGACTCAACTTGGTAAAAAATGGTTTGATTTATTAATGAACAATCAAAACAGAGTACAGAAAATGATAAACTCAATCTTAAAACATCTCCTCCTACCCCTCCTTCTTCCTGGGACTCTCCCTTTTCCCCCCACAGGAGCACAGGGGATGGGGGACAGGGGTTACGATTAGTTCATTACAGATGGATTTTGCCACTACTTCCATTCAGGAGAAGGTCTCCTCACACATCTCACTGCTACAGCATGGGATCCGTCCCAGGGGAGATAGTCCTCCATGAACTTCTCCAACATGGGTCCTTCCCATGGGATATAGTTCTCCACAAACTGCTCCAGTATGGGTCTTTCCCATGGGGTGCAGCTCTACACACCCTGTCCCAATGTGGGTCATCCACAGGGAAAACAGTCCTTCAAGAACAGACTGCTCTAGCATGGGTCCCCCACAGGGTCACAAGTCCTGACAGCAAACCTGCTCTCTGGTGTGGGCTCCTCTCTCTGTGGGTTCCCAGGTCCTGCCAGCAATTTGCTTCAGCATGGGCATCCCACAGGGTCACAGCCTCCTTCAGGCATCCACACGCTCCAGCATGGGGTCCTCCACGGGCTGCGGGTGGATCTCTGCTCCCCTGTGGCCTCCATGGACTGCAGGGGCAGGGCCTTACCATGGTCCTCACCACAGATCACAGGGGAATCTCTCTTCCAGTGCCTGGGCACTTCCTCCCTCTCCTCCACTGACCTTGGTGCCTGCAAAGATGTTGTTCTCACATTTTCACTCTCTTCTGCTGCTGCTGCAGTTTAGCATCTGCCCAGCAACTTCTTCCCCTTCTCCAATACGTTATTCACAGAGGTGTTACCTCCATTGCTAATTGGCCAGGCTTGGGTCAGCAGCAGGTCCCTCTTAGAATTGACTGGCATTAGCCCTATCAGATAATTCTGGCAGCTCTTTGTTTAAAGAAGCCACCCCTATAGCTCCCCTGCTACCAAAACCTGGCCACACAAAACCACTGTATATTGTTAACTGTTTGGTTTTTCAGAAGATGTCTGTTCAGCATTGTTTATCTTTGTTCTAAGCCAGTGATCAATGTTAAACCTATTTTTCCAGATGTTCCCTACAGTTCTATATAAATACTGAAACAGCTTCTTCCTAAGAAGCACTGCTTATAAAATAGAGATATTGTCACTGTCATACCTGCTGAGTAAATTTATTCTTTTGATCAATTAATTACCAGTGATGCAGATTCTATCACAGTACATATATGTGCCCCTGTTGACTACCTTAGCTGCCATTTAAACAAGTTAAATGAAAAAAATCACTGACATAAGTCTTGCTACCTAATGTTCCACTTTGAAGTAAATGTTGCCAGCCCCCCAAAATCTAAAATGTCTTCTGTGTATCGTTTATCCTGTCCCCATAGGTTCCATTGGCAGCCGTGTCTATCCTCCTCTGAAAAATGGTTCTTCACCTTCTCCTTCTCTGATTTTTTTTTAAATCCTTATTTAAAATCCTATAGCCTGACCAGCTACTATCACAAAAAGACATGGAGAAACTTCCTACATGCTTCTTGCAAGAGGTGTGGAAAATATACAGAGGCTTATGAAGTTCATGAGTGGGAGATGTTTACAAAAATAGTATCTGTATCAGATCTGTAGAGGCAGGAATCGTCCTCCAGGGACTGTTGCTCCAATATGCTTCTCTGCTGGCCTTCTGCCACTGGCAGTATGGATTCCTCAGTAAATGCTGCTTCTGGCAGAGATCTCTGTAATTGCTTCATAGAAGTAATGGAGTAGATGCCACAAGATTTAACTCTGTATCAAGCTGTATTAGCTACTGATAGGATTTTCATGTGGACTGAAAAGTGAGATAGCAAAATGACTCATACAGTTCTTCCTTCTTGTTTGGAGCTCCTTCGGTGCAGCAGATAAACAAAAAGGCTTTTTGTGAGGTTCAAAGAATGAAAAAAGCAGTTCAAATCCTGAAAGTGTTACAACTTACATAAGTGGAAGGCTGTGTCCTTTCAAGCTGGGAAATATTTGATACTATGTGAATCAACCGAAGATTAGAAGGGACAATAGGCGGAGGAATAGATATAGGATATGTTTGCATTACGTGTTGTGATATAAGATTATGCTTACCTATACTTACATCTTGATATGCCAGCACCCAGAGGTCATAAAAAACTTTGATAGTGTATTAGTTCAGTGCTGAGAAAGAACTAAAAATCCACGCTGCCAATTGTGTATTTATCAAAAAATCTTCATAGGTATTTTGTGCCATGTTGCTGAAGAGAGGTAATAGTGAGCAGCAAAACATTCTTGTTCCTCTTCCCCTGCATGGTGAATTCTCAAATTGACAAGTGGACACATGCTTTGGATATCCTGGCATCATCTATTGGAAACTGAACATTGACAGAGTGTCCCAAATTAAGGACAATCTTACTCAGAGGAATTAAATACTTTTGATCCCTTAAAAATACTTTTGATACCTTAAAGAAACACTCATTTCAATGCAGGTTGTATTTTTTTTTAATCCGTTTCTGAAACATTTTCATTTCTGCAGTGGAGAGCTAGGTCATTCCAACACATAAAGAGCAGGCAAGCAGTGGAATAGCTGTAATCTAACAAAAGACTATATCTAACAAAAGACTCCTGTAGCTGCTTTGCTGCAAGATCCCCGTTGTGTGCCCTCGCCTATATAGTGATATTCTATTAAAATAAAATCATTTTCTTCACATAGGTTTGGCATATTGGTACACATATACATAAATGTTTAATGCTTAGTGTTTGCCGTTCTCACTTTATCTTCATGTCTGCCTTCCATTAGTTTTTCTTGAGGATTTGTAGCTTCGCATTTTTTCAGAAGAACATTGCTGTTTTGGAGACTTTTCATAGAATCACAGAATGGCCAGAGTTGGAAAGGACCTCTAGAGATCATCCAGTCCAATCTCTCTGCTAAAGCACTTTCACCTTGATCAGGTCACACAGGAACATGTCCAGGTGGTTTTGAAAACCTCCAGAAGAGACTCCACAGCATCCCTGGGCAGCCTGTACCAGGACTCCATCACCCTCACAGGAAAAAAAAAAAAACCTTAAGTGGAACTTTTTCTGTTCCAGATTTTGTCTGTTACCCCTTGTGCTGTCACTGGAGACAACGGAAAAAAGTGCTGCCCCATCCTCTTGACATATACACCTTTTAAATACTTGTAAGTGTTGATGAGACCCTCCCCCAGTCTTCTCCTCTCTAGGCTAAACAGTCTTGGATCCCTGTCATGGTTTGACATGACAGCCTTTTCTAGTAATGGGGAAGGGGCTGTAAAGATGGCTCCTGTAAGTAGTTGCTCAAAGCTCTCCCCAGCTCTGAGCCAGACCCACTTCTGGGGCTGAGCCAATTAGACACCTCCACGATCACTTTTTAAGAAGAGGCCAGAAGAGGAGGCTTCTTCCTCTTTCTTCTTTCTTTTTCTGTCCCTTCTTCTTCTTCTGGCTGGTGGTAGTGCAAGGAGTAGGAACAGTGAGAGAAACAACCATGCGGACTCCAAGGTCAGTGAGGGAAGAGAGGAGGAGGTGTGCTGGAGCAGAGACTCCCCTGCATTCTACGGACAGGACTGGTGAAGCTGAGATTTGTTTGCATTTTGCTAAAGATCCCACATCAGTGGCAGAGACTTATTTTGATAATGACCCCATATCAGGGGCAGGGACTCATTTTCCTAAAAATCCCAAGCCAGGAGCAGTGATTCACTTCATTAAAGGCCCCGTGACAGGGACAGTGACTGTGGCTGGAGCAGGCCGTGCCCTGTGGAAGGGACCCAATATCCACAGCTGTAACTGTGGGGAAGAACCCATGACAAAGCAGCTCATTAAACTTATGCCCAGAAGAGGCCATGTCCTGTGGAAGGGACCCTGTATCTGCAGCAACTGCAACCGTGGCGAAGAATCCACACCAGAGATATTCACCAAGGACTGCATCCCGTGTGAGGGACCCTGTATCGGCAGAAGCCGCAGCTGTTGGGAACAACCCACACCAGAGAAATTCATTAAGGACTGTGTTCCGCGGCAGGGACCCCGTGTTGGAGCAGGGGAAGAATGCCAGGAGTCATCCTCATCTGAGCAGAGATAAGTGGCAGAGCCCATCTGTGAGAGGCTGACCACATCCCCCATTCCCTGCCCCCCTGAGCCGTTGAGTGGGGAGGAGGTAGAGATATTGGGAGCAGTGAGCTGGGCCCAGAAAGAAAGGAGGGATGGGGGAGGGAGATCTTAAAGTGCTGGTTGTAATTTTCTCATCATCCTACTCCCTTTTTGCTTTTTGTTCTGTGCTGTTTCTTGTAGGTAGTAGAATAAACTTTCCTACTTTCCTAAGTCGAGTACTGGGGTCTGTTTTGCCCAGAACCGTAATTGACAGTGAGCCCTCCCCGCTCCTGTCTTAATCCACAACAATCTTGCTTATCTTTTTACTCCAATTTTGCTGGGGCCTCTGCCATCCTAACAAGGGTGGGGGTGAATGGGGGCACCGAGAGAGGGACTGTCGTGGTGCTTCTTTGCTGGCTGGGCAAAACCACGACAACCAGCTAAATGTCCACTCACATGGAACGCAGCTGGAGATAAGCTGGGCCATGTTCTGAAATTCTAGGTTCTTCCACCATGGCCTGAAGCTTTTTCAGTGGCACATGAAAAGGGAAAATGAGTGAGTTCACAGATAAGGGACTCTTTCGCACTCCCTCCCTGCCAGGAAGGGCTCAGCAGATACTAACAAATGGGGAGGAAAAAAGAAAGTCAGTGAATGTAAGAGAAAGAGAACTTGGTGAATCTTTGTCAGTGACACAGAGCACACAGGTTCCTCACCGTCATGTAGGTAGTGCCAAGAGGGGAGATGTGAGGCTTTGGAGGGTCAAAAAGGGTATTTGGTATGCACTAGGAAAATATATCACCAATGACATAAATGTGAGATGTATATTAGGGTGCAGACAGAATCTTATTTTGCCTTTTTAAAAACATTTACTTCATTCGCGACTAAATGTCTCGTTTCCAAAGAGTGAAACATACAGCAGCTACTTCCCCTAAATGTCACTTGAATCCACACTAGTGACGTTGCTCCAATTGCATTTTTAAAAATAATCTGCAAGCAGCTAATGTGCTTTTTAAATTCCCAGTGTTATGTAAAAAGACACAATATTTTTAGCCTTACAAAATACCATTTGTCATCTCCTCACTCTCTCCCTTCGATATGTTGGAGATAGGGGAACTAGAAGCTCATGCAAACTGTGGATGCTAAGACTTCCTTTTTTTCTCTAAAGTGGTTTTGGAGTTATACAAATCTTAATAAAAAAAATACATGAAAATGCTCAAAACCTTAAAATCAAACCTGAACAAAAAATGTACTTCTAATTTTAAAAGCTAGTTATTCTATCCTCACTGCCAAATGTTTATATCTGCAATAATGACAGTAGAATGTACCCAGAAGCAAATTCTCAACTTCACTCATGCACTGACATAATGGCCCTTACGATTAAAAAAATCTCCAGAAGGTACCTTCTGCCAAATAACATAGAGCACACAGCTGCTGTGAGTAGGCTCTGGCAAATCAACATTGACTCAAACTATTTTTGGAATTAAGTCAGGCCTGCTGCTGTTTGTGGAGGATGTGAATACATCTACCTGCTCTGCTGTGGTGCACTCCATGAGGAATATGGTGGGATCCAGAATGCTTGCCTCTGCTTATTTGGAGGTGATCTTTCCATTCCCATCTGTGTTTAAAAATCTTCTGAGGCCAAATGTTTCCACCTACTGACAACTGCCTTAATAAGCATGTCTGGGCCTTGTGTCTTTCTGTGTTATCTACTGAAATTTGAGGAACAAGATCTCAGAAGAGGCTGCCTCATTACCTTTCTGTCTTATTGTTTTATAACTGTTGACACCCTAATGATACCCTCAGGTGCTTCTGTATAGGAGGCATCCCCTACCCAGAAGCAGGTCAGAAATGAAGAGTATTCTGTCCTCAAGTCTGCTGTGATCATAGCTGATGCTTGAAAGAAGTCTCCTGACTTCCTGGAATCAAGACATATTGTCAATATATTGTGGGTTTTTTTTTTCACAGTATAACACTATAATCAGCCATCATGATGTTTCAAAAAAGTTTCCCACTTGTCACAATTTCATGTATTGTAGGTCCATTCTTGCATAATAAAGCCCTGAATCGTAAGTTGCTGTTAATGCAAGAGCACGTCTTCTGCATTTTGGGAGGTGTTGGCTTTTCTCTGCTGTCACAGAAGGCTGCTCTCCTTTCTGTCTCCCCAAAGTTATATTTAATCTGCAGTAGGTAAGAGAATGTCATGCTTTCATATTTACTACTACTACTATTTATTGTGAGATGGAAGAGGTGAAACAGTTGTAGATAAGAGGAGTTCTGGTCTCACAGTCCCTCACATCACATAATTGCTATGTTTAGGAGAGTGGAATTCCTCAGGGAGTAACTACGTAACTCAAAATTCCATTCCTTCCTTGGAGGTGCAGGGATTTGGAGAACAATTTTCAAGTCAAAAGCAAACACAAATGGAGACTCTAGGACTCTGGTATCATCTCGTAAGAGAGCAAAGCAGATAGGATGCAGCATACTTTATGCTCCTCAGCAATATAGACTGAAAGACAAGATGAATTCAGAGTTCAATGAGGGAGTCATTCTGCCTCAAAACCAAGCAAGGAGTCCAAGAGTATGGAACATGGAAAAGACAAAAAGGGTCTATAATTTAGTGTCCCTCTAATCTTGACTGCAAGCCAATGTCATTAAGGTGACTTTAGACATTTGACACCGAAGGGCTGATATTTGTCTGCAGTGATATCGTCTGACGAGTCAGAGGCAATGAACAGCATCAACCAGACCAGACTTTCATCCATATTCTTCAGAGCATTTATCTCAGTAGTGAACCGTGTCCTCTACCCTTCTGTGTTCTATTCCTCAAGAAGACTCATTTGCAGTGTGTAGTCCAGCCCCTGTGGAATGCCTCCTTTTGAAACTTAGGAGGGAATGGACACAGACAGTATCCCATATGTATGTTCAAATTTGGACCTCTAAGCAGATTTCTTTCTTCTTAGATGAGGAAAAAATCAGAGTCATTTTACTGCAGTGGAGAAATGCAGGCTATCTGGTGTGTCTCAAAGCAAGTGGACAACTGTGACTGGCTAAGAAGGTTCCTTCCCTTTCAGGGTGTTACATCTGAGGTTGCTGTGGTTACGTCATCTTGCACTCCTTGCGTATACAAGATACAATATGTGGCTCTTGCAGTGTTTCAGGTTTACCACACCCTTGCACAAATCCACAATCTGTTTTACTTCAAAAACATGTTTTCCATATAAATATATCCTTTATTTTTTATCAAGTCCCTTTTTTTATACATATTCTTAAGAGAGAGGCTTGATGACCACCTTGGGAGGACACAGTATTGAAGACCATAGTTGTTAAGGCCAAATAAACAGGAACCAAAATTATTATTGCTGATAAGACCCGGCAATTCTTTTCATGACATTGTATATACCAAGATGAAAGCTGTTGGTGGGAGGCCCAGGAAAAGCAACAACACTCTGGAGAAACGGCTTCATAAATATTTCTTTCTTTTGGCAGCAGCAAGTCTGTCTCCGAAACCATCAGTCACTCTGTAGAAAATCATTTGATATGGCTTTCCTCATAACCTGACCCACCCTATTTTCATTAACAGCCCAATGAGATTCTGCTGTCTTAGTTGTCAGCATCTTTCCCTACATAACTGCTCCCAGCTTTTAGCCAACATTGTCACAGACATCACCTGGGACTCAAGAATCACAGGAAGAAGTATACGAAGCCTGAACACAGATGACCTTAGTGTAGATTTTAACTGGCCAAATGCATATCTGAAGTTGTTCACATGAATACTGAAGTGTTTGAATACGGTTAAAGGTTCCAAGTAACTTTCTTCACAAGCAATGGAAGCAAAGGGTCAGGAGGTTTGCCAAGTACCTAAGAGACAAGGTCATCATAATGACCCTCATCAAGGCAACTGGAGAATGCACTCCCAGAAATGTACATCCACAGATGAGTTCTAATGATATTTTTTGAGTCCCTGCCCAAGCATACCCTACTGACCAGCATGGATGGTTCACAGTTAAGAGAGCAAAAGCCCTTTGCATTGGTCTAAAACAGTGGTAGTCAACTGATCCAGAAATTAGGCTATGCATGTGTCATCCCAGCACATCTCTAGAGAGCTCCATGTGCAAATTATCAATGACTTGGTAATATGAGATGGAGCACTTTCTGAAGACTTCCTCCACATTTGAAAAAATACCTGTGGCTACTGGGCTCTCACTATCATTTAAGACTAGCTACAAAGCACTGGCAATGGTGGCTTGTAACTGCAGTTGCCCTATCACTTTGCTAGATCTAGAATGAACTTGGCACAAATCTTCAGTGAGGCCTATCACACTCTTATATTTTCAGTCTATTGAAAATCATGCTCTGCTTGAAGACCATCTGTCTCCCAGAAATTGTCACTTGTCACAGACTCCTACCTGACACTGAAAGGACAGTGGCTTCACTGCAAGGCCCTGCTTATTATCCTGACAACACCATGAAAAAGTCGAAGATTCTTGTCTGGTCTGTAGTCATCCTCTTATTCATGCTGGCAGCAAATTAACTAGCAAACATCCTAAGAGCCATGTGTACTAAACCTGGGAACTGCAGAAAACATGTAGCTCCTCGCCTTTTCCTTTTGGAAAGCAAGGGCTTGCTAGGTGTTACCTCTTAAGGCTGTACTCAATTTGTGTAGATAACATTTGGCCTAGTACTTTTTGCAAGCAGACTGTTGAACCATAAGCCTATAGTGTCTTTTTGTTTTGTTAGCTGCTTTGCTCCAGGGCGTTGTTGATCATCTACACTGTGTACATACTAGGTTGTGCCAGGACTCCAATCTGGAGTTAACCAATTACTTGGTTTTGTGAGGTTCAAAAGAGAGGGTAGTTTGCTTCAGGATCCACACCCTATAGACAATATAGGTGTGAACTACATCAAGCTTCATTCTTCCTGATCAGAACAATCTTATATGTTCCTAATGTACTCAAAAGTGCAACATGGCCTGTGATATGCAGGGCATATCTTTGTACACTACAAAATAGAGAGTCAGCAGTTTCCCAAGACCTTCCCTACTTATTTGGCTATCTTACTTCTCATGCAAGAAAATAATAGCACTGGGATAGAAAAGGGTCATATGTGGACTGGAGTGACCAGGATGATGTCCCAGGCTAATGTTGCTGAGACTGTAACAGTCTCAGCATCACTGTCTTGGCAGTACTGAGCAGCTGCACCAGATCCTTCTCTGGGAAGCCACCACAGAACTTCTATTACATGGCATACGAGGAGGCTCAGTACTGAGACCAAGGGAACTGAGAATCTGCTTTTGCCACTCAGCTTTGTCACAGGGACGACGTGGGGGAAGACACATATACACACTGAAATTATTCCTCGAACTTTTGGTCAAAATCTCCTAGGATGCAACAAGGTGTGCACCTAGCTGTGTTAACTACATACAGCTATTGGATTACACTCATATGCAGGAAGGAGCGTGGTTTGTTTGTGGCATGCTTACATGACTACACAATGAAGTGAAGAAAGGAGACTTCTGTCATGACAGCATGGCACTCTGGGCTTGCACCACACACAGGAACTCTTTAGCTGACAGATCTATTTCTTTGACAGTCAGTTCTGACAAGCACTGTTTGCCACAGAACAACAACCAGCGTTTGCCTTGCTGGTGGCAAGGGGTGGGGCATATAGTTGAGGAAATGGCAAGGGTACCTTGTAATATAGAAATGGCAGCTTTCCAAGTAGAATGGGCACTAGCAGACATACACACTCAGACACATCTGTGGGCATGCCCCAGTCACCCGTCCATGCTTCAGTTTCACCTTGCCGCCTTCTCCAGGTCTTGGCTGACTGCTCATGGTTTTTCAGTGTTGCAGAACAGCTGATGCTTCACCTGGGGGAAGAGCTGTCTGCCAGGACAGCCTGCTTCCTTCCCTCGTCCCCAAGCACAGAGCCCAGCAGCAGTGAGCAGGTGGTGTCAGAAAGCAGTGTGAGGTGAAGGAAGCCTGCTAGCATGAAAGCCCACCCGCCAGAAAGCAAGCCTGGAGCCATGGAGTTGTGGGCCTGCTGCCTCACCAAGAAGTGGATGGAGGCAGCAGGTCAGCAGGAAATCTCAGTGGCAAAAGACAAGAAAACAACAGTGGTAAGTGATGAAAGCTGCATCTCCTACCCAGGAGCTCCTGCCATGGCTCTATCTAGGAAAGACTGGAAATGGAGCTTCTTCACTGGACAGACATCACCCAGATCCCTGCTCCCCTCACTGTCTGGCCACTCTGATGGTCTGTCTCATGCTGGCCTGACCAAGGTCATACCACAGAGATATTTTCCTCTCTCTTATTTGTATATGGCTGGTTTGCCTCACTAAAAAGTTTTTCCTGGCACAGCAAGGGTATAGTTTGGGTTTTTTTTACAGCTTATGGCCTATTCTAGTCTTTTAGTCAAGGTAATTTGCGTGTTTATGGCTAGAATGGCTTTTTGAAATACATACATATATGCAATTGTACCATGCATTACTTTCATAGTGGGAGTGGAAGACCAGTGATGCTTTTCAGAGATCACAGAGGCTGTCCACAGCTGCCAAACAGCTCCCCTTCCTGGAGAGGAGCACTTCCCAAGTGTGCTTTCCACAGCAGACTCAGTTTTGAAGGGAAGCAGTGGAGAGACGCTAGTTATCCATTATCTGGGTAGTTGGTTGTTCAGGGACTTCTCCAAGAGACTTCATGACCTTTGCAAATAGCATTCCTGACTGCATGCCAGTTTCACAGATGGGAGAGAAAGACTAGGCTCTGTCATCCCCTCTGCAGCTGTCTGTGTTTGGCACCCAGCTGTCAACACGCTTCCCTGAGTCACTCCAACTTGAAACTGCTGTTTGGTCAGGAGAAAGATGGCTTTGCATAGGTCATGGCCTCCACAAAGAGCGAGAGCAGCAGCTGTGGCAGATGTCAAATGATGCCAGATGTAGTCTTTCACATGTGGAACACGCCGCGTGAAGGACAGAGTGAAGAGCACACCAGGAGAGATTGTGCTGTGGTAACACTGCAGATCCCAAGAGGGCTCTTACCAGTGTATTATGTCTGTTGGTCCATACAGATGCAGACAATTTGCTGCAGGTGCCCCTGACCTGGACAGTGTGGGCCTAACCTCATAGGTACCTCTTGGCCTAGGGACCAAAGCAGACCCATTACGTATTCCCAACTCTTCCACTTGCCCAGGCACAGCATTTAATACAACACAGCAAAAGCTTATGAGTAGTTGCTTAACATTAATCAATAAAATATGGTTAGATTAAAAAGAAATTATATGAGTAAAGAAGTATCAGAGATGCAACACATATGAGTCAGAACTTTTAATTGGTTAGGAAAAACATGGACTCCTACATGGCATCACTAGTTATTAACTAACACTAAGATAAACTGGCACTAATTTATCTATTTATGTGGATAGAAATTACACAAATGCAGAGCTTTAAAATTATTAATACAATTAAAGCACCCTGGCCAGCATCCAGATTGCTTTCCTCTTACCTTAAACTTATTGTTAACACAAAGATTATCCTGGGAACTATAGGCCTGTCAGACTCACCTCAGTGTAGGGGAAGGTTCTGGAACAGATCATCCTGAGTGCCATCCCGAGGCACATACCAAATAACCAAGGGTTCAGGCCCAGTCAACGTGGCTTCATGAAAGGCAAGTCCTGCTTGAGCAGTCTGATCTCCTTCTATGACAAGATGACCCGCTTAGTGGATGAGGGAAAGGCTGTGGATGTGGCCTTCCTGGACTTCGGTAAGGATTTTGACAGTCTTCCACAGCATCCCTCTGGAGAAACTGGCTGCCCATGGCTTGGATAGACCTAGTCTGAGATGGGTGGAAAACTGGCTGGATGGCCAAGCCCAGAGAGTCCTAAATGGTGTTAAAGCCAGCTGGCAGCCAGTCACCAGTAGTGTTCCCCAGGGCTCAGTGCTGGGGCCTGTTTTGTTTAACATCTTTACCACTGACCTCAATGAGGGGACTAAATGCACCTCCAGTGAATTTGCTGATGACACCAAGCTGGGTGGAAGCATAGATCTGCTTGAGGGCAGGAAGGGTCTTCAGAGGGACCTGGACAGGCTGGAGCAATGGGCTGAGGCCAATTGTCTGAGGTTCCACAGGGCAAAGTGTCAGATCCTGCACTTGGGCCACAATAACCCCATGCAACGCTACAGGCTTAGGGTAGAGTGGCTGGAAGGCTGTCTGGCAGAAAAGGATCTGGGAGTGTTAACTGACAGCCAGTTGAACATGAGCCAGCAGTGTGCCCAGGTGGCCAAGGGCATCCTAGCTTGTATCAGAAACAGTTTAACCAGGAGGGCAAAGAAAGTGATTGTCCCCCTGTACTGGTGAGGCTGCTCCTCGAGTACTATGTCCAGTTTTGGGCATTCATACTCATTGCATTACATATCTGAATTACCAGTGAATATTCTTTGTATGTCTCCATAAAAACTTTGTCTCTCTGAGGTGGGTTCCTTGAACTCTAAGAATTTCTAAGTTTTGAGTGGACAGGCAGTGGTGGAGCTTGCTTCCTGTCAGTCATCTCAAAGAAGCATCCAGCTAGAACTATATATTCTAAATTCCTCCAACATCTGCTCTGTAAGTGGGCTTTCATTTCATCAGTGGTGCAGAGTAGCATTCACACCACAAAATACTCCAAAATACCAGATCACTTTTTTCATGGCATGAGACAGCCAAAGCAATTTATGCAGAGGACTGCTGCTAATTCCAGAAATGACGAGGTCTGGCACAAGCAGCTGACTATACTTGCTGATCCATCTCTGTACCCAGATATCTAAATGCCTATTCAGGACTAATATTTTGCTTCAACTAATAAGACTGACAACAATTGATTGCATCTCAAGCCACTAATTTCAGTTTGCACCAGAAAAATGCCTATTCTTCCAAGGAAAGGATTGCATGAAGGAAGGTTGCTAGCATACAGAGATTAGCATTTTCTTTCCAGATGAAGCAGAACTAACATAGGGAAGTTAGTTCATCTTCCTTTCTGATTACAAAAGCACAAACTTTAAATGTACTATATGGCAAGCATGAAATCAGATCAAAGTTTTGCCTCAAGTATTCTGATGTATTCGGTTTTGAGAATTCTGGCTTCCACATGTCCAACACTTCTGTATCGTATTTGTTTCCACATAGTAAGGAGTTCATACAAAATGTCAAAAAGGGTCTGCTTTTATTCCCACTTGGCTTGATCAGCCTTCATGAGCTTTTAACATCACAACGTTGGTGAGACAATGAAACACACAAACATCTGGGTCTATGGGAATTTGACCTCAAAGTATGAGAGTGCAGATTTTTTTCATATTCTCTCAGCACTTTTTTAATCTCAGTCTGAGACATTCTTTGTTTTCCCAGGAGCTAGCCAGCCCAGGGAACATTGGCAGAGTACTCTGAGATCAGGCAGATTGTGGAAGGTGCATTGTGACGTTAAAGATTTTGTTAGTCGTTCCACAGTGAAATCATTTTAGCTCTGCACTGGAATCCTTAAGTGAACAAGAGGAGAAAAGATTGCCCTAGAAAAATGACAGTTTTAGAAGGCCCAGCAAGAGAGATACCTTTCTTATCTAATTACTTCGTGCATTAATCATGGGAGTTAACAGGGCAGATGCTATGCCTACGAAAGGGGCAGTAACTTCAGTATTATCTGTAACTCGTAGAAGAGCTATATATTCCTAAGAAATTCACAGCTATAGAGAATAGTTCGACAATTGCAGCTATGTAAGGAAATACTCAGTGCTACATATTGCTATAGGTGACATTTTCATAAGCTATATAAAAATGAAAAACTTCCCAGAGGGCACAATTTTTCCACTGTATCGGCTAGTTAATAAAATATATTATCTCTTTGTAAAAACTTTGCTTGTAAAATTAAAGCTTTGTTTACTATGTATTTCTTAAGCCTTGAAGAACCTCTTTGCATGGTTCTCTCACAGGAACATTTTGCAGTAGTGCACACTGGGAGCCTAAATGGTGTGGTTTGTGGCTTATTTACTCAGCTATGAGTAAGTTACCAGTACTGAAAGGTACCTGTGTTGATACCTAAGCCTTAGGAGCAGATCTCTTGAGCATTTCCCAATACAGTAATTCTCCAAAGAATTTGCAACAGTATGGGTATTAACCTAAATATTAAGGCCTAATTCCAAAGCACAATATTACACAAAGCACAAGAATTCTGTCTTTATTTATACGCAAGAAGAAAGGATAGGATTTGGAAACTACATGCTCTGTTGTGCTGGATCAGGCTGTCCCTGTTCTAGGACAGGCTAAAACCCCGGTCAGCACTGGGATAAAAATAAAACTGATGTGCAGCACAGGCAATCCAACAAAGCAATTCAAGTGTTTGATATGTTACAGTTTAGTGTCTTCCTTGTAGACCATACAAGCAGAAGTCGCTTTTCTGCACAGTGGCATCATCTGATGTTTGCTTTAATTTCTGGAAGATTGGGAGAGTGCGGTTCAGATGCTCTCACATCTGGTTCGCGCGAGAGAAACCAGCAGGGATCCTGACTCACCAGAGCTGCTAAATTTCTTCTTAAAGTCTAGCTCAGCGCCTGGAAGTGAAACCATGGGCTGGGGCAGCTGTGGCGCTGAGAAAGGCGGAAGGAGCAAAGCAGCAGCAGGGCGGCAGGCAGCGAATTCGGCCCGCGGCGGGCGGGCGCTCGGCTAGGGTCTGCCATAAGGCAGCGGGAGGGGGCCAGGGGAAACCCCCCCCCCCAAAGCGTTCTTCTTCGTGACCGCTGGCAGGTAGAGAAATAAACTCATCCTTCCCCACAGAGCCGGAGGGGACGTGCAGGAGGTAGCATCCCGAGGCTCCCACCACTAGCCCAGCAAGCCTTATCTGCCGGTGGTGTCCGCCTGCCACCCCCCCGCCCTTACCTCATTGCCACATTCCCCAGCGAGTGAGCTCAGCTGTTCGCGCAGCCTCTCTCCTTTTATGGTCAAACAACTTTGCCTGGGCGAGGCTTTTTTTCGTGAGTTGGGAGGAAGCGTCTGGACTCAATAGCTCCCCCGTTTTTCATTTCTGCTGACTTTCCCGGCAGGCTGAGGCAGCCAGCCGTGCAGGGCATAGCAGGCCGGCCCTGGCCTTACATTTCCAGCCCCGTGGTGGCCTTTCCCACTCCCCGCTTGTCGAGGCCCCAAAGGTGAGTCTCTTCTCATGGCCTAGGGAAAAAGGTGGGGTTTTTGTGCAGCGCGGGGGCTGGCGCTGGGGGTGCGGGTTTTCTCCCGCCGGGACGGTTCCTCGCTTCGTACAAAGTCGCTCCTGCCCTTGCGCCTGACTTAGGGCTGCGTCTTGTGGGTTTTAGTGGTTTTTTTGTCAGTAGTGATGGTGGTGTTGTTTTTGATTGGTTTTTTTTTTTTCCTTGCCGCAAAAGGGATGTTTGTGTGTGTTTATTTGGCGAGTTTCCTTCGGTCTCGGTGAAATGAAGGTAGCTAAGCGCCCCATATAGCTCCGGCCGTGAGGCAGAGAGAAGGGGTGTTCCCTGGCTTTACTAGGGACAAGGTCTCTTTTGTGTGTGCGCGGATGAGTGAGACACCTATTGAGCCTTTTTCCAGATGTGCTCGAGAGCGAGGAATCTGGGGCTCTTTGTGCTTGAAGTTTGTCTCAGTTGTGAGTTCCTGGCTTTCTGGGAGTACTCTGACAAAAACGAAGACGTGAGTGCTTGTAAGGTCGTAGAACTTCCTAATGTTTTAAATATATTTGCATAGCTTTTTAGAGATTTTTTTAATCTATTTCTTTTCCTCCCTGTACAGAGGAGGAGGCAAGCCAAGCAGATGCGGGAGAAGTTTGTAGCTCTGAATGCCCCCCTCCCCCAGCCCGGTTGTTTTAAGGCTCTACCTTGCAGTTTGCATAGCTAATAGGACTTTGCTCTCTTTGAAGCTTTATAACTTTGGGCTGAGCTGGGAGAACTTTCTGGAATTAAGTCTGTATGAGAAAATGAAAATAAGCAGATCTTCTAAATCTGTTTAATCCGTTCAATTTACATTTAAATTCTGTTTGTTTGTTGTAGTTCTTCTTCTGACCCACTTGGGTTGGGACGAGGTTGGCAAATGAAGTACGGAAGTTGTGGGTCAGACCACAGTGCTGGGTTAGCTTCTACAGGGGCTTCCTGTGTGGCTGCACTTAAGCTGCTTTTTACCAACAGAGGTGAAAAATAGCACTCGGTTCTCAACTTCCTCAGATTCCTCCGCCTTTCACTATCCCAGGAATGAAGCTAAGCTTTTCAAAGCGATGTTTTGGGGTCAAAGAACTATCTGGGTGCATAAGAGGTGGCAGACCCACCAATGTGACCTTCTGGGAGGTAACTGCTACTGACAGAGATGTTGCTTGGTTCTGTCCTCCTCCTTGCTCTTGGTTAGAGAAGCAGTTTATGAGGCAACTAAGGATCCTGACTGTATCCTTTGGGGACATCTTTCTTCATAGTTTCACTTGAGTCATCTGAAATGGTGTTACGACACGCAAAAAAATCTCTCCCCTGGGGGAAAATGTGAGGATGAGAAGGATTTGAGATGAGGTCTGCTAGTGTGACGGTCCCTGTCCAATACTTTTTACAGTTATCACCCAGGACTCGCATAAGATGTGTGTTTCTGGTAAGGCTTAGCTGGTACTGTCAGTGCTGCAGGTCCAGGGTGGTGACTCTCCACAAGGCCAGCCTGTTTGGTCTGTGTGTGGGTGGACCGATAAACAGAAGTAAGGACAAGTGTGGGCAGTTGCTGGATGGAGGCAGCTCTGAGCAGAAAGTGCCTCAGGCACGACATAGCCTACCAGGAAATGAGCTGCTCTGGGTTGAGGCAGATAGCAGCTGTGGGTAGCAAAACCAGCACTTTTTTTTGGTGAAGCCACGGATGTCCCAAGACTGTCTCAGTGTAGACTAACCCCAGTACAGATTATGACCGACTAGATGATCTCTAAAGGTCCCTTCCAACCCCTATCATTCTAAGATTCTATGATCAGCAGCGATATTGTCATTGTGGTGTTGTCTACCAGAATGTTGTCAGTTCTGGTAGAACTACTACCACTTGGTTCGTTTCACCATAGTGAGTGAAATAGTGGTATGTGAGGAAGAAGCCGCTAAAGAAGGGCTGGAGGTCTTAAAAATGTAAAAGATCGTTCCTGTACCTTGGTGGAAAGCTGTGGACTGAAGAGAGTTGGTTCCAACACTGGTCTGACTCCTGCAAGTCTGCAGGATTGAGGACAGGCCTTGCAAATTACTCATCTGTGGTGGCCTTTTCCCATGCTGGATCATGTGAGAGATGCTCAGCACAGCTTGATGGCCCCTGCTTAACTGTTGCACACACTTCCTCCTTTTGGAAACCCCAGAAGAGTTTGTAAAGTGCATGCAACTCCATAGCCCTGCACAAAGGGAATGAAAAGTGGTGGCAGCATGAACTTAGTATTTATCTATGTCATCACATGCTTGTGACCTGGAGAAGTTGTTACAGGTTGTTGCTGTACCTTGCCATCCTCGCTGAACTGTGGGAGCGCTTAAAACGGGGCAGGCAGGTCTTATCTGCCAAGGGTGAGTGCAGAGTGGGTGGATTGTTTGTGGTACCAGGGCTCTCTGTCCCGGCAGCTGTTATTGTCTGTGAAAGAGAGGCCGGCAGTGTGGAGGGGCACTGATTTGAACGTGCCAACTTGAAATGCTGGCACGGGGCCCCCGTTCTGACGGAAGCGCTATTGTTCTGGGGTGTCAGGAGGACTACGAGCATGCCAGACTTTAGGACAAAGCATCTGGCATCTTGGAGATGTCTAGCATGGATGAGATTTCTGGCCTGGATTGCAGGACTGAGGGCACCTGAGACCTGCAGACCGAAGTCGGTGGGGCTGTCCTCTGGCTGCGCGGGTCCGGCGGTGGTAATGAGTGCGTGGGGAGGGTTGGTGTGCCCGCCTGCTACAAGTGGGTTTCGTGGCCCGCTCCGGCGTTGCGCGTGGCTAACAGCAGCCGCAGGATGGCTAACAGCAGCCGCAGGATGGCTAACAGCAGCCGCAGGATGGCTACGGGCCGCGGCAGCGCTGCTTTGACGCCCTGGCAGCCCCGGGGCGCCGGCAGGGACATGGCGGGGGGCGGGCGGCAGCCGGGGGTAGCTTCCTGCCGGGGGCGGGGCGGGCGCTGGCGCGGCGGCGCGGGGCGGCGGCAGCCGCTGGCGCCTTCGCCGGGACCGGGAAGGGAGGGAGGGAGAGCAGAGGCGACGTTCGGAGAGCCGGCGGCTCTGCTAGGTGAGAGGACCTCCTCGGCTTGCCCGATTGTGCTGTCCACGTCCCTCCAGCTTGCGGAGGTCTGGAGGTAAAGGGTGCGGGATTCAGGGGCTGGGGCTGTCGCCGATGCTGTCACAGACTGCGCTGAAGAGGAACCACCCGGCGTTATGGAGTGAATGGGGCAGAGGACACGCTATGGCTGGCTCCATGGAGTGCGGGGGCTTGATGGCATGCTGGGCCAGTGTCCCAGGCTGTCTTCTTCAGCATGTGTGCATGCAGGGCTCTGTGCAAGAAGCTGTTTGCAGTTAATGCCATACTGAGGTGAAATGGTGAAGTGTGCTGGCTCGTTTCAGCTGTCTGCAGTTTCTCTTCCTCCTTTTTCCAGTGCCGATCCTGGAAGTGCTCTTGGACGCCTCTACCTCTGGCCATGCTCAAGCTCCTATATCCTCTGTTTCACACGTTCCTCTAGTATCTGGCCCAAGGCTGACTTCATGTAGGTTTCCTCCTTCTTCTCTCCTGCCAGGTGTTGAGAAGATGGCCTCTCCAGGTGCGCCAGGGACCCGCATGACATCCACAGTCAGTATCAACATTTCTACCCCTTCTTTCTACAACCCACAGAAGAAGTTTGCACCCGTGGTTGCCCCTAAACCCAAGGTGAACCCTTTCAAGGCTGGGGGTGCATCGGACTCATCACTGCCCCCACCTCCCGGAGCTGGCACCCAGTATGCTCAGATAGGAAAAGTGGGGGAGATTCCATCAGCATCCACATCACTGCTGGCAGAAGGTAGGTGAGGGCTGCCGTGGCAGATGTGAATATGCAGTTCTGAATGTTGGGAGTGTAAGGTCTGTAGCTGATCTAAACATGAGAACAGAAACATTAACTGCTGTAAGTGATGGACATTCTCCTTAGAGGCTGGCAGGTTGCAAAACGCAATAAGACAATTGCAAAGGGCTCTCAAAGTACATGGTATCTCCATTGGGAAGGGTGGTGGGAAGGCAGTCCTGCGCTTGTGCTGATGCTGGAGGAATGCAATGGATTTTTCATAGTATTCCCTGAGTGCCTAATTGTGTAACTGCTGTCAGTTTCTGGATAGTATGTCTGAAAACAGATATGTTCCAGAGAAGTTGACCCTGATGGTGATGAATCATGCCGTTCTTCTTATTGATTCATCTCAGCTCAAATTGGTTCTCTGACAATAGAAATGCTTCTTGTGGACTCTGTAATTGCCGTCTTTGCTACTGGAGTTCGGGAGGAAGAAAAAATTGCATGAAGAAATGGTGGAAGCTATCATAAACAAGAAGTGAGACTTAGAGTTTGTGTACTTCAGGTACATTACCTGAAGTGCAAGAGCAGACAGATGGATGTTAAATTCTTTTTCAATATACAATGTGATTAGGGGATTGAATGTTGCTTGCTCCACTTCTCCTTTCCTTAAAAAGCTTATTACGGAGGAAATAATTTGATAGATTAGCAAAAGAACCACTTGTCTTAAGTTGCTCACAGTGATAGGGGAAGGCTGCCAGCAAGATGCCTGAAGTACAGATGAACAACCAAAACTCAGCCATGAGAGAAATGCATCTAATTTGATCTTTCTCTGATGCTTGGCCTCAATCCTTCCCTCTCATACACTCCCTCAACAGCTAGTAGTATAACGTAAAGCCGTAGCAATTGGTGTCTTGTCTGAAATGACAGGATGGCTAGGTTAGTGGTGTTGTAGGAATGTTATATTTAGTATTGATCATTCTATAAGTCTGATATAGTGACTTTGTGGGGAACTTTTTTTGTTTGTATGAATAATTCATAAAAGAGGTACTGAAGTGCATCTGAGTAATGTGACAGGAGATCAGGGCTTTGTTTCTTTCGTGCTTTGATAAACTGAAAGGCAAGCATATATAAACTTGATGGTGAACTTCAGTTTCAAAGAAACAATACCAGCCTAGTATTACTCCTTCTACTCTCCAAGCAGAATTTCTGTGTCGCAGGAAGGCTTGGAAGAGATGCTGCATACCAGTGCATTTTATACATTCCATAGGCTAGTGAGATTTTGGCTTTCATTTTCTGAAAGGGCAGTATCATCTCCCTTAGGTTACAGGTAAGAAATCCAACTGTTGTTGACAGACCTTATAAGGACATACAAGACCATTTGATTACTGCTGTTAAAAGTTGCACATGGAGTAACAGGAGTCAAAAATATGTTCTTTCCACCCTACTGCTCGTTGGACTTAGCTAGGAAGAGTCAGGTGTCCAGAGGAAGGAATGTAGAAGTTATCCCTTTTTGTCTTCAGTGTTGTTTGCTGCTTGGATGATAAGAGGACAACTCCTCCCATATATGATGAAGGGAAGAGGATTCACATTTGTTTTACTGTGTTGTAGTAGAAAATGTTTATTTTTGCCTGTTCCACATCTTTGGCAAAGGTGAATATGTGGCAGCAATGGGGATTCCGTCTAGGAGACTGAGACACACTGGAGTTTTTCAGCCTGCTTAAGGAAAATTTCTCATGTCCTAATCTATGTCAGGTATGGGGACATAGGTAAGGAAGGGTGTTTTATCTCAATCAGTCTCAGTGGTTCCTCATGTGCATAGGAGGTAGGTAGTCCAACTTCTGCTTTCATCCCCGAGTTGTGCCTTGTAGCATGTACCTGCCATCTGCCAGGCCCGGGCTTATTTTGCTGTAATAACACAAGCTCCTCAGGGTCCTGGGTTGTCTGCTGGCATTCCTACTAACACTGCACTGTATCCAGCAACCTGAGCCACTTACTGGCAAGAGAAGTGAATGCTGGAGACCAAAGAATGAGCGGCAGTGGCAAAGAAAGACATGTTTCCAGATCCTAAAGTAACTCTTCCCAGTGACTAATTGCTGTAGGTACCCAGGAAGGTTTATATGATGGCAAATGGCTTTGGACAAGATGAAAGCAGCCTGTGGAGTTCAGTTGTCCTTGATGAGTACTGGGGAACTACTTGCTGTATTACCTTCGGAACCCCTCCTGTGGTTTGTACTGTCTAAGAAATGATTCAAACCTGCTTTTTTTCTCATTCTTCCCCACAGAGCTGCCACTGCCGCCACCTCCTCCACCTGGCGATGAGGCAGGTTTCTCCTCAAACTGTGCTTTTCCCCCACCCCCACCACCCTTTGAAATGCCATTTCCACCAGCCCCAGAAGAAGCTTTTCCTTCTCCTCCTCCTCCTCCGCCACCGATGTTTGATGAAGAGCCTATGAGCAAGGTACCTGCCCCACAGGTGAGTAAGGTCAAGGAAAGTATAGTGCCTCTTGTGATGCTGTGTGAGTTGGGACGGCTTCTTGCTGCTCTCTGAACTCGGCAGCAGGAAACAGTGAAATATGGGAAAGCAGAAAATGCTGCCACCCCAAGGAGCAGCATAGGTTAGAGTCACTTGGCTAGGCTACAGCACTGCAGATGAAAGACCTGGGGTTCCTGGTGGATAGTGAGTGGAATGTGAGCCAGCAATGCTCCCTTGTGGCAATAAAAGCCAAGCACATGCTGGACTGGATTCGTGAGAGTGTAGTCAGCAGGACAAAGGCGGTGACTATTCCTCTCTTTGGTGCTAGTGAGGCTGCATCTTGGAGGACTGTTTCCAATTGAGCTCCCCAGTATAATAATCCCAGAGGAATACTGAACTGGATGCAATGCAGCAAAGGGTCATAGCTGTTACTGGGAGTTAGAGCACATAATGTGAGACCTGGGTTTGCTCAATGTGCAAAAAAGGAGGCCAAGGCAGGCATCTAACTGCCGTCTGCGATGTCTAAAGGAGGGCTGGATAGAAGACAGATTCTTCTTACTGGGGCACACCAAGAGAACAAGAGATAATGGACAGAAGTTGCAATAAGGGAGATTTCTCTTGGACAGAAGGAAAACCTGTTCCACTCCAGGGGTGGCTCAACACTGGTACAGGCACCCAGAGAGGCTGGGGAATCTTCATCCTCGGAGATGTTCAGAAGTCACCTGGACAAGGCCATGAGCAACCTAGTTTGGGAGTTAACACTGCTGTGAGCAGGCTGTTGGACTAGAAACCTCCAGATGTCTTCTCCCACCTAAATATGTCTCTTGAGTTTCTTTGGGCTATACGTTTTCCCACTGTTTGTAGACCTTGGAGACATTGCCCTGTTCATCCTCATCAACTTGCTGTCTGCTCAAGGCATCATGTTCTGTACCACAGTCCAAAGTATCAAAATCTATTGTAAGGGGATACACCGCTTCTCTGGCTGTTACTGTAATGTGCTCTGCTCCCTCTTTCCTCGTGGATGGTGGTATAGGTACGTGGCAAGATGAGCAGCATTGATCTTGAGATTGACTCACTATCTGTAATGTTGGATGAAATGGAGAAGAATGACCCCTTCAAATCCCGGGTGAGCTCTCCAGAGTGTTGCAGGTGGAAGGAAAGATGACTGGTTTGCTAAACAGAGGTAATGAGAAGCGTGCTACTGAAGATGAAAATGTCTGGATAAACCATAGTGTGAAAGTGTATGTGAAGGACCAGAAAGCATAGATATTCCAGCTTGTCAGGAGTGCTAAATATGTACCAGTCTGTGAACTCTTAGCATTGTGGGTCTGGGATAACTGATGGCTTACTGCTATAGATGGCATATTTTCTCTTCCACCTTACTGACAACTGCTTGTTTCTCTCTGCTGCTTCCCTTTGCAGATACCTCCAGGATCCACAGGTTCTCTGGAGAAACCAGTGACCCTAAAAGCCCCTGTGGAAATACCATCTGCACCCAGAGATACTCCCCATTCCTTTCCTTCCAAATTCACTCCAAAGCCAAGTGGAAGTTTATCTTTCAAGCCCCCTGGTGTGGATTTGACCCCTGCCCCAACCCCGTGGGCAGCCCCACAGCAACGCAAGGAGCCAGTAGCACCAGTCCCTGCACCACCCTCTCTCCCTCCTGCTCAGCCTACCCCTAAGTCCACTCCACCCCCTGTTGCTGTCTCTCCGAAGCCTGGGACCACAGTGGGTGCAAATGTTCCCACAGCTCCCTCAAATTCTACAAGATATCCTACCTCCCTTCAGACTCAGTTCACAACCCCTTCACCTTCAGGTCCTTCCTCTCTGCAACAGCCTTCCAATTTCACCTATGCCCAGCAGAAGGAAAGACCCCAAGTGCAGGAGAAGCCCTGTCCCACAGAACAACGTGCTGCTGCAAAAGACATGGTATGGAGTAGAGCCATGGCATCAGTGGTCTGGACAGGCCCAGCGGCACTGGAAGTGAAGTTAGAGAATAAGTAGGGAGGGTCTGTCCCAGGCCAGGGAAAGCACTTACCCATCTGAAAGGGAAGCATAACTGGAGGCAGTATTGGAGGGGAATAGGACTTAATGTAAAGGTGGTGAGAAGCAAGCACAGATTGTTCCCTAGAGAGAGACAGAGAGGAGAAGGTAGGGGTGAGAGAAGTAGGTTTTTTTGGGGCCAGTGTGGGAAGGAGTCTGTGTGTGTCCTTTGAGGTTGAGTGTTTCCTCTTCCTGCAGCGTAGACCCACAGGCTCCGGTGCAGATCCACCTAGGGGAAATTCCTGTCTGACCATGAAGGAGGTAAAAGAGCTGGAAATGTTGACACAGAAATTAATGAAAGATATGGAGCATCCACCCCCAGCGGAGGCTACTACTTCTGGTGCGTTCCCTCAGTGGATGGCAGTAGAACTCAGACTGCAGTGGGTTTTTCTTTCTCCTAATCCCTTCTTCCATTGACAGAGCTCTGTGGCTTCTGCCGGAAGCCTCTATCACGAACGCAGCCAGCTGTGAGGGCCCTTGACTGCCTCTTCCACGTGGAATGCTTCACCTGCTTCAAATGTGAGAAGCAGCTGCAGGGGCAGCAGTTCTACAACGTGGATGAGAAGCCCTTCTGTGAGGACTGCTATACTGTGAGTCGGTGATATGAAAGCTGCTGGAGACAGCTGACCTTGCTGTGGTTGCTCTCTGTTGCTTTCTTTTCCTCCTTCCACTTTACCTATCTCTGGTGTAGCCTCCCAGGGATGGGAAACTGGATTAATGCGCATTCCTTTGGGCTTCAGGGGACCTTGGAAAAGTGCAGTGTCTGCAAACAGACCATCACAGACCGGATGCTGAAGGCCACTGGTAACTCGTACCATCCCCAGTGCTTTACCTGTGTGATGTGCCATACTCCTCTTGAGGGGACCTCTTTTATTGTGGACCAGGCCAACCAGCCTCACTGTGTGGATGACTACCACAGGTATGGAGAGAGCACATGCATGTTGTGAGGGAATCTGCCTTCTTTCAGGCACACCTGTTCTAATTTTTCTGCAATGTGGGGTTGGCTTGCCCATGTGGTTGGTTGGATGTGAAGTGAGAAATCTGAGTCAGCGGTGTACCTCATAGCAATTAAGGTCTTTTTCCACCTAAACTTCCTTGTGATTTATTATTCCTGTGCTGCACATACTAACATACGGCAGTGAGAAATGTGCACTGAATTGTCACCATGGTGGTCATGGTCTCACCCATGTCTGTGTATGTTGCAGGAAATATGCTCCACGCTGCTCAGTCTGTAGTGAGCCTATCATGCCAGAGCCTGGGAAGGATGAGACAGTGCGTGTGGTGGCATTGGAGAAAAATTTCCACATGAAATGTTACAAGTGTGAGGTAAGGCTGGTGGCCCCACTCCTCCCATTGCTCCCATGCCCATCACCGACAACAGGAAGACACCTTTTTGTCTGTCCCAACCAAACCCTAAGTTTGTTTTGAATGAATCTGGAGCATTTTTGAAGCAGATTCAGAAAAAGATTAGACTTTCACAGACCACAAGTCCATGAGCAAGGACTATGCAGGGTTTTAGTATCCAGCATCCCTAATACAGCAGCTGTGTGTACCAGGGAAACATCTGGAATTGTAGAAGGGAGTTGCTCTTCCTTCAAAATAGTGTCCTCCGTTAGCACCATCAGAGGTAGAGCTGTGGGCTGTGAGCTGTTAACACTGACCCAGTAGGGCATTTCTTACATCCTTGCATGCATTTACCCTCCTGTGGGCTGAGCTCCCTCCATCTTTACTTTCCCTGTTTAGGACTGTGGGAAGCCCTTGTCCATTGAAGCAGATGAGAATGGATGCTTTCCGCTGGATGGACACGTGCTGTGCATCAAGTGTCACACCGTTCGTGCCAAAACAGCGCGCTGAGGAGCTCGGTGTGGGCGTGCCCTTGAGACCCCTGCACTCAATACTCTTCCCCTCCCTGCCGTTGTCCCGTCCGTCTGCCTGATGAGGCAGATTTGCTACCAATGGAGACTATGCCAGCGCAGTTCTTTACTCATGTAGGATTCACTGCTCCTAGACTTCGGTCTGCACCCTCACCAAGAAAGGACCTCTGCTCCTGTCCTCCACTTCCTGGCCAGGGGCTATGATCAAGGTGAGTGCATAGTCTGCTCCCTCAAGACCTAGGGAGAAAGGCTGGACCTCTGCAGGAATGACCCGGTGGCACGTGTGAGGAAGAGCTGAGCATTCCGTTCCACGGAGCCAACAACAGTGATTTGGCCTTAGGAAAGTGGAAGTCTCTGTCTTCAGCACCGCTTCTGTCTTTGGTTTTATTTTTATTCTTGTGCCAACTCATTACCAAGATGTCTTCCCTTGTCTCCTCACTCACTCCTGGATTCGAGTGTGGAGGCAGAACATTAACTGTTATCCTTGCTGGAAAAAGCTAGCCTACTATAGCTTTTCTGTCTCTAATGGATTTTACTGCCTGTCTTATCACCTTTTTTTTCCCCCTTAGCCAGGTTAAACTGGCAATGTTTGGAATCCTATTCTGTCCCTGACTTTGGAAGCTTTTTCTAAGAAAATAAATCTTTTTTTTTTTTCCTTCCCAAAACGAGTCATTTCCCAGTGTGGTTTCTGGACAGCCAGGCTGGGCACCAGGGTAGCAAAGCAGTCCAAAGAATGCACATTTAGAAATAAAGACCATCAGAAGGATGGGCAGCACACAGCGAGGAGATGCCTTGCTGCGTGGGTGAGGATTCAGCAGGCTCAGGAGTGTCTCAGTAGGGATTCTTTCACTGCCATCGGCAAAAGCTGCAGTGTCGTTGCGATGTGCTGTCTGGCTTTAAGCATTAGTGCACTGAGCCCCACTTCCTGGACTTAGAAGCTCTCAAACTGAACAAATCCTTCAAGTAACCAGACTGTCCAGCCACTGTTTGCATTCAATAAAATGTTGGGTTTTTTCCATTAACGTGTGTGTTCTGTTTGTTCAACTACACCTGAGAATTGTGGAGAATGTATGGTCCATGTAACCTCTAGAGATGAGAAGCCTGAAAACGGCCTTTCTTTCTCCACTTCTTGGTCTCCTTGCCAAACTGTTTCCTACTCTGCCATAAGAGGAGCTTGCATTTAAAGCAGCAGAAGACTGTGATTCAGTACAGCAAGAGTGTAGTCTGTTAGATGAGACACGGAGGGGCACATTGTTACTCTCCACTTGCAGTCATTTTGCTTGCTTTGCCTTATCTAGGGCTACTCGGTGTTTGGGCTTGATGTTTATGATTTTAAGAACAATACTGACTTGCTTGGTGCAGGTGAAACTTTTGTGGTAAGCATCAATAGTTCTACACCTCAAAGATGTTAAACCTACTTTTGTTCTGTTGTCAGTTTTGGGGAAATCTTTAATGACTCCTTGCCAATCACTCTAGTAAATGAGAGAAGCACCCTAACCCAGCTCCTCCTGGAGCTACTGGAAGAGTTCTGGCCCCAGTGTCTGGAATTGAAACCTGTACAACGGAGTCAGTAGGAAGGGCTCACTGGATCACCTTGCAGAGTAAGGAGAAGTTATTCCCTGTGAGGGGCATAGGGTGCAGGGAAAGTGCATTTGGGGGTCTGTACAACACTTGTTACAGGATATGTGGGGGCAGGTTTGAAGTCAGGAAAAGGGAGTGATCCAAGGAGCTAAAGCAGCATAGAGAAATGGGGAGGGGGGAAGGTACAGAAGGGGCTGGCTGTGTGTACGTGGTACATTTGACTAGCTGTGCCCTCTGTGTAATCAGCACAGCCTGTCCTTAAACTCTTCCTTTTTAATTTCTTGGTTTTTAACCCCTGTGTCAAGGGACTCTTCAGTGGAAGTGGAGATCTATCTGCCAACAACTGGAAATACCTGAGTGCATGCATGTTGTGCTGGGTGTTTATGTCCATGTGTAATCACTAGTAAAGTCAAGTTGGAGTAGCTGGTGAGTGAGTAGGATAAGAGACTCAGGAGCCATATGAGTTGGCATGGCTGCAAGCCTGGCTAGATGCTGGAAAGACCAGTCTGAGAGTCAGTTGCCAAAGCTCCCAGGAGCTCCAAGCCAAGCTACTCTTGGGTCTGGAAGTCAGCTACTGCTCGGCTTGGACCAGCAAGCAGAGAACAGTTTGCATCTCTGCATGAGGTGACTGGGAGATTAAGTAATCCTGGGTCCAGGTGCTGAGTAGAGCCAATGTCTAAGGCTATTTACTGGAGGGGTTGTCTGTGTGTCTCTGTGCACATGAGGGGTCTGAGTGCCCACAACTGGAGCAGGGCTGAAGACCTTGAGGACTTGTATGTCTCGGTGCTAGCAGCTAAGGAGACCAGCTAAGTCTCCCCATCATGTAGCCAGCTACTAGACAGCTGGTCTTGGGCACTGGAGGGATCCCCAGTATCTAGATAAGTAGGCAGGGATGTATTTCCTGCTACCAGGTTCATCCCGATTAGCCAGAGAAGGGGACAGGATCAGGCTGTTTGTGCTGTACTTGCATGACTGTTATTTTCTGCCTCAGGCCAGTCATATACAGCGTGTGTGCATATATGTAGGTACATATTATATACACTTATATTTTGTGTGCATGAGTGTCTATTGGGGAATACATGCTCAGGCTTGCTACTGGTTGTACCTGAGGACATGGAACTGAGCAGCCTCTTCTCTAACAGGCCAGCTAATTCAACAGCTCCTAACAGCTGAAGTTGGGAGGGACTTCCCTGCTCAGAGCAGGTTGCTCAGGAATGTACCCCATCAGTTTTTTAAATACCTTCAAGGATGAGAATTCTACAACCTCCATGGGTAACCCACTCCAGTGTTTACAACTCTCACAGTAGGGGTTTTTTTCTTACCTTCAGGTGAAATTTATTGTATCTTCATGTGTTCTCCCTGCTTCTCCTTATACTGGATACCACTGAGGAGAGTCTGGCTCCCTCTGTCTTACTCCCTCTCATCATACACAATGCTAAGAGTTACCCAAACCCAAATCTCGAGGCTGAACAGTCCCAGGAACTCACAGCCTCTCATAACCGATGCTCTGATTCCTTCAAAATCACTGGACTTGCTCCAGTACATCCACATCCTTCTTTGCACTGGGGAGCCCAGAATTGGAAACAATACTCTGGATGTCTGGCCAGTGCTGGATAGAGGGGAAGAATTGCCTCCTTCCAGCTACTGGTGATACAGTTGCTAATGCAGCCCAGATACTGTTGGCATCCTCTGCTACAAGAGCATGGTACTGCTTTAAGTGCATCTTGGTGAGAGAGCCAGAGGGAAGGTGACCTGGGGTTTGTGAATAAAGGTGGTTTGGTGGGGGATGTGATGGTTGGAGCACACCTAGGGCCTAGTGATCACAAAATGATCGAGTTCTCAATCCTCAGAGAAGCAAGAAGGGGATCAGTAGAACTGCTACCTTAAGATTTCCAGAGGGCAGACTTTGACTTGTTTAGGAAGGTGGTAGCCAGTGTCCCTTGGGAGACAGTCCTGAAGGGCAAAGGAGTTCAGGAGGGAAATCTTAAAGGTGCAGGATCAAACTGTGCAAAAAGATGAGCCGATGAGGCAAAAGATTGTCCTGGCTGAACACGGAACTTGTAGTGGAGCTCGGGAGGAAAAAGGGAATTTATGATCTTTGGAAGAAGGGTCAGGCAGCCCATAAGAATTACAAGGATGTTGTGAGGTCATGTAGGGAGAAAATCAGAAGGGCCAAGGCTCAACTTGAACTTAAGCTAGCCACCATTGTAAAAGATAGTAAGAAAAGTTTCTACAAATGTATCAGCAACAAAGGGAGGGCTAAAGGGAGTCTTCACCCTTTAATGAATGAAAGGGGGAAAGTAGGGAATAAGGATAAGACTGAGATTTGTAATGCTTTCTTTGCCTCAGTCTTCAACAGTAAAACCAGCTCTTCTCTAGGCACCCATCCACCTGAGTCAGAAGACAGGGATGATAAGACAAAATGAAGCCCTCTTAGTCCAAGGGGAAGTGGTGTGTGACCTTGACACACACAAGTCAGTGGGACCCAGCCAAGGGTGCTGAGGGAGCTGGCGGAAGTGCTCACCAAGCCATTCTCCACCATATACCAGCAGTCCTGGCTCATCAGGGAGGTCTCAGCAGAATGGAGGATGGTAAATGTGACACCCCCCCATCTACAAGAAGAGACAGGAGGAACATCCTGGGAACTACAGGCCTGTCAGTCTCACCTCAGTGCAGGGGAAGGTTCCGGAGCAGATCATCCTGAGTGCCATCCTGAGGCATATACAGGATAACCAAGGGTTCAGGCCCAGTCAACGTGGCTTCATGAAAGGCAGGTCCTGCTTGAACAGTCTGATCTCCTTCTATGACAAGATGACCCGCTTAGTGGATGAGGGAAAGGCTGTGGATGTGGCCTTCCTGGACTTCAGTAAGGCCTTTGACACAGTCTTCCACAGCATCCCTCTGGAGAAACTGGCTGCCTGTGGCTAGTCTGAGATGGGTGGAAAACTGGCTGGATGGCCAGGCTCAGAGAGTCCTGAATGGAGTTAAAGCCAGCTGACAGCCAGTCACCAGTAGTGTTCCCCAGGGCTCAGTGCTGGGGCCTGTTTTGTTTAACATCTTTACCACTGACCTCAATGAGGGGACTAAATGCACCTCCAGTGAATTTGCTGATGACACCAAGCTGGGTGGAAGCGTAGATGTGCTTGAGGGTCTTCAGAGGGACCTGGACAGGCTGGAGCAATGGGCTGAGGCCAATTGTCTGAGGTTTCAGTGTGAGGTCAGTGGTTGGACTTGGTGAAAGATCACCAAGTCTTAAAGTTCTTTCCCAACCATTGTGATTCTATGAATATGACCTGGAAGTCCTTCCCTGCAAAGCTGCTTCTCAGCCAGTCAGGCCCCAGCACATACTGGTACATGGGGCTATTCCTCCCTAGTTGTAGGTCTCTGCATTTCCCTTTGCTCAACTTCATCAGTCTCTTCTCCTCACATTTCTCTTGCCTATTAAGGTCCTTCTAAATGATAGCACAAGTATCTGATGTCTCAACCACCCCCAATTTTCTCTCATCTGCAAGGACAGGCTGAAGTTTTACATATGCAGGATGCAGGGTCATAAACCCTGATGAGGCTGACACGAGATTATCTTCTATGCCATGTAGCAACTGTATTATGTATGCTCTGTACTCCATGTTAAAGACATCTATTACTAGGACTGAACTTGATGATATACTAACAAGAGTCCCAGGTAGAGCTTACCTTGTCAGCTGGATCTTACTTCAGCTGCAGTGACTGGAGCAGCTGAGGTATGCACATGCACTGGTTCCTTGTGTGTACTCTGCTGTTTCTCACGTTGAACAGAAACCAGCCTTGCTTTAAGTTACAGTTCTTTAAATCTTTGCTTCTTAACCCTTCTGTCTTTTATAATTAAGCAAGATGTCCCCAGGAGCAGGAGTATTAATTTATAGCCTTAAGAATTGGGAGTGTTATACAATTATGGTGATAGCAATCTACAGCAAGAGATTGCTGAATGGCACTTGCCTCCTTCACCAACCTAGACTTGACTCAAGCACTGAAAAGTAAACATTGAGGTGATGATTCTTCCCAGGTAGGAGAAAGTCTGAAGAACGTCAGAATAACCCTGGACAGGCTACTCTGCAGAGGAAGGAAGTGCTACTCATGTGTTTCATCAAACTAAAGCAGTAGCTTCTCATGCTTCTGATGGTTCTGGAATAAATACAGGAGCTGTAAAAAGATGGACTTGGCTAACAGATGGATACAGCTGTAACTGAGCTTAAAGAGTCTGAAGTGACCAGCTGCATATGTATCCTTTATTCCTAATGCAATTGCATCTCCATGCGAAGTCTGCAGTTAAACAGATGAAGACCATTGGCAGAAATCAGTAAACATCGATGTAGCTGGAACTTCTGTATGCTAAAGTCAAGGTCCCAATGATACTTGAAATAAGCAAAATAACTCCAGCACAGCCTGCTCTGCCACAGGTTTATTTACAAAATATTATTTACAGTTTAAAACTATCTTGAGCTCTGATAAATAATATTTCCTCCACAGAGAAGGAATAAGACAGACCAGCTACACGTTCTTCTGTTACAAATACCTTGTCTTTGTACTATCCTCTCTTCAAAAAGGGGCAAATTAAGTACCTAAAGGGGTTTCCGTCCACGGCACAAGCAAAGGTACTTTACAAGTACCGCGGCACAAGTTGGAGACGCAAGTGTGCGTGTGTAAAACAGCAACACGGTGAGGTTATGTGATCACATGAGCTACAGCAGGGTGTGCTGCTACTCCCAGCTTACCCTCCAAAGAAAATCCACCACAAATTGGCAGGAACAGCTGAACTAAAAAATGCATCTCTTACCAGCAGCCTTGTGAAAGACTGAATAGTTGGTTCCTGTTGTAAAATAAGGAAGACAGAAGGCTGCTGAAGTGAGAAGAGATGTATGTCAGGGAGTGAGTGGGCCCAGTCTCTACACATCTGTGTCCTTGTGCATGTTCCCTGAACGTCTCAGTCTACCTGAACTCTCCTCTCCAATCTTAAAACATTATCCGCTGCCTCTAACTCACTTTGTATGCACAGAACAGACTACAGAAGACAGGGCTGAGAACAGTTTCTGATACCCATGCTCCGAAACTTCCTGATGGCTACTGTAGAGCCACAGCAAGGAGGAACAGAAATGAGAGAGGTGGTGCTGCCTTATGAGCCTCTTCAGTTCTGGTTGTTTTGCTTTACTTGTCCCAGTCACTCATTTGGAAGCAATTGCCATAGGAATGATTCCAAGTGATATCTAGTAAGAATGGGCATTTAGCAGGCTTGAGAGCAATGACTGATCACTCCTTAAAGCCTTGGATGCTACACAGGATCCTCTTCTGGTGGCCTGGAAGTGACACTCCCATCTGTTTCAAGTCCCTGAAGAAAATGTGAAAAGAAAGGAAAAAAATTAATTGCTGTTCTTGTTCCTTGGGGCCCTGGGATGTGGGTAAGGGCAGAGACAGTTGCCAAGCATTAGTTCAGAAAGTTTCCTTTCCCTCAGCCTACCTTTCCCTCCTAGTCCTACCTTTTCTCTAGTGGCAGGAAACTTCTAGATATTCCTGCCCTTCCCTGGCTACCTCTGCCCACACAGTGAACTAGCTTCTCTCACCTCATGGCTAGGCCTGTGCTCCCATTAAATCAGGACTGTGTCCATGCCAGCTTGTGATGTGGGCCATGTCTCACTCCTTTAGCAGGTCTGTCCCTGTCCTCTGTTACCGTGCCTGCCTGATGCAGGGCAGGGGGAGCATCACTAGTAAATCTGGAGTCTGAGGCAAGAAAATTATCTTATAAAGTCCAACGAGGGTGGGGAGAGGGTTCAGGGTAGAGAACTGTCTGTTGTCTATTGATTCCCCTTGCTCTTTGTGTCCAGTGTGATTTCAGAGCAGCTCAGTACCCTGAAGAGCTTCAAGCATGGACAGTTAGTCAATTAATCTCACAGTTTGGGCTGAACTCAGTGCTTCTGGGATGATTCCTCCCTTTTTAGGGTAAGAAGCCAGTCCGCTTCCATTTAACTATAGAGAGAAGGAGGCAGAGAAGCCTTCCAGGACAAGTGCCTGTTGGGGTAGCACAGGGCCAGCTACAGTTCTTTGCAGCAGAGCCTGGGGTGCCTCGTGGGAGCTTAGTGTGCCCTTACTCAGCAGTGAGGTCCAGGATGGATTCCATGGTGTCAAGGCCGGCCGTGCGGAAGTTGGAGATGTAGCGCTTCATGCGAATGGATTCCAGCCACTCGGGGATGGAGCGATAGGGGATCCCATCAGAGCCACTGCAGCTGGGGAGCCGGAGCGTGACCCTGAGCACAGGCAAAACCCACATTAGCCAGGCAACCACCTCAAATGGACAGCACTGTCAGCAGCCAAAGGGCAAGGACCCTCTGCCAGGGCTAGGCTAATATATCTGCATGGTGAGGTCAGACCTCCCAGGCCAATGGCCATGCCCTCTGGCACCTTGAGAGAGAGAACACCGCTATCTTCTGCACACAGAGCATTCAAGGGATCTCTTGCCAGCCTGCGTTGTCAGAACTACCTCAGCTGTCTAGAAAATAGAAGACTAAAAGGGGACCTCATCAACACCAGAAAGTACCTAAAGGGTGGATGTCAGGAGGATGGGGTGACATTTTTTTCTGTAGTGTCCAGTGACAGCACAAGGGGTAATGGATATCAGCTGGAATACAAAAAGTTCCACTCAAACACAAGGAAAAACTTTTTCCCTGTTCAGGTGAGGGAGCCCTGGCACAGGCTGCCCAGGGAGGGTGTGGAGTCTCCTTCTCTGGAGGTTTTCAAACCCACCTGGATGCGTTCCTGTGTGACCTGATCTAGGCGGACCTGCCTTGGCAGAGGGGTTGAACTGGATGATCTTTAGAGGTCCCTTCCAACCCCTGCCATTCTGTGATTCTACCTCTCCTCCTGCAAGACAAAGGGAGGTGACCTCTCCTCCTCCAGTCACAGCCTGCTTACCTGGGATCAAAGTCTGCGATGGGCCGGAGGAGATGGGGACTTGAGATGAAATGTTGCAGCTGTGCCCGGATCTCCTGAAAATGAGGCCTCCTTATCCGATCGTGTGACCAACAGCTCTTCATGAGCTCATAGAGGATAGATGGGCAATCCACAGGTGGGGGGAGGCGGTACCCATCCTCTAAGCTTTTCATCACCTGCACAAAGGACAGAGAGAAATCTGTCTGAGAGCAGAGAGGGTGAAAGAGGATCCAGAGAGCTCTGTGGGGCTAGGAGCAGGCAGTTCACCATTTTGGACAGTGTGCAATCAGGGAAGGCTTGAAGCAGGTTATGTGTGTATGAAGCAGGGTTTGGGCAGCACAGGATCAGGACACCAGAGGGATGCCAAAAAGTGAAGTGGCATATGCACATGCTGCCAACCCTTTACTAACTTAGCTCCCATTTATCATTCAGGGCTCATGAGATGTGAGGACTAAATGATCCTGGCACAGGCCTGGTCAGAAAAGGGGAACCAGACTGGACATAATTTCAGCAGCATGTGCTAACCTCACAATGTGCTGAACCTAGAACGAGAGCAGACATAATATTCCAGAGGCAGAGGAAGGGAGGAAAAAGCCTCCACCCAGAACATCTCCAGACCCAAAGGCCATAGGTGATTTAATAAGTATTTAGTTTGGCTTATTGCTGTTGACACCTGAAAGTGGTTTAGAGGCCCAAATGCCTATTGCCCTTGAATTGGTTGCACTGATGTTTAACACAGGGGGAGACACAGTAGTCATGTGTTCAAGACTGCAGGCTGAGGGAGACCTACAGAAGTTGGGCTTATGTGCTTTCATTATTTTTTTTAAATCAGCACTTGAGCTCAGTGTCTGTTACCTCTTGGTTGGACATTTCCCCATATGGCTTGTCACCAAACGACAGAACCTCCCACATGACAATTCCAAAGCTCCAGACATCACTGGCTGATGTAAAAATCCGATGAGCAATGGCCTCTGGGGCTGTCCATCGGATAGGAATCTTACCACCCTGTGAAAGAGCAGAAACATAGGGTATCCAGCATGTAACATTGAGTTGTATTTCTCCAGTGCTTTCACACAAGGAGCTTACAAAGTGGTTCAAAGACTGGGCACACTTTGCTCAAAGTAAAGTGTAACCCACTCTGGGGAAATTTCTCAAAAGCACAGAAACATCCTTGGGAAGGGAGTGAGTTTAAGACCTGTGTTCACTTGAAAGTACACAAAACCACTGCTGTGGAAGTAAGAGCCTGACACCAGTCACAGCCACAGCCCTACTTTGAATGACACCAGACTTTAGAATCACTGGAACTTTGACCTGTAGATGCCTCTAGTCCAAATCCATCTTCAAAGCTAGATTTAGTTAATCGAGTCCAAAAGATCAGACCTCTTATTTTGCTCATTGCAAACCCACAATCTTTCTGAATCTCTGAGCAAACAACATCAATATGGACTCCAGATAGAAAAGTATCACCTTCTGAATCATCTGCACCATGATTTCCAGTTTTACTATAGGTTTCCCTCAAGATTTTCCATCCAAATCTTCCCCTAGCCTGGTGTTTTCTATTGTGAAGAAATCCTGCCATTCTTATCTGTCAGAATCTCAATCCCCCTGAGACTGCAGTTCATTTACAAGACTGAGAGACTGTTTTTGCTTTACCTTAGTTTCATAGGTTCCCTCTGCATCGTTCTCCAGTATTCGGGAGAGACCAAAGTCAGACACCTTGCACTGGAGACTGCGTGTTACCAGGATGTTGCGAGCAGCCAGATCCCGGTGCACGTAGTTGTGTTCCGAAAGATAGCTCATGCCAGAGGCTATTCCCTGCAGCATGCTCACAAGCTGCACAGGGCTAAATTTTTCCTCATTCTCCTGCAAGGAAGAAGAAGTCAGAGAAGACCTGGGTCAAGTGACATCAGTCTGCTTGGTTTGTAGCTACTGGCCTTATGAACTTGCAAAAGTGGGCATGGGTGAACAAGTGAAAAGGCAACACCGCAGCCCAAAGGACACAATGGGTTCTTACTAAGGGACCGGCAGGGGTCTCCAGAGTCAGCATTAGGCACCTGCAAAACTTCAGCTACCAAAGACAGCACTCTGGACACCGAGAAAACTGGGTAGTATCCAGCTTCAGCTGGAAAAGTTAGGGAGGAGAAAGGAAGTGGATGTCTGGATCTTATTTCTAGTCTCCTTTTAGGGTCCTAAATCTGGGTCTAGTGCAAGCTCTGGCAGTGCACAAGCCTTTTACAGATTGGAATCTCTCACCCGGAGGAAGGTGTCCAGCGCTCCATTTTCCATATACTCAGTGATGATCATCATTGGCCTCCCTTGAGGAAGACAAGAAAAGTGTTAGCCTGTTTGTAATTCTCCTACTCTTGCCCTTTCATGCTCTCTCTACTCACTGTCTGAACAGAGAGAACCGTATCCATATCTGGAACACAAAAAGTTCCACTTAAACATAAGACAAATCTATTTCACTGTTCAGGTGAGGGAGCCCTGGCACAGGCTGCCCAGAGGGGTTGTGGAGACTCCTTCCTTGGAGGCCTTCAAGACCTGCCTGGACATGTTCCTATGCAACCTGATCTAGGTGACCCTGCTTCTGCAGGAGGGTTGGACTAGATGATCTCTAAAGGTCCCTTCCAACCCCTACCATTCCATGATTCTATGATATCCAACCCTCCACCAGCAATCCCACTCCACTGGCACAGCTGGCTGACCCCTCTCCTTAGACCTCCCCAACAATTTTGCATTCCTCCTTGTGTCATACATATAACCTTAAAGCATCCCTTATGCTATCCCAACTTCTCATCCACTCACCAACCCAGGAAGATCTCTCCTAACACTGTTGGAAATCCATATCTCTCCTCCCTTCCTCATCATCTGCCACAGGCCAACACAGCAGTGCCTGTCTTCTCCCTGCACAGCGCCTGTCTTCTCCCTCCCTCTCTGGCAGCACCCTCTCTAAGAACAGTATGAGAAATGCAGCAGTTTCTGCTCTCATTCCAGGACTCTCTCCCACACACTCTTACTTTTGGTGACAACTCCTTCCAGACGCACAATGTTTGGATGATTGAATTGCCCCATAATCGTCGCCTCACGCAGGAAGTTCCACCACTGTGAGTCTGAGTAAGTCGACTTCAGCGTCTTGATGGCGACCACGGTACGTTCTTTCCCTGGGAGCCGCAAGGACCCACGATAGACCTCCCCAAACTCCCCTGAGGACAACCAGAGGCAAAAGATCACAGATGAACATGGGAACAGGCACCAAAGTAACAGTGTTGGGGGAATGGAGAGATGGAGTGACAAGTAACTCACCCTCTCCAATCACATTCTCCATAGTGACGCAAGAGACGTCCAGTTCTTTAGTGAATTCCAGTACCCCTCTGCTGGGGTCATCGTATGGTTGCAGGTCCACATAGGGTTTCAACCAGACCTTCTCTATGGTAAAGAAAAGAGCAAATTAAACCCATCAACTCCTTGGGACAAGCTTTGTAGGGCAAAGCTATAGAAGCAGAGGTGAATCCATAGTATTCTGACAATGGCAGTAAACACACGTACCATACATTGAAGACCAGAGCTGTCACGGGAAGAGGTAAATTATGTCAGAAAATCCATGCCAGTGGCTGGTTTGAAACTAGTGTTTCTTTTCACTCTTTTCCAACCCCCTCCATGCCTCTGGTTCTGTTACCCCTTTGAAGCTCACCTCGATCAAAGCCTGAAGTGTTGTAATCTGGCCGTGCTTGCCTCCGACGAGCCTGTCTGCAACACAAGCCATGAAAATAAAATCCTCAGAACATAGCAAAGAGAAAAGCTTTTGGTGTATGCCCCAGTTGGTCACAGACAGAGTTCAGGGTAGTGCAGAGCAAAGTGGAACCAGACACTGCACTTACTTGGTAGAGTACAACTAGCAAGAAAAGGTAATGCTTTGTTTACATTTAGAAATGGAGCTTCATTTCCACGCAGGTAGTTTTGTTCAGCCTTCTGCTTGCTGAATTACATTTGAGTTTCTATTTAATTTATGTTTCTGTACATTTTCAGTACAATATCTGATCTTCTTAAAACCAAACAATAGCAGCCTTATAGACATTTAGAAAGGAAGTCAAATTTTGTTCCTGACTGGAGATCCACTGCAGTAATGGTAGATGGAAAATGGTCTGAAATGACTGGATACGTGTATTGCCCACTTAATTGATCACCACCTATAGAAGTGATTGTACCATAACAGTATTTTCATTCATCTGTCATGACAATGGTATGATAGTGCTGGGTGATAACAAAACTGAGAAATCACCACATTTTCCTCTGTCCTAGACAACAAGCATTATTTTACAGACATATTGTCATGTTTTTGTGTGGAGCGATTTCTGATAATGGGGAAGGGGCTGTAAAGATAGCTCCTGTAAGAAGTTGTTTAAAACTCTCTCCAGCTCTGAGCCAGACCCACTTCTGGGGCTGAGCCAATTAGACACCTCCACAATCCCTTTTTAAGAAGAAGAAGCCAGAAGAAGAAGCTGCTCCCTGTTCCTTCTTGTTCTGTTCTTTCCTTCTTTTCTGGCTGGTGGTGGTGCAAGGAGCGGGAAGAGAGAGAGAGGCAACCATGCAGATCTCAAGGTCAATGAGGGAAAAGAGGAGGAGATGTGCTGGAGCAGAGACATCCCTGTATCCTATGGAGAGGACTGGTGAAGCAGTAATTTGTTTGCACTTCATTAAAGACCCTGCATTGGGGCAGTGACTCACTTCATTAAAGACTCAGTGCCAGGGGCAGTGACTATGTCCAGAAGAGGCTGTCCCCCATGTGAGGGACCCCGTATTCACAGAGGCCGTAGCTGCTGGGAAGAACCCACACCAGAAAAGTTTGTTAAGGACTGTGTCCCATGGAAGGAACTCTGCATTGGAGCAGGGGAAGAATGGGAGTCATCCTCCTCTGAGAAGAGAGAAGTGGCAGAGCCCACCTGTGAGAGACTGACCACATCCCCCATTCTCTGCCCCCCACAAGCCACTGAGCAGAGAGGAGGTAGAGATATCGGGAGCAGTGAGCTGGGCCCGGGAAGAAAGGAGGGATGGGGGAGGGAGATCTTAAAGTGCTGATTGTAATATTCTCATCATCCTGCCCTGGTTTTGCTTTTTGTTCTGTTCTGTTTCTTGTAGGGAGTAGAATAAACTTCCCTGACTTTCCTCTCTAAGTCAAGTACTGGAGTCTCTTTTGCCTGGATTGTAATTGTCATGAGCTCTTCCTGCCCTTGTCTCAATCTACAACATCCTTGGTTATCTTTCTTCCTCCCATCTCGCTGAGGCCTTTGCCATCCTAAGGAGGATGGGGGTGGGTGGGGGATAGTGAGCAAGAGATTGTCATGGTGCTTCTTTTCTTCTGTCCGGGCAAAGCCATGACACATCAATTCCTCCAATCCTTCTAATCCAAATTACTTATCGAGACTCATTCCTTCATGCTGCAAGACATTACTTACTCTTTCATCTCTAACTGACCTCTACTTATCCTGTGAGAAATCAGGGACTCTCTCCCTTTCTCAAGCTCCCACAGCTCAGCAATTCCTGCATTTATACCTTTTTCAATACCAAAAATCAACACTTACTTTCGCCGAAAGATAAGAAGTCCCAGAAGCAGCCCAATAAAGAGTAGAACTCCGAAGATAATAGAGACTATGACTCCGCCAGACAGCGCTCCTGTGTCTGCAGAAACAAAGAGAAAGGACATATCACTTAAAAGACCAAGAATTTTTTGTCTGGAATGTAGTGAACACCTTCTATCATTCTGTGGTATCAGCTAAGCTATGGCCATTTGTCTTCCAGGCAGCAGAGCCACCAGATTTGAGGGCTATTGCTATTCATGTGCATGAAGCACCTTCTGGTGGATGTCTACATTTTAGCTACAGTCCTGTTCTTTTAGTTGATTAATTTATCCCTATGCCTGATTACCCACACAAATTCCATGACACTTTAAAAATCAATAGATGTTCCTTCCCTCCCACTCTGCTTTCAGATTGGACCCTGCTCTTAGCTGACTTAGACTATGGCACAGTAAATACATGATTTTCCCCAGCAGCCTAACTTGACTCTCTTCTTGTTTATGAAATTAATTTCCCTCTCATCTTCCATCAGTATCTGGGCTTGGCCTTTTGCCTAATTACTTTGACAGAAACCACTATCTGCTTAGGACTTTTGAAACAGGCAAGTTGCAGACTGACTTACGAACTTGCAGTCTCACGTCCTGTTCCTGCTTTCTCAAAACTAAGCATCAGGTCATTTCATTTTGTGACTGGATAGCATTCAGTTTGCACTCAAATAACACAAGTTGTCTCCTTCCATTTAGATTTTCAAGCTAAAGCCATTCATTTCCATACAGTGTATCTGAATTCATCAGAGGAATTGCCAAGGGACCTTTGGCAATTTTGTTGTCTCTTTAAACATTACCCATAGCTTTAAATGCTATTTAAAAAAACATTAAAAATACATTAATGGAAAGTGTTGATACCCATATATAATGAGAACCTATCTTTTAAAATACTTTCACTGAAGAGATTTAGGAAGACATCCAGAGGAAAGAAAATGCCTAAAGACTTTTTTTCTATAAATGAGATTTTAAAGCAAGGAACAGCTCGTGTGACATAGATAACTCTGTCTGGAAGTGTTTCCTAACATCCAGAGTCAACAGCCAGCATCTGTAAAGCCTAATTAACAATTATTATTCATGTTCAATTTGATGCTGACTCATCTCACTAAAAGTCTTAAAAATCACCAGCTTAGTTAAGCAGAAATCAAGAGGCAGAGCTAACATGGGGGTTTTTTTGTTAAAAAGGCAGGATTTGGAAGGTGAAATAATATATTTTATTTATAAAATGGACAAACTTTCAGGTACGTGGCACTTCTGCAGGAAATTAAGGGATCTAAATTACCAAATTAAGCATTTAAAAAAATTGCCTCTTCTTGCAAATCTTGTTCCATTAATATCCCTAGACCCCTACAGATAAACAATGCTTCTCATATTATCAAAGAACTCACTTCAAATGAAACCTTGCTGGCACTTCTTTTTAATCCCTTTAATATTCAAAATACCTTTTTCTTGGCACGATGAGGTAGAATCATAGAATCATGGAATCCTAGAATGGTAGGGGTTGGAAGGGACCTTTAGAGATCATCCAGTCCAACCCCCCTGCAGAAGCAGGTTCACCTAGATCAGGTCACATAGGAACGTGTCCAGGCGGGTCTTGAAGACCTCCAAGGAAGGAGAATCCACAACCCCTCTGGGCAGCCTGTGCCAGGGCTCCCTCACCTGAAGAGTTTTTGTGGAACTTTTTGTGTTCCAGCTTCATCTCATTACCCCTTGTCCTGTTGCTAGCTATAGCAGAAAAAAGGGATGTCCCAACCTCCTGACACCCACCCTTTATAAATGTTAATAGGATCTCCCCTCAGTGTCCTCTTCTCCAGACTAAACAGCCCCAGTTCCCTCAGACTTTCCTCATATGAAAGATGCTCCAGTCCCCTGATCATCTTGGTGGCCCTGTGCTGGACTCTCTCCAGAACTTCCCTGTCCCTCTTGAGCTGAGGAGCCCAGAACTGGACACAGGATTCCAGATGAGGCCTCATCAGGGCAGAGTAGAGAGGGAGAACAACCTCCCTTGACCTGCTGGCCACACTCTTCTTGATGCATCCCAGGATGCCATTGGCCTTCTTGGCCACGAGGGCACATTACTGGCTCATATTTAGCTTATTATCAATCAGGACTCCCAGGTCTCTCTCTGCAGAGCTGCTCTTCAGCAGGTCGACCCCCAGTCTGTACTGGTGTGTGGGGTTGTTCCTTCCCAGCTGCAGGACTCTGCACTTGTCCTTGTTGAACCGCACGAGGTTCCTCTCTGCCCAACTCTCCAGTCGGTCGAGATCCCGCTGAATAGCAGCACAGTCTTCTGGGGAATCAGCCAGTCCTCCCAGTTTGGTGTCATCAGCCAACTTGCTGAGGGCACACTCTGTCCCCTCATCCAGGTTGTTGATGAAGATGTTGAACAAGACTGGCCCCACAACACATCCTTGTGGAATTCCACTGGCCACAGACCTCCAACTCGACTCCATGCCACCCTCTGGTTGATCACCACCCTCTGGACTCTGTCGTTCAGCCAGCTCTCCATCCACCTCACTGTCCACTCATCCAAGCCACACTGCTTGAGCTTTCTGATGAGGATGTTATGGGACACGGTGTCAAAAGCCTTGCTGAAGTCAAGGTAGATGACATCCGCTGCTCTCCCCTCATCTACCCAGCCAGCTATGCACTCATAGAAGGCTCTCAGGTTGGTCAAGCAGGATTTCCCCTTGGTGAAGTCATGTTGACTCCCCTTGATAACCATCTTTCCCTTCATATGTTATAAACTGTGATAAACCTTTATTTTTAAAAAAGCGTAATCTTGATGGAAGTATTTTCTAACACATCTAAGGCACATCTTAACTTATCTATTTTCCACAGGACCTTTATGATACGTTATTCTGTGGGATAAAAATCATTTATGTCATCATCATTTAGTGCTGCGACTTCATGAAAAATTTTACCAAATGCTCCTCATGCCAAAAAAGGCCCCAAAAAAATCTTTAATTAGAATTAATTATATTATATTGCAACTACAGTGTCACAATTCCTTATCAGTTTTTACACAGTCAACAGTTAAGGCATGCCTTTTCTTTCTTCCATGTCCTTATTTTATTACAATAAAACTAGCCTTTGAATAGCATAATTTCAACAGATCTAGTTCTAAAATTATCCATAGGCTCAATAGGAGCGTCTGTGAATGTGTGGAATGAAGAGAGAGCAACCTCCGTTACAGAAAACTATTGATAAAGGGGAAGTCTCTGGGTGACTCAGGGAGGGATGTTGTATGTGAGGCCTGTATAAGATGTTCTTTGACATAGGACAAAGGTCTTGTGGCCTCAAGAGCTTGGCTTTCTACACTTCACACTTTGATGAAGAACGTTTTTCAGCAGGACATATCATCTCTCTGGGCAAAGTTACATTTAGCGGTCAGATTACAGAGAGCGGAAATGATAAAACTAGAAAAAAACAGTGGTGAGGTCCTTTGAGCTCTCCTTTTCACTAGTAACTTTCACACAAAAGGAAGCATATGGTAATCATTTTGCTAACACTCAAACTTAGAAACACTAGAATCATAAACGTCCTTCGGGAGAACTAAGTAATTTGCTGGTACAACACACAAACACAACAAACAAACAACAAACAGACTGATCAGTTCTGAATGGGAAAGTACAGGTAGATTTTACATGTCAACAAGGGAATGGGATAAATGTCTCCTTGTTCTACATTTTCACAAAGCTTGGCCCTGGTGACAAGGAGCTCAGGACCACGGTGTCTGTGCCTTTATAGCTAGCAGAACACATAAAGAGATCTATGTACCACAGGAATACAGTCTGATGGGAGAAGTGAGTTTACCCCAAACGAGAGGTTGTCCTTTACCTGGTGGAAGGGTGCGGAATTCCTGCTCTGGGGAGTAGGGCCCAGGCCCAAGGGGTGTAATGGATCTGACCCGAAGCAAGTAGGCTGTGTCTGGCTGCAGATCTCTCAGGGTGACGTTTGGCTCAAGAAGGTGCTTTACTGTGTAACGTGCCTCTTCTCCCTGCAGAAACCAAACAGGGTTAAGTAACAAATACACACCGAATGAAGAGGATGCCACCATCCCTTTGGGTGAAAAAGGGAAGAACAAATTAGGAAGGCTTCACCTTCTCAAAGAACATGACCTCATACTCCACTGAGGTCCAGCTGCGCTGCCGTGGGGCAAGCCAAGAGATGGAAAGACTACTGTCATCTCTTTGTGTCAGGATAAACTGTGATACTGTTACTGGAGCTGCAGGGAAGAGAACAGAGAACATCAGGAAGGAATACAAACATAACGCAAACTAGGCCCTCGCTCCACCAGAAGCATTCCCTTTCCTTCTCTGGTCACATCATGCAAATGAAACTGACTCTCATTGCCACTGCCACATCTTTCTCTTCTGTGGTGAAAGAGATGTGAGGTCTCCAGCTGTAATTAACTGCTTTCTGTAAACAGCATGTTTCTACCCCAACAGTGGAAGCATAACTTTGTTTGTCCCTCCAAAAATAATCAGCATTCCAAGAAATTATTTAATCCAGCACTGCACTGCAAGTGTTCAGTTTGAAATCAAATGTTAGGATTTTATGCTCTTACGGCAGCATGAAAACAAGTATCTTATGTGATTTATGAATGCAGCTCCCATTTCTTAAGGGCTTGGTGAAATTCAGTGCTCAAAATCTCTCACCTGTGTGCTGTTCATGAATTAAAAGATAATTCTCAACAGTCTGCAAGGACTGAAGAGTCAAGCCTGGTTCTCTCCTTGTCCTTCATCACCAGCAGGAAGTGATGAGATGAGCCAAAACTGTTTTTCTAGCTCATTGTGCTTGCCTCTGCATAGTATCAGGAGAAAAAATCGTACTTTGTCACTAAATCAGAACTTGGGGAAAGCACCAAGGCCTGTTGAGCAATGCGCTATCACTTAGCTATAATCATGTACCACAGCGTTCTGGAAAGTATTCACAGGACAGCCAATGTAGCCAGCTTGAAGCTAAACTATAGAAGCGTGTCAAGAACTTGCATGTTATTAACATCCTCATTTCTCCATGCTTTCAAAGTGGTTTTTGGGTCTGGGGATATTTTTCAGTTACTGGAGGGTTTCTGTTGTGTTCAGATGGATTTTTTGCAATACCCGAGTCATCGGGAACATTTCATGCCACAGTCACTGTTCTATTCCTGTCACACAGGTCACTTGGGCTGCACTATGCTAGCGTATGACAGGGAAGGCTTTATACTCCTCCCCCGTGCTAAGTCCTTGTTGGATTCATAGCCCATGGTAATGACTGCTGCTGCTTTGACTTGCAGGGCATATGGCTGATGGACTTTTACATGGCAGAGGTACCTTAAAGCCCTTATCATACCACACCAACACATAGATAGAAGGAGAAGGTGGAGAAAGTTTAAACATTCACAGAGATTCCTACTCCTTTTCCTGACAAGCAGGAAGAACCCTCCGCTTCAGCTAACCTGCATGTCCAACTGCGACCCAGACAGCTGGAGCACTTCTCTGTGGAGCAGTTCTCTGTGAAGAAGGTCCCATTCCTGAGACACCATTATGGGCTTCCACAGAAAATGTGTAGTTGGTGTAAGCTTCTAGGCCATCTACTTCCACAGCAGGTTTAGTGAGACCAGAAGCACTGGGGGAGAACATGACGCCAGCCTCACACGGCTCACACGACAGGAAATGGCAGCGCTGACAGAAGACCGTGTAAGTCAGGTCCTTCCGCCCTCCGTGGTCGCTGGGTGGCTGCCACCACAGGCTCAGCTGTGTGCCAACAAGGGAGAAGCTGACATTACGGGGTGCTGAGGGAGGGCCTGCAAGAAGCATGAAAGAAATTATTAGATCCAGCTTTGTTAATACCCAAAGTACTGTGTCAGTTTCCCATCTGATGATGCATTTTGATTGGAGCCCTCTGTCCTCCCAGCCTCTCCCTCTCTGATCTCTCATCAGAATGATCTAGAGCATAAAGTCTTATGAAGAGAGGCTGAGGGAACTGGAGGTGTTTAGTCTGGAGAAAAAGAGGCTGAGGGGAGACACAATCACTCTCTACAACTACCTGAAAGGAGGTTATAGGGAGGTGGGGGTCAGTCTCTTTTCTCTAGTAATGAATGACAGGACAAATGGGCTCAAGTTGTACCACAGGAGAGTTAGACTGGAGATTATGACGAACATTTTCACTGAGAAGCTTTCTAAGACACAGGAAAGGGCTGCCCAGGGAGGTGGTGGAGTGGCCATCCCTGGAGATATTTAAAAGATGTGTAGCTGAGATGTTTAGGGACATAGTCTAGTTGTGGGTGTGACGGTTTTGTGTGGGGCTATTTTTTGCTTGGTATCAGGTGAAGGGGGCTGCAGCAGTGCTTCCTCCATAAACAGTTCTCAGACTTTCTCCTGATCTGGGTTTGCATCCACCTCCAGCCCGGCCGGGCTGATCTGGCACCTCTGCCATTACTATTTAAGAATGGAAATTTGAAGTCTGTAGGAGGAGGTGGAAGGGTCAGGCAAGATGGAGATGACCATGCGGACCCAGCAGTCAGAAAAGAAGCAACGGAGGAGCAATGCCAGAACAGAGACACCCTTGCAGCCCATGCAAAGAGGTAGAGACCCACTGCCAGAGAGGACTAGAGGTAGAGGCCCCATGACAGAGGGGGTGAAAGTTGGAGACCCCAAGTCAAAAGGGATGAGCAGTTTGGACCCTGATGCAAAGGAAATGAAGTGGAGCTGCAGCGTCCCGTCAGAGCGGCCCAGGCAGGGCTGCCTGGCATGTGAGGGACCCTGCACTGGAGCAGCGAGGAGCTGTGAGGAGCCTGCCTGCCCTGAGGAGAGACAAGTGTCAGGAGCCATTGGGAAAGGACTGGCTGAAACCCTCATTCCATGCCCCCAGAGCTGCTTACGGAGGGAGGAAACAAAACACTGGGGTCAGAGCTCTAAGCCTAGGAAGACATGAGGAGTGCGGGGGAAAGGGATCTTAAAGGGCTATTTGCACTTCCATAATTCGCACTACTCTGTATTGTTTTTCCATTGGATAATTCTGTTACGTTTTGGTTGGAGGTGGATTAAATTAAGTTTTGTTTTCTCCTTGTAGTCTTGCCTGTTTTGTCTGGGATTATAAGTGGCAATTGGGTGACAGAGCACTGGAACAGGCTGCCCAGAGGGGTTGTGGAGTCTCCTTCCTTGGAGGTCTTCAAGACTCGCCTGGACATGTTCCTGTGTGACCTGATCTAGGTGAACCTGCTTCTGCAAGGACGTTGGACTAGATGATCTCTAAAGGTTCCTTCCAGCCCCTACCATTCTATGATTCTATGATCTTGGTCTTTTGTTCCTAGCAGGCCTAAGCCACGACAGTGGGCTTGGTAGTGTTAGGTTAGTAGTTGAGCTCAATGATCTTAAAAATCTTTTCTAACTGAAACAAATCTATGATTCTATCCCCATTTCCCAAAGTTCTGTTTCCTCCCATCTCTTTGTTCATGGAATCACAGAATGATTTTGAAGAGATCTTCAAAGATCACCTAGTCCAACCTCACTGCCATGGGCAGAAGCTTCTTTCACTAGATTAGCTTGCTCAAGGCCCCATCCAACCTGGCCTTGAACACTCCTAAACACAGAGCATCAACAGCTTCTCTGAGCAACCTGTTCCAATGTCTCACCGCCTCCACTGTAAAAAGTGTCTTCCATACCTAAATCTACTTTTTCAGTTTAAAACCGTTGCCCCTTGTCCTGTCACAGGCCTTGGTAAAAAGTCTTTTACACCATTTCCCTTTAAGTATTGGAAGGCCAACAAGAAGATCTCTCCAGAGCCTTCTCTTCTCCAGGCCGAACAACCCCAACTTTCTCAGCCTGTCTTCATTAGGAAAGGTGCTCCAGCTCTCTGATCATTTTTATGATCCTCTTCTGGACTCACTTTAACAGGTTCATGTCACTTTTGTACCGGAGATGCCCAACCTGTGCGCAGCACTCCAAGCGGGGTCTCACAAGAGCAAAGGGAGAGAATGATCTTGCTCGACCTGCTGGTGATGCTTCTTTTTATGCAGCCCAGGACACGATTGGTTATCTGGGATCCAAGTGCACATGGCCAGCTCCTGTCCCATTTTTCTCCCACCAGTATCCCTAAGTTCTTCTCTGCAGAGTTGCCCTTAATAAGTTCATCACCCAGTCTGTTTAGACATTGTTCTTTGTTTCTCTCTGCAACTCACGGGTGCAAGCAATGTTCTGTCCCTCCGAAGGTGCTCGGTAGAAGCCTGTATTGCAGGAACAAGACGTAGCCCCTGGCTCATTGGACGAGCTGTTGGGGGGGCACTTCAGGCAGTGTTTAGCCTCCAGAGAGTGACGGTAAAATCCTCGCTGGCAGGCTGTGAAGAGACAAACAAGTCAACATAAGATCAGTGATAACTAAGATCAACAAGAAACTACCTACCAGTTTTGTTCAGTTTCTTTAACACTCCTTTATCTGCTTGCCATTTTTTTTTCCATTTTCTTAGCTCACAGAAATATTTAGTTTGGAGAGGACCCTTGGAGGTCACCTAGACCAATCATCATCTCAGAGAGAGGAGATGGAAACTCAGGGTAGAATCAATGTTATGATAGGACTCATAGAGTAAAGAAGGGGGATCTCATTCCTCATGGATACTGTATGAAAACAGGAGCTGGTGAGCCTCAAAGACTTCTTTCAACATAAATCCAGACTGGTACCTCTCTTGCCCTTTAAGCTGTCCACACCATAATTAGCTGCAAATACTAGTTGTAAATACTCCAAGTCCTTGTACTCAGAGTCCTCTGCTTCCTGACTTCATATGGGAAAACCAGGGATCTTTTTAGCTGGAGCATCTTTTCTGATTTCAAGTGTTGTACCAAAGCATAACCTAGCAGGGCCCTGGAAATATCTAGATAAGTATCAGTTCAGTATAAGTATCAGTATTGAGTGTAACTGGCTACGAAGTCAACATAGACTGCAAGGGAGTAGGTGCCACATGCCTTCTATTTGCACTCTGACAAAAATAAGCAGACACATCTTTCTCTAAGAATAACATCTGACACTGATTTTACTGCATTACTATTAGCTTGATCTACAAAAGAACTGGTCCACTAGCCATCTAACAGGTCAATGCTTCACCTCTGTAGGTGTGTGGTGTATAGCAGGGAGAAAACAAGGGAGGGAGGTCGGAATAACCTGTGAATGTGATGGTTTACCAGTCTCTGCTAAATGAATATGTCATCATATGTTCTTAAACTAAAGAAATGAACAACCTATCACTAATCAGATGGCTGAGGAATGCATTCACCAACTCTGCCATGGCTACCACCTTGCATTTAACTTGAGCATTGAGGGAATGACCCTTTTTATATTGCCCTATAAAAGCAACAATGTCCTGTGTAATCCCTCAGGAGATCTCAACAGAGAAAGCAATCTGCTCAAGAGTCAGACACAAATGACTTACTGTGGTAGAGCACAGTGTAGGAAATGATCCTTTATCCAGAACACAAAAAAACAATCCAACCCTTACCACTATGTAACACAGATGGACCTGAGGGACCTAAAAGAACTTCCATGAACACAGGCCAAACAAGACTCCTTCCTCACTATCAGTTTCAGGAAGAGTCATTATCCTCACTGTACATTGAAATATCTCTCTAGATTGTCATCAGAGAAGAGGCTTCATCGCATTCCTATTGGTCCCCTTTCTTGCCCTGGGACGCACTGGATGATGACAACTGGCACATCAGTTGCACAGTAATACCATGACACAGCCACTTGCAAATACCGGACCCTAAAGACTTGCAGCAGTGATGTCTAAAGAGTACAGAAAGGAAAAATAATCACAAGAAGTAGAGGTAACTAGCACCTTCTGATTTCAGCAAATAATAGAATCCCTCAGGAAGGTCTATCATTCTGAGTTACAATCATGTAACTGAGTGGTCAGTGATAGCAAAGGCTGTTGAAAGACTTAAAAGGGTCAAACATTGATTGTCACCAGCCCAAAGAGACTCTACTTGAAAAACAGACAAGGAGAAGAAAAGTTACTTTGATCTCTAGATTGCTCATGACCAAGAATGCTTTCAAAGGCTGGAGTCAATATGCAAACTTTGCGGCCTCCTGCCACTTTGCTCCAGCATAAGACTTCAAAATCCCCAACATTGAATCAGTTTGGGCCAGGACAGCTTTGACAGCAACACGCAAAAAATAAATGAAGTGCAAGGCTTGTATAACACAAGAGGTTCTGGTATTTCCAGGATAATAAGACCTGACATAAATTTGGAATGACATACACATCCTCTTATTTTGAGACTGAGACAGTCAGGAAGTAAATTAGGGAAATCTGGGTTTGGAGACCTTTGCAAGAACAGTTAGCTACAACCCAAAGACAGCCTCTGCTCCTCTGGGCCTCAGCTCCAGTGCCACACTAACCCACAGGCCACATCGGCTTTACCCACCAGCGGTGCTGAGGCCCTTCAAAGCAGAGGAGCTGCCTCACAGACAAGAGAACTGCACAGGGGGCATCAGCGCAAAGGGACGAGCCCATGGAGTCATCGGACAAGCACTGGCCAGCCACATCGGGCCACATTGTCTGAGGCTGCGTCTAGCGCACAAAACTAAAAGGGGAAAGGAGATGTGGGCACAAACATCCGCACACAACTGCCCGCATGCCCCTGTCGCCAGTATGGCCTTAAGACTGTTGGAAGAGACAGGGCACAGCGCGCAGCCGACATGAGGCCATCTAGCCTCAGGCCACATGGCCCGGCGCGGCAGCTAAGGGAGAGGCCCCGGCCCCTCAAGGCGAAGCCCCCGGCCCCGGCTGCCGCCTGCCCACACCAGCCGTTGCGGTGGCGGCAACCGCGGCTCACGGCGCGCCCGCAGCGGCCAGCAGGGGGCGGCACAGCAGCACCATGAGCAGGCGGCAGCGCCCGGAGGCGGAGCGGGGCGGCAGCGGCCGAGGCGAGGCCCTCCCTGGCGGGCCCAGCGGGTGCGGGGGTAGCAGGCGGCGGTGGGCTCTGGCCCGAGCCTGCCGCCGAGGGGGTGAGCCCGCCTGCCAACGCCGCTGTTCTCTGGGGGCATCGGGCTCCCTGGGCAGGAGGAGGAGGTGGGTTGCTGCCCTCGGCGTCCCCAGGAGTGCAGCCGGCAGGGGAGCGCAGAGCCAGCAGTCTCGGCTCCCACCCAGCCCCTCTGTCCTCGGCACCTAGGTTTCCTGGCCCTCGGCCACCTGCTCCAGGCTGCACGACGGTAAAAACGGGAGCATCAGGCACGCCGTGAGAGAGCCAGCTCGGCACCAGAGGGCAAAGAGGGTGGCTGGGGCCCTCCCTTCATTGCTTATTCGTACGGGTTCTCGCGGGTAGACGGCCGACAAGCACCGGGCAGCCTGCAGAGGCCAGGCCAGAGCTGAGGGGAGCTCGGCTTACCAGCCACCCTGGAGAGCCCAACAAAGGAGGCAGAGGATACAGGCTGGGGGCACAGTGAGCCTTCGTGTTCACGGTAAACTACATACTTGAAGTTAATCATGGAGGCTCAGGGTTTTTCAGCAGCAAAGTCTGCAACAATGTGAGAGGCTGAGACGTAATGCTCTGTGCAGGTGTTTTTTCTGGGACCGACGGATGGCTGAGCCATTATGTGCCCCGCTGGGAATTCACACAGAGTTTGAGTCAACTAGTAAAGAACCTCGACCTCTGCTCTTCTGTTGCCTCCTGTCCTGAAACAGGGTTCAGGTTTTCCTCTATGTTAAGAGGCAAGGGTTCAGCTTTCCTTTTTTTCAGTTACTACTTAAGGCAGAGCTCAGAAGATGCTGACAGAAGGTGTTCCTCCATCCTGCCCCTCTTTACAGGTTTGAAAGAAAAGTCTTTCCATCTTCTAAGGACAAAGTAGAAGCTATGACACCTCAGTCTTTATCCTGACCTGTATTGTTTCCAGTCTCTTGCAGAATGTCTGGTCTTCTCTGTTGAAGGAGAAAACCCCAAGATTTCCCTCTGCAGCCAACCTACACTCACCTTTTCTTCTAATCCTGCAATAAAACACTGCTCTGAACATGAAGCACCTCTCCCTACACCTAATAGGTTCTCCCCTGTTCCCTTCCTCTCCTTGGAGATCTCCTAGGTCCCTATTGATCCTACAAAAGACACTTTTGGTTGCAGCTGTACTTGGGTGGAGTGGAATAAAAGCATAGATGTAGAATGAACCTGTGCTGTGATAGCAGTCAGGGCTTGTCCAGACATGACAGCTTCCCTGCCTCTTCCCAGGGCAGTGCTCTCAGGAGGGCGGGGAGAGCTCTGTAGCACCTAAGTGGAAAAACTGGCTGGGCTGTGCAAGGAGAGGAGATTGCTGTAGGAAGGTGAGGATCTTGTGCCTCAACCTTCACAAGGTTCCCAAGCAAAAAAAGGAACAAGCAGTGGTCATTTCTAGACACACCAGACGATTGTAGTGGAACAAAGGCAGTACAAAGCAGAGACAGGGCACCTGCTGACCCTGAGAGCACTGCTGGATTCCCTCTTCTATATGCCTTAACCTTGTGCCATCTGGCTCTGACAACGAGAGCAGAGATGTGCTTTTACCTCCCTCTCTACAGCAATACCCACAAAGGGCCACACATCCTCTTTTCTGATGCACACAAAGTTGCCCTAAGAAGCTGAATCTTGTCCCATCTGTGGCAAAGGAAAAGCCCTCCACTGCTTGCTCCAACAACCTTGGCTCATTCAGTAGCTCCAGTACCCTGGTGACTCCTATGCTTGCTAATTGCTCTTCCTCAGAAATGTGCCAGGCACCAACCGTATTGTGCAACATGCTTTAACATAGTTTGCCATGGCAGAAGAGCCATCCCAGTCCAAGCAGACAGGGACACGAGGAGAAACTTGCTTCCCTCCAGCTCTCAGCTTTCTACTCATGGGACAAATACACTGTTCTGTGCATATGACCTGTCTGTCCTAAGAGAACAAGGTTACCATTTAAGGGTTGGGAACCAGTTGTTAAGTGAGTCAGTGTCAATCACAGTTACAGCTCGCAGAAACTAGCTCCAGAGCTGAAAGCTCCTGGATAAAACCCAAGAGGGAGTGGAAAAGTGTGTGCAGGTCTTACACCTGACATGAAGAGAAAAATCACAACTAAACAAGAGAAGCTAAGGAGGGGAGGAAAGGTATAACGTATACCTGGCAGGCACAGAGGGCAGGCAAGTGAGAAGCAGACCACACTAACTCCCCTGATCCCACTTCATGCTTACAGATCCTCTGATCTCTAGTTCCCTGGAACCTGTCCCATGGCCTACAGCCAGTGTCTGCCTGCATACTCACCCACGCAGCTCCCGTCAGCTTCCTCAAACCCCACAGCACAAAGGCATCGGCCCATGGGTACCAGCCACTCCCCATCGGTGCTGCAGTGCATCCTTGGGGGAGAGCCCACTTCTTCAGCTGCATGCTCTACACACACCCCAGGCACTTCTGTCAGCCCCTCAGAGCCTGCAAGCGTCTCTGGAAAGAGGGCCAGGCCCCGCACCACCTCTGGGCAAGTCTTGTAATACACTCGGACAGACACCATTGCTACACAAGCCCCAGAGTTCTGGAAAGCCAAGTAGAAACCACGGCGAGACAGCTTCCCAATGGTGCACACTTCTGTGTTCAGCTGCATGGCGCCCAATTCGATGTCTTTGCTGGTGAAACTGCGATCTGCTGCCACAGTGTTGAGCTAAGAGAAAAAGACAACAGCTTTAACATCCAAACAGGCAGTGGCAGCTGAGATACCCCTGCCTCTCAAACTTCTTTACTCTAAGGCCTTTTAGAGGCTATATGGTCAAATGCTTCTAATGCCAGCACACCGCATGCTTTCTTTGCCTTTGAAAGAGGTCTTAACAAGGGGGTCCACATCCTTTCTCACCTCCATACTTTTTATTATCTCATTTCAATTCCTTTGCAGCCATTCACTGGTCTTACATAGTACTCCGTGTTCTGGGTCTCTGATCTCAGAGGTCTTTAGGAACTACCCCAAAAGAGGCAACTCTCTCATCTGTGTATTTTTCTTTGTTGTACTTTGTCCCATCAGTTTGTTGGCAAACTGTATGCAATAAAATCATAACTCCACTTAAGAGTTCTATTTCTAAATTGACCGGTGAATTACAGCCACCTATTTCTAGGCTTAGATCAGATCAGGTAGTGCAAGGTGTTTCTCATGCAGCACAACATATTTCAGCTCAGTAGATACTTGGGTGAAAAATGCTCCCACACTCTTACATTCCTGCTGGCTCAGCAGACAAAGGATGGGAGCAAGAGATGCTTTCAATGCTTGGGCAAACAGGAAAGGCCTCCATGACATCATGTGATATGGAAGAGCTAGACTGTGGGTGGGATAGCCTCTCTTCTCAGAGAGCCCGATGGTCAGGTGGCCTTCTCAGAGGGAGAGCCTGATAACTAATCCTGTTCACTGCAGGCCCCTCCCTGTTGCATGATACCACCCACTCCCTGTAGCTGGATGGTAGATGAAAAGATCTGCACAGCATCTGCATCTGGCAGTGGGATCATAATGCAGGTTTAGGAGTTGTGAACGTATCACACAAGTGGTAGGCTGCGGGGGAGGTAGAGGAGCACCGGGGAGGGGAGAAATTGGTTACCAGAATCCTGCTCTGCCTGTGCTGGCCTTTACTGTTCTTTATTTTCATCATATGTCATTTAAACTGCTGAGGAGAGGGCAGTCACATAATTAAGGTCTGTAGCTTCTTTTAAGACAGAAGTGGGTTACAGGATTTTGTCTACAAAAATGCTGAGGTTCTCTGTTCTGCAATTCAAATGTTTCCACTGCAAGAGAGCAATAGTTGGGGCAAACAGCCGTTAAGATGGTACCATATACTTCCACATAAGGGAAATTTCATTATAGTAAGCCATCATATATGTCTTGTAACAACCAGAGTAAGTGATCAGGAGCACAGAGACATGAACTGAATTCCATTCTTCATTTCGTCTACTCTTGCTTTATGACCTAAGGCAAGTCAAATTCCTTTGGTCTCTGCTTTACTGTTTCTAAAACCTAACATAACTGATAAAAACCCTTTAGAATCTTTACCTAGGTGGTGTCCAGTTAAGTAAGCAGTTACATCAGATGGAGGTCTGATCCTATTTGAAAACTTCTGTGCCTCCTGTGGCAGAGGCTGCTCTCAGCATCACAGAGGGCACTGGGGACAAAGTTTATTCTAAGGACAAAGCTTACTATCCATGCCCCTCCCCAGATGCTGGTTCTCCTGGTTTTTCTCAGCCAGCAAGACACACCTAGTTTAAGCTGAAAGATATGTCAAGTTTAAGCTGAAAGACGTGAGTCAGTCTTCACCCCCAGTGCTACAGACCTTGATGAACAGTGGGCGGCGGAACTGGATCCCAACATCTTGTTCAGACTCCATGTAATAGAGATTGAAGGTCTCTTTGCAGGTCACTACTTCACCTTTGAAGCTCTTGCAGTCCCTCACAGTAAACTTTAGCTCCACATAAATGCGGGAGGCTGCCTCACCCCGATAAATCCAGTTGGTGCGAAGCCAGTGGTCAGTGTCACCTTCAGAAAGCACACTGCAGTCCTGGTACATATAGACCGGGGTACCATTTATCATCTGCTGCACTTCACTCCACTGCTCCCAGGGCAGAAGAAAACAGACATTTTTAGACAAACGTAAGAAACAAATCTTGCTTCAACTCTGACAAAATTTTGCCTAAAAGATCCCATATAGCATTCAGGATTTAAAGCCTGGCTAGCTAAAAGGTCCCCTACACTGAGCAAAACTTGCATTTGATCTAGAGCCCCGTATATGCCTAACTCTTTACATAGGGAGCAAAGAGGATACTGTAATTAGGATCTGACTTACGACTTTGGTTCCAATTTATTTCTTTCACACCACTGCCTTGTCCTAGATTGAGAAAAAGACCTGCTGCTCCCATGTATTGGCTAGTTGTCTCTGCCATCATTTACATTCAAAGTGTGCAATAGGACATACCAGATCAGGACTATTATCTGCCCCTGAAAATAATGCACAACACTTTGGGGTATGTGAAAAGATGACCCAACACAATTGGAAGGTCAATTGCAGAAGGACTGTGCTAGAGCAAGCACTCATTAATTTGGAGTTCACACTTCTTTAAGTGTGATATTTTGCAAACCCTAATTTAACCATTCCAACTCGGTTGATTTTCCCAAATTCACACCAGGTGCTGCTTCTTCCCCAGGCAATTAAGAGGACATGGGCCCAGCCGGTTATTTGACCTCACTGATACTATTTGCGTGAATCCGATGGTGTTTGTTACATATTTTAACATACAATTTTGCTGAACTTTATGTGGTTTTAGTTTTGTTTCCTCACTACAGGCAGGATAGGAAATGAAAGAATATTCACTTTCGAGTAAGTCACATGTAAGAACTGAAAACTTGGAAAGCAAGGTTTTATCCACAGGGAAAATAACTTACATCCTTCCCCCCCCTCCCCCGCCCCCCCCCAAAGACTGCCTTTCTCATTATGCTTTATATGTTTAATCAAATTCAATTGAAACAAGTGCCCACATAGGTATTGGCACAAGTTGAAGCATCTTGGTTTTAAATCACACCCCAGGTTAAGATGCAATTTAAACAAGGCCTTAGTCTCTATATTACTCTATGCTTGTCAAGCCTCATGGGCTGAGCGTGAGATTCACATGTTACTCCTGCACCACCACCTCCTGTACTCCCAGTACAGCTCTGCAGCCTCTCTCCTAGCTTCTGATCACACAGACCAGGTCAATTTGCTAGTGAAACACAAGAGAGGGATCTACAGAGTACCAAAGGAGGCTCTGCTTTTATGCCATGCCTTAGAGCATACCTGCTATGCAGCCCCACTCTGAAAACAGCCAGAGTTCTCCAGGCTGATAGCACAAGCTCGTATCTAACTGATTTCAGTCATTTACCTAAGTGCATACTAGCAGTCTCCTCCCAGGAAGTTCTGCAGATGGTATCTATGTGTCCCTTCTTGCTTCCTTTTTCCTCGTGTAATTAATCTCCCGTGTTACCCCACCCTCTTAATCTGATCCAGCTGGCGTATACCTGCACCATACAGGATTTACACTTATTTCACTTACTGGAGGTCAAATGAGTTAAGGCAGCAAGGGAGAGAAACAGACTGCTCAGCCCTAATTGATCAACCAGAAGGGGCAACCACAAAATCAGCTCTTGCACTATTTCATTAAAAATCTTCTGGAAGATGCTACAGAACTGAATTCACAACACATCCTTAAGTATATTGAAATAGAAGAAAAGAAGTTGGAGAAGAGGAGAAAAGTAGCTTTCATAAGAAATTGCCAATATTTTTAAATACATTTTTCCATGGCTGTCTGCCTCCACCAAGCTGATGGGAAAGGCATAATTGCATTTGAAGGCCAAGAGTTAGACAAGTTTCCATTAGCAGTTTATCCTAAGGCAATACCACAGACAAGTGTCACCAGAAAGCGATTTTTGCATGTCTCACCAAAAGAAATGAGCAGCTATGATCCATGTCCTGAATATACCATTAAGCAATCCAGGACCAAAGTTTCATTTTCACTAGTGGAAACTCTAGCAGAAAAATCTCTTCAACTCTACTGCTGGAAAAATCCAACTGCTAACTTTTCTATTTCTTAGTTTATCTCAGCCTAGCTTCTTCCAGACTGAGCTCTTCAGGGCAAAGATGCTTGGCACTGACTATTGCACAGTTTCATATGAAATGTGATCCAAAGAAATAACAAGGGAGTCAGACTTAGTTTTTCTAGACTCTACTGCTGATGGGTAAAGGAAGTAAAATGAGGATATTATTTATGCTAACAATACAGAACTATTGTTAAATATGCTTATGACTTCTTTTCATTATTCAGTGAAGCTTTTAAATTCAAATTGGTTAGAAAAACTGTAACATACAACACTTAATGAAAGGGCAATGAGTCCAGAGGTTGCTAGGCAACTGCCTCACATTCTCAAAGAATCTACTGCAAAATAAAAATGTATGCCTCCAATTTTTAACTTAATGTTCTTAATAAACATGTGTGGTAAAGTCTGTCTCAATCAATACTAATTACTTGGCTGTCCAGTTTGTCTGCCAATGACATTGAATTGACCCCCTTTGATAATATGCCATTTCATTCCACACACTGTATCCCTATTTCAGTCATCGGTTTGGCCACAGGATGGGAAACATTCTTCCAGGAGAACTGGGTGACAGCCCGAGTCAGACTTCCTCATTTTAGCAGTGAGTGAACTGTGGTTTTATGATGCTACAGAAAACTTTCTCATGACTTTCAAAATGACAGAAAGTCTTAGGCTGGAAAGGACCCATGAAGATCATTTAGTCTGATTCCCTGCCCCAAGCAAGCTAAATAGTTCTTAAACTCTTTATTTTTTATTCTTTAAAATTCCTTTTAAACTCCTTTATTTATTTTTTTACCTTTAAATTTAAACCATCTTTAAACTAGTGTTCAAACTTTAAAAACCTTTTAGAGTTCTTAAAAAAGTGCTAGGAAAACAAAAGCCAATGCATTCAGGAGAGGGACATAAATTAGTAGCTTGACTTTAAAGTTTAAGGATGTACCCATTGGATTAGATGTAGCCATTGCATCTGAGAACAAAAGGGTATTCTGTACCTCTCTGGAGCCCATATATTAACAGAGGCACTTAGTTCCAGAGATTTATTCTTGAAAGTCTTGGTGTAGTGGTAATAATAAAGAGCAAAATAATCCCAACACAGCAATTAGTGTTAAGCCAATGACAACCTCAAAGCAAAGTACGATCTCAGTAATGCCAGAACACTGCAAGTTTAGGAAAAAAGGAAGGCAACTCTTCTCCCACTGCCAGGTTGGATTCAATATAAAGAAGCGGGGGGGGGGGGGAGATGAGCTGTTTTTATGAAGACAATTCAGAATTACTTGAAAAACAATCTGTAAGGATACCAATAAATACCTGTAGTAAACAGTATTGATTTGGTCTGCCTTGATCAACTCTGAATTGATTATACCCTTTGAAGCTCTGAAGCCTAAGGAAGGCTTACTTTGCTTTTTCTATAAATGAGCCTTCTTTAGGTTAGGTCTGTATCAAGGAGCCTATCTAGGACAACCTGTGATTCCTCCATCCATCTGTGGGCTCCTCTTCCTAGGATCTGCCATAAGGTGTAAAATGGCAACAAACTGAGTTTATATGTCTTCTTGGAGCTACTGTCTCAGTCTCTGCAGCCATCAATAAAGCGGTTTTAGTCTTTTTATTATGTTCACAATTTTTTTATGATGACAAATTTCATCCTTGTCCAGTGACAGAAGCAGCTGACTGTGACAGAGTTGCAAATCCTTAGGCTCCGACTGGAGTCGGAAGGGCTTGTGGCTCCCAACAGTAATGGAGACTTGCCCTGTCTCCTTTCAGATAGGAGCCTGCAGCCTCTAATTTGAGGCCTGCAGAACTCTGGGGAAAGGCACAGTGACACTTTTAAGAGATTTAGGAAAAGCAACAACAAGGTAAGCATCTTGCCAATAGGCTTAAAGTTACTAAACTAAAAGATACATATGTCCACTGGAAAAGCCAGGAGTTCATATACTGAAAACCAGTAACTTGTTTAACTTTGTTTTAAAGAGTTGCACAAAGATAGAAAGACTGGCTGAGTTAGTACAGCCAGCTATAGCGTGCTCACACTTAGTGAGTGCATCTCTTTCCCATCTAATTTGCAACAGAATTCAGAATGTTGTTTTAATCCATTAACTCTCTTCCCGACGAAAAGTTGCAGGGCCCAAAAATGGCAACTTGTTTCAGCAGCAACACATTACTGAGGTGTCAAGCCTAAAATCTCCTAGCAGAACACGCACCACTGAACAGCTTCTGTCTCCTTTCCCTGGTAGCACTTTTGCCTGTGGAGTCTCTTTGACTTTTGTATAGTAGCATTTGCATGCTACCATGACCAAAAAAACCTTACTGGAGTAGATTCAGGGTTGAAGGTAGTTGTACATTACAGGTTCGTCTGTACTACATTCTTAGCATAGTGCCTCAGAGGAAAGACTGTGACAACAAAGGCCTCTTACTGGTACCTGCCATGATATGATTAACAGCTTCTCTTCAGCTAAAATATATCTGAAAAAAAATCTATCAGTAGGTAAATCTTGACCTGGCAGTCAAAAAATATCAGGACCACAGTGGTATTTCAGCAGAATTCTAGACTGAAATTTCTGTGACCCTTCACAGAAAGTTTCTCGATACTCTTACAAGTTCCTTTGCTGGTGTGGAAGACAATTTAGATAACGATGAGGAAAGAAGTGAGGTGACATCTAGACACTTAACTTCTAAAGTCCTATAACTTCAGATCTGAGAATAGCAAAGTCTGCTTTTCCTTCTTTGATCATGTGGCAATGGTCAGAGGTGTTTGATTTCATCACATTACCACAACTGAACGTAGAAGTGATGTTTACTTGTCTACAGTATTTTTCTGGGTGGGATGATATTTTTTTCCCCACAGTGATCCATTGATTATTTTCAGGGAGGAGTAACTGCATTATATAATTACTTGTTCTTAAGGGCACCAGCACATAGGTCTCCATCCCACCCATCTCCTTCCAATTTAACTTGTACTCTGGTTCTTATGGGAAGATAAGGTGATAATATGAGCCACAGAGCTTCAGCTTATTGATTACAGAACCTGTTTGTCAAACACAGGTTCTGTTGCCTGCTCATTCTCTGAACTGCCTGGCCACATTAAGGTCTTGCATGAAAACAATTCTGTTCACATCAGATGCTACTAGGTGAAGGATAATGATACTCTAGTGCAACATCTCACCTGCACACTTGTTTCGTATGTACCTATTTTGCTAATACCCGTGAACAATACCAATAACTACAAAAAGGACAGAAGTGGAATTCAGATGGTGCATTCCAAGAGTTCAGAATTCATGGTTAAAGTCATATTACTGATAAAGCAAAGTTAGTTACCCTGTTATTTTTGCATTGTGCATCGTATGGGATCCATTGTAAATGGAAGCAATTTTGGTTTGGGTTTTTTTTTTCCCCAAGGCTCTGTATGGTGTGAGTTATGGTTTTATACAGTATGTCAAGTATACTTCCAGTATTTACAAAAAACCTGAGAAGTTAGTCTGATGGCAATGGGCAATACTTGCTCTGTTTGCAAGTTGTTGTGATATCCCACAGAGGGACAGGATAATTGTGCCTTTTCTTTGAAATGATCAAACCTGCCTAGAGAAATGAAGCTACAGGCAACAGCAGTATGAAAGTCACAGTGAAGAGCTGGCAGGTTTTAAGCATAGAGAAACCAGGAACTACGCCTTAGAAGCAATGGGAAAAAAAAACTTCCAAGAAATCAGAGGGAATAGGTAACATTTTTCTGCAACCCTGCCTCTGAGATGGTAAGAATCACACTTTGAAGCATAGGCCCATCCAGCAAGGACAGAGCAGGCAACAAAAGATAAAAGACCTTTCCTTTCGAACCTGACTGCCTGCAACCTCACCAGTATGTTGGTTGGATTGTAATAAAAGTTGGGGGGTGTGAAATCTTAAAAAGCATGTTAGTCTTCTTGGAGGACTAAGCTATAGGCAGACTCATCTCAAATCTCCAGCTGACTTGTGGTGTTTTTCTGTTGATAGGAGGAAGTTCAGTGGACTTTGTCCACTCTCATTCAACAGCCATAAAAGGATGAATCAGCTTCCTGAAGCTGCTAGGCAACAGTGCTGTCATCACTGTAGTGCCTGAGCAGTCGTGGTGATGAATGTCATGAATGTACAGCATCTTTGCTTTGGCTCAGAAAATGGTCTTTTCTGCCCTTCCGGTCACACCACATAAGAGTACATTAGCTGAGATTTCTGCTTGGGCCTGTGGCAGTGATTTCATTCTAGGCTACCTATTTGATGGCTCATGCAATCTAGCCTATGGTACACTGCACATATCAACAGCCACGAGGCATGTCAAGATATGACCCTGAAGCCAGAGCTGTTCCCATTTCAAGGTAATTGTTCACTTCTCTTATATCTAGGAGATCCTGTTCACTTGGAAGACCTAATCTCCTATGGCTAATACTTAAACTGAGAGCAGCTTGAGGTATATATTGCTACTCTATTCCAGGTCCTGAGGTGATGATACCATTTTCAATTCAGTCTTAAATGATATGCATTGTCAACAGGTGTGGGAAGAGATGCATATAACAGCATTTCTGCTGGTTACTTTTCACATCACCTTTGGATGCTACAAAAAGCTGACTGGCTGAGTCTCATTCCAGGTATGACTATCCAAGTAAGATACCAAGATGTCTGATTAAGTGACCTGTCCAGGTTCAATGAAATGGGAGTACCATGCTGGAATCACTTGCAGGTGGAGGGCTGTGTGGCCTATGACACTATTTCCTTCATGAACAGGGTATCTGAACAAGTAGAAATGGTGGAAACAGAAACCAGCCACCAGTCGTTATTAACATCTGGGACTTCTTAGTCTGTGGAACACAACCTCTCCTGAAGGCATGTAAATATTACCATGCAGTCAGTGATACAGAAGTTGCTGACAGGTCACACACACTTGACCTAGTCTATTACCTAAAGAATATTGAGCAGTGTGTAATTTGTACTGTGCTTGGGATTTAATAGGAAAACAATGGCATCAAAGAAAAAAAAATATCTGAGCACTGGCTAACTCAAATTGCATTCACACAGCTTTGGCTTCTGCTGTATTCATTTTCAGACCTCCTGTAAGACACAGGGTGCAGAACTGCACAAGAATTGCATAACTTCCAATGTTTTTCAAGTGTTTTTGGAGCCACAATGGTTGCAGTTAGTGGCTATTTATGAATAGCCTCTAGGATGTATTAGGTCACTGGGATTAAATGCACATCCTTAGTCCTGTGTGAAGGGAGAACTTTGGAAAAGTTGAGCGGAACTGGTGCCATGCACACTGGGAGACCTGTTAGCAAGTTTGAAAGCGATAGCAACACTTTGAAGTATGTGTGGAAGCAAGGAAGAGTATGGAATAGGCAGAGAAATAATTATGTCCTGCACCTCACCATGCATAGGAGACTGAGAATAATGGCAACCTAGAAAGTAGACTAAGAAAATCATCTGGAATCTTTAACAATACTATGATCCGCACAGCAATATAATTTGGGAAAAATAAGCTCTGTAAACCAGTTGAGAGCTGAGCATTTCTGAACCTTTAATATGTAACAAATGTGACACAAATTAGCAATTAATGGCACCAGTAGGGTTCATGGGACTTCTGAAATATATGGATATCCAATATAAAAACTAAGTTGTTGCGGAAAAGGACTCTTTTACAAGAAAAGGTAGCTGTAGAACTGATAAAAGCATGCCTTCCAAGAAAACATACCAGTTAAAAAATAATTACACGTGTTTAATTTACCATTCACTCAACCACATAGCGACAGAAAGTCATATTTGATAGTTCCAGTATGCAGTATCCTACAGTACAAATGGCTAGGAACTTAAGCAGTCACATGTACTTTCATAAGTAATACTGAATTATACAAATTACTCACACCAAAAAAAAGAAAATTGGAAATAGTGGAAAAAAAGGAAATTTTCAAGATAGGCCCACAAGCAGGGTGTGAAATAATCACAGCAACTAAACACAAAATTTGATTGCCCAATACATTGTATCATAGGCTTACATTAACTGATATAGAAAATCCATAGGAATAGATACTACAGAATTCAAAACATTAAATCAGAGAAAACCAGAAAGATCTTTTGTGCCTGCACTAAAAAAAAAATCAAGCTCTGAATGCTAACTAACAAACATTGCAAAACTATCACATAAATACGAAAAGATTTAGGTGGGAAAGGGACCTTTGGGTCTCTACTCCAATCCTCTGATCACAGCAAGGCTAACTTCAAAGCCAGGCTGCGCTGCCCAGGGCCTTGTCTATTGAAAGCAAAATGCAAGAGGACAATATGACTCCTCATCATGATCTATTAGAAGCTGAAGCACTTGAAAGCAAAATAGAGATACGTAACTTTTTACACTGTTATTTTGCAAGCTGCTACTACGGCTGGTAAATGAATTTGTTGATGATAGTATTTGAGAAGTTCTTTTTGGCCAGTTCTTTTTTAAAATCAGTTCAAGTAGCTCAGCTATTTGTGCAGCACGGGGAGCCTTAAAGAACTGTCAGAGCAAGTGAATTCTGGACTTTTGAGACCTTCAAAGGCATCATCGTTGGCTCTCTAATGTATGTCAAAAGATGGGAATCTACCACTACTAATATACCTCTCCTTGCCCACTGGTATTGCTGTCTCAAAACTTCAAAAACAACAAATTCATCAAGAAATGTGTTAGATGATAACAAGGGTGGTAAGGTAGATTAGAAAGTGATTATAGGATCTACAGTATGCCTTTTTAAGGGCCTAGTTTCTAATAGTAGCCTAAAATGAATGAAACACTTTCTAAACAGCTGCTACAAAGCAAGCTAGCACAAACCTTTTAGCAAACAAACTTCTGCAGAAACTTTACTTAAGCACAGACACTTTCACTTAAAGACTACCTTTAAGCTTAGGCAAGATTTCACTGCCAGTTAATCTACTCTTGAAGTCCAGAAAATGACCTATACTGTCCAAAACTCACTGGCATACTGCTTGATGTTCTTAGGCTGAGTATCCTGGACAAAAGCTGTAACACATACAGTTCCACTTCAACTTAAGGAAAAACTTCTTTACTGTAAGGGTAGCAGAGCACTGGAACAAGCTGCCCAAGGAGGGTGTGGGTCTCCTTCTCTGGAGGTTTTCAAACCCGCCTGGATGCGTTCCTGAGTGACCTGATCTAGGCGGACCGGCTTGAGTAAAGGGGTTGGGCTGGATGATCTTTAGAGGTCCCTTCCAACCCCTTCCAATCTGTGATTCTATGATCTGTTGTCTCTACTGGATACAGACCAAGTCTGACCATGAAACAATCATACATGGCAAGCCACTTCATCCAGTGTCATTGGCTAAAAGTGAGGAGAAAACAAAGGTGTAACCCTGCCTCCGCAGAATTATCTCTTCTGGGCTATGCCTTGGAGACCTTGACCACATGAAGCATGAAAATTCATCACAGCAAATTCCTCCTCTGTGTGATAAGCATATTGACTCATATCCAGCTCACAGATGAGAGATCTCTGGCATCTGAGGTTAGGAACAAGTAGTAGTGTTACATGAAGTATGCTCTTCAACTCTGTATGCAATACAGCTCAGTTGTTTCGAGATTGCCACTAATCAAGCTAAGCAGACTATTCAGTATTAACCTTAGCTCTCTTGTGTCAAAAAACATTCTGAATTAATTTCAGTTCTCCTTTGAACATATTTACAACATTTTGGAAGAATGGTTTCAGAAACAGCTGCTTAAAGTTCTGATTTCAGGACAACTGCCCATTGTTCCCTTTTTGCTTGTGGCAATTTGTCAGCCTTCCACCTAACAGTTATTGGGATATGATGTAGCTAGATAAACCCATGCAAAAGAACTGCTCATCAGAAGTCAATGCATGTATTCTTCATCCTCTGTTAGTTTATCAGTCATCAGTATCCTGATTTATTAGCTTAGATTGCTCTCAGGCCATGTCTTCCAGCATCTTCTACAATTCCCAGTTACAACTACCGTCTTTTAAATATATATCCTTCAAAAAGCAGCTGTGGCACAAGCAGAAGTGTATGCCAATTTCTAGCACTGCTGTGAACCTACTGTGCAAAAATCAGATGTTCTGTAACAGAGGTTTTGTCTCCTATCAGATTATATTTAGAATGCAGTTTCATTTTCTAATCTCTTCAAGAGGCAAACTTCATCCTTAACATGCCCAGAGCCTAGTATTGGGTTAAAATTATCACACAGACAGATGATGGGGATGACAAAGGGAACAGTGGGCAAAACATGATCTACCTGTATGTCTCACTCATGTAAGGCACCTGTTTTGAGTAAGATATAATAATAACCAAAACAGCTGTACAAATCCAATTATGCAAGTACAGAAGAACCTCACTGTCTGGCTCTAGTTCACCCAGCAAGACTACAGAAGGAAGGAGGAGGCTGACGTGAATTTAAACCAACCACAGCACACTACAGAGGAAAGTTATGGAAATGAGTTAGGAACAGGCTGAGCCCAGGACTACTTTATAAGCAGCAAGGGTAAAAACTCTTTCTCCATAGGAAAGCTTGGGGCTTGCTAGAAAGATAAGAGCATGGATGAGAAACTGGAACTATCTATTATCATACGTCCTTCAAACTACTGCAGCATATTCCCTTAACTTTGTGCCTTCCACTACTCCTACAGTCCTGCTGTCACAAAGGAAATAATTTTCAATAACATAGGTTGTGATGCTAGAGGGACTGCTCAACAGTACTTCACACAAAATAGCTGCACTTGTACAAAAATAGCCAAGAGCTGGGTTGTCTTTTTGTGCCCAATTTTGCAGTGGTTTCAGGAGTAGATTTTTAAGCACTTTCATGAACTCAATTTTACAGTCATGGAACAACAGCAAATGCTGCTCTCATTATCAGCTGTTTGGACCAAACACAGTATTAGGGCTGGGTATAAAGTCCCTGAACCTTGTAGCCTACCCAGCAGGCCAGACTACTGCCCCATGAGCTAACAGTTATTCCTCCAGTCAGTTTGAGTTAAAAAAATGTGTAACTGAATAACTCAGGTTAGTATGCAAGAGGAAAAAGGACAGAACAGCCTTAAACAGACAAGATTCTACATTCTTGAAAGACCTAGACACAGCAATGCATCTGCCATGGCTATTTGCCCCAAAAGGAAAACATAAGATGTATTTGTAACACATTAGAATGAAAAACTGGATTAAGGTTTTGATGTTTTTCTCCACTAGGTTTTATTACTTCATGAAAACAATATATTTTAAGGATGTGTTTAATCACTGCAAAATACCAGAAGTCAACAGGCATCAGAAAGAACTACTGTCAATGAGATGTCAGTCCTCAAACAGTTGGCTAAGGGGTGAGGCTGCAGAGGTGAAAGGGCTGCAATGGAGAGAGACTCACAAAGTGTACAATGTCCAGGAAAGGGTGGAGCTGCAGAAGCCTGATTTTGGGAGGCAGGGTGAATTTTCATTTAGTACTCCCAGTTGCTCCCCTTTCTTGAATGTGCATACTCACCCCTACTTCTGGAGGGTCTGGGAGCCAGCCCAGTTCACCCTGTGCAGTGCTTGTGTCAAGAAGATCCACTGAAAAACAGAAGGGGGAAAAAAAGAAGAAATCAATGACCCAACTCATATGGTTCATTAAATAGCTTTATCCTCACTTTGTCACAGAAAAATAAAACCTGCACCACTGAACCCTGCATCCTTTGTGACCTTTTACCTTCAAAAAGCATGGCTAGAGGAAGGATGGGAAGGCACAAGACAATGCTGCTATCTGAGAGTTAAAAGGCTTTCCTCATATATGAGATACCTTTCCCTTCCACCTTCCTTTTAAGTAATACTCACACATTCAAAAAATGCAACCCTGAGAAAGCTGCCCCCAACTGGGAGCAGGAGGCTGAAGACTATTGAAATGAGAACCCAGCATTAGCATCTAGAATACATCTTTCTTGGGAACAGGAAGGCAGCAGGAAAAAAGGATGAAGAGGCAGGCAATCTAATAAATTACCAACACAAAAGATCAATCGGTGTTGCCTAGAGGTGCTATTCAGTGCTTGTAACACAGCGGGGAATGTACAGAGGCCTTGTGAAGTTGCAGAAGGGACTTTCCATTGTCACAGTATCCAAAATTCAGGAGATGCATCAGTTGCACAAACTGACCCAGGCTGTCCACTATCTTATAGTAGCCTAGAAATCCTTTCACTCTCACTCCTTCCCCTGATTGTTTTAGCCAGCAAAGAGAATGACAGCTCCTGGGCACACGATAGCCACCTCTTACAGAATTGCCCTGCATGGCAGTGTTAAGCCTTGGCTCCTGAAGTCATGTGACAAAGGAGAAATTCAGTGGTATGTTAATTTTTAGCCCACAAAGAAACTTGAAAGTGTGATCAGTTTGCCCTCAGGTCTTGATCTGAAGTTTAGAATTGTATCACTTTACAAGCAAACAGGGAGAAGTTGGAATAAGTGGTACTGAACGATTGGATGCGCAGCGTCGCATCTGCTTTCGGGTCTGCCAGAGCTGCCAGAACAGACTATGGGTTTTGGTGCACCTATCGCAGCCTTAGCTTGGGAATATAGGAAATGAGAAAATTCCTTGGATTTCTTGTGGGTCTGTTCAGAGGGGTCATTTCTAAACATCTCAAAAAAGAATTTTGGGGCGAAAGCTGGCGTTGGGGGATATATTTAAATGGCATTTAAATAACCATATTCCCTCCCCCTCATCTGACTGCTTTACAAATACTGGCTGCCAACTGTAAGTAATAGAGTGTAAAGTGCAGATCAGCAAGAATCCTGTGGAATGAGGAAGCAGGCTATGGGCCCAGAATCAGAGATAAGAAGGATTGCACTGCTGTTCTCACCTCTGAAACACCCTTTCAGGACTGGGAGAAGAGAAAAGCAGGCATCCAGGTTTTGGAAGTTTTGCAAGTTTGCAGCCTTCACAGCATGGTCTTCCACACCAAAACCTTCCGAGTCACAGACTACCTGGCCAGACAAGGCTCCTCACTCCTCTTCTGCTCTCAATCTGTCTATCTGACATACTATTCTTGTATTGTTGGCTCCAAAAACTCTCCCAGGGTGAGGTAGCCTGTCCTTCCAGAACCGTCACCCAGATAATATCTATCCCACGCAGTTCAGACCCGAAGCAGTAATATGGAAGAATACAAGGGGCTGTATAGAAAGTTCTAGCAGAGCAAGGGAAAAGGAACTCAGAAGCATCCAGGACAGGAACCTTGCATAGCCTGTGTGCCGTGCTGCTGCACTGCTTCAGCTGCCCAGTGCCCACTGGAGTGGATAAAGTCCATTCTCATGAAGTACCTCTCAAAGTGAAATCCACAACAGAGATTCTCCAAGGAAAGGAAGAATGAGTCAGCAACACTACAAGAGAACAAGGAATATGAATACTGGGGAGCTACTAACTCTTTGGTCCTCAGTCTCACTGCTAGGAATCTTGTATGGCTGTCCAGCCACATGGGAGAAGGTCTCCCCAAAAAGGAGAAAGATTTCAGGTAAGAGAGAACGCTGAGCAAACGAGCTGTACCCAGATAGACACGTTGAGGAAAAATGGATCACAGACAGCCCAAAATTAGATGGCTGAGAAAGGGGAGAAGCTGGCAGAGACGTTGCTACTGCCAAATCCTGATCACACACTTATGGAAACCAGATCCCACATGGCCCTACCTTATATTACTTCTCACCTAGGCTGGCCTTCTCCACAACGTCTGCTGGCTGCATCCATGTAGCTGGATGCTAACTTAATACTAATATGCTTGTCAAGAACACTTTAAAAGATCACTCAGCGCTTGCAGAGCCTGAGATGAGCCCGTGGCTGAACTGCCAATTATGACAAAGTCCTCCCAATTGAGAGCCTGGAGCAGCAAAAGAGAGGGCTGTTCTTAGGAAGGAAAAGCCCCAAAACCTCTCACTGTGCCAAACAGACTAGAAGTCTTTGTCGGGAATTAACTGCATAGGGATGTAGGGAACAGAACTGAGATTTACTCTTCCTCACCTCTCTATTAAAAATTCCCATTCCCCAGATGTTTCATAACCACCATGCAATTTCCAAGACAGAAGAAAAAAAGATCACTACATCTAACAAAAGGGACCAAGTAGCACAGAGAAGGGAAGCATGGAAGTCTTGAAAGAAGAGGTGGAAGAGAAAATAGTAAAGCCCAGCTCTAACTTCCAACACTGGGGTAGGTAAAAGAGACTGTCACCTTCCGAGCTTCTGATAATGTGACTGTTCTCTTGCTCACAAGGGTTAACTCCCAAGAGGGCTTTCTGAGGAAACTGCGGGGGGAGGGGGGGGAGGAAGGGGATGGCGGGGAGGGAATGTTTCAGGCATTAGGAACTTTCTCGGTTTGTGTTTAAACCTGCTATCTGCAATGCCGGTAAGGCAAACAGAGGCATAATTCTCTTGGATCACTGGATATGCCAAGGTATTTGTGATTCAATTTGGAAGAGGTGGAGAGCATGAAGGAGAACATACTTGGGCTTAGTTCACTGAGCCAGCAAGATTCAGATGCAGTTTGCTCCTGGCCTTCATTCCCCACACCTACTTGCCCTCCTCAGACACCCCTGTCCCCCTCCAGCTCCCTCCAAGTGAGGTGTGGTGTCCCCAGGTCCCACGCGTGGTGACCAGGCCCTGTTCCCTGCCCCTTAGAGGGAGTCTCTCGCTGCCTGCCCACCCAAACCCAACCCTCTAGGCAGAGGCACCAGTGGGTCCCACGCTTACCTTCTTTCCCGCGCACCTCTGGAGGAAGGAGAGACCAAAAGAGAAGGAGGCCGAGGGAGAGCTTGATCCCACTGCTCCAGGTCCCGACCTCCATGCTGGCTGGAGAGGGGGCTGGCTTCCAGCCCCTGCTTGCTCTCCCAACTCAGGCCTCTGCACCTTGGCTCCTGCTCGCCGTGCATGAACCTCTCCTGCAGCCTCCCGACAGAAGCGCACACATTGCACAACCTCCTGCCTGGCCCACAGTTATGATGAAAGATCAAGGCAAGTGGGTGGAGAAGCCTTACTGCCTTTACCTGTTTTAAAGGGGCTGGTCACAGACTTCCCATCTGGCAGGCAAATAAACCCACCTTAAAGGCAGCCACCTTCTTCCTGGGAGCCTCCCTCCACCTTTGCTCCAGTCCCGTGCGAGGCTCCCGATTGCCACCTCCTGGCCAGCCCTCGCCACCGTCCCTGCTCCTGCTGGGCCGCCGCCGTCCGGGGAGGAGCCGGGGGGGGTGGGCGTTCGGCAGGTCTCCTGGCCAGGGCCCGCCCCCGCTTCTGTTCCCTTTCCCCGCCGTGTCTCACTTCAGTCTTTGAGAGATGAAAACAGCCCAGACAGCGCTAGAGACTGCTCAGGCCACTTCTCTCAGTGGTAAAGTGGCCAAACTAAACCAAAGTGGCCTCTGAGGAGTCCTTGCAGTAGGTATTTAGGAAATCTACCTGTACACAGTGGCCCCAGCCCTTTTTGCCCTCCAAGCTATGACAGCATGTCACAGAGCAAGAGCCGTGACACTTTATCTGGCAGAACTACCGTTTTTCTGTTAGTAAGCTCCTCAGCATGGATGGATGGTGCCTGCTTTTCAGCCGTGGAAGAGGAACTGAGCCAGAAGGATTATCTATGTATAAAGACTTCTAGTTTCTTTCCAGATGGACATGAATATGAAAGAACTTGCCTTTGTTGTATGACTTCCACCACTCATCAAGGATGTTACTGGCACTCATACACAGCTACTACACCTCTTCCTGTAAAATACATATGCCATTGTTCCTACACTTGCTGTAAGACTGCATTCCTCCTGCTCTCTTCTTCCTCCTTCCCAAGGAAGGCTAAAGAAAGGACTTTGTCAGGTTGCCCAGAAAGGCTGGAGGATCTCCATCCTGGCAAATGTGCCAGTTTGCCATGACATAACGGTGAAGCAACTTACTCAGTCCCTGAGTCTTTCAGTAAGTTCTGTGATTCTCTAACCACATATTTTGGAAAAAACAAAATCTCTCCCAAGAAGTTTGAATACAGCAAAAGAAATTTGAATACAGGCAAGAGAAATTTGCGGACAAATGGTTACAATTTTACATAGCACGTGAAGTATAACATTGGTACAAATAATTAAAATATTAATGTAATCAGAGTAATTATACCATCAATTTCTTCCAGTTTAATTCTGTCTAAAGTGCTCAGTCTACAGGGCCAAGTCTCAAATTTTTACACCCATTTTTCTCACACATTTGAACAATTCCCATTGCAGCACCAATACAATCTTTCCTTGTCTGTTTGTGTATCACTGAGATTAGGTATCTAATTAATATTGACAAATATTTACAAATGGTCAGGAGGTTGGGGCATCCCTTTTTTCTGTCGGATGTAGTGACAGGACAAAAGGTAATGGGATGAAGCTGGAACACAGAAAGTTCCATTTAAACATAAGAAAAAAACATTTTACTGTGAGGGTGAAGGAGCCCTGGCACAGGCTGCCCAGGTGTGGAATCTCCTTCCTTGGAGGTTTTCAAAACCCACCTGGACACATTCATGTGTGACCTGATCTAGATGGGCCTGCTTCTGCAGTAGGGTTGGACTAGATGATCTCTAAAGGTCCCTCCCAACCCCTACCATTCTATAATTTTATTATTCTATGATCTAGCTGGAAAATATCACTACAGAACACACCTGGGCTACCCTCCTACAGATATGTGGTCTTGTGGTGAGTAAAGAGGAATGGTATGCACCAGGTCTTTTCTTGATGTACTGTTGGGACAGTCAAAGGGCACTCCTAAAACTGAGTTGAGATGTGCTTCTTTCAAACTACAATTCAAACAGTCCCACTTCAGTCTGAAGGGGGAAGCTGCACTTGTTTTGTGTCCTCAGATTCACTGCTTTTATCCACTGCCTCTACAACTTTAAGAAAAATATATCACAGCTCCATAGAGCATGGGGAACTCTCTGCTTTGATGTTTCATTCCCTATAAAGAATTCGTATTCTATCTCTATTATTCATCTCCATGACCACTGTTTAATATTCTTCTACTACTTGCTTTTTTATCTTGGAAAGTTTTTTGACTCTACTTCACCAGCAATTTTCTTGTATTTCAAACAATGGACTTCAGACATTTTCCAGAAAATAGACTCCTACTATTCAGTGGTTTAAGCTGTTAAATTAGTTTTGTACATAGACTTTTTTCCATTCAGGAACCCCAACTTTAACAGGTATTTCCATTCAGGAACCCCAACTTTAAATTTAAACAGGTATTTTAAATGCCTACAAATGAGCACAAGTGATTTATCTTGATCAACAAAGTGGTCACCCCTAGCATAGAGACTTGAGGACTTGTCAAGCTGTTCTCTTTCTCCCCTAAGAACGAGGGCAGGGGAACAAGTTAAGCTGATAGAGGCAGAGTGTAGATCTGGGTTTTCATTCCCGGTAGAAGCAGGGGACACTCCCTCACTTTTCTTCACATATCCAGAGAGAAATAACCTTGAAGATGTGCAGGATTTGCCTGTACAAAGCCCTAAGGAGCCTGACATAGCTTTGGTGTTAACCCTGCTGTGAGTACGCATTTGGGCTAAAGACTTCCAGTAGTATCTTCCCACCTTAATCGTTTTCTGATTCTGTTCATCATGGGTAGATGAACAATCGTGTCTTCTTGCCACCAGGAATGTAGAAAGCTCCTTATCTGGACTCCAGTTAAAATGAGAGGGCAGCTTCCCATATGTACTCTCCACCTAACAGAGGTGGCATACCAGTGGGAAGAACATGGGCATGGAGTAGAGGTCCATTATCTCTGCAGAAAACTTCACTTACTTGTTCATCATCAGCTTACTCATAGGTGTAACAGGAGTAAACAGGAGTAACTTAATTACTCCACCATCCTGAAAATGAGCAGGAGACCTTTCTTTTCTCCAGAAATTACCTGATAAAGTTCTTTTGCTTTCTGTCATGGTTTAACCCCAGCCAGCAACTAAGCAACACACAGCCCAGCTGTGACTATCCCAACTTCTTCTGCATTCTCAACCTATTTGCAGGCAAGGTGGTGTGGAAAGCAGAAAAGCCTTGACTCCGCTCAGTAACAACCAAAACATCCCTGTTACAAACACTGTTCCCAGCACAGATCCAAACCACAGCCCCGCGCTTTCTACTGTAAAGAAAATCAACTGTATCCCAACCAAAACTAACACGCCTTTATAGTTCTTCTGGTGGGTGTGCAGCCTCAAGGTGCTGAGAGGAGACAGCAGCCCATCCCACTCATCAGGACCAGGCTCAGTTTAAGGGTGATGCAATTATTTTTGTCTGGTAATGCCTGGGATTTTGTTTCTTTCCAAGTTAATGCTTATGGTCAACAGTGGAGACGTCAGAGACTGAGGGATCTATTGCAAAAAAAAAGAAAAAGGAAGTAAAACAGGGCTTCACATGTTAAGATCCAACATTTAGGATAGACAGGTAGAAAACGATGCAAACCAGACTTAATAAAATCTGATTCATAATTCCATTCATAAAACTGCTCTTAGTTGCACAAGTCATACGAGTTAGTTACTTTCTAATAGCACAATAAATCCAAAACGTGTACTTCTAAATTTACCACGTCTCTTCAACTGCACCTTCTTCCTGGACACACTTGAATATATTTATCTACCTTGGTGGCATAAAGTTTTCTCTTTTTTATTACTTCTATTACTGAATTCAGGAAGAAAAAAAAATACCAAAACACAACTAACCCACCAAACAAAACCAAAAAAGCAGGACTTAGTTTCTCCTTGACCATTACTAACACAATGGCATGAAAACATAAAATTTAACCCAGAGAGATTTGATTTCTAATACAGATACTCATGACTTCTTGAACTAGATTCTAAAAAAAAGTACATTTCATATTTAGGAATTGAATCACAGTTCAAAATATAGCAATAGTAGTCTCTGCATGACAAGTACATACCTTTTTATAACTTTTTATAATTATTTCATATTTTCTAGCTGTTCTTTCCCAGCCTTGCATTAATTATGCTTGAGTGTGAAAATACCTCACTGACACTGAAAAAAATCATTAGCAATAATAACATGCAGTAAACAGCTGTGCTGCTATTCACACTATCAGTGTGATTTTAAGTTTCTTTTTCTTCTACACAGACAGCTGAATATGTGAGTTAATAAATCTTTTAATTTCTGTGCGTTTTAATAGAAATTTTACAGCTTTTATATCTGTTTCAAATTTGCAGTTATTTTTATGGTCCCCTTCTTGACTTCTGTTGCCTCCACAATCTAAACACAATAAGCTTGCCCTTATTTCTTGCTGGTGTAGATCAATCTTGGTGTTGTAGTGTTGCTGTACTGTGAAGAAATGACGTAGTTGCCAATGGTGACTGCATTAACATTCTGTGTTCGTGCTGAGCTGTTTCAATGTTGACATCAAGAGAAGATATTTGAAGCAGACACCTTGCTGTCTTGCAGGTGGAAAGAGGGCACTGACTGCAGTAACACCTTCCAAACTCACTGTCAACTCTATTTCCAGTTCAGCTTCCAACTTGATTTTTGAAATTCAAGCTCTTAATTAAATCCAACTATGAAAACTAAAATGAATGCTGAGAATAACTGTAGACCCAAAATACAATAAAACATGACACAAATTTTAGGTGACCTGATTTTCAGCAGTGACTAGGCTAGAAGCAATATGCTGCTAAGACATATGCTGCTAGTCTTCCCTCAGATTCACATATCAATTTGTAGAACCAGTCTTACATCTTTACATACCAATTAGTAAAACCAGACTGTCTCGTATATTTACACTCATGCAGCTAAAGCCAAGGGTACACACTAGCTGCCTATTGGCCTTTCCATTTTCACTTTCTCCTGAACTTACCTAGAAGATAACTGAGCACAGTAGGATCTTTAAAACCAGGAGCTTTAGGTAAGGGATGCGATGCTGAAGAACTGAGGCCTGAGCAATAGGCCTGGAACCAAAGTTGACCTCCCAACCAAATGTTATATAAAATTAGTATTTGATTATTAGTGAAAGGTGTATGATTATTAATGAAAGATGTCGCTTAGACAGAATATAATTATTAGTGAAGATAGATGCCATGAGAATGTATTCCTTTGCTCGTCTAAGAGGCAGGCTGTCAAGGCCGTGAAACCAGGTGTCTGGCCTTGTGTGAAACTATGTGATCAAAGCCAAATAGATAAAGAAACTCCCTTGGTTCCTCCCTGAGCCCGGGCCAGGCTTTGGGTGGCATATCAAAGAAGAGTGAAACCAGATGTTCCTGCATTTGAAATTACGTAAGCTTGTTTATTCAACAATAGAAAAGCTGGCCCCTGTTGCAGTAACTTTGGAGACCTCCCAGTTGCCAGGAAATATTCTCCAAATCCTTGTTGCAGCTGAGGCTCCTCAACAACTGTAGATAAAATAGATAAAATATTAAGGCAATTCATTATGTATCTTAATCACTATAGCTAACCTTACGTAGTAATGATTAGGTGCATTACCTTACGTACTCTCTCTGCTGCTTTAAACTAAACTTTGTGTTATTTCACCTGTTATCTTATTGCTTTAAACATAAGTAAAAATAAATCTATTTCCTTTTAACTTGGTGTCTGTGTCCTTTGTGCTGACCTTGTCCATTAGCAAATACAAGCCCACCACTCAACTATGTCCCTAATCATGTGATCTATACATCTTTTATTTTTTATATCTCCGGGGACAGTGATTCTACCACCTCCCTGGGCAACCTGTTCCAGTGTCTAACAACCCTCTCAATCAAGAAGTTCTTCCTAATCTCCAATCTAAACCTGCCCTGATGCAATTTGAGCCCATTTCCTCTTGTCCTGTCACTCATTACTTGGGAGAACAGATTGACCCCAACCTCACTACAATCTCCTTCCAAGTAGTTGTAGAGAGTGATCAGGTCCCCCTCTTCAGGACACAGCCCTGCTACCTTCTCACTTCTAGCTAGCAGCAGGTGATAGTTGTTTCTCTGCTATCACATGCCTATAGATGCCAGAAACATATGCAGGCCTCTACCAAGGTGTTAATTGGTATTATAAACCTCAGTGTCTTTCCATCCCTTAGTTTTATTGACAGGTATTTGAGCATATCAGTAATTCCTAGAAGGCAAGTTAGAAACTTCTGCTGTATAATCATACTCATCTCAGAAGAGCCCTCTGAAGGTCTCTAGTCCAGCCCACTGCTTCCAGTAGGATTAACTTCAAAGCTTAATTTGACTTGATAGGATTTGGAATTGATGCTTCAGTTTTGTTCTACGCTCATTACAGTTATTTAATAGTATTTGATTCAAAATACTTCTCTAATGGACTTCTAAAATACTTCTCCCCTTCTCATTTTTGTAAGGTGATTAAAACATTCATTACAACTTTGATCATTTTAAATAATGCAGCTAAACCTTTGCTCAGAGCAGTAATTAGGTATTCATTGACGTGAGAGCCAATACTCTGTGTTAATGTTTTTGGCTGGTTAGGCTATCAACTTGGAAGACAGCTTTTAATGTGAGTTTTAAATTCCACATTTCTCTTTTGTAAGATGGCTCCAAGTTAATTCCTTAGTTACAGTGCCAAGTGTTTTTACATTAGTCAAATCCACTTACAGTAATTTTTAATGATTGTGGTCCAGAGAAAGCCAATATCACTCTGTTTTCTCAGTCTGCCAAGGCAGAGAGATGAAGGCAGCTGAGGTGATGAAATTGCTTTGGATTAAATAGAGACGCAGAAGCAAGTTTTTAATTTTTTTCTCAATTATTTGATACGTGAAGGGTGGATTCTGAATCATAAGGTCTGTTCAGGGCTTTAAAGAGCCATGGGGGAAGGAAGTATTAAATAAAACAATGAAATTGTTTCTTTCCCCTCTGTTCCTGTCAAAAACTCATCTTCCCTAATTTGTTTGAATCATCTGTGTTCCACCTACATGTGGGAAACACAAAATAACACTCCTTTGCACCTTTTCAGACTCTTATGCCTGCTGCATTCCATCATATCCTGTAACTCTCACTGGTTTTGCTAAAGAAATTAACTGTAGCAGCAGTATGATTAATCTTACGATTATAGATTTCAACGGTCCTTGGGCATCCTGATTTATATGATAGAGTCTTGGTAAAAGATACATGTTAATACCATTATCTTAGCCTTTACATTGCCACAGGAACAATCCAAAACGAAAGCATCTCCCTGTAAAAAGAAAAATTGCTTCCTGCAAAACAGGTGTAGGAAAGACATACTATTGTCAAATTGATGGCACTTTCATTTTCATTATCTACAATGATTCAAAGTAAGACGCGTTTACACTTTCTGTTGTGATGGGATGCTAGAGTGCAGCCTTCTGCTAATTTTGGAGAAGACCACAGCCTAATTTCCATTTCTTTCTAGGCACAGGCTTTCTTCCTCTAGCATTCTAATAACTGTCTTCCCTTTTTGTGCTAAAATAAACTTGCTAGTCTAAAATTTTTTATTGACCTCTCAGTTTCCAGTTTCTATTTATCTTGATAGAAAAATAATGAAACCAATAAAGCAGATTTAATTAATTTCCTATTGATGTTTTGATTGTGCTGAGATGACCATGAATGTAAGCATGAGTATGTGACCACAGAAACGAGACCACAAATTGAACAAAGCTCTTCTTCCTCACAAGTCATCATTAGGTAAACTGTCATGTTAGAGACCTTTGCTTTGTTTTAGTTCGGTTTGTTTTTTTTAGCAGAGGTATCATTTTGTCATAAATGTGTTGATGCATGCTGGACCCTGCCTGGCTATTTGTTGTAGTGAAATCTACAGAGAAACTGGTCCTACCATGGTTATGGGGCTGTTTTCCAACAAGCACCTGTTTGTTCTACTAAAATTTACCACACACACATCACAGCTCTGATAGTATCCCAGTTCAGCTGAGCTATTTTCTTCCTTCTTGACATTTTCCTGATGACCCCTCTGATTTCCTTGTTCCTCGGGCTATAAATGCGGGGATACAGTAATGGAGTAATGTTGGTGTAGATCAGAGAGACCATCTTGTCTTGAGCTGGTGAGTAACTAGATTTAGGACAAATGTTCATGAAGGTGTCACGTCCATAGTATTGCAAGGTGACGGCCAAGTGTGAAATGCAGGTGGAAAAGGCCTTGCCCCTTCCCACAGAGGAGGTGACATGTAACAAAGCAGCACCAATGCAAACATATGAGGTCAGGATTAGGAGTAAGGGGAGCAGCAGGAGGAGCACACAGGCAGCCAGCAAAGGCAGCTCAGGGCTGTAACTCTATGTACGGGCCAGGTGCAGCACAACAGAGACATCACAGAAGAAGTGGTTGATGCTATGTGGCTTGCAGAAAGGTAAGTGGGAAACAGCCACTGTTAACCCCAGAGCAACCACAAAGCCTCCCAGACAGTATGCCACAGCCAGCCTGAGGCAGAACCCCTCACTCATCACAGCAACGTAGTGAAGTGGCTGACAGATGGCAACATAACAGTCATACAACATGGCTTCCAGGACAAAGCATTCAGCCCCACCAAATGCCACAAACAAGTTCATCTGTGCAGCCATGAAACAAACGGTACTGCCATCCACCACTATCAGGCTGAGAAGTGCCTCAGGTACAATGACTAAGGCATAGCAGAGCTTGATGACAGAAAGCTGTCAGAGGAAGAAAAGCATGGGAGGATGGGAATCGGCTCCATAACTACTGCCATGAAGATCATCATATTCCCTGACAATGTGATCAAACAGACAATAAGAAGGATAAGGAAGAGGAGGACCCACAGGCAGAGCAGCTCAGAGAAGCCAAGCAGGAGGAGCTCCACGGTTGCATTAGTGCTCATATTGTCCCCCTTCACACAGCTTTCACATGGCATCTACAGGAAGAGAAACAAAAGGGAGACAGTTGAATTTGACCCATTGTCTGGCAAACAAGTCCATAAAGGTAATAAGGTTGCAAGACTGTAGAATCAGTGTAGTAAAGCTGATGTGTGGAAAGGAAGGCGATTTCATTTAAAAACAAAACTTATTTCACTAGTCACATGCAACACACTCTCAGACCCATATTCTCGCAACTACCAAAGTTTCTGCGCAGAAATAATCTGCCTAGGATTCTTTGCCATGACACTGATGACAAGGAATGTCAGCTGTAGGATCTTCATCACTTCTTCTGAGTTGTTCTTAGATTGGTGGTTATCTGCAGATTTGAATATACATTCGGTACCCTTTAAAATTTGACATTGATTGATCTTTCTGTCCTGTCCTGCTTTTTGAGATTCATCATTGGACCCTCTCTCCTGATTGGAGTGTCCTAAGAAGGATCCTGAAGCACATCCACACCTAGGTCTTGCAGTCGTTCTGCTGCTGCTCCTTGTAGTGCTCTCACTCCCAGTCAAACCCATTTATTCTCTATTCACACCTATACTGTAGCTCTCTACATCTTTACCAGAGATTGTACAAGGGCAACTAGACAGTGAGCTTCTGCTCTATGATCTGAATGGGAATTTGAGGTGTTTGCTGACTGGACTCTCCCTTCTCCACAATGGATCTGCCCCAAAGTTCTTATGGAAATGGAGTTTCAAATGGAGGGAGTCAGTGATTAGACATGAGGATTCCAAAACTAGAGCTAACATTTTGACTGCTTACATCTTTATGCTTGGCTCATCCCTATGACACAAGAGTTAAACAAAATTCCAAATTCACAACCAAATATGTCCATGGCACCGTACCCTGTACAACTTTTTTTTAAAGAAAATACAAAGCCAATATCTTGGACTTAGAGAGAATGAGATGTGGCTTGGCACTAAAAGAATGGAAAGTTCCCAGGAATGTGGAGTGATGCAAAGCTGTTTAAGTGGTAAAGATTTAGAAAAGGTAAGGCGTAGAGAGCCATCTAATAATATATTACATATGCTGGTCACAGGTGAACAGTGCTTGTGTTTTCATCATGTAATACAATATTTATACAAGGAATAATTCAAACTCTGTATATACATTACAGTAATCCATAAATAAAAGCAGAGATTCCTTGAAGACTTCTGCTCACATCTAAAACCCACCTATATTTAAGTATGAAAGAAACTTGAAAACTACAAGAACTAGAAGAAATGGGGACTTGATGGGAAAAGAAAAAAATCTTAGTGGAGAGATGGATTTTCCAGGAAAGGAGACATCTTAAAAAAAGCTTCAGAAAGAAACAATGAATAAAGTTGAGGAGGCGAATCTGTTAAGCCTACATGCATTTGTCTTTGTTTTTCCCACTGCAATTGATGGAACTTGATGCCTCAATGTTTCCTTGTGATCCAGTACCTCAATAGAATTCAAAACATCTGGGAACTCCAGTGAATAATGGAAACATCCACAATTCGATTACCTCAGGTGCAAAAGTAGGAATTAACTCTCTGCGCTTCAGAGCACAGGTCAGCAAAATGACTAAGTTAGAAAGAAACTTCAACATAAGCTCCAAGACAAAAAAATGGACAGTCAGTTAAGACCAAGAAGGAGCCCTTGTAAGAATGTAGAGGAGCTGTGATCCTGCAAAAGCAGGTAACTCAATAAGGACTACTACTAGACATACTTCCTAGTGGTTATAAATCCATGCCTAACTCCTACGTGCACCTTCTGCTGCTGCAAGACCTGTCTGACAGTTATTCTCAACAGTCTGTCTGTAAAGCTTTATTAACACTGTATGCAGGTAGTAGGTTTTCACAGGAGTGAAGGAGTTGATGGCTATAAAGCAGGAGTAATGGGTTGATACCTGATCTAAAGACTGCAGACTCAATCACTGGGAACCAGCTGGGGCTTCCCTCACTCCAAGTACTGAAAGTTTAAGAGGATTCTACTAAACACACCAGGGCTAAACAGTGGCAAAGAAACAGAGGTTTCCCTTTGTTTCATTTGGAGATGGTCACTTCAGCAACAACATGCCATCTCTGGGTTTGAAAATAAGCAATCTATATTATTTTATCTATATGGCATAATCATTTTGGGACAACACTACCCCACGCATCAGTACAGTCTCAGGACTAACTGTGTTGGGAGCAGCTCTGCAGAAAAGAACTTGTGTTTCCAGTGGACAGCTAGATGAACATGAGCCAGGAAAAGGCAACAAAAACCAACCACATACTGGTCTGCAATAGCAGGAATTTGGCCAGCAGGTGAAGGGAAGTGATTATTTCCCTTTATCTGCCATACATGAAGCAACACCTGGAACACTGTGTCCCCTGGTGCAGTCCTCCATGTGAGAGATGACAAGCGCAAGAGGAGCACATGATGTTCAAAGACAGCTTGAAGGAGTTAGGTTTGTTCAGACTGGTGAAGAGAAGGTTGAAGGGAGATCTAACTGATTACTTCAGCTAGCTACTGGGGGGCTATAGAGCCAACAGAGTGAGAGTCCTCTTACAGGGGCACAGTAAAACAGTCACAACATTTGCATCAAAGAAAATTCTTGTCAGCCATAAAGAAAAAAGACACTTCTCAGAAGGATGTTTCAGGACTGGAACAAGTGTCTGAGAGGCTGGGAGGTCTTCCTCTGTGGAAAGGTTCACATGTTGCCTGGACAAGGCCATAGGCATCCTGATCTCAACGTAGAGCCAGTTGTACTGGGAGCAGGGAATAGAGACCTCCATAAGTTTGAATTGATGATTCTGTTCATCTTCAGTCAGATGTCCAGTATGGACAAGAGAAAAACTGTGTCTATCTGAGGAGCCTCACTGTCATAAACTGAAATACTTGTGGAGTTTTGGCTCCTCCAAAGCTGCTAACTGCAATTCTACAATGTCACAGTTTTGAAATTAGGCAGAACTTCAATGCCAAAGCTGTATTCAGGTGGTTTTACTCTTTTTTAAACTGGTCATGTAACTTCTTGGAATTAAAGACAGTGGTGTCTATCCTCTTCAGTCTCTCAAATCCCTTCCTTAACTTTCAACTTTTAAACCTTTTTTTTTTAAATTTCAACTTTTTTACCCACACTTTTTTTGTTCAAGGTGCTGCAAACAATTCAGGGCAAAGAATGTCCTCAAAGCACTTACAAAACTGAATTCTGAATCTGTCTGGAATTTCTAGATACTGATGTATAATAATGAACAAAATAACAACCCTGAAGCTTCTCTCTGTGGCATGTTGTCTTTGCAGCTGTAACAGGAGTAAAATCAAGGAGCTGGTGATTTTATAGTTCTACATAACAAATTGGGCAAATGGAATTAAATCTTTACAGTGAAGAGCCTATTCTAGTCAAATGCTTTGCAGAGTAAGGTTGCTCCTTCTAGTAAATTCTGTGAGAATTTCAGAACACCAGCCAACTAACTTTAAGTATAGTTTCTCTTTGTGTTATAAGAGAAAATTCAGAGGCTTGGGTGTCATTTCTTACTTTAATTTATATTTATCCTCTTCTCTAACCCAAACCACAGGAGAATATCTGCTACCTCAGTAACAATGCCAAAATAATTACAAGCAACTATTTTGCCAAGTTTGTTCCAACTTTCTCATCTTCAGGTGGTTCTTTTCCGTTGCTGGACTGAAGGTGAACCTAGTTGAGTCAGCAGGTACCCAGTAACCAATACAACACTGTCAGCAGTAATATGCACTAATACTTTTTATACTATAATATCCAGCCTTACACTGAAATAAGTAAGGCAAATTATGATTTCAATTTGTGTGTGTGTAGATAAGCTGTCATTTATTAACATGCAACTTACCCCTCCCCACAACATTTCAACACACGCCTACACATTGCCTCCAAAACATGGCTCACCAAACAGAGGAGTGTTAGCTGAAGCATGCATCCCAATGCCAGAACACACAGTAACAAGACAAACAACTAACAGAAGATGATGAGAATATGCATGTCAAAGCGACTCCATACTTCCTCTTCTAGCCCACACTTTTCAGGTTCCCAGCGTTTTCATTGCATCAGCTTACAGACAAATTCATAACAGATTAATAAAATCTGCATGTTAGCATTAGTGTTTGCATGTCTTGAGTCTGCAGCATGTTAGAGAAATGTGCCTTCTTCCTTCCTGGAGAGTTCAGCCCTACTCTCCTCCCCCACACTCTATTTTTTTCTTACATGCCTGCAAGGACTGGCCTGCCTTAGCTGAAATTTGAATAAAGAGTTTCTTGGAATCCAGCTACAGTTCATGAATTACATCATATGAATTTCTATCAGCAATTGCAACATACTTCAGGGGATGTTCCCATTGCTCTTCATAAAAAGGATAAGCACTGATCTTGCCTATCCACACTTGTGAATCATCAGCCTGCTGCAAAGAAAGCAAGAGAAATTACAAAGTTACCCAGGAAGCATTATTGGAAAGCTCAGCATCATCTGGAGCAATCAGGGCAAAAATCAGAAACAGCTGAAACACATACAGGAAGCCTAGAGGAGAGGGGCTGCCAGTTCCTAGGACAGCTAAGGAAATGGCACTCTCAGCACCAACAGCCCTGAGGCCTTGAGATGACAGAGGGACATAAAACTTTTCAGCAGGCTGAAATTAATGTTCAAGCAACATGAAGCAACTAGCCAGTGGTAAAAAAGAATAAAGAGGATCAGAAAGATTGCAGATCGTTTTTGCATGCAAATGCACAGCGATATTGATTCTCTGGGGGCATCATACTGTTGTAAAAGCAAAGATTTTGGCTTTAGCAGCTTCACTGATGCTCTGCTGAAGGTATGTTCACAAGCAGAAGTTCCTTTGTTATTCATGAACTTTATGGAGACCTATCTGATTAGAGAAATCAAGGCAGTTTTAATGTAGATTCTTTGAATTGGCTTTGGTGGTTGATGAAATGTAAGACTCACTAATGAAAATGTACCAGTGGCAGTGTGAAAATAAATGTTAATATAATTTGAGAAAGCAGATTTGTGATTCCAGTAAGGCTGATTATCATCAAGATGTAGCTGAGCCAGGGGCTGGAAATTGAAACACCTTGACAGACGCTTTCCAACAGGTACTGGATCCCCATTCTGTTGTCAACGGGAGTCAAGAAATGCTGACTCCCTCAGAGTCAATACACTGAAAGAATTATACATAGCCTTCAGGAGAAGCAGTGTTTCTTTATTCCTTAATGTTGGGGAATCGGGAATTGAAACTGTCTGAGGTGGTAACAGTAGGATGACTTGCTTCAATTTGATTGGGGAGAAAAAGCATCTTCTGCTTTTGTCGAGTTTCTATTTTATTTGATAAACACAGGTTGGGAACTCACTCTGTTAAAGATGCTGAACCATAAACCAATGAAAACAGATTTATTTTTTTTAAAAAATAAAAAAAAGGTTGGCTGTTGCACATGACAGCAATCAGCTCCTCAGGGCACGCTGGTCCCAGCTTCATTGCCCACCTCTTTATAATCAGGGCCATCATAGCAAACTCCCCTCCTCCCACTCAAATGAACGCAAACTCTTCTTATTGGCAGTGACTCCCCCAAACCATACAAAGGGAGTCCCTTTTAGGCCAGCTCGCTGCAACTTCATCTTGTCTCTCTCCAGACGATGGCAGCAGAGGTCAAGCAAGCCCGAAGGACCTTTCCCTCCGTGGTTCAGACCCTGCTGAACTTCCCTGGTATTTCCAGGCATGAGCTCAGAGAGTTTTCCAAGGCCACAGCAGGAGAGAGTGCTGCACCTTCTGAGTCGGGCAAGGAACACTGATTTCTCACTTTTCTCAGGAAAACCTGGGATTCCAAGGATTGAGAAGACTGATCTACCACAGCACTGGATTGTTTTATGGCAACAAAATGTATTCATTTCGGCAAACAAGGGAAAGTGTGTTATGTACCATTTGGCTAGCACACAAACAGGGACTGTGAGTTAAGTAAATTTCAGTGCTGAATAATGGTGAACATACCTTGTAGTAGCTGCAGACTGTTTCCCTTAAAGCTCTTCTTTTCATGGTGAGATACTTCAGAGTGAAGTGAATCTGTGACCTGATCTAGGTGGACCTGCTTCTGCAGGGGGGTTGGACTAGATGATCTCTAAAGGTCCCTTCCAACCCCTACCATTCTATGATTCAATGAAAACACTGTGTGTATAAACATATATGTCTACATTGACATACATAATCATTTATGCATCTATGTATAGTAATAGGTGTAGGTGGTACTATTATAGGTAATAATCAAAAGCACCAACAATGTTATCTTAAACACAGAAGTGAAGGTCACAGATTGCCATAAATAAGATGTGAATAGAGATCTGTCAGTATGGTATAAAAACAGATTAAAAGTAAAAATTTTAAAGCATAAGTATGGGAAAACAAAAATACATCTTTGCAGACATTTTAATTTGCAGTGACTACCAAATATTGAAAATGGTGTTTATATTGTCTGTTTTGAACTTTAATAATACAATTTAGTTACAGATAGTGTTTAATACAGTTCACCAGAAATAATATCATTGTGCTAAACATGACCCCAAACATTTTCCCATTCACTCTGAAGTAAATATTTTGTATAACATTTATTTTTAACATTCTTCCTGTATCAAGTGTTTCCATTTCTGTCTACAGAACATGAAAGCAGAGATTATCCTTCCCCAGGCTATTTTTCTGTCTTTTTAAATTCCTGAACCACAAATCTCGTTTCTCCTCATTTCCCCATCCTCCTTAATTTCTACCCCTGTAAAGAAGAAAATAATATTCTCCATCAAGTTATTGGTTCTTCCAAATGCCAGACTTCATTCTCAACAAAAAGAGCTGGTCTCGGTGCACTGAAAAGTCTATTTGAAAGATCTGATAATTATAGGATTCCAAATGATACTGACACAGAGGTCTTGAAGCAAAGTACTTCTGTGGTCTCACAAGTCACGGTAGGTGTGTTTTTGAAAACTGTATGTGATCATTGTAATCTGACTGTAAAACAAGCACACTCCTCTGTGAATGCTATCTTCAATGGTGCTTCTCCAGAAAACTGCTGGACGTGGCAAACAACCTACAATGAACACTGAGGAAAGTTTATTGAGATGTAATGAGTGTCATTAATTGATCACATGGTTTGAGTCATAATCCTCTTTGGAAATACTCTTTACAGAAAACAGGACCTCATAGACTCTGATGGAGTTTCTTCTGTTGTATTGGTGCTCAGGACTCAGCCCATCTTCTACCTGGTTATTTGTCTTGAAAGGGGACTTGGCTTCACTTGTTCTGCTGTAGTGTACCTGACCAAGTACCAAGCACCAGAAAGATCATCTAATGAATTATTGAATTGAATTCATCATACACTGAATTGCAGAATTAGCTATGCAAACACATAATAAATATTATCTACCTTTTATCATTTATTGCTGAGCATTTGCTCTACAGGATCATGAAACTAGAAGTTGTTCTTCCTCTCTGTTGGTTTTGAGATTAACTAATATGCATTCTAGACAGTATTACAAAATCCTTGCTAGAACGTTTTTCATAAAATGTTTTATGTTATCACATAAAACTTTCTTGAAGATCTGCATTAGTATAAAATGAAATTTCACCACATAAGTAACGAGAAATTATGGTGATACATTTCTGCTTGCCTTTTTTGCTGAAAGAATGTGAGATACTACTGGTCTCCACTCACGGGAAATTGTCCACACTAGCCCAACCACTGTCAGAAATCTAAGGCAAGGAAAAGTTAGACCTATGAGACCTGTATCACTAAGTGGTCATGATAGGTCTAAGACAATCCTCATCAAGCTTTGAATACTGTGTGTGACAAAGCATTGCTTGGTGCTTTGACAGTGAAACCATGTCTAGACTTGCATGAAAACCTCAGATAAAACACAGGCAGTGACATGTGCTGATTTACAGCTGCTACAGGGCATGAGATCTGCTATACCATATTTAAGAGGCATGGAACCTACAGAGGTCTAAATCTGATTAAATTATTCTGTTGAGCCTTGTTGTCTCTTCTCCTTCAGTCACCAGCTGTACAATTGTCTCCTGTCTTACTAAGACCCGTCTTGATCTTTGTGTCTGTAGGCTTGTAGCACTTCTGAATTATAAAGTATGGGAAGTCATACTTGTAAGGATATAGAATCATAGAATCATAGAATGGTAGGGGTTGGAAGGGACCTTTAGAGATCATCTAGTCCAACCCCCCTGCAGAAGCAGGTTCACCTAGATCAGGACGCATATGTAGAATATGAGACCATCTGCTCCATTAAGTTTATCAGATCAAGACCTTTTCGGTTCAAAATGAGTCATAGTGGTGCCATTTGCCAGCAAACTTCAAGATGGAATAGCTGGCAAATAGGAAACCCAGGATCCGGGCAGGGATGTTAGAAGGGCAGAGGACTTGTGCTGATACTCAAGGCATCATATAAGACAAGTGTGCATGGTCATCGGTTGTCTAGAGAGCGTAAAGGTGGACCAGCCAGGGAGCAGGAGACACATATCTCTCAGTCAATGAGCCAAGATCCAGGCATGGTTTTGGACAGACTGGGGGATTATAGTGATATTTGAAGGACTTGTGAATATACTTGGGAATCTAAAGAGTGGAACGTGTATGTTTTCACTAGTGCAATTCAATCTTAATCATCTGGATAGGAGAAAGAGAACTTGACTCTCTGCAACTGGATTTTATGTGAGTCTTGGTAGTGTTTTATGTGGGGTTGTTGAAGGCAGTGCCTTGTCTGCAGCAGCCTGTGTTGCAGCTCTGTCTGTGTCCTTTGCATAGACATGTATGTGTATGTCTCTGGGTTACATGCCCAACCTCTCTACTAGCTGAACCCATAATCTGGGAAACAGCACCCCTTTTCCACCAGCCTTTTACAGAGACATCCTGGCTGGGGTCTAGCAGCCTAGCAGGAGGAGTTACTGCAGGTGAAAACTACTGAACATCCTTTAATTATGCTTACACTCTAAACTTGAAAAGTGACTTGGCCAAAAAGAAACTCTGAAAGTGGTGGCTTTGCTACAGAAAAACTGGCTTCTGCAATTTTATTGGGTTTTGCTTTTACTTTATGGTCCTATTCTGCAATACATTTTCACCTTTATGTTTCATTCTTACTCATCAAGTGCTTGCAAGGAACTATGATGAGCTTTCTTGGAAGAGCGTCTTACATGTTGAAATCCTACAGATCAGTAGATACTATCTGAGTTCCCTTTTTCTTTCAGTTGTTGTATGGGATAGTTCTACTTATGCTGTGCCAAAAGTAATAAAACAATATCTTGAAATCTTAGTTTCAATAAAAAAGTAGCAACAGAAAGTGTAAAACACCAAAATGAGGAGAGAGACATTGAGGGAACATATTAATTACTGATTTCTAGGACAAAGCAAGGCAGCTCATTAGATCCGTTTGAGTCAATGTCAGTATACAGAAATTCAGTTCAGGACAGCAGCAGACTGATGTGGCTGAACAGGACAAGGGACATTGATCATCTTTATTTATAGCAAGATTGCCGAGGAATAATATGGGACAGGAAATATTATGATTTGCCAATCTTGAATCTTATGTCATGAGCTTGAATGGTCCTGATAGCCAGGAAAATAATGGGATCATAGGTAATTCCGGTTGGAAGTGACTTCTGGATGCCATTAGGTCCACTCTGCTGCTCAAAATGGAGACACCTATGAGGCCAGATACAGTTATCAGGGCTTTGTCTAGTCAGCTCTTGAAAACCCCCTGAATATGGAGACTACCCAACTTCTCTGACTAACACAATCTGAAATTTTGTCTCAGCTGAGAACTCTTGAACACGTCTGGCGTATAAAGCCTGTAAAGTACCCTGCAGATAACCTGTCCTTAGAAAGGTGCTAAAAAGAATGAATCTTTCACAGGTAAAACCAACCACAGAACAAGACCAGGCAGGTTTAGCTCACCATCAAATGTAAAAAATTAGGCTCAAGGTCAGATCTCGTCTGCCAGGAAACCTGATGACAAGTAGGCATACCTGCTTACCTTGTTTTATAATATATGTGATTTTGTAATATATGTGCAGGATGCTAACAATTGGCTGCTAAAAGATAGGATTTATGAAAAGCAGTGCTCCCTTGCCACTGAGTTGGTTTTGATGCCAAGGTTCTACCTGCAGGTATAAAGAGCTCTTCACACATTCACTATTGAATGACTAAAAGATGGACAGGACACAGCACTGAAATGGCTGGCCACCTGTTACTGTTCCCTAGCACCTTAAAATTTAATTTCAGTATTTAGATTATTTTCTTAATGCATTTGTTAAGTATCTGTACCATTTTAATAGGTTCATAAGAATCATTACAGTTGGAAAAGACCTTCAAGATCATTGAGCCAAATCACCGACCCAATGCTGACAAACTCATCACTGAACCATATCCCTCAGCACCTCATCTATGCATCTTTTGAATATCCCTAGGGATGGTGACTCTACCACCTCCCTGGGCAGCCTGTACCAGTGTTTAACAACCCTCTTGGTGAAAAAGTTCTTCCAAATCTTCAATCTAAACCTCCCCTGGCACAACTTTGACCCATTTCCTCTTGTCGTATCATTCGTTACTGGACCAGCCTCCACCTCACTACAACTCCCTTTCAGGTAGCTGTAGAGTGATCATTTCTCCCCTCAGACTCTTCCAGGCTAAACATCCCCAGCTCCCTCAGCCCACTCCTCCTAAGATCTGTTGTAAGGAGGTAAGACCTCCTTTGTTCGCAGTGTGAACATGACAGTAGCGGATGTCTGAAAAAGCTCACAGTGTGAGTACAAAAGACACCATAGCCTGGGACACAACACTGAAACTAAAAGTTGCAGTGTAAATGTATATAGATAGAAATAAATGTGTAAGTACCTGCAAACACAGTATAGAGGAGCACAGATGTAAGGGTACAGAAGGCCAAGAAAACATTTTGTCTCTGTCTGTGTTCAGCAAATTGACCAAACAATATCCTAGTAACTGGATCCTCCTACAAAGGATGAAACACACACATGTGCACTGATTTCTCCTAGAAAATCCTTCTCCGCCCCAGTTGTGGTTTTTTTCAGGACACCTTTGATTTTGTTCCCCAAGGTGTTAACACAACAGGAATCAGCACAGCAGCTATTCTCATGATTTGCACATAGGTGTTTCTGTCAAGGCTAAGTAATAACAAAAATGGGGAAAAATATGAAGAAAATGTGAAGACCATCCATATGAGATTAAATTCTCAGGAAATTAGCTGCCTTCTGAAGCAAATTATGTCCTTTTGTTGAAAACATGAAAGGGGGTGGCCAGAGCTTGAAAAACATTCAATCCTTCTGGCATGTCCATGGGAACTGTAGTGGTCTCACGTGCCTGTTCCCTGCGGAGCTGGCTCTCCAGCTAAGATGGAGCCAGCTGGTAGCCAAAACCTGTCTCTCCTTATGTACTATAAATACCAAAGGCATTTCAGGTTATATTATAATACATTTGAGCAAGAAGGCAGCCTGTAGTTAGGAAAAAAGAGCTACTCTGAAGCAACTGGGAGTTGTTGTTGACCAACAACTGCTTCCACTTGGCACTGCAAGTCTCCCCAGGCATGCTGAAGAAACTCTTTCAATCACAAAGTGAAGCTGTGCTCCTCTTTAGGTAAAAGGTTATGCTGTATTCTCACCCTTTTTTAAGCAACTAGAATACTAAATGGGAAATGTAGACTAACTTCTTATACACATCTGTCATCTCCTTCTCAAAACAACAGTTAGCTTTTCCTTACAGCTTTTGTTTTGCTCTCAGACTCAACTCAGCTGCAATTCCCAAGTCCTGTGGTGACATCTCAGTGGCATGAGCAAGGCAGAGGTGACTGGATTCATTTTGTCTAAGTTTGTGTAGATCTTTGGGCAGTCAGATATTTCAAGATTTAATTACAGCAGATTACATTGTGAGTTACAATTCTTGTTTTTTGACGAACAGACTAGAATGCTTTCATAAAATCCTTTACTGTCTCTGTAGGCTGACATGTAGAAATACAAAATTTAGAGAAACAAAAAGCTTATGCCATGGATTGTAAAGGTACATTTGACCAGCTGGAAATGAGTGGCTCATAATACAGTAAGTTTTTGTTCATTACTAAACAACATCGTCAAAATGAAGAATGACCTCTTGGCATATGTTTACTTTGCAACCGTTTTTACAGCCTCATCTTATCTCTGCTGTTTCAAGATTACTTCCCCTTACAGACCACAAGAAGCCAGTTCTTGTTCTACAAATGCAACCTGCAAATACGTGATAGGCAGGTGGGGCAATTTGCACAACTTTACTTTCATTTGTAGTTTTATCATTTACCATAGCAATATTTAGATGGAATTATATATCACATAGATAAACTTTGAAGACAATGAAAATGGTTGTCCTATTATATTGGCTGCCTAGTAACATAAATTTTCCCCCAAACTAAATTGCTCATATATTAAGACGATAAAGAAGTTCCATCCACTTCTTGATGACACTTGATCTTTATGGATCCTTTTTTCTGTACAATAAAGATAATTTCTGGATGAAACAGATGGATAAATCTTCTTTCATCCTGAGCCACACACTCAGAAGTGAGGTGATAATTATAATGGTTACAGTAAATCGTAGCAAAACCCTTTATCATACCTTAGCAGAGCTCAGATGCTTCAGAGCAGTGATTTCTCTACATCATCACCTGCAAACCTGTAGAAATAACAAATGAACTTATGCCAATGATGTCTCGAATCTACAAATAGTCCCTAGGAGGATGTAATGAATAGGTTCAAAATAAAACCTCTTCTTCTTTATTATCTTTTTAAATCTTCCTCCTCAATTCAGAGTTTTGTGCAGCACCATTGTAGTGACATCAAAACAAACTTCATATAAGTTTGCTTTTTTCTCAAGAGCAGTCTGACCATACAGCAGCAGAAACTCTGTTCAAATTAGACTATATGGAATTTTGTGGCCACCACCTGCCAGATAAAGAACTACCATTTTGTAAATCCTCCATGCATGATAAATCCTTTGTGTGTCCTAATTTCTTAATATAGAAATATGCCTATCACTTTGTGTAGTACTGTTTGGAAAAACCCTGTGACTGGAGGCTGGTGTTCACAGCGGAGACAGAGGAGTCTTTTAAACTTTATTGGAATAAAGAGAGATTCCACTGGGAAATTCCCCCGTGGGGTCTCTCAACTGTCTGCCTGGAGGGTGCAGCCTCCCTTTATTCTAACTTCCCTCCTCTTTTCCCCATTGGCTGAGGTACTCCAAAATTTCCAGCTCAAGAGAGACAGGGAACTTCTGGAGAGAGTCCAGTGCAGGGCCACCAAGATGATCACGGGACTGGAGCACCTTCCTTATGAGGAAAGGCTGCGGGAACTGGGACTGTTCAGCCCAGAGGAGACTGAGTGGGGGACCTTGTTAATACTTACAAGTATTTGAAAGGTGTATGTCAAAAGGATGGGGTGACACTTTTTTAGTGTCCAGTGACAGGACCAGGGGTAATGGACATAAGCTGGAACATAAAAAGTTCCAGTTAAATTTTAGGAAAAATCTTTTTCTTGTGAAGGTGATGGAGCACTGGCACAGGCTGCCCTGGGAGGTTGTGGAGTCTCCTTCTCTGGAGATCTTCAAAACTCACCTGAATGTGTTCCTGTGTGACCTGATCTAGGTGGAGTTGCTTGAGTGGGGGTTGGGTGGGGTGATCTTTAGACGTCTCTTCCAACCCCTACCATTCTGTAAAAACTGCAAAATATTGGACTTCATATTCATTCTCCTTAAGACATAGTAATTTATGACCCCAATAAACATTTTATTGACTATCTCGTATTACAAGCGTGCATGCTTACAGCAGATTTATTGGGTAGTCTGTCACAGGAATAACTCTTTCTCTCTTCCTTCATAGCTTCTCAGGAAAAACATCCAAGTGCCACCTCCTCAAATGCCCAAATTTCTGACGCATTTAGGTTAAGAAATACATCTAGAACACATCACAGGTGCTATCCACAATTTTATTGCTGGTCAAGCCCTTCTTTCAAAATTCCTAAAAAACTGTCTCTCAGGGAAAGAAAATATACCGTGTTGTAAAAGACAAAATATCATTTGCATCAGCTCATAACAAACTTCCCTGTCTCCCTTGAAAAGTTACTACATTTCTATTTGTGTACAGTATCATAAAATCATAGAATGGTAGGGGTTGGAAGGGACCTTTAGAGATCATCTAGTCCAACCTCCACTGCAGAACCAGGTCAACCTACATCAGGTCGCACAGGAACGTGTCCAGGCGGGTCTTGAAGAGTCTCCAAGGTAGGAAACTCCAGTAGTTTCATTTATACTCAACTGCATATAACAATTAGTTTTTTAAAGCATTTGAGAGCTAGCAGGTGTGTGCTGTTTCTTGCCTTTCTTTGTCCCTTTCCTTTTCATCAACGACTGCAACTTCTAAGCAAAATTTCACTTTAGGGTCACCAGTTAGAACAGGTTTCTGCTGGCCCAGGAAAAGCGTAAGAAGACTGCAAACTGATTCTATTAGGAGATAGAATTGCAGGAGAGTTTTAGTATTTAATTTGTATTATTTCATGTGCTTCTCTCACATTTGCAGAGCTGTATCATATATCTAAACCCTTCAGAGAGTACTCCAAGAAAACAAGAATCCTGACTTTTATGTAGCCTCTAAGCAGAGGATTTTCTTGATTCAGCCCTTCTCCACCCAACTTACTCCTTTTTTATACTCATTTTTAAGGGTAGCTGTTACACTCACCATTGCTATAAATGTTTTACCCTGCCCCACGCTTAACAGTGTTTGGTACATGCAACCATAGAGAAATTAAAGACAAAAGAACAAAAGCTAACCCACCACCAACCTAAACCATAACGAACAGAAAACACCACAGCATGGTATGATGATATACCAGTCTGGTCCAGCCCAGCCTGCTCCATGGCTGCCCCCACACTCAGTCTCGACTGCTCCGAGCACGGCCACCTCTCCCCTCTGGGGCCCTCCCAGAGCCGCAGGTGCTTTCTGGTCCCACCAGTGCTCTCCATGGGTACAGGGAGACAGCTGCCATCTCACCACAGGATGCAGGGAGTCACTGCTCAGGCACATCTTCTCCCTCCAGGTCCACACAGCCACCTCCACTTTCTCCCATCCCTTCCACCTTCCATGCAGATTCTCCTTCTTAAATAGTAGTGGCAGAGGTGCAGGATGGGCCCAGCCAGGGTCACGGGTGAGTCTGACTCAGAGCCAGGGGGTTTTGAGAACTCCTTATGGGGCCACCACTACAGACTCTTCTCCTATTACTAGGCAAAAAGCAGCTGCACACAAATCCAACAGAATAAGGAAAAAAAATTTCACCCCAAGGGGTTGCCCTGGCAGAAAGGCCAGAGAAGCCACTCTTGCTGTTGCATAGAAACCACCTGTAGAAACCTCTGAGTTATTCGATCATATTTGGAGGTAGCTCTGCTGTGTGCAGGGATTAGACTAGAGAGGTCCCTTCCCATTTTCTATCAGTAGTTCCAATAAAGATTGAAAAGCCTTAGTCACTCTGTGGCAAATTGCATCCTTTGTTCAATTTTAATTAAAAAAGTTTCAGTATCACTTCAAGTCATACGTACAACAACTTGAAGATTGCTGTTTTGACCTTTATAAAGTCCATTTCTCCAATGTTAGTCTTCCTTCTCAATTCCTACACAGACTCTCACTTGCTATCTTATCAAATGTAATCCACAGGGCTCTATTTATGGGTCAAAGTCTATCTCCACCTTCACTCTCTGCTCCTATTACAGAAAAATCTTCAAGAATTCTTTGCCAGATTTTTGACCTTATACTTCCGCATTTGTTCATATTCTATCACTTTGATTAAAAAAATAGACACTTTGCAGTAGCAAATGCGAAGTTTCTGACACATCCCCATCTGTATTCCTCCTTAAAACTTTGCTGTGACACCTAAGAGGAGTTTACAATATTTACTGCTACGGTGTTGATATTAGCCTACAGACCTGTATGTGCCTCATTTAAATACCCATGTTTAGCTCTTTACCTCAAAAGTTTTGTAGGATTATAATCCTCTCTGGTGCATAGGTAGCTGTGTCTATGACATGCTGAAAAGAGGTTTACAGAGTTATGGCAACATTCAGGCTGGAAGGGATCTCTTAGGCCTTCTACTTCAAGCCCTTGCTCATGGTAAGACAGAGATTTTGTGAAATCCATCTAAGTTCTCTAAAAACTCCATATCCATCCAGCAAAAATAATGTGAAAACAGGAATTCCCATGGGAAGAGCAGGTGCACTAGCCCAAAAGCAAGAGAAGAGGAGCAATGGTCATGGTGTTGAAAAGGGAGCCCAGTTAGGTCTGGGAGTAAATTTCTTACAAGCAAAAATCCTTGATAGATGACTAGAACAAATAATTACATCTAAATGGGAATGAGAGAAGCCCATCAAGCTGTGATATACAGAAGTTAGTACCTAAAACCAGAGACTAGGGATATTGTATAAGTGCAATCTATAAAGCTAGGGGAGAGAAGGCAGTGTTGAAGAGTTTATGAAAGTATATTATGAAAATGTTTCCTGTTAGGAAAGCAGCCACAACTGTGTTGATGAGCAAGAAAAGATATGAACAAGTAGGGGAAGCCACAGGGAGCTGATAAAGACAGCAAGCCTCACCACAGATAACATGGCTTCAGTGGAGCATAGCAGCCACAGGCCAACAGAATAGCCCTCATCTGCGTGAAGTGTTACTGCAGGAGGAAGGACAAGCAGGTGGGCAAGCTCCTGCCTCTCCAGGTGAAGAGACTGTAAGGCAGTCATAGGTATCTGGGAATTAAGTATTGCGTGTTACCTTATTTATCTACCACTTTGGACCTCTCTTTTCTCCCTTTGATAATAATACATTTCACTAACTCAAGAGTTTCATTCCTGCCAGAGCAGGAAATTAACTAACTGCCACAAAGCTTTGTTGATTTTCCAGGTAAGGTCTTGTGCTCACAGTTTACCTGGACCTTGCTGGTCTTGGCAGAAGGGTTACATTTATAAGTGGCTCAGGAAGGAAACAAAACCTGTAAAAGAGCTAATGTAGATTACAGGAAACTATTCCTCATAATAGCTGAAGCTACACATAACAAGTCAATCAAAAAGATATTTGCAGACTTTTCTTTATTTGAATATATGCAGCTGCCCTGTTTTTATACAATAGGTATAAATACAATTAATCATTCTAGAGAATAAATGCAAGTGATAGTAATCCCTCTCTGCCCCTCTTTCCTTCACTGAATGTTTTCAATACTTGCTTAGATGCAGCAAGTACAGGTAGTTAAGAGTTTTTAGCAAGTACATTAAACCCTTCTGAAATTAAATAAATCTAGTTTCTAAGATCTCTGAAGAAAAATAAATCCCTTTAACTGAGTTTTGGCAGGTTAATACTAAGTAACTTATTTGGCTGTTTGTATCTTCTTCTTAAAGGAGAAATAAACCCAAAGAGCTCATTTAAGTGCAGGATCTAGACTCATTAAAGGCCAAAAGACTAACTGATTGCTTGTACAGTATCAGAAATTGATACGTTACAAGACACTTCAGGTCACAGTGTCAGAAATTAGGAAATGACAGCAAGAAGGATGTTCTTGCGTCTACTTTTTTTTCCGTTCTACACATGAAACCGTTCAATAATCTTCAGTTCTTTCCTTACACACCTTTTTTTTCCACCCTTCTTCACTGCATTTAGGTGCTGTCCACTCTATGCTGAACAAGCATCTATAAAAGCATTATTCTTGTATCCTTTAATACTACAACCATAAGCCATCTAGCTTAATCTGTAACAATGCTAAAGCTTTGCCTCTGACATACTTTGGTCTATGCAACTCTACACCTTAGTATAGGATAGATTTCCTCCTCAGTCAGTCATGGATAGCATAAAATTTTAAATGTTCCTTTTGCTGATACTTGGAGCTTTAGAGACTCTTTTTGCTGATATATATAATTTCTAATTATATTACTATCTTGTTGCAATAGAACTATTATAAATGTGGAAAGAGTGGTATGAAACTAAGATAGCCAAACCTGAAACCAGAGCAACTGCTGAACTTAGACACATTAGAATCACAGAATGGTTTAGGCTGGAAGAAGCCTTTAAACATCATCCAGTCCAACTCCATTGTCATGGGCAGGGATATCTTTCAATAGGTCAGGTTGCTCAAAGCCCCATCTAGCCTGACATTGCACACTTCCAATGATAGATGATCCACAATTTGTCTGGACAACCTATTCCAGTCCCTCATCACTCTCATCACAAAAACAATTCTTCCTTATGTCCAATCTAAATATACTCTCTTTCAGTTTAAAAGGCCCTAGTAAAAAGTCTGTGTTTCTTGTAATAGAATAACACTGAAAGGCCACTCTAAAGTCTTCTTGGAGCCTTCTCTTCTCCAGACTGAACCCCAACGGTCTCATACAAGAGGTGCTCCAACCCTCTGATCAAATTTATGGCCTTCCTCTGGACCAGCTCTAACAGGTCTGTGTCTCTCTTGTACTGGTCACTCCAGAGCTAGAATCAGCACTCCAGGTCGTGCCAGAATCACCTCCCTCAACCTGCTGACTAGATTTTGTGCAGCCTTGCACGTGGTTTTCTGGGCTGCAAGAACATGGGAATGGCTCATGTCAAATTTCCACCATATCCCCAAGTCCTTTTCCACACAGCTGCTCTCAAATCAACAATCTGTACTGATCCTGTGGATTTCCTCTACCTCCAGGAGCAGGGCCTTGCATTTGGCCTTGCTGAACTTCATGAGGTTCACATGAGTGCTCTGGATGTCCTCTTCCTCAAGCATGTCTACTGCACCACTCAGCTTGATGTCATTTGCAGGCTTGTTGAGGGTGCATTTGATCCCATTATGTACTGTCATTGATGACGATATTAAATAGTATTGGTCCCAATATGGATCCTCGAAGGATATCATTTTTTACTGCTTTCCATTGATCTTGTTAAGGTCTGTCATGTATTCACCCCAAATGTGGCAGCAAAAGACAATAATCGTGTCAATAGCATAGCACCAATGATGTAAAAGAAAGTGTTCCCTCAGGGGTGAAGAGATAAAGATTTGTTATCTTTTACCAGAGAACTTATCCAGTGACTTGTTCATTTAAGGTGCCTCAACAAGCAGATACGTTAACAATTAAAGATATCAGGCTACTTCCTGATTCTTATCTCTTTCTCCGTTTTTATATGTTACATGCTAGTTTAGCCAAGAGACCTTTGCATCTGTCCTCCAGGCACGTTGATCATAGAATCACAGAATTGTAGAATGGTAGGGGTTGGAAGGCACCTTTAGAGATCATCTAGTCCAACCCCCCCTGCAGAAGCAAGTTCACCTAGATCAGGTCACACAGGAATGCATCCTGGAGGGTTTTGAAAACCTCCAGAGAAGGAGATTCCATACCCTCCCTGGGCAGCCTGTGCCAGGGCTCCCTCACCTGAATAGTGAAACAGTTTTTCCTTATGTTTAAATGGAACTTTTTGTGTTCCAGCTTCTTTCAATTTCTCCTTGTCCTGTTGCTAGATACAATAGAGAAAAAAGGGATGTCCCAAACCCCTGACACTCACCCTTTAGATATTTGTAAATATTAATAAGATCCACCCTCAATCTCCTCTTCTCCAGACTAAACAGCCCCAGTTCCCGCAGCCTTTCCTCAAAAGGAAGATGCTCCAGTCCCTGATCATCTCGGTGGCCCTACGCTGGGCTCTCTCCAGAAGTTCCCTGTCTCTCTTGAGCTCAGGAGCCCAGAACTGGACACAGGACTCCAGATGAGGCCTCACCAGGGCAGAGAAGGGGGAAGGAGAACCTCCCTTGACTTGCTGACCACACTTTTCTTGATGCATCCCAGGATGCCATTGGCCTTCTTGGCCACAAGGGCACATTGCTGGCTCACGGTTAGTTTATTATCAATCAGGACTCCCAGGTCTCTCTCTGCAGAGCTGCTCTTCAGCAGTTTGACCCGCAGCTTGTATTCCTTCCCAGGTGCAGGACTCTGCACTTGTCCTTGTAGAACCTCATGAGATTCTTCTCTTCCCAGCTCTCCAGATGGTCAAGATCCCGCTGAATGGCAGCACAGCCTTCTGGGGAGTCAGCCAGTTCTCCCAGTTTGGTGTCATCAGGGAACTTGCTGAGGGTACACTCTGTCCCCTCATCCAGGTTTGTAATGAAGATATAGAACAAGACTGGCCCCAGAACTGATCTCTCTGGAACTCCACTGGCCACAGGCCTCCAACTCGACTCTGTGCCATTGATCACCACTCTCTGGGCTCTGTCATTTAGCCAGCTCTCAATCCACCTCACCATCCACTCATCAAACTGACACTGAGCTTTCCTATGAGGATATAATGGTAGACAGTGTCAAAAGCCTTGCTTGTTGATCTACTACAACAGCTTCTACTCTGGTTTTTCAACACCCATCATTTGTGCCCAGGCAACAGCAAATTTCCAGTGTATTTCTGTTACTAACAGAAACCTCCTGAATGTTAATGCTGATATGGTTTCAAGGCTGAGTCCATCTTGCATGTCATGGGCTTGTCTGTGAGCAGATGTGCTGCATACAGGGATCCCAGCTACAGCCCATCAGCCTTTACTCTGTTCTGCAGGCTTTTTGGTCGCTAATTCTGTTAGCATCTGTCATCAGTTTCTGAGCAACCACATGGGGAGAGGGAGCATAAAATGACAAATAGACACCTGCCTTACTGTCAGTGGTCATCTCTCTAACATGCAGGAGATTTTCCTCTGGTGTATCTGTTTGTTGCAATTCCCTATGGGGAAGGGCCTGTCTGGTTTGCTGTGGTTTCAGTGATATCAAAAGAGAATTTGTTTCCTGCCTTTTCAAAGGTATTTTACTTGGTTTTGCAACTTCATTTATCACTTCATCTGAATTATGAAGTCCGCTAGTGCACGTAAACAGCAGCTCGTTCCATTTCCTGCTGCTGATAAGGGCACTTGCTGCTGCTGTCCTTGAGCCTGAGTTTCACTTCAGTGGAAACTGATACACAGCAGCTCTAGGTCAATAAGCTGCTTTGTTCCCCAAAGGTTTGGGAGGGTGTCTCACAGCAGCCACCACTTAGCAGGTTTAGCTGTTTGAGTGCATCTGGCTGTGGTGTGTAGACACCACACACGTGCCAGGAGTTTGAGGGATTCAGGATGACTCTGTGCTGAATGTGCTGTAAATGGCACTCCAGGGATATCTAGGACTGTGTGAACAGGAATAGGCCTTTGGGACTGTATGAAAGACAAAAAAAAGTTTGCTCCAAGAAGGTGAATTCCTTAAAAGAATGAACTGCTGCAGCTGTGCTCATTTCACCATGCCACAATTATTTTCCTGGTGATCTCTACAGATCCTGGGGTGCATTAAGAACATTGTTGTCAGGAAGTTGAGTGATATTAGCCTCCATCTCTACTTTGCCCTGGTAAGGCCAGTCTGGAGTATTATAGCCAGTTCTGGGCTCCCCAGCTCAAGAGCAATAGAGAACTTCTGGAGAGAGTCCAGGGAAGGGCTACCAAGGTGAGCAGGGGACTGAAACACCTCTCAGGAGGAAAGGCTGTGAGACCTGGAGAAGACTGGGAGGGGACCTTAACAATGCCTATAAAAACCTAAAGGGTGGGTGTTGGGAGGATGGGGAAAGTCTTTTTTCTGTAGTGCCCAGCGATAGGACACTGGACACAGTGACAGAAGATGTGGGCCCAAGCTGGAACACAGGAAGTTCCACTTTAACATGAGGAGAAACATCTTTCCCGTGATGGTGAGACAGCCCTGGCACAGGCTGCATAGACAGGATGTAGAGTCTCCTTCTCTACCCACCTGGATGCATTCCTATGTGATCTGATTGAGGTGAACCTGCTTTAGCAAGGATTTGGACTAAAATGATCTCTAGAGGCCCCTCACAACCCCTGTCATTCTGTGATTCTGTGATTTAAGCTTTGCCACAGCACCGCTGTGATTAAGACAAAGTCAGACAAGGTACTGCCCAGAAACTACAACGGCACAAGGGGGAAGAATATTCTGACAAAGGAAACCAAGAAGAAATTAAAGGAGCTATTAAAGGGGTAGCTGTGTTGCTGGGTGAAGAGAAGATGTGTTTGAAGATGCATGTTAAAAAGAAAGAGCTGCTGCAAACCTGCTTCCTACGGTGGGTTTTCAGTGTTGGCACACAGATACAAAGTTGCTATAGTAACAAGCTGGGAAGTACCAGCACAGGATGAAATGAGCAGGACAGAAAGCAACATTGAAAGCTCACAAGTTTTCAAACAGCAAGTTCACGAAGACTGTGCTTGAAAACTAGCTGGAGTTTCCCCAAGTGAATGTTAAACCATACCAAAATAGATAGATAGATAGATAGATAGATAGATAGATAGATAGATAGATAGATAGATAGATAGATAGATAAAATTAGGACATGGGCAGCAGAATATCCTGTTTTCTTGTTTCCCTCTTCTCCTCTGACTGTGGACTGCCTGGATGATGGAGCTGCCAGTACAGGTTAAGACTTGGGGCAGCTCATTTGCACAGATGATCGAAAGGAGCTGCATCACAGCCCTGAAACAGTGAAAGAAAGGGGCCTGGTGTTGAACATCTGCCTGGAGTTAATGGCCCTGTAATTTCTTCCAATGTGAGACACAAGCTGTGAGTTGCTGTCTCCTAACTGACATTATTGTTTGTGAGACTCCTAAGCTTTTAAGCTTTTAAGCAGGATTTTGAAGGTATCTGCCCTCAAATGTGTTGTTCTCCATTCAAATGTGAAATATTAACTGCATGCATGTTGAATTGTACAGAAGAATTTACACCATCCCTGGTGGTTACCTTTACAGTAACAGTTTCAAAACTGGTTCACAGGTTCCTCCCTGAACAAACATGCCAGTGCCAAAGTAGTAAGTGTTACAAAGGATTCTGTTCTGTAACTTGGAATTACCTTAGCCACAAGTTGTATTGCTGTGTATGCAGCTGATGAAGCTTTGCAGGAATTCTCCTCAGGTTGTTTCCAAACTTGTGGTAGAAGTTAAAATTTGTGCTGCCCTAAACCCTGTACATGTTCATGTCTGAGAGATAGTTGCTCTCAGGGTGAGGTCATCTGAGAATAGGTTGCTGTGTGAGCAAATTCTCGTATGCTCAACAGTAACTTCTAGTGTGTCAGAAAACACAGGAAGTGAGGTCAGTGATGTGATGTGTCTACTAAACAATTCTGGAGGAAGGGGGAATATATTTTTGTTGTTAACGATTTTAGCCAGAGATTTAAAGATTTTGGGGTTTATGTGGTATTTTCTGAATGAAATTTGGACCTAGAGTCTGTAAGTCATCCAAAATGAAGTTCTTTCTTTAAATGCTATGGTCCGAAGGTCAGTGACCTGGTGTTCTGTCAGCCAAGAGTCATTATCTATCCATGCATCAAGCCCAGCTATTAGCTGAGAGCCAAGACCACGTGAGGAATCAGCTCCAGGAAACTTTTCTGAAGAACCTGTTATCTACCCAACAGTGCAACATGGCATTGTTACAAAATAAGGTAAGTGGTTAATGTGTAATCATCACTATTTCTGGGTAGATGAGACCTCACCTTAAGCCCTAGTTTTATATTCTGTGATTGATATGGCTTTATGTTTCTCACTAAGCAGAGCAAAGTTCAGTTAGTTATACCTGTGGAGTGTTCAAGCCTTCTTTTCTAGACATCTCCTTTTGGTATAGCACAGGTTAGCAGCCTTCCTTATGCAGCACTCTGTTCAAATGTCCATTTGCACTTCACTGTGGATTAGTAATAATCCTATCTATAAGAGATTTTTGCTCAGTGTTTATTTGGAAGCAGTCTCTTTACTCTGTATTAGTACCATGCATAGTTTAACGTGGCTTGGGCCCTCCAGATACTGTTTACCCCTGCATTGATAGGCAGTTTGAGATGACAATGCTCTAGTCCTTCCCAAGAAAAGATGTCATACAGTACTTTTTAATAGGAATGCATATCACATGAGAAGTACAGTAGGGAATGCCAGGGAGGGTGTTGTAGCCTTCTGAGATGCCCCTTAAACCCTGCAAGGGTACTATCTAAGCAGTGTAGAAATTGCCTGCTGGTCTGCAGTGCACTGCACCCCAAATTCTCTACCTGGTGACCAGGAGAACCAGAGACAGACGGGAATATAAGCTGGTTAAAATCACAGAGTAACAGCAACTTTGGGAGGTAACATAATCTTCTCTTTGCCCCGGTTCAGAAACATCCTGTCTGCAAATAAATTTCTTTTTAAAGAAAATCAGATAATGCATACTTCTTTAAGAAATGACATTTTTTCACTAAGAAAAAAAATGTGTATTTCATAGGAAAGATAATGAAACATCCTAATATCTCTCCTATTAACGATGCCTGTATAATGTCAGTATTGTACTGAGATGCTGAAAGGGATCCCTCAGACATGACCAAGGCAATTCAATAGGACTTCCAAAATAATTTCTTCCACAAATTGCTTTGGGCAGAAGACATTTGCTGCTTGATTTGCTGCTCCAAAAGGTGTTAATATTGGAGAGTTGCATTAACACAGGAAACAAAACCATACTGTGCGTTGGTGTTTTGCAGCTTTGCTATACATTGAGCAAAACAGTGTGCGTGATTGTAGTGGTTTTGCCTGGGGTTCCAATATTTACAAATGCCTAAATGATGGGTGTCAGGACGGTGGGGCATCCTTTTTTTTGATGGTATCTAGCAACAGGACAAGGGGTAATAGGATGAAGCTGGAACACAAAAAGTTCCATTTATGCATGAGGAAAAACTGTTTCACTGTGAGTGTGACGGAGAAGTGGCACAGGCTGCCCAGGGAGGGTGTGGAGCCTCCTTCCTTGGAGGTCTTCAAGACCTGCCTGGACACATTGCTGTGCAACTTGATCTAGGTGGACCTGCTTCTGCAGGGGAGTTGGACTAGATCTGTAAAAGTCCCTTCCAACTGCTACCATTCTATGATTCTAGGATTCTATGATTTGCTAGACTTAATAGCCCCAGATCCCACAGCCTTTCCTTGTAAGGAAGATGTTCCAGTCCCCTGATCATCTTGGTGGCTCTGCACTGGACTCTCTCCAGAAGTTTCCTGTCTCTCTTGAGCTGGGGAGCCCAAAAATGTGACAGATTTAGCTTGTGGTCTGTGATGCCCATGGCTTTGGTAAGTACAAAGAAGAGCCCACTGCGATTCTACACATGCTTGTAATGGTGATGACCACTGGCACTGCTTGGTGTGAGCTACCTGAGCTAGCGTTTAAGTCTGGCCTGTGGTAGAACACACCATGTGGTGTCTCTTGAGACTATTACAACAGTAAAACACCATTATGATATAGAATTACAGTAGAAGTAACTTTAAAAGAAGATTTTCCATTCTGATTGAAGCACTGTGATTTCAAAATGATACCTCATGTCAAGTTAACAGAGGATTAAGAAAATCAGATTTTTCTGTTACGATCCACCAATCAGTTCCAGTTTATTGAATCTTTCCATTTGGTTATATAATTTAGGGCAGTAGAAGACTGCATCATTAGTGTAGTCAGTGCGTTGAGATGCAATCAGTCTGACAATAATTAAAGCGTCCAGGTCAGAGTTTGGTCACTAAGAGTGTGATCACAGCTATGCTCAGCATGCTTACAAAGACTTTAAGTCTCGTTGAGTCAAAGCCTGAACCCAATGTTACTGACAAGTGAGAATGGAAGGAAGTAACAGGAGAGATCCATGAAAAAATGTGTACAAGAAACCACATGAACTGTTCTCTAAATACACAGTGATACCTCATCACAAAAGGGAAATATTTATCTGTATTAAACCACACACAGTACATAAAATAGATCCATTGTCACTTTCAATAACTTCTTTAATGGCAACAACACAAAATGGAATAAAAAAAGAAGTGGCAGAGACTACAGTAAAGCAAGAGCATTCTGAAACAAATTACAAAGTAAGCGATGCTGGTTGTACACTCATTTTGTTTATGCATCTAATAACAGAAGCTACATGCAGTGCTTTTACGTTACATAGTACAGGACATGGGAACGTCAACTGGGGGCACAGTTGGTTACACACCCCTGGCATGTCTCTTTGAGTCACTTTCGTTTGACCAAATATGATAGTTTTGGCCTTCATGAGGATTATGGAGAGGCAGAACAGTTCAATGTAAGGTCAACACAGATCTACATTGCAGCATGAGAGAGAGTCTCCCAGTTGGTGCTTCTGTGACAGTAGAAAAAACAATACAAGCATAGGAAGAGATCTAGGTCTCAAATTTCTTGCTGTGGCTGCATCTCACCTCAGGCATTGCAGGATTTGCAGTCTAACAGTGACAGCCAGGGAGAAGGGGACGCAGAAATGAAAGCTTGTCATTGAAATTGATTGCTTTGTAATTTGGAAGGTGTTCATGTTCTCGTGCAATGTAACAAAAACCACTTCCATCACTATGTTCGCACAACAGCCAGACCCCTTTCTGGACTTTGTGAGAAGATATGGTATCATTGTCATAGCCTCTACCCAGGTTGGTTGCCTCTCTTATCACCCTGCTCTTCCCTTGATAATTAACATGTTCATAGAGAGTGATCTGAGGATTGTGTAGATGTTCAGTGATCACCTGCAGTGAACTGAACTTATCATTCATCTCTTTACCAACAAAGCTATGTTCTCCCTCCTCAAACACCATCAATTTGCCTGTATAGTTGCAGTGCTCATAAGCCACCCAAGGCTGGCCAATGACTTTCACTGAGGAGATACAATCATTCCAATCTACAGATTTTAAATCAGCAATGTCATGGGTGAATTCTTTGCTGTAACCCTGGAAGTTGGCATGCTCATAAATTGTGATCTTTCCCATCTCAGTAGGTCTTCTGTAGTTCGGATTTCTTGCTGTAGGAGCTGGACGAGAGCCTTCAGAAAAGAAAAACAGAAAATAAGCAATGCCCATAATAAGCCTTTTCACACCAGACACAAAATGCTGGAGAGGCGTAAAAAACAGAAGAAAATAAAACATTTTTAGCAGAGGATAAATAATAGCAGCAGCTGGACAAGTGTGAGAGTATGCCAGAGAATTTTTAGTTTGGAAGAAAAAAAAGTAAAATGAGATACATACAGCAAAACAGTCCAGTTTTACTTAGTTGTGCGTGTTGGTTTGTGTATATGTGTGAGGGACATGTGAGCACTTAGTTTAACACCTTACTGGTATAGCCTAAATGATAATGAAACAAAATACGTGACTGGTGATAAATCTTTCAGCTGACAATTGAGATCAATTTGAGAATTATTTCAGAAATTGGAACTGGTTGTTTGCACTAGATTTCATGATCCACATAATATTACAAATAAAGAAGCAGTGAGACGTTCAGTTAATTTCTAAATGAAAGTGTACTGTAAACAGGAAAAAAAAATCTACTCTGTTAAGGCCAGAACTCAACTTTTAGTCTCACTGAAATACCTTATTTCTCTTTCTGTATGAAATTTTATTGAAGTCAAGAGATGTCTGTTCTTAATGTAAGCCAAGAAGCAATCAAGTTCAAAGCATCAGGTCTTTGAGTCAGACTGAATTTCAAGTTGTAAATGTCTTTTTGTAGCCCTGTTACGAATACTCATATCTAATTTCACACAAAGTCACTTAGAACCAGGTAAAGAACCCACAGCATTTATTAGTAACAGTTGCAGGAACAAGCAGCCAGTTAAGATTACAGCTCCCTTTCAAAATCACGTAACAGTCATGGAAGAAAACTTTTACGTCTCAGGGAAAATATATGAAAGAGGTACTTACTCCAGCTGGTTCTGGGAAAGGATGAGAGAAGATCAGGTCTGCCCAAGTAAGATTAAAAGTCAGACTAAAATTGCAAGACTTGAGCAACATAAAGAACATTTTTTAAAAAACCTCACTCAAATCTCACATTAAAAAAAACAATAATAAATCTCACTATGTGATTAAAAATGTTTCAGCATTTTTTTCATAGCCGTAATTGAATTTATGGAGACTGTGGATACCCAAACCTTTATTGATTGGGTATTAGTAAGATGACTTTCTGCCTATAGAAAATGTAACAAGAATAATAAGCCGGTTAATTTTGCTGACAATATAAAGATCTTATGCCCGTGGGGAATTGGTAAAACATTCTCAGTTTCACCCCTTGGAGTTTCATAGCAACGTCTCTCTCCTCCCTCCCTTTGTAAGTGATATTTATCCTGCAGCTATGTTCTCCACACTTGAAAGATGTGTTAAGTTTCTGCAAATACAGACACCAGTGTCTCACATGCACACTGCAGTTCTCATCCCCACCCTTCAACCTCTTTCTCTTCAACTGCATTTCACAGTAGCTGACCAAGAAGCCATTGAAAGTTTTCACCTAAAAACTGTGTATCTCACCTTGATATCAGCTTCTAGGATAGGGAGAGCTGATAGCACTTCCTCCAGGCCGGTGCTGCTGTTTGTGAGAGGCAGCTCACTTGCCCACATTTATAGCTTGCACAGAAGTCTTGGGAAAGATCCCATTAAAGGGAACTGAGAAGTGGCCGATATTGCCCTCAGAGATCGAAAATCATTAACCTTTTTATTTTTCTTTTGAATTTCCTACAACCAGTCATCTCATTGCTCTGGTTCGAAAGGTCATTGAAGAGTGAGCATCTTGATAAAGCTTAGATTCTTGTTTGTCTTTATTCTCTGGAAGCCAGTGCAATCTCAGCGATAAAACCATATCAAATATTTTGCCACATGCAAATTTTTTGTAGGATTTTTTTGTTTCCTGCAGTTTACAGATTTGCTTACTGGGAAGCACATATAATGCACAACATTGGTGTTCCACAGGGTTTCAATGTGAGTTATCCAAGTGACAGAGGTGGCATTTAAGTAGCACTTTTTTTTTTTTTAAATTCACTTTCCCCCTTTTCATAACCCTTTGAGCAATAACAGGGATGCAAAGCTGCTGAAGCAGGGAAAGGAGGCTCTACTGTTGCAGATACAAGATTATTTTAGTCAATAACCTAACACGGTGCTAAGCACTTGCTAATAATTTAATAAACTAGCTAAGCACTTGCAAATAGTTTAATCACCTAATGATGAAGTAAGTACTCTTTTAAATTGCAAAAGAGTTGCAAAAACGTGGTCTTTCTTAATTTTCTTCATAGTTTTGCCAGATGGCCCTTCATGGTCTGATACCTCCGTCATAGCGACCTGGCTGATTCCCCAGAAGGCTGTGCTGCCATTCAGAGAGATCAGCTTGAGAGCTGGGCAGAGAGAAACCTCAAGAGGTTCAACAAGTACAGGTGCAGAGTCCTACATCTTGGAAGGAACAACCCCACACACCAGTACAGTCTGGGGTCGAACTGCTGAAGAGCAGCTCTGGAGGGAGAGAGACCTGGGAGTTCTGATTGATAATAAGCTAAATATGAGCCAGCAATGTGCCCTCATGGCCAAGAAGGCCAATGGCATCCTGGGATGCATCAAGAAGAGTGTGGCCAACAGGTCAAGGGAAGTTCTTCTCCCCTCTACTCTGCCCTGGTGAGGCCTCATCTGGAGTCCTGTGTCCAGTTCTGGGCTCCCCAGCTCAAGAGGGACAGGGAAGTGCTGGAGAGAGCCCAGCACAGGGCCACCAAGATGATCAGGGGACTGGAACATCTTTCATACGAGGAAAGGCTGCGGGAACTGGGGCTGCTTAGTCTGGAGAAGAGGAGATTGATCTTATTAACATTTATAAATATCTAAATGGTGGATGTCAGAAGGTTGGGACATCCTCTTTTTCTATGGTAGCTAGCAACAAGACAAAGGGTAATGGGATGAAGCTGGAACACAAAAAGTTCCACTTAAACATAAGAAAAAACTATTTCCCTGTTCAGGTGAGGGAGCCCTGGCACAGGCTGCCCAGAGGGGTTGTGGAGTCTCCTTCCTTGGAGGTCTTCAAGACCCGCCTGGACATGTTCCTATGTGACCTGATCTAGGTGAACCTGCTTCTGCAAGGTGGTTGGACTAGATGATCTCTAAAGGTCCTTTCCAACCCTACCATTCTAGGATTCTATGATCATTTCCTCTATGATTGGCTTCATCATCATCACACTGCTCGAGTCTGTTTTCCACTAGATTGCAGGTTGATAAAACAATTTCACTTAAAGCTGTGGATATCACATATGCACCCACTTCACAGTGCTGGAAAAGGCAAAATGGTAGGAAAAACCAAATGAACAACAAACTCCTTCCTTCAGATCGTCTTGTGTTCTTACCTTTTACCAGAGTGAATACTTTAGTTTATATCTCAGTGGTTACTCATCTCTTTTTATTCCTTACTTTACAACAAGGGGGTTAAAAAAATAATGAATTTGCACATGAACTGCATTTCCCCAGTTTCTGATTGCTATCTGGTGTGGTAGTTGTGGACTCGAGGCAGCAAGACACTGGTTTCTTTGTTTTGGAGGATCTTTTTGTGGTCGGAGGGGTGTTTTTTCGATGTTTACTCTCTTAGCGGTTGTTAGGGCTGTTAAAGTAATTCTTCACCACAAGGACCTCACTTTTGGCTCTAAGACTTCTGTTTCTCAAACAAAACTGCCTCCCCTAAATGCAATATAGGAACACACATCTGGACCACAGAACCCCAAAGCTGTGAGCGTCCCACCCACCAATAAGTGCCTTCACTGCCAAACCCTTGAGGGAACAGAGGAGCATCCTTTTTTGCCCAACATGTGTCTTACACAAACTCCCTTTTCTCTCTTTGTCGCTGTGTCTGTTGCACTCTCCCAACTGCCAGTGCTCAGTAAAGGACCAAACAACAGTACTTTATCAGCAAAGACTAAAATGGGGTGATAGCAGCCTATTGGATGAGTGCTGCGTATCCATTCACAGCACTGGGGATTTTGCTCCACAGATGCGCTGGAAAGAGAGATGCAGCAAATACTGACAAAAGCCTTCCAAGTCCCACTTCATAAGACACAGGAGCCAGAAAGCAAAAGGAAGAGCTTTTCTAACAATTTCCTTCCCAAAGGCTCCCTTTCCCAGATAAAGGAAAAGGCAACAGATTGTCTGTGAATAATTGTTTTAGTTCAAACTGTCAGAAACCCAACTGGGTATTCTCTGTTCCTCCTGTGTTCAATAAATGTCTCAATGGGCTTCCATGGAATGGTTGCTAAGCTGGACTCCACAAACACCAGCCCTTACCATTCTATGATATAACCTGAGCAAAAACAAACCCATAATGTCACAGATCCTTGAAAGGTCCTCACTTTACAGCACATTTGGCTGGGAAAGCCTCTCCAGCTCACAAAACCTCAGAAAATGCATCCAAGCATTTTGTTCCTTTCGTATTTTATTAGGAGGCTGTGGTTCTAAATCCTGCAGTGGCCTGCTCCACGCAAGTGTGACCTCCCCTTAGCTTTACACCAGGTGTCACTTCTGCTTAACAGGGCAACAGGGAAATGGAAGGGTTTCCAAAAAAATCTACCCAATCTGCATCAGATTTTTAGGGTAATCTATACCTACAAGTCCTCCTAAAGTCACAGGTGGTTACAGAATTTTAAAGTCCTACACATCTCAAATCAGGCATCTAAAATAGAAACCAGTGAAAGGTTTCTCTTCTAATCTTTTGAGGGAGCAAGGAAACACATGGCTACATGAACAAGGGACTACTACATGGAGAGACTGCCTAAGTCTGCTCTGACAAAGCAGTCTGACTTGTTGGTCTCTCTCTATTACTGCTTTGCAGGTGGGAGAATTGATGTGCTGCTTTCAGCCCTTCCTCAGTAGCAGACCTGCCTGCTACTCATCAGGGACTGACTCAGAGTAGGAGAAAGAGGCATAGTGTATGTGGTCAGGGCCCCAAGGCAGGCTAGGGCATGAAGGAAATACTGGTAATAATACAGTAAAAGTAGACAAAGTACAGAAGCAAAGGGTACAGAGGTAGAGAACGGGCTCCCCCTGGGGAAACATGAACTGTAATAGAACCATATTCTGTCTGTGTCTTACCATACCAGAAGTAGGAAACCACAAAGGAGGAGTTAGCAGGCTTAAAACAGAACACAGTTTCTTTTGGGCACCAACAAGACTTTGTAGAAACCAAAAACTCCCCCTGGTTTGAAAAATCAACAAGATATCAAGTGCTATTAAACAAATATATTGATTTAACTTCTGGCTCTTTCAGTCTTTGAAGCACCAGGTGGCTGGAGAATATGAAAGTACCCTTACACACTTCCCATGGTCACCCACTTCAGGACACCCTCCCTACAGTGTTCCTCCAGAGAAGGATTGGCCTGAATCCCTTCCAGACTGGAAAGACTTCAGCACACGCAGGCAAAAGAAGTGGCAGCCTGGGACCCAAAATAAGAGATTGGAGGGTTGCAACTGAAGAAAACACAGGATTATAATGAGTCTTAGCAGCTCAAGTTCAGGAAACTACAGTGGTAAAGCAAAGTATATAATGGTAACGGCCTCACCTTATCAAAAACTATAAGCAGCAAATAAATAAAACACTGAAGGAAGAAATACAGCAGAAACACGGCAAAAAGCATGGGTGGGAGAATATGTACTGAACCATCCCCCCTGACCACACACCCAGTACCCTATGAAAGATATAGTTTGTGTCCTGTGATACCCATGGATTTGGCAAAGTAAAAAGAAGGGATTGCTGGAACGTACGGAAAGTACAAAAGTTGCAGAGCGTGATTATTTATAAGGCCCTCAGCTACCTAATCTAGCATTCAAGCCAGGACTGTTGTGAGCTTAAGGTTGGATTAGCAACCTCCAGGCATCCCTAACAGCCTTACCCTTCCATGAATCTAAAATGCTTGGTACCTGCTACCCATCCCTGCTGTACAACAGGGCTCGGCAAAACAGAAGATGTAGTTGTAACTGGAAATGTCAACTAGGATCAAGAGGCTTACAGAGCACCAGCACAAGCCTGGGTCAGAGCTGGACAGAGACAGCGTTGCAGAAGGCAGGCAACTGTGTGAACTGGAACCACAATGCAAATATGATCATCTCGCTGCTGTTCCAAATGCTCCATTTCCAAAGTCAGCTCTTAACAGTACAAGTTGAGTATGTGCCCACCAAAACATGGCTGGTATGCAAATATGACTAGAAGTCAGTCATCTCACTCCATATATAGTGGACAGCCCTCGAGTGGGCCCCTTGAGGCCTCCTGCACAGCAGCAGGCTGCACCCCAGGATCCCTTAAGCAGGGGCATCTCTCAAAGCTGCTACTTGAGGCTGAGAGAATCCTGATTGTGTCAGGTACTCAGTGAACTAGGAATAAGTCCATCGGGACTCTGAAATCTCAGCTATGTGATATAAAGGACTGATTGTGCACATACAGTTCTTCAGACAAACTGTTGACCAGGCCTTGGACCACGTCTGGATCCAGTCTGTCATGGTTTAGCAAGGAGTTGGTTTTTGCTTGGTAACAGGGGGAGCAGGTTGCAGTGAAGACCCAGTAAAGAGATTTTGGACTCTCCCCTGGCTCCTGGGTTCACACCCACCACTGGCTGGGCCAGTCTGGCACCTCTGCCACCACTATTTAGAGACAGGAATTTGAAGTGCTTGGGAGGAGGTGTAAGAGTGATACAAGATGGATGCGACCACGTGGACCTCACAGTCAGAGGAGACAGGAAGGAGAAGCACCAGACCAGAGAGCCCTCTGCAAGCCATGGTGAGAACACAGGCTGTGTCCCTGCAACCCATGGAGGGCAATGGCGGGACTGAGAGTTACCAGCAGCTCCGTGTGAGTGAGCCCGGACGGGCGAGGGACTGTGTGGGGAGACAGCCATGGCCCAGGCTGTGCTGGAGAGCCTGTGTGCTGTAGAGCAGCCCCACACGAGAGGCAGAGAGGAGCTGCCACCTTTGGGATAAATGCGCGTCGGAGCAGCCTGTGCAGGGCTGCCGGGTGCATGAGGTACCCCACAGACTTGCAGGGAGGATGGATGCAGAGCTCACCTGTCCTGAGGAGAGACAAATGGCAGAAGCTATCAGGAATAGACTGACTGAAACCCCCTGGGCAGTTCAGGGGGGTGGGAAGAGGTAAAAACACCTGGATCAGGGGTCAGAGCCCGGGAAGAGGTGTGGCAAGAAGGTGTTCTTAAAGGGCTGGTCAGACTCTGCCTTGTTGTTTTGTGTTGGTTATGTTTTGGAGTGTTATGGTTATGCTTTGGGGTGTTATGGTTATGCTTTTAGTTGGTATTGCATTAAATTATTTTCCGTTTTCTTCCCCAAGCCGAGTAGCCTGGTCTGTTTTGTCCTGGACCTTAAGCTCTCCCAACCCTTTGGCAGTCCTCAGATCTTCAGTACTTGAGGCTAATTGTGGTCTTTTGTTCCCTGATGGGCTTAAAGCACAACACAGCCACAGTAAGCTCTCTGAGGAGTACAGAAAGCAAAGGGCCCTTTCTGAACGAATGGGAGGGTCTCCCTGACAGTTTTGTCCGACCCTGTCCTCTGTGCAGTGAGTGAACTATGACCCAGAGCCTTGTTAAAACAATGTTGCATTTACTATAAAATGGAAGTGTTTTGATATCAAGAAACATATTGCTGCTTCTCTCTTACAAGTGAAGCATGTCACTCCATCCACATGTGTGTGAGCAGGCAGAAGCAGCAAATTGTTTTGCGTGCATCACAGCAATTTCAGAACAGTGCACATAGGTTTTGGTGCCACAGCGCTGGATGGGAGACACTGGAAGCTTGAGCTCAGAAAATATACAGCAAGAACTATTCTCTGCACATGCTTTCTGCCCCTGATTATTACAGACACAAAAGAAGCCTGTGAGGTAGTGGTAAGAAGAAACAGGTGCCTAGTGGAAGAGGGGTTAAGTGCTCCCTGCCTAAGCCTACTGCAGCAGTCAGCTTCCTCAAAGAGGTGACAAAATGTAACACGACTTCCCTCCCTGCAAATGGCAAGAAAATGAAAAAAGTGTTTCACTGACCCCTAAGCAAAGAAGAGCTGTTAACACCAGGAAGCTTTTCTGCTGGCACACAGGAAAAACCCGAGGCTACAGTAAAATTAGGTCCTTTGAGTCTCATCTGCAGATGAGCCATCAACATAATGAGCCTGGGTCAAAAGGGAAGACAGGAACTGATAGATCAGAGTTTCTCTCTTTTGGAACCATCTGGGTTTATGCCCCTAGAGATCTGTACTACCCAGCACACACAGATCCAACAGAGGCACAGAGAAAGATGTCATTTTGGCAGTCTTAATTCTCCCCCCTTTATTGTACAAAATACTTTACAATTAAAAAACATTTTCCCCAATAGAATCATATACAGATATTTATAATTAACAAGATTCAGTTACACGCAAGACAGGGAACTTCTGCACAAAGGAAAACAACGGCAGACGATCAAGTGAAAATTGAGACTTGACCCTTTCCCCATCTTATTCTGGGAGGGGAGCCTATATTTGAGACTTTATTCCTATCACACTCCCTCAAGTCTGAATTCTGGGATCTCCTCTTACTGTGACAGGGTAAGGGGCTTCGCCCCATATCTGCTCTTAAAAGGTTCATGAAGAGACACTGAGAAACTTAGTATTTGGCTGTACCATGAAGTTATCGGTACCCAGAAGCCATTTTTCCCCTCACAACCCACACATACACACATGCAAGCACATACATGGGGGAAGCATGCTCATAACCCAGAATTTTTCACCCTTTCATCAAATGGCACTCCCCCTCCACCGAAGGAACCTGCACCCCACACACGTCCCGTGGGCAGTCCCTGCAGAACAGCTCCTAAACCATTCTAATCTCACAGCCAAGCTGGGCAATACTGCAAACAGTCTGGCAAGAGGGCTTCCCCGCTTTGATAATCTGCGAACCAGCAGAGCGTCAGTCGGCCACGGAGGTGATAATGTGAACTGTGCAGAGATGCTCAGGCCACAACAGACAGGTAGAGGAAGTTGCACACTTCAGCGGGAGGTCCTTGAAAAAAAGCTGAGGCGATCTGCCCTACCAGAGCGAAGATACTTGTGAAACCTACTGAATGTTTTCTCTCCAAGGAAGGTCACTGCTGAGCTGGGCCAACCCTGCACTCGCAAGGGAGCCCATCCCGGAGTCACTGCTGGAGGCCAAACACCTGAAGCAGCGTAGGAAGATCATGGGCATCTGCTGCCGCATACAGGTCACTCTGTCCCAGCATGGAGAGAGCCATGCGGAGGGTGCTCCAGATGTTGTCAGACATAGCGCCTTGCTGCCCCCGTGGACCTCGGCTCTTCTGCTGCATATGCAAAGCCTCTAAGAAGTGCTCCACAGCCTCACTGTCAAGATGAAAACACACATGTGCTTACTGGAGATGGTACATCCCATACTCCTCCTTCACATTTGCTTCTGAAGTGCTCCCCCATCAAAATAAGTTTCCTCCTCTTCACCATATCCTGCCTCACTTCAGAATCATCAGACATTCCCCTCTTAACAGAAACTGAAGTCCAGATGCCCCCTACTCTAAACTGTATCTACATGACACTTTGTTCTTGGGGCAGAGTACCTGCACCTGCTCTGCCCTCATGTGCCAAGGAAAGGCTGCAGACAAGGGTAGCACTGCCCTAGGAATGCAGTGCAGTCTCTCTTGCTCAGACACGCGCACCCCCAAGGGTCACAGCAGATCTGCCCACCCTGTGCTCACCGGTGGGCACCTAAGTTGATGCAGCTGATGCCCAGGTTGTAGCGAGAGCGAATGTATCCTGGCTGTAGCTCCAGCGCTCGACGATAAGCAGCCACAGCTTCCTCACTCCGATTCCCATTAGCCAGCGTGGCACCAAGCTTGTTCCATAAAAGATGGTCCTGAAGGATGGGGACAGAGAGAAAGGGCCAAGGTAAACTCTGAGCCAACCCTTCCCTATGCACCTGTCTTACTCTTCCACTCCAAGAATGCACCTCTCAGACAAGCACCACCTCCGTCCCAACCTTCACCCATAAGCCTCCAGCATCCACAGCCTGTCCTTCCTTACGTTGGGGCGCACACTGAGCGCAGCACTGAAGCAATCCACAGCCTTCTCATACTCGCCACTCAGGTTGAAAAGGACGCCCAAACCACACTGAACATCAGGATCCACGGTCGAGGGGTTGCTGCGCACTGCTGCCAAGAACAGCTCTTTTACCTCCATGAAGAGTGAGCTGGAAAAGCACAGAACAAGGATGCTGTTGTACTGTGGAGAAAGCTGGCCTTGGGTTGCTCCCTCTGCTCCTGCCTGGGCCGGTCCTAACCCTACAAGAAGCCTTTCACCTGAAGGCTGAAATTTAACTCAGACTCACTCAGACAGCAGGGAACCCAGGACACGCTTGGCAGGCCCCAGGTTTGTCCCTGAAACATTCTCCTCCAACTCCTTCTCCAGCAGGTGGGCATAGTCCGGTTTATGGCGCAGCCAGTCCCGCAGGGTCTCACACGCCTGCTTCTGCAAGGACTCATTGGTGAAGCTGACTGCTAAGGCCATGAGCGCCGTGAGGTTCCCAGGCTGCAGCTCCAAGCACCTGCAGGCCAGAGAAAGTGCATACAGCATTACACCAGTCTGGGAGACATGCAGAAATGGGATTTAACACAAGCAAGGCAGAGCACACCATACTAGCCAATATGGTACTCATGGCACTATGCACTAGGCAAGGAGCCACACTCAGAAGCTCTTCTGCAATGCTCACCGTCTGAGGGCACTGATTGCCAAAAGCTCCTGTTCATTCTCTGCTTGGGTGGTTCCCAGATATTGCCAGGCCTGGACAAGACAAAGACACACAAAGTCAGACTTCTTCACGCCTAGAGAAAAAGATCAGCTGACAAACCACAGACACTGATTAAATCCACCGTATTATCCCACACATTTTGAGTATGAGACCGAATATATGCAAGTATAGACATAAGCCACAGATAAAAGTTTCTCTCAAAAGACATATAGACTTTTACGGCACACAGGTCCTCAAGGCAAATACAACTGGCATTGGTGTAAAGGAAATGTGGATGTCTACCTGGAGATCTATCATCAAGCAACCAGCTTTTTGAATACAAGTCACAAAATGCAGTACCTGCTATCTCAAGGAAGGAAATTATTTCATTAGCAAAGACCCAGACACACTACACAAGCAAGAGGGAATCTACTGTCTCAAATCCCTACTGCCTCACCATATAGATAGCTGCAACTCAAGAAGAGCTGACCAGGGGTAACTGCATAGTGTTCTGCAGGCAGAAGAGCTGAGGTTCAAGGTAAAGCTGGGACTTGGACCAATGCAACCAAGACATTTCCTTCAGATCAACTGTTCAAGTCTATTCAATCACTGTATCACTTGTGAAATCTTGACTTCTCCTGTACTTCCTGCAGAGTCACAGTAGAATTCAGAATGTTCTCAATACAGCTAGTCAGAAGTGGCCCAAAATTTCTCCTCCTAAGGTTTTAACAACCCCTCGATTATGCTCAGCCTGCAACCCACACTGCCTATAAGAGAGTGCTGACTTGAATATCAGCAACATCTTTTGACTGAAAAATAAAGTACATCTCCAAAACCTCTTACTTTTCATCTACTGTCAGTACCCTAGAAAGTTAGATGCCTGTATTCCCAGAAGCCAAGAACGTCTATTCTGAGAAGTCATTCTCATCTAAGAATCAGAATTAACAAATTAGGTTTCCAACCATATACATTTGGCATGGCTTGAGTCAGATGCACTGAGAATTGAGTACCCTTGGGTGCTTGAGACAGGCACTCCAGAAATGGACAACGTAAGTATATTTGCATCCTTTCTCTCCCTCCTGAGAATATCTGCAACCTCTGCCTCTGGAGAAAGGTACACAGACTATGCCATTTCTCAATCCAGAAGCTAGAGTGCTTTATGGAAATAAATACTCGCTGAATTAGGAGCTGGAAATTTGTCTTCAGTATACCCATTCTTTGGTCTGCAGCTTCAAATGAAGGCTGTGAAGATACCTAAGCCACCTCAGCCCTTTTGGGATTTGCCAGTTTTCTCTCAGTATGTAAATGCAAGACCTCTAGTCTAATAAGCTGCTCAGAATTAAACTTTTAATAGCTATTGAAAGCATTTATCTGCTACAAGCATCAAACTTGCAGTGTCAAAGGCTTCCAGAGAAGTAATTTAAGAGATGAGAACTCCTTGTCTTGGCTCCATGCACAGCCTCAAGAGCTCCAATGACTTTACATAGTGCTGGGTCAAAGCCTTTGTGCTTTTTATAACTGACCTTAGGCATAAATCTCCTTGCTACAGCCCTCCTGAGGAGTCACATCAGCTACTTACCCACAGTCACAGAAAAATGAGACGTCTTCATACACCCTGCACAGCTTCTAACACTGATGTGAGCTTTCTACACACACCCTGACACCATGCAGTGGAAGGATCCAAGCAGCAGGGCACCCAGCCAAGGCCTGTTATCTCTGGTCTCACTCACCTCCATGTGATCTGGCTTCTGTTGCACCGCAGCCTCAAAGAGCAAGACAGCATTGGGGAGGTCACCTTCTTCCAAGCGCTTACGCCCCTCTTCAAAGGCACCCGGGTGATCTCTCATAGGATTATCTTCCTCAAACTGGTAACCCTGGCAGGCAATGACAGGCACGGGCTAACACCAAGAGACAAGCTTAGGGAGGAAAGCACTCTACAGTACTGAACAGCTCAGTCTTGCTGCATCACAAACACTCAAACTGCACACCAGCCAGCACCTCCTTATCTCTGCTAATTCGCAGCTGATCAGCAAATAGTGGTGCTTCTTCCTACCTCCTCCATGTTGAAAAATTCCCCCAGAGCAGACATGTAGTAAGTTCCAACAGAGACTAAACATCTGCTGTGGGTCCTATCCACTTGGGTAGAGTAACAACACTTGTGCTTATTGCAAAGAATCCCACACTAACTGGTATTTGATCTTGGACAAGAGTTATAGAACAGTTTGGGCTGGAAGGGATCTTAAAGAGCACACAGCTCCAATCATACCTGTCTTGGGTAGGGACACCTGCCACTAGTCCAGGTTGGACAAAGTCCCATCCAGCCTGGCCCCCTACCCACTTCCAGGGACAGGACACCCGCAGTCTCTCTGATCAACTTATTCCAGTGTCTCACCACCCTCACATGGAAGAACTTCTTCCTAATAACTAATCTAAATGTCCCCTCTGTCAGCTTCAAGAGCTAGACAGCATTTGCAAAGAAGCACAAAGTAAAAATAGTATTTAACTCCTAAGTTACACAGATAGAGGTGCAAGTGTCAACAAAGCATAAGTGCAAGAAGGAACAGTAGCAGCATTTGAGGTTTGTGAAGCTCACCTGCAAGGCAGACACACTGCCAGTCCCCTCAAGGCAGTCCACCACAGTGATAGGGCTGAGAGACCCTGTTCTCTATTACCTTGTCATATGAGGAGGAGCTGAGTTCTTCATAATCAGAGAGCCAAGGGTGAGCCTCTGCATCTCTCTTGGCCATTTCCTCCCATTCTGCCTGAAGTTTGTCCCAGAAGTCCACATCTGACTGAAAGGAGAATAGAATGTGACTAGAGCACAACCATAAACTGAGCTCTACAGACATCCCAGAGAACACACTCTTAAATGCTTCTGGTCCTCCTCATAGCATGCAAAGGAGAGAGGTAAGCCAACCACGGGCTCTCAGTGGGTACCCCAGCCCTCCTCCTCCATCAGCTTTACCTCCACAGCAGTCTTTGCCTGCTCAAATTCCGTATCAAGAGTTGACATGCTCCCAGATCGTGCAAATTGATCCACCCAGGCATCGGATGCCCCCTGGGAATTTGGAAACAGAAACACACCTTGCTTTTTAGAATTTGGCAACCTCGGGGCACATCCGAAACAGCAGGAGGGTCTGTGATGACCCCTCCTCCCCATCAGCAAGAACTGATGGTCTGAAAAGTGGAAAAAGAGTTCACCTAGATACCCCCTTCCTCCCAGATGCTGCAGGAGATAAGAAAACTCACATGGTCGAAATACCTTCCCAGCTTCTGGCCAGACTCTGCTAAGAGCCCAGCAGCCCCTCCCTTGCCTCCCCCAGCCTAGTCAGTAGTAGAGCACTGTTGAGAGTTGCACTTGCCATTCTCCCTTGCTCCCAGACTGTGCACTGTAGCAAAGAGTTTTTCGCCTTCAGAGCACAAAGGGCTGGGGCTCCTACCTGCTGCTGTATAAACTCAGCTGCCCATTGCTCTGCCTGATCTTGGTCTCTGTGGGTCACCTGATTAGCTTCGATCGATACCCTCCCATCTCCGATCTGGCGGACAAACTTTAAGAACTGTGGCAGAGAAATGAAACAAGGGTGGAGCTGGGCAGATGCTTTGGCAACCAGCCCTCAGCCCATGCCCTGCTCCTTCACTAAGAGGACTTCTCTCTGCAAAGGCAGCACAAAAGGCCCAAAAATGTGAGGAGGACAGGGCCTCACCAGACTCACATGGTAGGGATGGATAACATGTAAAGCGGATTGTAGAGTTTGATGTCTAGGAATTGGGGAAGCAAGGGAAACGGGGGACAATAGGAAGCTTTATTCCTTTACTGTCTTCCCCCTTCTCAACTGTCCATGCCCCTTATTCATATTAAATATCTCTCAGCCCCAGTCAGAGAATTTCTTACCTCAGAATTCTTGAGCTTTGGATCATCCACTTTAGCAAGGAAATCACTAACAGTTTTCTTCAGGTCATCCTCAGGCTGATATTCCTCATACCTGTGTTCAGAGGCAGTAAAAAAAGAGAGAGACTGATACCAGACAACAGTGAACTTTTTTGCTACAATCTCCCACACAACAGGCCAGACAACAGTCCTGAGGGATGCAGCCCTTCTTCAAAGACTCTGAGGTTCTCCTAAGTGATTCAGTGCCGTCCGTAAAAACTCTAAATTGCTACTAGGTTAACCGTGCAATGGACTGACATGAGCAGTAGCAGAATTAAACAATTACAGTGACAGCACAGCAGAACAGTATGAATTCCTTAGTAAGCTCAAATGCTATCAGACATTGCAGGTTTTAGCACCACAAACAAGGTCATATATCTAGGAACAGAGAAAGTAGGTCATACTCATGGAAGAGGAACAGCGTCTTGGAAAAGCATCAGCTCCGCAGAGGACTACGGGCTCACAGCCAGCACACAATATGTTGTCTGGCTTACAGCAGCATAGGACCAGTTCCAGGTGTTACCACTACATTCAGTCTCAGTTAAATCTTTGGAACTGGTGGCAATAATTCAGGAATGTCTATATTTGCAGAAAGGTATCAGTAAAGGTAAGAGTCAGGAGAGAGAATCCAAATAGGCAAAACTTATTTTAGGGAAATATCTAATTACTGCTTATGTTTTGCTTCTTTATTTGAAAAACTGGACTACAGTTAACAGGTACCTATACAAAGAGAGATCCGTAGCAGTAGACTGTTCCTTTAATCTACCACATAAACACACACTAAAATGTCTGGAAGGCTGAATCTAGAAATATACAGATGAAAGGCTGAATGTGGCTTGTCAGATACAGAAAATAAAACGATGAAAGTTTACAACTAGTAGAGTCTAGTATTTCACACTGCTAAATCTCAGAAAGCATCTATTGTTGAAAAAAAAGTTCTGCTGAATTAGAACTTCCTGAACTCACTTTAAGAAGCTTTGCATTAGGCATGAGATCCCATAAGCCTACACGGTACCTTCCTGGAACTAGAAAATTGAAAAGCTAGTATTAAAATCTTCAGTTTCCCAACATTGTTTCCTCCTTTCTCTGAAACCAAAGGCCTGAGAACACCAACCTAAGTTAAATGACCCAAAAGCATTCAGGCTATAGCAGATTCCTGTCACCTATCCAAATTTCACCCACTCAAGTGCCTAGCAGCACTAGTCTTGAGAAGACACTCACCATTTATCTGCCAAAGACTGGTCTTCCGATTCCCCAAGCCACAGCTTCTCCCCTGACTGCTCTAGGTATTCTTCTGCCCACTTGGCAGGAGACACAGACAGTGGATCTGCACATGACATAAGGAAGAATGGGGAGAAGAGTAAGACAGGTTGACCATCACACAGAGGAGACCTCTTCAAAGAAAGATTGTAATTTTTTTAAAGCTTGTTTCTTTAACTTATTTATTCTGATATAAAAATCAAGCTTCAGGTTCAGACTGTGTATTAATTGCCCCTGTGGTGTCAATACCTTAGGATTTTCTGCTCATTTCACAACTTGTTCACCTGCTCCACATGGAATAGTTCATAGGTCAAGAAAATTAGTGATGCATTACAAGTCTGTCAGAAGTGCAGGCTACAAAGTACTAGGTTTTAATCAGAACTTTCTCGAAGAGCTTTGTAAATGCTGATTGATATTCCCAGAAGTATAAAGAATGAAGGCCAAAGCATGAGACTACCTGGCTCTCTACAGCGATCATGTCTAGAGAAGAGAATAGCATCTAGTAAAATCTGACTGGTAAGTTCCAGCTTGGGTCATGGATGGTAAAAGGATCATATTCCGACAACAGCTCCGTACACGACATGGGATGACTTTTAAGATAAACAATCGGCTTACTCGAAACAGAAAGCTTAACCTTTGGGCCATAAACCATCACTTTTCACATTTCCAAGGTGCAACATCCCTCTACTTCCACAAAACTGCCAAAAAGTATTTGGCCAAAGCACATTAAACAATATTCATCTTTGTACCAAAGGCAATTTTAGCCTTGAGAGAGGGAATCGGAGACTACATAAGCAAGAAGCAATACCAGACCATCTGCAGAACTGGAATCAGCCAAATCATAATAACAATTTGAACAAAAGCAGTTTGAATAGTCTACTTCTCCCAAGTTCTCCAAGTAACCTAAGCTAAAAACAAGACCTTTACCTCTGAATAAAAGCTTCCACACCACATTGTTCATAATTCGGCTAGTCACTGCAAAGTAACATTTTGGCTTTTTCCCCTGTTAAAGCTGCTACAGTAAACATTGACTGCCAGGCCCAAAGCATTGCTCCAAATCACATTCAGCAACAATCCACTGTACACAGGCATGTGACCAGGCAGTATCTTCACCTGTCACTTCAGCGATGAACTCCTGTGACCAGTCAGCCTCATTGTAATCTGAAGAGACATCACCAGCACTATCTGCTGCAGCCAAAAATTCCTGGGTCCAGTTTTCAGACAGTGCCAAGGCTGCCACACCTGGAGCTACAAGAAGGAAAAAACAGGAGTGAGGATTGGAGGACTCAAAAGCATCATTTAAGTGTTCCAGGCTACCCCTCATCACCTCTGACCTTTCCTATTCTCTTTGTTAGAATAAAACCACAGAAAGATTCCACTTGGAAGAAATCTCTGGAGGTTGCTAGTGTTCTCAGAGAAGGTTAACACTAAAGCTAGAGATTAGATTGCTCAGGGCATTCATCAAGTAACTTCTGAACTTGTCCAAGGCTGGCAACTCCTCAGCCTCCCTAGGCCTTTGTTCCAGTACCAAATCAACCACCTGCCAAGTGAAAGAATGTTTCCTTCCTGCAAGTTGTGTCCATCATCCCTTATCATTTTGCTGTAAAGACCCTGACCGTGGCTGCTGAAGACAGCTACTAGACACTCTATCCCCTCCCTCTTTGACTCTTTTTCCCCAGGCTGGACAAATCCAGTTCCCCCAGACTTTCCTTTTACACCACATACACAGGTGTATACACAGGTGTCCCTGTATACCTCCTTGATCTCCACTAGGCCTGATCCAGTATGTCAGCATGCTGCAAAGCCTAAGCCTGGAAACAATACTCCAGATACAACCACATAAGTGCTGAATAAACAGCAACCACACTGCCAGGACCCTAACTGTTTCCAGCTCTTCACCTACTCTGCTTCCCTCACCTCGCTGAGGGGCCTGTCGGAAGTTTGACTGTTCAATCTCTTGCATCTCAGCCAATAGGTCATCCATCTTAAAGGTCTGGGGTGCACGAGATAATGAAGAGGCATTCTGCTCTTGCAGGAACTCTCCAACCAGCTAGCAAAGACAGAGATGGATTAAAAACACAACACAGAAGATGAAGCAGCAGAGCCATGGAGCATGTGAGAAAGAAATAAGCTTGCCAGAAAAAAAAGACTAATATTAGGTCTAATATTAGGTAAGGGAAAAAACAGCAAACAGCGTTGATGAGAAAAGCAGTAAGGAGATGCATCAATCTATTCTTACCTCATCTTCAGTGGCCACTCCCAGTGGTCTGGATACCTACAGGGAATAGTGAACAGTTATTATAACAGCTTTGACCCCAAACCCCTCTCCACACACAGTGACCCCATTAGTTCACATCTTCCTCTTCCTTGATCATAGGCTGCTAGCAGGGACGCCTTGAATGATAACCCTTTGTCACCACTTTCTGGGTTAGGGCCTGTGACAGCGAGGCATACAGCTCCCCACTACCACCAGCACCCTCAGAGTGCACATAAACTCAGCTTTCAAAAACAGGTCCTCATCCCACAACCCCAATGGACAAATCGAGTGGTCCTGGAGCCTCAGTTCCCAGGAAAAAAAAAAAGCAATATGACACCTATTTGCACCAGCAGCCCCCGCGTACTGCTCACCCCACGCTGCCCTTCAGCCAGCACATCCCTAAATACCAGGATGACAGATTCAGCTGAGAGCAGGCCCCACACCCAGCCCCAGCCGAGCAAGAGAAGCAACCGGCAACACTCACAGCTGCAGCTCCGGGAGCGCCATGGGGCCAGGCCAGCGGGCCCTGAAGTCCTTCCTGTCGCAAAGCTTTGTCTTGGGTGAAGTGGCCGGCCAGCTTCATGAGGGGATTGGAGCCCCCGCACTCCGGTTCCACCAGCTCCCTCATGGCCATGGCGCCCGGCTGGGAGGGCGGGAAGGCCGGCGCCAAACCCCACCGGGCCTGCACCTGGCCCCAGGAGGGGCACAGACACAGATGAGTGCCGGGCGGACTGTCCGGCTACCGGGAGCCACCGGCTGCCGGAGTCCTCTTGTCCCGACTCAGCGGCCACCCGCCAACTTTCACCTCCGCTGTGGGCCCGGGAGCCTGTGGGGAAAGGCCGCCCGTCCGCCCAGCCCCCCGCCCCCGCGTCTGCCCGGGCAGAGAGGCCCCGAGCTCGGGCCAGCGCCTGGACGAGCGAGGGCCGGGCTCAGAGACATACCGCCACGGCTCCAACTCCCCGCGCGACCGAGCACATACCCGGGCTCAGCTGCCCCGACCAGGAAAAGCCACCGCTCCGAGGAGCGGGACCTCACAGGCCGGGAGCGGGATACTGCATACAGCTCCCTCCACCCTGCCCGTGCCCGCGACACCCACTCGGTAAGAGGGCAAGGCCGCGGCCTCTCCAGCGAGCCCCGCGTCCCTGCCCGCCCCTCCCGCCAGCTGCCCGGGCGGCAGGACGCCCGGCACAGCCCGGCCCGGCAACTCCTCGCCCTGGGCGGGGAGACGGCGCAAGTCGGCAGAGCCCCTGAACCCTACCTGAAAGCTGCCAGGACTCACCAGACTCAAGGGGTGGGGGGCGGAGCCACTTCTTAAAGGGCCAGGCACCCCGGGAGCGCCGCACCACTGCGCCTTAAAGGCCCAGACTAGGGCAGGCTGCCCGCGCTTGGCGGATCGACCCGACCTGACCCGCTCGGGTCCTCCCCGCAGCCCTCAGTGCAGGTCTCGGCAGCAGGTGCCATGCCGATGCGGCTGGAGGTGCGGCCTCAGGTGCCTCTCTGTCCCTGCCCACTGCCAGGCATCGGCCTTACCCCCATCCTTCTCTGGCAGCTCATGGGCTGTTGTACTAGAGCATTAAAAGCGTGTCACTGCATCAGTAAATACATTGTGTAGGTTTAGAGCAGTAGTTGTGCTGTTGTGGTGTTGCTATCCTGCTCACCATTCATCTCAACGTAAGCAAGTAGACAAGACATGGGGAAGTGGGTTTTGCACCAGCAGTAGCTGCAGCCCACCCTGTGTCAGGCTATGTATGGACCTCTGGCCTGGCCCAAGGGTCCTTGCAAAGGCATCTGGAGAACAGGAGGTCCTCGCAGTGTTTGTAAGCAGCTCACCTTCATTTGTCTGTCAGACTGCTGTTTTATTATTTGCCTTGGGACAGCTAAAATGGGTTAAAAGCAACTGCATTTAGCTGAAAACTATGCAACAGCTTCAGATAAGCCATGGAGATGCCAACTTTGTTTTCAGAGTTCTTGCTCTTCTATACATGTGATTCCAAAGGAAGAGCAAACCACTTGGGAATTCGGAGCACATTTGTGAGCCTCCAAGAAGAGGAAAAACACAAAGTGGGGTTTACATGATGTACGCTACTTCCTGTGATATTAGGGTGCTAGAAAGAAATTGTTTCCAGAACCAAATCCTGTCTTCTCCTTTTCAAAAGGAATATGATCCCCTGCAGGATCCTCTCCAGACTTCCCAGATGCAGTTCATCTATCAAAAAAAAAAAGTCTTTGCTGTTTTAAACACTATCCTTTGACAGTACTTACCTTCACCACACTCCTTAAATCTTTGAAACACGTGACATTTACCGCTAGTTCTGTGCTAGCAAGAAGTATGGCTCAAGAGAATCAAGTCTTTGAAGCAAGTCTTTGAAGTATGGAGTTGGGGATGGAAATACAACCTCCATGTCAAACTTGTTTGGGGAGCTTTACTTTGTCTTCCCTGGTCCCATGGACTGCACACCAATTCACAGTTGAAATGCATGAGGTGTGCTTCTATGTATGGCACACACTAGCTTGCAACTTTTTGGTATCTTTGATCGTGTTTCTATTTTATTGACCAGAAGAAAAATGCCTTTACCGCTCTTCCCCTCACTGCCTAAGGTAATGCCAGGCATTATTAGATGGGCTTACAGTGCTTTTCTTCCCCAGCACAGATAAGCTAATTGTTAATTTCCTCCTTGAAGTATCTTTGTATTACTTGAAGTCAGTTGTCATGTCTCCCTCAATTCCATCTTCTCTAGACTGCTGTTTTTTTTCAAGCCTTCTGTTTGGATGGCCCAGGTGAGTTGTTCCCCTCTGTGCCTTTGCTCCCTCACATTTGCCTGTTTTGTAGCAGCCTGATGCACAAACTAGATGCTCAGTCCTGCATCACTTGGTGCCACGAGTACTGAAGTCTCAGTAGTGCAGAGATGATCTGACAGCTTATTTCATCTGACCTATGGGCTGTCCTTCTAGCCATACAAACTGATATGACATGTGTCTTTTTGTCAACAGCATGATGTTGATGTATATTCTGCTTTTTTCCCAGGAAGTTGATATTCTGTGAACTCCGACATCCTCTGAAACTTTGCACTTGTTTTATGCATAAATATATACATATTTTAAAAATAGAACATTATCTATATTGGCTAGAAATTCAAGTAAATACATATAACTCTTGGGTATTTAAAATATCAGCTTTATGAAGTCATTAACCCTGAGAAACTTTTTATTGCGGAAGCAGTAGAAAAGTTGCTAATCTTGAGAAGCTTCTTATTGCGGAAATAGCAGGAACAGTGGAACTAGTAACTCTTATTGTTATCTAGCAAGCTGACAGCACTAACCTTGGACCAATCAGAAGTGAGACCAATAAATTCCAACCCTTGGAGCCTGGAGGAAGACTGATTTTATCTAGTTCCGAGGTTGGTTTGGAAAAACACTAAGGAAAAAAGTACACTGTGAGGAAGACTTAAATCTTCATCACCAACAACCACTGATAAGAGATGGACTAAGGTGGGACAATGAGTGATAATGAGTTTATGGAAGTGATTGGTATAGCCTACCATTTTCTAAGAAATGTGATGAATATCCACGGTTATTGTGTATATAAGACAAAAACCTAATGGTTGGTGTGTACATGTTTGGTGGAGAGATCCCCCATGCACCTAGTGCTGCAATAGTGAATATCTGTTTAATGGTCCCATTGTTTATTGAGACCTGACTGGCATTTGCCCGAAATCAGTTGCAAAAGCAACAGGAGATCGTTTGTCCCTGAGTATTCCCTGTCTTTGACATACTGATCCTTCAAACTTCAAAATCACGGGCTTAATGTGTTCTGCTTTTTAAAAAAATCTGAAACACATTGGCCTGTTTTAAATAGAAAACTAAACATCTGAGGAAGCATCTGCAGTCCCACTGAGAGGATGAGAGTCAGGAACGACTAGGCCCTGCTTTTAGACACATCGCTTCCCCGTGGAGTGACCTCGAAGAAGTAATTTCACCATTGCCACCGCGGTTCCTCCACCTGCAGAAGAAAGATAACGTTTCTTTGATCACCTGTTTTTGTTTGTTTGGGGTGCGTTTTTTTGTTTTTAATGAAAGATATAGGCAAAAGGAGCCGCCTGAATTTGCGCTCTAAAACCTGCAAGAAGGGAAACGAGAGCACAAAAGCAGAAGGAGAGGAGTCCCCTTGATGTAAAGCTTTACACTAGCATGTACTAATAAACCTTATACTAACTTATCACAGTAGTATAAAGCTTATTTTTCAGACAGGACAAAATTCACACAAGGTGTAAAAAGGTCACGCTTATCTCCTCACACAATACCTCCGGGGTCCTCCAACTTCCTTGAAGGCAGAAACTGGTTCTGCGAGGGGCCAAGTGATATCTAAAGTTGTGCAAAGATCAGGGGCAAGAAAGCCTCAGGACTTATCAGCCTTCATCTCACAAGGCCCCAAATACCATCACCGGCTGTCACCGTGAGACACCACGCAAGTGAAAGGAAGAAAAGACCTAATTTACATGCGAAATCGGGGACAGGTTGTGTCTTTGTCTAGGCGGATAATGTCATCATATGATTTTGTAACTTTGAAACAAATGTAAGTCAAGCAAGTTGCCGAGTCGGGGGGGCACATTTGTGGTGGAGCGATCCCCCGTGCGCCCGGCGCCGAATAAACATCCCTTCTTTGTAACTCTGAGTTATGGAGTTTGATTCCGCAAGTCACCCTCCTGCCAGCAGCGAGGCCGGGGTTCAGCCCAGAGCACACGCACGAGCAAGGCGCTGACCCCGCACTGCACAAGCTCTGGCATCGCGCCCAGGACCTCTCGCAGCCGGCACTCCACAGCGGCAGCTCGGCAGGGCCGCCCCCTCCGCCCCGCAACCCTCCCCGCCCCACCCGCTGCCGCGAGGCCTTCAGCACCTCCCCCGGCCGGCAGCGCGGCACAGCGGAGCAGCGCACCGCGCAGAGCAGCGCGCCGGGCCATGCCACAGCACAGCACCCTGCTCCACCTGCTAGCCGGAGGGTGAGTGGCCCTTGAGTCGGGTTGCCGTCTCCCGGGGGAGCCCTGGGCTAGGTCCCAGCCGCTGCCGGCGGCCTGCCCGGCCCTGAGCAGCGAGGCCTGCAGCGGCCCGGCGGCCTGCGCCATGGCTCCTCGCGGGCGAGCCTCTAGCGGCGGCCGCGCTGTGCGCCGGGGACTGTCGGGCCGCGTGTCCGGCAGCAGCTGGCGGGAGGAGAGCCGGCCTTCCTCTGCGCCAGACGCTGCATGCTCACCATCCTGCTCACTCGCCTTTTCTTTGCTGTGCCAGGTTCAAATGTAGGCGTATTGCTACGGCATGGCCAGTTGGCGTCGGGTTCAGAGGCTGGGGCGGTGGAGAACCCTCCCTGTGAGCCACGGGGGCCTTCGTCTGGCAGTTCTGCCAGCCTTGAGGCTTACCGGGGATGGGGGGGGGAGGGAAGCGGGATGCAGAACTGGGGGGGGATGAGGGGTGCTGCGGGGCCTCTTCAGCGGAGCATCCTTGTCTTTGGGAGGGCAGCCAACCGTGTCTCATATCCTGAGATCAACCTGAGATTGTGAGATCAGCCGTCTAGTGTCTCACATGCCTGACATTCCTGCGTGTCTTTTCTAGCTTTAAATAGCATGGCTGGCTCTGGTGTCATGTGTTTGGAGTGTGGATCCCAGCAACGACTCTTGAATTCCTAGAGTGCCCTTGAGCAAGTCCTTTCCTCTCTTAAAAAAACATTTAAGCCTTAGAACAATGAGCAGTTTATAATGTCTTAAAGCAGAAGATACTGTGATAGTCCAGACTTTGATGAGTAACTGCAGAACTGCCTTGCCTGGACAGCCACATAATCCCTTTCCAAATTCCACCTGTGTGACAGTGAGGTCCTTGGTATAGTGTGTGAAATTTAGTATGTTTAATTGTTTTTAATCAGTATTTTTTCCAGTTTTCTGCAGCCAATGCAGTTGCTGTGCTAAGTCAGTCTTTGTTTATATGTGTTTGTCCTTCCTCTTTGTTCCCACTGTTATTTTGTGTCTGTTATTCTCTCATTAATTTATTCTTTGAACTATACAGTCACTGAAACTTAGCCTTTCTTAGTATTTCATAGTTCTTAGCTTTCTTCTTAAGCTTTTCCTCACCTTAATTTTCCACTATGGCTCTTGGAAAAAATGTGAGTTTGGCTGGTGACAGGAGCATTGCTACTGGGAGCTTTGTCAGTGTCCTGTTCTCACCCATTAAGCAATAACCTTTGAATTAAAATTAATTAAAACCCAAGAGGTAAATGAAATTAATAAGAGGTTAATAAGTTCAGGTTATTGCTGCAGCATGTAGTTAATATTATTGTTTTACCTAATGAAATGGGTATCACTGATGAAGGAACAGTTCACTTTGTCTTCTAGCACAAGAACTGGGAACGATTAAATGAAACTTGAGAGGTCTCTTCAAAACTAATGCAAGAATATAGCTCTTAACACGGTGTGTAGTTAAACTCTGAGGTTCCTGGTGACAGGATATTGGAAAGTAAAACCTTTTTGTGTGTCCAGGAAGCATTTTAAAAAGATTAATGAAAAAGAGTGTGCTGAAGGCAATTGAATGCAATGCAACTTTTCTGGCTGAGGAAATCCCTGAGCTGGAAATTTCAGGATGCTGGGAAGTGTTCCAGAGATGAGTATTTCTCTTAGTTTTCCTGAGGTGATCTTTATTTGCCTGTGTCCTAGGCAGAATCCTTGTTTAACTGCAGATTTGTCTGACATAGCATTGCCATTCTTAATATCTTTGAGACATCTCAAATTTTGTCTAGCCTAAGTACAGGCTAAAATGTGAATTACAAGTAAACCATGTCAACTCTGTCCACATCACCATATACTTTTCAAATCATTGAAAAAAAAGAAGGGGGTTGGACTGGATGATCTCTGGAGGTCCCTTCCAACCCCTTCCATTCTATGATTCTGTGAACTGTGGTTTTTAGTTTTTCTCTCACCTAATTATCTTTTTCTGCCATCTCAAACTTTCCCATTTTCCTTTAAAAATGTGAAAGCAAGCTCTAGAGGCAATCAGTGTTTTCTAAGGTAAAGCAACCTGCCTTCTTCCCTTTGCTTTTTTTTGCCATTGCTTCTCTGGGAGTATGTGTTGTACTGGTTGTCAGCTGCTGCTTTTCATCATATTTTGCAGAAACTGCTTTTGTTCCTGCATCTAGAGCAATGAGTTCAGAGTTTTCATTTTGTTAAACCCCTCTGTTTAAGCCCATCATTTGACTGCTCAGTTCCATGTGTGTTTTTGTTACATGCTGCTCCTTGCTATGACAGTGTCACCCATGTTTATTATCAAAAGTAAAATGTCACCTCCTATTTGTTGGTGGAAAAACTGAAAATTGTTAGGTCTAGTCTAGAAGTTGTTAGCTCTAGTCCTAGACTCTTGCTGGACCATTCCTGTTTGTTTCTTTACTGATAAGTAGTTTCAGTGCAGGGAAGGAATAGGCCTGATCTTTTTTTCTTCTTTTTGAGATTTTTGTGGTCTGATTTTAATCCATTTAGCATCTGTGCTGCAGACAGAGTGCTAAGGCTCAAAGTGTGTTTTTGTGAGATATCAAGCTCACTTTTTGCAAAACTGAAGTATGTTACATATTTTACTTTCGTGAATACAGCTTTTGTTAGGTAAGTTCCATTAAAAAACAAGCACAACAATATAGACCCACCAACACTGATTAGTACAGAGTGTCCTTTAAGTCTGTAGTCTTCATGCCAAGGGTACATAATTTTGCATTTCTTCTGAAGAATTTTGGAGACCTATGCTTTTCATGCTGGATGAGCAGCAGTATCATCATGTAGTGCATGATAAGATGTCATAGCTGAGATTCCTTTTAGTTTTGAACAACTGTAACACCTTATTTCCTTGGTTTTGTTTAGTCGCTGGTCTTTGCTCCCTGGAAAATCATCGTTAGTCTCACCATTGAGCCATAGTGGCTCAGAGGTACGCCTTCATCTCAGACTTTCTTACTGCTAATTATATGGCCACTACACTAAGGAGTAACAATTTCTCTAACTTTTATTGATGTTTTCAAAATTCTCTATTATCTATAGATACCTTGATGAACTTCATCTCTGGAGACTTTTATATGTACTGGAAGCATGGGTTCAAGTTCATATCCTGACCGTGCTCAGGGAGAGACTTATGGAAGAAAAGAGTTATTACGAAAGCATTATGAAACAACATTGTGTCTCCTTAGGCACTGTTAGAAAATTCTTTAGAATACCAAGCAACTTCTTCTCTAAGTGTCCTGTGGTAGTGTTTGCTCAGCTTTTAGAAAAGAAGTTGAAACTGCTATATTCAAGACTTCTTATACATCTGTCATCACTGTACTCATTCTTCTCCTGAATTGGACACTACATTTTTGGTCAAGAAAAGACTAAGTCTGTAAGTCTGAAACCTGTGTCAGGCAAATTAGTCAAAAGTATGGTGAAGAACAGGACTGTTGGATCCCTGAACAAATATGGTCTCTGTGACCATTGTAAAAGGAAGCCCTAACTCGCATGACTCCCAGATCAATATGTAGGCTGTCTTGGTGTCTGTGCTCAGTCAGCTTGTTTATCCAGAGAACCTGAGCCAGGATGTTTTCTGCTTTGCTTTTTGTGGTCTTCTGGCCTAAGCTAAGTTCTTTGATCATATTCTGCCTATTTCCAGACTCCACATCATATCTCCTGAGGGAAATTGTTGATGCTTGGCTGCTCTGCAAGTCATCACCACTGCATAGACCTGCAAAGGGCTTGGCAGAACAGTATGAGTGTAATGGAGCAGCATAACTAGTTGCTGGTTGCTGGCATCACTGGCTGCATAACCTAGCTGCCAGATCTTTGACTTGTAGACTTTATTGCAGTAGGCATACAAGCTTCTTTTTGTTTGTAGGGTTTTTTTTTCCTTCCTAACCTGCAGTCAATACAAAGTGAAGCCCTAGGAGCTATAAGAACAATGTGTGTGTGCGCTGACCTGTATAGATTTTTTTCAAAATATTTTTTCATCATTCCAGCCCTTTGATGTCTTGTACTGTCCTGTGTAAATCTGTTGATATACTTGATGTTTTGTAGTTCTTTGGTTGGCTTTTCTTTCCTCATGGCAGAGTGAGCTTTTTCTGAAATTCCATCTCTCGTGAAACAAAGCGAGTTTGGGTGTAGTAGGTATGAACAACTGTTCACCAAAGCCTCTTGCATGGCTGTTCCATGCAAATTTGTCTCTAAACGTCTTTCAGGTACTGAGCATTCTCTAGAGGAACAGAATTGTCAGTCAAAGGATCTGAAGGGCCAGAAGCTGCTAAACACAGAGCGTGCCCTGATGACCGAGGATGCAGAGAAAGCCAAACTACCAAATGCCTGCTTTGCTTTGGTCTTTACAGCCAAGGCCAGCCCTCAGGAAGCCCAGCCCAGCAAGGATAGTAGGGTGGCCTGGACAGCAGAGGACTTGCCCTGGGTGGAAGAGGAAGAGTTCGAGATTTGTTGACCAAACTTAAGACTCATAAGTCAATGGGTCCTGATGGGACGCATCCAAGAGTGCTGAGGGAGCTGGCTGATGTGGTTGCTAAACCACTCTCCATCATTTTTGAACAATCATGGCGGACAGGCGAGGTGTCTGAGGATTGGAGAAAGGCCAATGTCACTCCAGTCTTCAAAAAGGGCAGGAAGGACAACTCAGGAAACTACAGACTGGTCAGCATCACCTCCATCCCTGGAAAGGCAATGGAACAACTCATCCTGAATGTTGTCACTAAACATATGAAGGAAAAGATGGTTATCAGGGGGAGTCAACATTGATTCACCAAGGGGAAATCCTGTTTGACCAAAGTGAGAGCCTTCCATGAGTGCACAACTGGCTGGCTAGATCAGGGGAGAGCACTGTATGTCATCTACCTTGACTTCAGGAAGGCTTTTGACACTGTCTCCCAAAACATCCTCATCAGAAAGCTCAGGCAGTGTGGCTTGGATGAGTGGATGGTGAGGTGGATCAAGAGCTGGCTGAATGACAGAGCCCAGAGAGTGGTGATCAGTGGCACAGAATCGAGTTGGAGGCCTGTGGCCAGTGGAGTTCCACAGGGAACAGTTCTGGGGCCAGTCTTGTTCAACATCTTCATCAACGACCTGGATGAGGGGACAGAGTGTACCCTCAGCAGGTTGGCTGATGACACCAAACTGGGAGGACTGGCTGATTCCCCAGGAGGCTGTGCTGCCATTCAGCGGGATCTTGACTGTCTTGAGAGTTGGGCAGAGAGGAACCTCATGAGGTTCAACAAGGACAAGTGCATCTGGGGAGGAACCATCCTTTGTACAGGCTGGGGATTGGCTTGCTGAAGAGCAGCTCTGCAGAGAGAGACCTGGGAGTCCTGGTTGATAATAAACTAACCCTGAGCCAGCAATGTGCCCTGTGGCCAAGAAGGCCAATGGCATCCTGGGATGCATCAAGAAGAGTGTGGCCAGCAGGTGGAGAGAGGTTCTGCTTCCCTTCTACTCTGCCCTGGTGAGGCCTCATCTGGAGTCCTGTGTCCAGTTCTGGGCTCCCCAGCTCAAGAGGGACAGGGAACTTCTGGAGAGAGTCCAGCACAGGGCCACCAGGATGATCAGGGGACTGGAACATCTTTCATACAAGGAAAGGCTGCAGGAACTGGGGCTGTTTAGAAAGAGAAAACTGAGGGGGGGATCTTATTAATATTTACAAATATCTAAATAGTGGATGTCAGGAGGTTGGGACATCCCTTTTTTCTGCTATAGCTAGCAACAGGACAAGGGGTGATGGGACGAAGCTGGAACAGAAGATGTTCAATTTAAACATAAGGTAAAATTATTTCACTATGAGGGTGATGGAGCCCCGGCACAGGCTGCCCAGGGAAGGTGTGGAGTCTCCTTCCTTGGAAGTCTTCAGGACCTGCCTGGGCACATTTCTATGTGACCTGATCTAGGTGGACCTGCTTCTGCAGGGGAATTGGACTAGATGATCTCTAAAGGTCCCCTCCAACTCCTACCATTCTATGAAGCTGAGAACTGAGCGTCAGAAAGGGAAAAAGTGGATATGTGTTCTTTCAACATTGCCAAAGTGTGACTGGACTGATTGGTGGTGCTTCATAGGTTCCAAAAATAGCTTCTGTCTAGTGAAGATCAGGGTCCTCTTTCGTTAAGCAAGTCAGGCTGGTGGTGAGCCTGGCTGCTGGCAGAAAGTACAGATCTTGCTTAAAGGCTCTGGCAAATGTGGGGCTAAATGGTTGAAGACACAGGCCAGCTGAGGGGTGGGAGAGTTTTGCTGCCCCTCTCTGAGCCAGTGCTGCTGCGGGGAGATGTGAGGCATGGTGTCTAGTGATCTCAGCAGAAGGTATTGCAGCAAGGCAGGGCAGCAGTAATGTTTGCTCTGGGAAATTCTGAATGCAAAGATCAGCAGCTTTGAGCTGAGGGACTGCTGAGTCCATGTGGACTTGGGACTGTTGGTCTCATACTGAGTGAGGTTTCAGAGTGGGGCTGCCAGGAGATGTCCTAAGCTAAGCCATTATTACATTAATCAAGGTCAGAGCAAGAGGTCATGTGTGACGCAGGCTGCAGGACCTAACCTCCTCTCCTAGAGGGGAGAGGCTGTGGATGAGCAGGGTCAGAATTATTGCCCTATTCCTGCAAAGGCATCATTCTTACATGCACTGTTATGCCCTTATTGTGCCCTAGATGTGGTGGTACAGCTGGAGCCATCCTGACCTGTCCTCTGGAAGTGGTGAAGACACGTCTACAATCATCCCAACTGACACTGCGGCCTCTCTGCCTCTCGGAGGTACAGCTGCCAGGGATGAGCATGCGGTTGATGAACGCCAGCCCACCATCTCCTGGAGTGCTCAAGTTGCTGAGGTGAGTAGGACAGGGCAGTGTGCATGTTAGCAGCAGGAAGGTGAAGGTTGAGAGATGGGGCAGGAGAGAAAGATGGAAGTAGCATTTGAGCCGAAACTCTGGAAACTTCAAGTGCCGTAGGAAGTTTCATCGGAGTACAGGTACTTCTTACAGCTGATCTGTGCCTTGAACTCTGAGTCTGCAAGGCAGCTTTCGGGACTGTCAGAAATTTCTCAGCTAATGGTTTGATAAGACCTAGAGTGATGGTGTCAACAAGAATAGGAAGAAATAACTGAAGCAGAAATGTGAGTAGTGCAGGAGAAGGATAACATGGGAGGTGAGGATGCCAGAAGTAGTACCAAAGAAGGAAGAGGAACAGGAAGGCCCCTAGCGTAGTTACTCTGCTGATTTCTCTGTTCATTTTCCTCTGTAGGGCCATCCTTGAGAAGGAAGGCATGCGGTCCCTGTTTCGAGGTCTGGGTCCAAACCTTGTTGGAGTTGCTCCTTCCCGGTGAGTACTGCTCCCTGAGGATAACTCATGCTGTATGCTCTTTAAAGGACCTCCGTGACATCTATTGCTCCACATTCTGAGGAGTCTCCACATTCTGGGCATTGTGCTTATTGTGCTATGGGACCCCTTCACACAGACATTTTCTGGACGTTCTGTTCATAGTTGTAAAGTGGTTTCTGTGGGCCTAGTGTAAATGGTATCTGATGTCATATTAGATTAACCTGTGCTGGGAGTAAGAATAGTTGGTATGAGACACCACAGCAGTGCAGTCTTTGCTCCTTATAGGTGAGCTGTAACTTATTCTGTATTTCTTTCCAACAAGGGCTATATATTTTGCTGCCTATTCTGGTGTTAAGGAGAGACTCAATGCTGTCCTTGTACCGGAGTCCAAGAAAGTACACATGCTATCAGCAGCCTGTGCAGGTGAGCCTCTTCTGTCTTAAATCAGAGCCAAGGAGTCCTTCTGTCTCTAAGTGTTTCATTCCTTCCCCATTGCTGCTCCTATCAGTCCTGCTCTCTCTTCTGAAGTTTTCTCCCTCCACATCTGGGGAAGTGAGTTCCATGAGTAACCAAAACTACTTCTCGCTTTTCATTGTTCTTAGGCTCATCTCTTGAAGTCATGGATCTGGTCTTTACTCCTTCACAGCTCCATTTAGCTGTGAGGGAGAAGGCAGTGTGTAATTTAGACCACTCACAAAGTAATCTTGCTTGATATATCCCGGTTCTCTAACAAAATCTTTCGCTCCTTTAAGTTTAGCCCATTGCTTTCTGTAATACCAGAGCACATAGTAGCGTTATGCTGGCAGCAGATGGGCTAATTACCATCAGATAAAGGCTAGAATGGAGGAGAAGAATCAAATAGTCTGTCTGAAATACCTCTTGTCCCACGGGAGCTCAAGGTCATTCTCAAATTGGAAATGCCTGCAGCTTGCCAAGCAGAATTCAGCCAGATGACAGAGCAGCACTCCATCACAAACTGTCAGCGTGATCCTGGTACTCATGGCTGTCCTCCTCTCTGTTCTCCAGGTATTACCTGTTCCACACTCACCAACCCTATCTGGTTAGTGAAAACCAGGATGCAGCTGGAAGCCAGGTGAGGCAGAAGAGCAACACAGAGCGCTCTGTGTCAATTTAGGATGGGTTTGGGGTTGAGAACGGGTCTGTGGGGGTCTGTGACTTGCTGTCAGAACCTGGGTCTTGAGGGCAGACTGGGGAAGAGTCCTACAGTTGTGTTTGCAGCAGCACCGTAGGTCACTGTAGCAGTAGGCCATTCTGACCTGCTCTGCTCTTCACAGGGTGAAGGGGGAGATGGCCAGCAATGCTCTCCAGTGTGCCATGCACGTGTACCGCACGGAAGGCCTCCGTGGGTTTTACCGTGGAATCACTGCCTCCTACGCCGGAGTGTCAGAGACCATCATACACTTTGTCATCTATGAAGCGCTGAAACAGCAGCTGAGAAACAGCCATCATTCCCTTTCCTCACCCCTTACGCATTCACCAAACAGGAATGATTTCTTTGGACTAATGGGAGCTGCTGCTGTCTCCAAAACATGTGCTTCGTGCATTGCATATCCACATGGTGAGTGGGTGCACTCTTTCCGCTTCTTTTACCATTGATGGGAGCTGCCATGCCTGAAGGATAAATCTGCTAATACCCCTTCTCTTTTTGTCTCTCCAGAGGTCATTCGGACACGGTTGCGAGAAGAAGGGTCACGATACCGTTCTTTTATACAGACTCTGCAGCTTGTGGCCCACGAAGAGGGACCCTTGGCTTTATACCGAGGGCTTTTGGCTCATTTGATCCGCCAGATCCCAAACGCAGCTGTCACGATGGCTACCTATGAACTCATCGTACTTTTGGCCTCTTCCTCCTTGTAAGCTGTGCTGCAGCATCTGCCTGAGGCTGCTGTAGGGATAAGACCGCGTGGTCCTGAGACTTGATTTTTTTCTGTGCTGTGAGAGGCAGTGCTTTCCATTGCATATGAGCACTGGCCAGGCGTGGCCTTCTTGGGACATAGGAATATTTTGTGCAAAGTTTTTGGCTCCAGTGTGCACAATGTAGCCTTTCTTCTTTTTTGGAGAATTGATTTAATCCAGTGCTTCAAGGTGTCAGGGTGCTGGTTTCATAACTGCTGTAAGTTGCTGTTGTGAAATGAGGGAACTTACTGGGAAGAAGAAAAAGGAGACCTATATGAATACCTTAGAGACTCGCAGCATCTTCACTTCTTTCGGACCCAGTAGCAACCATACGTGGGCATGGTGGACACGAAGACAGGCTAGAACTGAGCCAGCTAAGAACTGCAGCAAGCAGAGATTTCGTGCTGAGACCTTCTCTGCCCTCAGAGGGGCTCTTCCACTTTCACCTCCCTAGAGAGGATTTCTCAACCTTGGCTGCCAGCAGATGTCCTATTGCAGAATCTTCCTTCAGGTCCTTTAACATGTTGCAGCCATTGCCTCGAGACATGTCAGGCAGCTGACAGGCTCTTTTTGTCTTGCAGAGTCTGAATAATCAGACCAAGTAGATCAAGGGAAGCAGCACAACCTGCTACAAAGTGCTGCCCTAACAACTGACACTGCTGGACGGTATCTGTTGTGTTTCCATTCCTTCCATTCCCAACAGAAAGAGGAGGACATCTCTTTCCCTCAGAAGTGCGGTGGCTATTCTACAAGCTGAAAACCCTGGTATGAAACATACTTGTTTATGCAGGTCAAGAAAGTGGATCAGGTGAAAAGCCAGATGAAGCTGAGGAGTTGGCTTGTTTCTGTTGATGGTACACTAAGTGTGTGGAAGGAGCCTTATCTTTTTTCCTGTAATTGAGAATTCAGTGTGCTACGTTTGTATGTATTACACTTGCCTCTGACAGGCTGGAATCCCGCCTGTTCCTCTGTTGGGTCCTGGGGAAGGCTACATTGTGTTTACAAAGAGTATTTTGACTCATAAAGGTGGAGGGATGGGGTCAGGGGTGATAAGTTTTTCTTGCTCCACCACATATGTTAAAAAAACAACATAACCCTTCCCTGAGATGAGGTGGTAATTTCAGTAAATACATGTTCTGGACAATCTCCAGTCTCACTTTGGAGGCTACACTGACCGTTTCTTTCTCTGCTTGTAGTGAAGAACTGCAGAAGCCCTGAACGTTTTATTTGAAATCCATTTATTTTAAAATCCACTTTGTTTCCTCATTCTTCTTACCTTCATTCATTTAATTTAGAAGTACTGACAATTTTACAAAGCGACACAAGCTGCAAGTGGTTTGGTTTTGTTGTTTTGGTTGGGTTGGGTTGGTTTTTTTTTTGCATGAAACGAGAATAAACCTCAAACGACAACATTGAAAAAATATACAATATATATATATATAATATCTGGGGAGGGGTTGTGCGGGACCCCACTCTGAGCCTTATGGCTGGCTCCTCCTTCCAAATTTCTGTTCTTTACAAGCCCCTCCTTCCTCACCATGATTTGAACTGTGCCACTGTCATGTGCAAGTGCCCTAACACATGTTTCTATAGAGCCAGATGGGAGGTCAATAACGTGGGGAATGTCCACAATGAGAATGGCAGAACATGAAGGAACAGGGGAGGCAGAAATGACAAATGAGGGAGGAGCGCACGTGTACGTGGTGGGGGAAGGAAGGAGTAGGACACCTTCTCCTTCCAGCCACCTGTTTTGGGGAGATCCATTGAACTAGTGTTTTACAGCTCCTAGTAGCGGTGAGAGCCGTCGCATTTGCCAGTAATGTGCCGGTCATCCTCATCATTGCTGTCCAGGGAGTCGGGGGTTTCCGAGTCTGTGCTGTCGTCTTCATCCTCCATGCCCTCACGAGCTCTGCCCTCACCGCTTTCTGCTGCCCTCTCCTGGCAGCTCTGGTAAGACTGGGGAGGGGAAACATAGAGTAAGGGAAAGGATCTGGCAGCCCCTCTGCCTGCCCCCAATCCCAGCCCCCGTGGCTGCTCCTCACCTCCATGGGATTGACAATGATGGTGAGCGCAGAGTCGTCCCAGAACATGTCGCTCTCTTTGCCTGCAGTGCTTGTTTGCCCACCTTCAGCAGCCCCAGGGCCCTCCTGCCCCGTTCCCCGCCGGTGCAGGGAGTGGATGCGCAGGATGCCAAGGATCACCATGAGCGCCAGGAAGCCCACGCACACCACAATGATGATAGTGGCAGCACTGGGGACCACTTCAGAGAAAGAAAAGGAGAAGGCGTGGTTGGAGGCTGTTGCAGAAACATGCATTTCCAACCTGACCTGCAGGAACTGGGGCTTCTGGGCAGAGCTTGGCTTTTTGGTCTAGACAGGAACATGTCCTGACTTTTCCGCTCTCCTGGGCACAGGCAGTTTATGCCTTCAGCTGCTGTTTCTTCACCTGAGGCCTGCATGGATTTCAGGATGCCCAGGTCATCTGGTGTCTGCCAGGCCTGTAGACTCTGCACATCCTTATCTACAGAATATGTTGCACAGCATCCGTTTGTATCCCCCTCTTGAGAAACATGAGAGAAACATGCTATGGAGAGCCTCTAAGGGCACCAGCATGATTTTCAGAGCGAGTGATTTCTGTGCAAGCAGTAAGAGAAAGGAGGAAGCCAAAAGAAGTCTGCACGTGGGACAGAGGTCGTGGCTCTGATGGCCTAATTAGTGCCACAGGCAAAGCCTGCCTTCTCCATGGGAAGAAAGTGGAAATTCATCTAAGACTCTTAGCCCAGATCCCACCCCTCTGTGTTCTAGGCCAGTAGGTTAAGCCTTGACTCCCTAGGTAACCCCCTTCCCTGCAAAATCTATCCAGGTCCTCCGTGGATTTGTTCTGGGTGATTCTGTACAGCAGGAACAACTTTGCTGCTGCAGCTGGGGAGAGCTGGGAAAGCAAAAGCTGGTTACTCCCAGTGCTGGTTCAGTGCCAGCTGCAGGACTGGACCAGCTCGTGATCAGCTGCTGCAGGAAGATACAGCAAAAACTGTCACCAGAGGTGCTTTCCATGTTCCCTACAACAGGGAACTAAAACCAATGGAGGGTCCTCTGTAACAGTCCTAGAGCTTTCATAGCCTAGGAAGACACAACTGGACTGTAGTCATGCTTGTGTCACAGAGCTGCCAGCACAAAGCAACAAATCTAATTTCTAGCCTAGCTTTCAGGCTTCTTTGTTCTGGGGACAAGAATCCTCCTCTTGTCTCTGTGCTACTGTCTCCTATGTTTTTCTGCCTTGCTGACCACCACCTAATCCCCTCTGTACTTTTTTTAGAGCAGTGGCAGTCTTGATTCTCTCATTTCTCTCCTGTTGAAGCTGCTTCTTGAAATTATATTACCCAAGCCCCCATAGCACCTTTGCAGAGTACATGAATGAAATCATACACCTTTGTTTTTAGACCTCCTCAGGTGTAGATTTCAGATGGCTTCTACATCAAGAAAACAATGCACCAAAAGAGGAGGATTGTTGCACCAAGCTCTAAAACACGACACAGAGTGCATTCCACTTGCTAATGACAAGTGGTACAGGACAGTATTATGAGAACTCAGTAGCATGGGTATAGGGAGCCTGGAAGGAATCCTCTGCTCTAGGTTCTATCAGGATACCAGAAAATCACCATGCTGACTTAAAGGAATAAACCTAAAAGAGAGTGTTACATACTTAGGTTGTTACGGGTGCTTGCCAAACTGTGTCCAGATAACTCGGCGGGTAAATGATGGCCTCGGTGCATTAACTGCTGGGAACTCAGAATATGGTTAGGGTGGGCAGCTCGGTTCATGTGGAGGACATTCACCTGCAGAAAGACCAGAGTGTGAGAGACTGCACCCTGTGTTCCTGGCACATTCTACACTGCACATATCCCGTTCACCATGCCCTCTCCTTGCATGCACAAGCACCTATATTATAGAATCATGTAATTGTCATGGTTGGAAAAGACCTTTAAGATCAGTGAGTCCAACCATTAACCTCACTGCCAAGCCCGTCACTAAACCTTATCCCCAAGTGTGCACATCTTTTGAATATCTCTGGGGATGGTGACTCCACCACCTCCCTGGGCAGCCTGTTCCATTGCTTGATAACCCTCTCAGTGAAAAAGTTCTTCCTAATGTCCAATCTAAACCTCCCCTGGCATGACTTGAGGCCATTTCCTCTTGTGTGCATGTATCCATCTTGTACCTCCACAGTAAACTCGTTGCTGGAGTAGCGGCCATTCATCTCAGTGCAGGACAGGTGAAACTTCCTTTCATAAAGAGCAGCACCATGATTGATGTGGTATGAGACCTGCTGTAGTATTTCCTCGTAAACTGCAATGCTCTCCACACCTGAGATAAGGAGAGAGGAGTGGTGTGGAGTGAGAAAGCTGCTTTAAAGTCAGCAGGTGTCATAACTGCGTAGCAACTAGGAGTTATAGAGGAACCCAAGGCAATGGTGGGTTCATTAATTCTACGAAGGGAACAGAGATGGAGCTGTGTGCAAAGGACCCAATGAAATCTCTGTGTGCGAAAACAAGTGGAAAGAAAGGACAGATCAAGAGCATTGGCCCTTTGAAGTTCTGGAGAGTACCATAGTGTAGTACCAATCCACAACCTGTGACGTGCAGGCCCCCAGTCATGTCACACAAGATGCTGCTGGCACCTGAGAACACCAGACTCCAAGAAGTAAGGAGTGTTACATGGCTGTGTGAGAGCTCAGACACCATGGCCTAGGACTGTGTGCCAGAAGAGAAGCCACCTCCCCAAGGAAATGGCCCGAGACTTCCAAAAGCCAGGAGTACACAAGTGGTTACATCTCAGAGGCTCACCAAGTACACCAACACATCTCTGACATCAGGTTAGGTGCTTGTCCCAGCGATCCCTGACAGGCCACACATTATTAGACAGCTGTGGACAAGAAGAGTACATACCTATGATGGTCAGGTAGGCAGAGGTGTTAACAAGCTCTAGGCCCCGCTGCTGCAGCAGTGCCCCATCCAGGAGGAGATACTCCCTCTCTGGGTCCAAGTCATCTCCTACCAATGAGATCTCACAGCCATCCAGGTTGTGCACAATCTCATCTGACATCCGTGTGTCTGTCACTGAGATGCAAACAGAAAGAAGACAGGTCCAGGAGGCCAGCCAGCCACCGGTGGTACTCACTTACTTAAAGACACTGACATCCTACATAATGACTTCTTTTTGGCTATCGCTGACCTTGAGTAAAATCACTGTTTGTCTAATTACTTGTTGGAGGAGAACCCTTGCTTCTAGTGATATTGTTTATAATAAAGTCATCTTGGAACAACTCGGTATTACTAGACAGGTTCACCATAACACATCTTGGCTGTAAGGACAGTGTTGACAATGACAATGTGCAAATTAAGAACAACTCTATGACACATTCCCAGACCTTGAGTGCTTTTGAAAGCTTTCCCCTACCTTAGGACTCCTGGTTACCATGGTTCAGATATTCTTTGAAATGGCTACCACACTCAATGACTAACCGCTTTCAGCAGGGCTAAGACCATCCTGCTCTAAGTCAAGAAACTCATCATTGTATGAGGAAAGGCAAAGCTGCTAAACAGAATACCAAGAGGAAAAAAAAATCCCATTACCAGAAGAGCTACAAAAGAAGTGAAAGGACATGTGGAGCCCAGAATGCAGAGAAATAATCTGAGGATGATGGAGAGAAATTAAGGGACAAGATATTACAGGATGTGAGGAAATTTCACAGGAATAAGTGATGCAGGAAGAGATGGGAGCAAGAAATAAGGAAAACAAGAGAGAAGGAAGTGGGAGGAGGAGCGGAGAGTGTAACAGGCAGGACATCCATCCAGTGCTGGATTCAATAAAGGGAAATGTAGGTAAAATGTAAAAGGGATTAGGAATGAGCAGCCTGGGAAAGAAGGAGGAGAGAGTCAGGCAAAGGAATTGGCTGGATAGAAAAAGAACAGGGAGGAGCAGAAAGGGATAAGAACCGATTAGCCTGCATATTGACAAAATGCCTTGCTTCTATATTTGTAAACTGTCTACACTACTGAAGGATTCTACTTCCCCTGCGGGACAGCAAACCTTGTAGATCTTTCCAGTTTGTCTCTCATACCTCACCTCACACTCCACTCACCTGTACCATGCCAATTCTCATCCTTCTTGGCCTCCAGCTGGTGAGAAATAGAGCAGGTGATCTGGAGGTTGGGGAACAGGGGGATGCCATCAGGAGCCTCAAAGTCTGATGCAGGATGAGCAAAGTGGGCATTGCCACTCAAGAGGATCTGGGGTGCATCAGGCTGCAGCACCACAACGTAACCTTCCACATCAGGAATGGAGACACAGGACTCTTCACTGAAACACCTGAAGGACAGCAGCAGAAAGCATCAGTTGGCCCAAGCTTCCACCAGAGACATTGTAAAAGAACATCTCCTGCCCATTACTGCCAGTGAAGGGAATATCCTCTTTCTGGTAGTCTTCCTAAAGCTCCCCTGTAGCCTGCTGTGCAAGACAGAGAGGTGTGGCAGGAACGACATTGCTGGGTTTCAGGTGACTTGGTCACGTCCACACACCACAGAGAAAATGAAAACCAGCCCACACACCCGGAACACCACAAGTGAAGGCAGAAGTTCTGCTACTTGCAGAGACCTCAGGACACAGTATTACAGTATCCTCTTGGATATTGAATCCTTTAATTTATCTTTTTTTCAGGAAGACACACTTGAAGACCATAAATTAGAATTAAAGTACGAGATGATGGAGTGCAATTGCAGTCAAAAGAGAGGTAACTCTCTTGCTGAACTCAGCCACGGGTGCTGCGTTGTCCACTCACTTGACAGTAGTGGTAAGCCTGAGCGGCCGGACTCCAGGGGTAGCAAAGCGCAGTGAATTCATGTAAGCCACGTGCTGGATTGCATGGTTGAAGGTCTCCACATCATCACCCTCCAAGGTGAGCAGGGACTGAGAGGGATTCACATGAACCTACAGGCAGATGAGAAGAAAATGCTCAGTTTTCCTTGGGCCATGCCAAGAGTCCAGGCTAAGAGAAGACACAAAGGAGAAAGGTGGGGAGTTGTCCGAGGTCGGGGAGCAGGCAAAGTCCTGGGAAGCAAGGCTGGGGAGGAGAGTGGAGGAGACCCATGCAAGCTGGGCAGATGGGCATACCTTCATCCCTTTGCCCAGACTGTCGAAGTCACTGTAATCAAGCCCCTCACGGCAGGCATACAGACATTCAATAACCTCCCGGCTCTCCAAGCTACCAGGGCGCACAGTGAAGCCAGCCAAGTAACCATGGAAGTAGTGGTGTATCGACAGAGAATCTCCTGAGGGAAACATGGGAGGTGGGGGGTGTGAGAGACATGGCGAGGAGGGAAGCAAAACCAACAAAAGCAACAGTGTGAGGGACATACGGATGGTAAGGGAGGTAGAGAGAGACATGGGCGTGGAAAAGCCAAGACAACAAGAAGATGAGAGATGCTGGACTAAGGAGATGACAGTCTTTTGAGTTCCAGATAGGGGAAAGTGAGAAAAACAGACCAACAGAGAGACTAGGGCAGTGAACGGTGGGTAGCATAGAGAAGTTTCTGCCAAACTGCTGAATGCCAGATGGAAACAATTTCTTGTCCCCTTCTCATTCTGCTTCCTGTGAGGGCTTTTAAAAGAAACTATGTGTTCCATAGACAGTTAGGGATGAGGTGACATCTCCTGATGTCTCTAATGGCTACTGTGTTCTTCAGAGACAAACTTTAATGATGAGGCATGAGGACTCTCTCTCCACATTAAAGCATACTCCATCTCTCAAAGCAGGCTGCTGTCTTCCTATCAGCCTTTTCATGCTCCACAGATATCAAGGTATCAAGGGCTAATCTGTCAAATACAGGCTTTCCTCCCAGGATCGTGGGAGGCGGCAGGACAGGATTGGGAGAGCTGCATGAGGAAGGCACCATGCAGGAAGTGATAGTCATGCACGGTGAAGAGGGGAAGAGAACCATCTTTTTTCTTTCCCCTACCTTGTACAGCATCAGTGGAGTTCTCATTTCCTTTGTTTTTCTCTTTGTTTTCCTCCTCTGCAAAAAGGAGAACATTCAGACAAGCAACAAGGCATGGGAAGAAGGTATTTACAGGATCAGGCAAGTATCTATACCAGTGGTTGCATTGGCCAGTCCAGAAGAACAGCTCTGGACTCCCGTGCCAAGCAGTGCACCCTTCAACCCTACAGACACCACAACACAGGTGAAAGAGGGCAGAGTCCCTCTCACAAGGTGGATGGTAAGACTGCAGGATGAGTAACTGATACAAGGGAGAAAGTATAAGGTATTTTTCCACCTTTCCCAATTATATCTATTTTGGGAATTAACTGATTCTCACTAGTGGAACATGGTCCTAGCCATGTTTGCAACATCCCTTTGAAACTCAGATGGTTCCAGGAAGGTGTCCCAGGCAGGTTAATATATGTCACAAAAGGCGAATCGAGAGCACAGAGCCGTGGGAAGATCCTTGGCCTGGGAGAAGCAGTACTACAGTAAAGATCTGATCTTGCTAGAAATTTATGCTGGAGTGAAGGCAAGCAGCAGACAAATTCCTTTAGTTCTGTCTTGCAGGAGAACAGAAAGAATGGAGCCTTACAGGTCCAAAGAATGGCTTTTAATCTGTTAGTGGCTTAACTATGTACCTAACCTTATCTTTATCCTCCAAGCCAATTTCTCTGCAGAATGACTTCTGACTTCTTCATATAGCACCTCAAGACACAGAAATCCCCACCAATACAACCAGCACAAATAGTACTGCTGCCCCTCTAGTGAAAAGCTTTGACAGAAACAGCAATGCCTCAGTGAGGTACATAATTCCAACTCTCCTCTGCCTGAAATCCATCACATAATCTACTGCTGTTGTCCACGAAGCTGCCAATGACACCTCTCCCTGAGCTGTTATTACTGTGGCCTGCTGATTTGATCTGTAAGAAAGGAAGGAGCCACATTGGCTTTCATGCCAAGATGGCTGCCATGTGGTTTGCATCATTTAGGGCTGGGTAGTATTTCTTCCACCTCTCCTGTGTCTCCCTCCACTCCCTTGTTTCCCGTTTGGGAGGAGCACAGCTTGGGGAGTGGGCACTCACCAGTCCAGCAGGCTCCGATCATGAGTGAGGGCTCCTGCCGCGGTGGGTGGATGAGGCCGTTGTCGTGTATGAGGGCAGGGTCATAGGAGACACCGTCCACGTAGAGCGTGACAGTGGGGAACTCCAGGTTGAGGGCGTAATGGTGCCATTCATCATCACAGACCTATGGCAGACAGCAGAGGAAGGGGTCAGCAAAAGGCAGAAAGAGAAGGGACACGGGGAAAAGACAAACGCTTCCTCACCTGCTCGAGCTTCCAGAGGAATTTCACAGGCCTCGCACTTTCCAGCAATGGCCAGTAGAGGAAAGCAATCCGGCAGCCATGCACAGCCAGAGAGTAATGCGAGTAGCCATCCTCTGCCAGGGCAAGCACAGGGAGTTACATACCACACCTCAGAGCAGTGTCACTAGCCAGAGCCCAGAAGCACACGCTAGCCTGCGCGACTGGCACTCAGTACTGTGTGCTGACAGTGGGCACGACTGCCCCCAGAAAACACGATGTCTCAAGAAGCTGTGCTCCTAAGGAGGGACCCTTGAACAGGTCCTGCTCTGGAACACGTGAGATTTCCCCTCACAGGGATTAACAACTTAGAGGCAGCGGGCAGAAGTGTCAGCACCCCAAGAAAAGTGTCTCACCGCTCTGCACTGTGCTGCAGATCACCGTCTCCTCTTCCCGCCTGCCTTTGCCAGGCACCACAGCGTGCTTCATCCATACTGACAGGGTGAAGTGGTCACTCAGCCCCTCATGAGCATTTGGCCCATTCACCACAGGCACCTGGGCAGCCTGGCTGCCATTGAACCAATAGATGAGGCTGCTGTCCTGGCTGTAGTGTACTGAGAGCCGTGCAGTCCAGTTTGCTGTGGGGCTAGGTACCGGCAGCAGGTCAATCTCTCCTGAAGCAGCACCTACCAAGAAGGGAAGAAGTCAGGAATGTCAGCATGGCAGAACAAGGAGCCTGAGAACTGGGGAACAGATGAAGAAGGTGCTAGAAGGCTTGTCATAGCATCCCAGAACTCAGGGAGAGTTGCCTACAGACCTTCTCCTATCTGGAGAAGGATGGTGACTTTTCTATCCATGCCGAGGGAAGTCCTACAGACTCAGTGTCCTGGGGCAATGCACAGAAGCCTCTGGCTTCCCAGTAGGGAAAGCATGAGAAGCGCCTTGTGAATATGGGCAGGGTGCCTGCTGCCCCTCAACACAGCACGTGAGACAGTCATCCTCCCAGCCCCAACGACCACAGCACACGTGAGGAATGTGTCCCCCAGCACCTCTGCGGGCTGAGGCACAGAGCTATCCCTTGCAAACCCCTCTGAGGGAAGGGGCAGGATGCGGCATCACAGCTGCCCTCAGACAAGGAAAGCACCAATTCACCACAGAGTTTGCGTAGTGACTTCTCAGAGTAGTTATCCCGGTCACAGCCCTTGGCCACATGATTTGTCTGCAGCTCCACCGTGGCTTGGATGTTCCACAGGGGCTCATCGCAGGTCTCCAGGTGAATGCTGGGGAAGAGCGCGAGGCTGCCTGCACCCGGCGTGTACTCAATCCTCTTATTCCAGCCTGATGAGGAAGCGTGAAAGAGAGGGGTCAGCTCTTGCCAAGGACCCAAGGCCAGAAAATTTGGCACACACACATAAGCAGCGTCTATGGACTAGCCCAGAAACAGAGATTTTTTGCACTTTCCATGTTGAAAATAGAGTTTTATGCAGCTGGCACCAGTGCAAGGGAAGGTTTGCTAAAAGCACAGAGCCTAGATTCTCATCTTCTACAGCTAGTACCAGTGTAGCATCACTCCTCGGATTGTCAGCCTCTCTTATCAGGCAGAGCAGATACTTAGCTGTTGGTTTCCCCTTAATTCTATTGACTAAGGTAAAACTGTAGGCATACAACACCTCTGGAAAAGTGATACCAAATATCCTCAAAATGAGTAGCCCCAAACCCAATCTACATTGAATACAACCTATGAGCCTTGACAAATACATAGTAGTTCATGGTAATCCAAGGAATGATTTTCCAGTGTCAGAATTGCCTGCTGCAATTCTAACTGTCTGCTGCATCCCCTTAGATGGGACTGATGTGCTGGTGTCAGAACTGAACCATATATATTGGGCACACAAATTTATGTGTGTACATAAAAGCATTTGCAATGAGTAGGACTGAGTAGTATTTCAACAAAAGCAAGGGGAAGACATAACTGTGCCTGGAGGTTTCATACCCTGCCAGCTGGGCTTGCAGGTGGGTTTCACCTGGATTTCCACTTCAGCATCATCCGAAGCCCGCTTCTTTCCACAGTCATAGGCTGTCACTGTGAATTTGTAGACGTGATCTCCACTGTACTGCAGCTTCTCAGTGTTCTCAATGTTCCCTGGTTAGCAAAACAAAGAGATCAAGGGAGAGGAAAGACACTCTCCTCAAAGATGTTCCTTATAGAAATCTCTCTCATTTTTCACCAACTACAAAAGCAACCAAAAAGGAGTTGAGTCCTCCCTCTCCAGTGCCACTCTGTAACAAGCTTCAGCATATCACAAAATGGCTGCTGCTTCTCTTCACCAGGAGAGATTGATCAGCTGTGCTAGAAAATCCCTGTAACACGGGTCCACCAGCAAACGGGACTGGCAGAGAGGGAGCAAAGCAGGAAAGGGGGAGCGACACGCTCACCCACAGGTGCAGATTCTCACCATCATTGTCAATCAGAAAGGGAATATTGGGGGTGAGGATCTCGTAGTAGCAGATCTGGCTGTATTGTGGCGAGCAGTCTCCATCAATGGCCTCCACACGCAAGATGCGGTCATACAGCTTTCCCTCAGTCACTGCCACACGATACAACTTTTCCACAAAGACAGGAGCAAACTCGTTCACGTCATTTACTCGAACGTGCACTGTGGCCCTGATGCAGAGAGACACCAATAAGAACTGATTGGCTGATTAGGAGCCATACACCACATACATTTTGGTCTAAGTCACTCTCCTAAAGTGCACCGCTCTGATTCCCAGCCATCGAAAGCAAGGAGAAGGAAAGAGATCTTGGTTTCAACACAGCGCTGTTAGCCCACAGGAGCTTGGACAATGAGAGAAGGACAAAAGGAGTGATAACGGACTCTGGATCTCCTCCCTACATGCAGCAACATAAACCCCCACCCACAGACGTGGCTGTCAAGCAGCCCTCATTTCTAGTGTGTTCACGCACATGACTCTGTCAGTGAAGGTTTCTCTTTATTAACACGTCGAGTTAGGGCACCAAGGCTAGAGAAAAATACTTCTGGCTAAGGGAAGCGTTCCCACAGCAATCTTCATCTGCGTTTCTGTGACAGATTGCATTTTGTAACACGCAGTGATGACTGCATGGACTTACTTGTGTGATTTCTTGGTATTTGCTCCATCAGGTCCCTCTCCACAGTCATAAGCCTGGATGGTGAACGTGTGCTCCTTATGTGCTTCACAATCCACTGATTCCTTGGCCCGGATCAGCCCCTCACCTGTAGCTTTGTCCAGGATCACAGCTTCAAAAGGTACCCCTGCCCCATGGATCCTGAAGCCACAGATCTCACCTGGTACCCGCAAGGGCAGAAAAGAAAAAAAAGGCCTGAGGAGAGTGCGTTATGCCCCTTTGCTTCCCTCTCCCGTATTTCCTTCCTTTCTAACTTTGGCTTTCCTTTCTCTCTCATTGCCACCTCTCATTTTGAGCGATTTTTGGTTCCCCAGTTCCTCCTGCCATCTCCCACAGCCACTGACGGTTCAGATTGCCCTCTACTGGAGACTACTCCGGCGGCAAGCAGTCCTGAGCACCATCAAGAAAGGTCAGAGGCTACAAGGCTCAAGCCAGATTTACTAGTGCCTCACAGCCTCAGTACTGAGAGAGCTCCACATTTCTCCGCTGCATCCTTCAGGGAGGCAAAACAGGCCATATATTGCAGATAACCAGCAAAAAGCGTGAACATCCATGATGTCTCATCCACCCCCACATGCAGGATGCGCACACTACCACAGGGAACTGCAGATAGAGTCACCTAAATCCTACAGTTCAGCTCACGGGCACCATTTTTCCTCTCTCCAAGCTGAGGGAGAACGCGTGAGGAAGCTCCAGGCACGGCCTACACAAGCACCAGGAATACAACCCTCGTAAAGCCTCGCCTGTAGTTTCAGTGATTTGTGCCAATGAAGTGTGCCCTACCAGCTTTTTACAGTGCTCACGGACACAGAGCTCTGTGCATGTGATCTTTGGAAATAGCAGAACTGCGTCAAAAAGTAGCTGGCTCCACCCTCAATTTCTCTCCTTAAGGGAAATGGCTCAGAGCATCCTAAATCAAGCTGTGCCCAAATTGCCTCCAGACTCCACTGGAGACCTCCTCCGGAGCAAGGTTTGAAGGTGACCGTTTTGTGGAGAGAGCTAGAATTCAGCACAGAGATGAATGTCACCCCATCTCTGCCTCTTTCCAAGTCCCTCCCTGCCCCCTGCCCTCTCCAGGGTCATTACCCACCTACCTGCATAGCGCAGGGGAGCATCCTTGTCTAGTGCAAACAGTGGTGGGTTGAGTAGGACTGTGTTGTCATTCTCCATGACGATGCCCTGATACTCTGCTTCAATCCAGGGTTTGTGCTTGTTTGCTGAGGTGGATTCGGGGTAAGGGACAGAGCACAGGAATGTATTAGCCGCCAATGACAGATTCAGTAGGAAAAGAGCAGAATACCACCCACTGGCAGGTAACAACCAACCGCTCCCCACCTCCTTCTCTGAAAATAAAGATGTCTAAAATAGGCTGGGAGGAAGAAGTTATCTTTCTTTAGTTCTACTCTACATGGCTCTTGGGAGACCTTGTCAGAAACAACATGTTCCTTCTGGCCTCCTCGTTACTGTCTTATTAGAAACACACCGAGAGGCATCTTGGCGCCCAGGAAAGCTGGAGTGGTTAAAAAAGCAAAATGAAATCAAGAGACAGAAGTAGCCAGATCCTGCAGAGAGATCCCAAATGCCAAATCCTTTAGCTCACTAAAGCCGTAATTAAAGGATCCAGGATACATCTTCCCTTGGAGTGTCCCCAGGAGACAAATCTTGCCATTACCATTCATGCCTCGCATCCTCTAGACTAAGGCCCAGGATCTAGACCTGCCTACCCAGGTACACTTTCAGTCAGTTATCCTACACGTATAACAACCTACTCTGGGAGTTCCTTCCTCCTTCCTTCCCCACTCCATGGTAAGCACCATATTCCTTTAGCCCCTCCTTGCTAATCCTGTTGGCTGGAGCCTAGCCAGGCTTGGCATGGAGGCAGCAGCCAGCAGGAGGCTCTGAAAAATGTCACAGGCCCAGAAATAGCAAATTAATCTTTATCACATAGGCTCCAGGGCACTGAAAGGGAGAAATAAAGGGGTGGGGGGAAGGGAAGGGGAAGGGACAGAGAAGAAAAATCGTTACAAATTAAAAACCCCTCCCCCATGCCCACTCCCTGCCAAATGGGCCTCCGAGATTATATTACACGGCCTAGTTACAACCTCCATTCCCAGATAATCCCCCACTCTCCCACCCCCTGGAGACCAAGATTTGTTACAACCAAGCATTAATTTGAGCCCAGTATGGCTCAGAGCTGATGAGGAGTAGGATACAGAACCTTTGCCCTCAAGGGTGCTACTTCCCATACGTGAATTCATCCTCTGCAGCACAGTATCCTCTGAAACCATAGCAGCATGGTGCAATGTGTTGACTCAAAAGGGGCAGTACCCCTTATAACCAAGCACTTCTGCAAACTGGGGCCAGGGGATGCTGCTGGAGCTGGGTAGACTCCAGCAGCAGACAGGGCGACGGGTCAGAGTCGGGTTGCACCAGCAAGGCAGGGCGGACAGACCCAGCCTGGAATAGCAGCAAAGAGCGTGGGCTGGCGTTTCTCCCTCCCCGTATTGATTAAGATTATAAAGCATTGCGTAGGAAATCCAGAGAAACATCCATCCTGCTCAGTATGCGGGTGGAATCCTCCCGGCGTGCAAGGGCCAGTGCTTCACCCCACCCCTCCAATAACCCCCCCCAGATTCCACTCCGTGACAGCTCTTGTCCGTGCGCCATACCACTGGGGTGGGAATCCATAGCTACGAATGCCAAATATGCCCTGTTGCTGGGGTAACAAAGCTGGTCGTAGAGAGACAAAACCTTTGCTGCATCCACCTGCAACTTGGGAATCACCAGTGTGATTTCTCAGGAAACGAGTTCCTGGAGATCAGAAAAACATTTTGGGACTTCATTTTTTAAGGATTACAGATTCCTGCCAGCTCCAAGAAAGCTCCCGCAAATCCAGGATAATGTGCCAAAGGTGGTTAGATGTATCGGAGTATAAATTCACAAAGGACAGAGAAAACGCAGAGCATAAGGGGCCTTGCCTTGCTGCTGGTCCCCTTGGCACCAGTACAGTACCAACAAATGCCCCTGCCAATGTCAGCAGAGACAGAGCTCTGTGTTGCACCTGCCCTGTAGCCCCACCTCTGCCAAAGCAGGGAAAGCACCCTAAGGTGTCACATTCCCCGGTGACCCTTGAGTCCCTCACACGTTCTCAGATTCTCCCACCCTGTCGGGTTACTGATGCACCGACTCCCCTCGGATGAAATGCTGGCTCCTGCCTCTACAGCCACAGATCTAGAAACCTACATTCCTCTCCATGGTTCTACGTGTTCACGGAGCATCTGCATTCAGAATGTTACAGCTGTGGCATTAGTGGGATTTTTTACATATTTAGCATATAAAATACCGGTTTATATAAGCAACCTGCACAGTTAAGGCACAGCTGTACAAAACGTCTATCGACAGATTGCAGATGAATGAACCAGAACTGGAAGATGGAGATAGGGGATATGCTTTGGAGACCACAGGGGTCTGTGGAGAAGCAACACATTCTCTCTCTCGGCATGCTAAGGAAGAGAAGGGATGCTAAATCCACACAGCGATCCCCGGAACAAAGTGGGTGGAAAAGGGGCAAACGCGAGGCGAACGCTAGGAGAAAAGAACAGATCAAAGAGCAGCGGTAGGAGACAGATGGAGAAATTAAGAGAGCGGGGACGGGATGCGGGCGCCCGAGGGGGCAGAGGAAGCCGGGTCCGCCGGGGACCGCTCAGATGCCCCTACAAAAACGCGTCGGGCGAAGGTGCCCGGCTGCGCGGAGCCGCCCCGCCACCGCGAGGGCAGCCAGGCGGGAGGGTGAGCCGCAGCCGCCGCGCCCCTCCAGCCCTGGCACGGCGAGGGGCACGGCCGGTCCCCGCCACCCGGGACCGCGCCCGCGGCGCCCCGCCCCGCCGCTCACCTTTGTTGGAGGCGCTGCCGGGCAGCGCGGCGCAGAGGCAGAGCAGCGGGAGGAGGATGGCGGCGCGGGGCCGGGGGCTGCCCATCGCGGCGGCGGCGGGTGCCGTCCCGGCCGGGGCGCCCGTGGAGCGGCGGCGCGGCGCGGCGCTGCCCTGGCTTCGCTCCGTGGCGGCGCGCGGGGCCGGCGCCGCACCTCCGCTGGCTGCGCCCCACGCCCGCCCCGCCCCGCCACTGCAGCATGACGTCACGGGCGCGGCGAGGGCCGGCGGGGGTCGCCAGCCAATGCGGGGCGCCGCCGCGCCAGGTGCTGCGGGGTGCAGGGGCGTGGGGGGGCTGGCGGCCGCTGCACCCCCTCCTCACCGCAGCCCGGGCACGGCGCGGAGACGGCCGAGGGAGAGGGGGGAGGGAAACCGTCGCTTCGCCCCGGGGAGCATCCTCGCAGCCGCGGCGGGGCGCGGGAGGAGCGGGCCCGGGGAGGTGGGGGAGGTGACCGGGGCGAAGGGCTGCGGACCGCATCCCTGAGCCCGCCGCTCACCCGCCCCGGGCTCGGCGGGGTGGAGCCGCCAGCCCGCAGCCGCGGATCCTCGACGCGGCGGCCGGGCCGGGGGCAGCGTGGGCCGCCACGCTGCGCTGAGGAAGCTCGCAGCCACCGGCTGCTTGCGTCTGGCTGGCAGCCAAGGGTCGAACAGAAGCAGCCCTCGAGGAGGGCGGAGGGTGAGGCGGTGGTCCGCCGCCTCTCCCGCGCCCTTCCCAGCCGGGGCGGAGATGCCGGGAGCAGGGGCCGTCCCGGCCTTTTCCCGCGCCCCCTGGCGCGGGGACTCTTACTGCAGCTGGAGGCCGGGAGCCGGGCCGCCCCCCAGCCCTCGCCACGCCGCGGGACAGCGAGCGGCCCGCCCCCGCCAGCGAGCGCGGTGCCAGCGCCGTGTCCATCCCGCTCCTCGCCTTCTCTCCTCCTCGCCGTCGGCGCCGTCCCTCCATCCCGGGATGCCTCCCAACCTCACCGGCTATTACCGCTTTGTCTCCCAGGAGAACATGGACAATTACCTACGCGCTTTAGGTAACTACCCACCGCATACTGCTCCTTCCTCCCCTTCTGCTCTCTTCTGTCTCAAAAATTGTCAAAAGTCAGGAAGAGATTGGTAGCCCTCCGATCTTTCTGTCTGTGGCCATTACCTTTGTGCTGTGGAGGAGAGAGGAGCTATCATGGCTGGGGCTCCCTAGCTAAAGGCGTGGAGGGATCTGCTGGGATGCTGCTAGAGGAAGGTTATCCACAGATCTCCCCTCTCTCATCCTCCAGATATCAATGTGGTCCTGCGAAAACTGGTTTGTCTCCTGAAACCTGATAAAGAGATCATCCACACGGGAGATCACATGGTCATCCGCACGATCACCTCCCTGCGGGACTATGTTATGGATTTTGACCTGGGAGTCCAGTTTGAGGAAGACCTGGGACCTGTGGATGGACGCAAGTGCCAGGTGAGATGACCAAGAAGTGCAGTTTGACAGTAGACTAGGGTTATACTGGAAGTTCAGGGAGTTGCTCAGCTTTTTCTTCCCGAAATCAAATGAGAGCTCACCCCAGAGCTGGTGTGCCCCTGCAGGTCCAGGAATAAGTGGCTCAATGAGTAAATTGCTCACAGCAAAGGTGATGAGCACCAAACAACCAGAAGCTCAGTGCTTTGGGACCCAGAGGGTACTATCCGGAGCAAGGTCCTGACAAGACAGAACATGAGCCCACTTGGCAGTACTTGGAAGCCAGCAGGTCATTCACCTCCCACAAAGAACATCAGTCCCAAGGAGCCAACCAATGAGACACCAGATCAGGGGCTGCATTTGAAAACGTGTCTGAGATGAGCAGTTAGTATCATTGCTGGAAACCTGTGTTATCAGGGTCTGCTTGTCTTGGGATCATGTCTCCCCCTCTCCTTTTTTTTCAGACAACTGTCTCCTGGGAGGGAGATCAGCTGGTGTGTGAGCAGCTAGGAGAGAAGAGGAACCGAGGCTGGAGGCACTGGCTGGAGGGTGACCAGCTGCATCTGGTGAGGAGGGGTCCGGCGCAGCTTGCCAAATCCCAGTCGTGGGGAGGGAGGGATGACAGGACACACAGGGCAGGTGCTGTGGGCTCTGAGTGCAAGTTCCCTCCACCTCCTCTCAGACTTCAGCCCCGGCTCCTCAGGGGCAGCCACCACTTGACACAAACATCCGCCTCCGGAGTTTAAAAGTTAACACAGCTCAACAAGGGCAATGGCCCATCCCTGCCCTGCAGCCTGACCCGCTGGGGCTGTGGGAGGGTGGGAAAGGCCACGAAGCAGCATGTGGCCTGCGAGACTCCAGCCAGTACTGGAAGGTCAGGCAGGGCTGCAGTGCCGGCAGCTGGGGAGGGAGAGAAGTAGCAGATCCAGCCTAAACTTCCCTTTTGCCCCCTCTTTCCCCAGCGCATGACTGCTGAAGACGAGGTCTGTGTGCAGGTTTTCCAGAAAGTGAAGTGAGCGCAGGTTCCCCAGATGGACACTCGGACGGGAACTTCGCTCCAGAGTGCAAACTGCCCCGCATTGGAAAAGAAACAACAGCCGACCCCCTCCCTCGTAGCAGCGTGTTTTCTTTTGCCTCGCCCTCTCTCCCAGCGGCGGCCGGGCCGGGCCGGGCCGGGGCAGGCGGGGGGTCCCGGCGGGGAGCCGGGGGGCGGGGAGAGGAGGCGGTCGCGGCGGGGCCCTCGGTTGCGCAGAGGCTCCTTTCAGAATAAGAGCGGTGCGGGGAGGAGCGGTGCGCGCGTTACCGCGGCCGGCCCGGCCCCACGCGGCTCCCCGCTCCCCCCGCGGCGGACCCCGTGCTGCTCCGCCGCTCCCCTCGGGAGTCGGGAGTTGATGCCCGGGTGGGCAAGGATGTCCTGAGGCCACCCTTTCTTCCACAGACACCAACACCAGCCGTCTGCTCTGGTGTCCCCGGGCCACCAAGTTCTCTTTAAGATGTCTGGCTGCTCAAGCAGGATGGGCAGGAAGCAGAACTTGCCTTTCAGGGTCATGATTGTCATATAATGGTGTGAAATCCAAGGGGTGGGGCAAGGGAACTACATCCACGTTGACTGTGCTCCCGGGAAGGTCCCGAGGGTGAGGATGGCATCTTGCTCTCCTCTTGGTGTAAGAAATCCCAACCATCCTCTCCGTTGCTGCACACCTGGAATTCCTGGCAGCAATTTCCACATGCCTGTCACAGCTCCCCTGGTTCACAGCTCCTCTCTACAATCAGAAACCAAGGGACAGAACCAAATGAGGTGAGGACCTCCAAAAAGCTAGACCAGAGCCAAAGACAGAGGTGTCCTTTAATGAAGACACCTCATGGGATGTGCATGAGCCCCCAGGTAGTTGTTGCTGAAGGACACTTGTGGTTGCACCCCAACAAAAAGTTGAAAGGCAGGGCACACAGAAACATGTACCTACTGACATCACAGAGAGCCAAGAGGTAGCAGACTTTGAAAACGAATTTGTCTCCAGCAGCTCGTCTGAAAAGCAGTGTTTTCCAAAGAGCTCATTTCCAGGAACTGCAGAGATGACTGAAAAGCAATACCTCAGAACGTGTGGTAAGCAAGGGGCTGGGGAGCTGACACTGTACCTAATAGTGTCAAGCTCTGACTCTTTAAGGTCACCTCTGAGGACATCCTATGCTGCATCACCCAGTCAGTAACCCAGTGCAAGGGTACCACTGGGTGGGACACAAGCAAACCCAATGAGCAGTCACTGCCACGCCATCCACCGTGTCGTTCATCTGCTCTGTGCAGGCATCCACAACACATTATTCCTTCAGTCGTAAGGTACCTCTACATTATCTTTGTTGTATCATGAGGCTGCAAAAGGCAGAGCTCAAGCTACTTTAACTCTTGCTCTCTCTGTACTCTTTCATGAAATAAGCCTTTCTGAGCTACTTCTGATCTCTAACACCAGGATCACTTCACCATGTCCAGACCAATATCTCCCAGATTGTGTGATCAACAACTAATTTCAGACTGTACACCAAAAGCTGGTACAAACTTTGACTTTCTGAGCCTACCTTCCTTTTTTGATGGTGTAGTGGTTTTGCCTGGGCCAGGTTTTTTGGGGGGGGGGGGGGGGGGGGGGGGGCTACAGGCATGGCTTCTTTAAACAAAGAGCTGCCAGAAGCTTCTGTAGCTGATAGGGCTAATGCCAGTCAATTCTAAGCTGGACCCCGCACCTGACCCAGGCCTGGCCAATTAGTGACTTAGTTAACACCTCTGTGAATAATGTATTTGAGAAGGAGAAGAAGTTGCTGCCCAGTTGCTGAACTGCAGCAGCAACAGGGAGTGAGGATGTGAAAACATCTCTGCAGACACCAAGGTCAGTGGAGAAGGAGGGGGAGGAGGGTGCTCAGGTCCTGGAAGAAGGACTCCCCTCTGACCTGTGGTGAAGACCATGCTGAGGCAGCTGTGCCCCTGCAGTCCATGGAGGCCTCCAAGGGAGCAGAGATCTACTCGCAGCCCATGGAGAACCCCACACCGGAGTGGGTGGATGCCTGAAGGAGGCTGTGGCTCCATGGGAAACCCATGTGGGAGCAAGTTACTGGCAGGACCTGGGAGCTGATGGGGACAGAGGAGCCCACTTCAAAGCAGGTTTGCTGTCAGGACTTGTGATCCTGTGAGGGACTCAGGCTGTCCCTGAAGAACTGTTCTCCCCATGGATGACCCATATCGGGGCAGGGTGTGAAGAGCTGCCCCTGTGAGAGGCCCCATGCTGGAGCAGTTTGTGAGGAGCTGCAGCCCATGGGAAGGAGCCACATTGGAGAAGTTTGTGAGGGACTGTCTCCCATGGGAGGGATCCCACAGTGCAGCAGTGGGAAGTGTGAGGAGACCTCCCCCTGAGAAGAAGCAGCGTCAAAGTCCATCTGTAATAAACTGACCGTGACACCTATCCCCTGCACTGCTGGGGGGAAGAGAGGAGAGTCCCTGGAAGAGGGAGGAGTGGAGGGAGGTGTTTTAAGATTCAGTTTTATTTCTCATCTCCCTGTTCTTATTGTTCAAACCTTTTTCTCCCCAGGTTGAGTCTGTTTTGCCCATGAGGCTAATTACTGAGTGATCTCTCCATCCTTATATCAATTAAAAAACTGCTCATTATATTTCTGTATCTCTCCTGTCCAGTTTAGGAGGGGGAGTGATTTTATGACTTGGTGGACACCTGGCTAAACCACCACATATGGTAGACAGCTGTTACAGTCTGTTCAGGTAGCTAGACAGACTCTTCTCCACTGGTATGCCAACCATCTACACAATTACCATGGTAAGTTTATGGGGTGATATGCTGAGTGGATTGCTTCTGACCAGTTGTCAGCCACCACATATGCGTGACAGCCTCTCGTCTTCAGGAACCATCCCGTTGTGCCAGAATCATAGATAGGAACCATATCTACTTGATGTGATCCACACTCCTAATAACCATACTTCAAACTGTTCTAGGGCTTTGGTTAGTACTACTAGTGCTATTAGTTAGCACTAATAAATCTGTTTTTTCTTTTGTAACTATGCTATAGGTGTGATGCTTAAGACAGATGGTGACTTTGCACAACAGTACTGCGCCACAAGCCTGTGGGATGTGGGGATCTACTAGTGTAAGGCAGGGAAGAAGGTGTGATGTTTGGACACTGTCTTTTTTCTTGCCCCTTGCTAGCGGCTAGTGCTGCTGAACTACAGCCCGTCTTGGATATTTGTCTTGGCTTTGCTCCTTAACTTGGAAGATACAGAAGAAGACTACTAAGATGATGCTGCTGCTCACTATCTCATAGCAGGACAAAGGCACACTCTTAGAGTCCTTTGGTGTTGGTCGTCTTCGCCACATCAGGCAGAGCTACAGGAATGTCTTGGGTTGTCTGGAAAAAACGGTAAACCATTGGGTTGTTCAGGCTGGGCTGTGTGAAGCCCAAGATCTATAGCTAGTGGCAGAATGTCCCCAAAAATCTGTGACAAAGAGCCAAGCCAAGGAGCTGAAGATAGAATGCCCTGGGAAAACAGTGCAGTGTTTACAGGTAAACCTGGGTGTGTGGCCCTGGTGTACTGTAGGGTAGGTGGTATAGCTGTAGAAGGCCCAACAGAGGTATTTCCCTGTCCTTTCTTCAGGTTTGAGGATAAAGTATCCAACACAACTTCTCCTCAGTGGATGATAGGGTCTACACATCAGAGGATGTATACAGATGATGTTATAGACCAAGTTTCTTTTCAGTGACCCCCTGCAAGACACTGCATTCAAAGCAAGGATCTCTGTCCATGAGAGGATGTTGTCATCTTTGACCATGCTGAAGACCTACAGCTTCTTTACTTTGCTCTGATATTGTTTGGATTTATTGTCCAGCCCTCTTGTAACCCAGCTCAGTCAAAGAAGCAGCACATCGGTGTAAGTTTTGGCATCCCATGGTCCCACATGTATTCTGTGGTCTGAGGTATATTCTACCCCTAAGCAAAGAAAGGCACAACCATCCTCCTGAGGAAAAAACAAACAAACAAACAAAAAAGTACCAGCTATTTCCTGGCTCCTACCTAACAGAGAATTGCACACAGCATCTGAAGGGGAACACCACCAGTGCGAGCACTAGAGCGGGACTGAGGGCATAGCTGTATTGTTCAAATCAAGTGAGTGTATGGCACACGTATTAGAGATGAGTTGCTCCAGTTAAGCATACCCTCAGCTCACGGCCCTTGCTTTACCAGCTGAAGTGCTCTCTTAGTAGCCCAGGTGGTGTTATCAGGGCAGAGGGAGGAAAAGGAGATATGGGAGGTGTGTCTTGAAAGCACCATGGGGAACACCAAGTACTGCCCCCTGACTCTTTGTAAAGAACACTAACATGGCTAGGCTCCTTACAAATGATCCTCAGTCTCCCTTGTCTGGCCACACTTCGGCAGGGAACACTCTTCCCATCGTTGACCTGTTCATAACAGATCCCCTGGCGATTACTTTCCAGTGCTTGCCAGCTACTTTCCAGATGTGGTTTCTGAGAATAAAGCTTCCCTTCTGGTGAGCCGGTAGGCTAGCAGAACCTGCTGGGGTAGAGCACAGCACGGCAGTGAGCCTGCCTCGGTATGCTCATCCTGCAGAGGAGATGTTTGGACATCAGGAAGCGCTGGGGTTATGTTCCCTACTTAGTCTTAAGGCTGATGTGTGGGGCTATATGATGTTTGTGTGGTCTTTCTCAGATAATAATTCAAAGACGTTTGACGAGCAGGTTCTCTAGTACACTTCTAGAAATATCCCAAAGACATTTTCTTCATTCTTTTCAACACTATTTTCATCTTAATTCAACATGTTTTTGTAGCTGAGAATTATTTCGTATTATTTCAATGCAAGAAACTTGCTCATTTCTCTGAAGCCACCCATAATTCTAAGGGAAAAGACTAAAGTGGTGTCATACCTCTTGCATCAACACCTGAAAGCCGAGAAGCTTTAAACATCACAAATTTGGTGGCATACAATATATGTCTTGATTGCCACGTTGATAAAAGCCTGCAACGTGTAAGTTGACATCTTTTCTCGTTTTCCTGTTAAATACTGAAGGCCTTGCCCGTCTCTCTTGTTTCTCTTAAAAATGCTTGCAGAAGAAACAGCAAGGAGGGGTCCTTGTAAACAGACTTGGTCTCAGAATGCTTTTAATTCTATAGGCCTGTTTATTTTTCTTCATATCTGTTTAACTCAAGTGTCTGAGGTTTCTTGCTTTCCCTGAAGATGCTACCAATTCCCCACCCCCCCAAAGAAAGAAAACCCACTCTCATCTGGTCTTCAGCAAGCCAGAGCAGAGTAAACTTGGCTTTTTTTGATAGTTTGATTTCTTTGAAGTTTCAATATGTTTGTTAAGACCAACATTTCTGGTTTTCTTTCCAGGAGGGAGGGGGAAGGAAGAATTCCTCAGAGCATATCTTTAAGGGGCAACAAACTCGGAGCAGCTGCTGGATTGCAGCACAAACCCTAGGAAGCGTCAGTAGCAGTCGTTTCCCTGCCTTTGCCGGCCAGGTGCGACAGCTCGGCTCTGCCTCGCCGAGGACGTGACAGCCTACCAAAAGCACTCCCCCGGGCTGCTGTCGCCGGGGTTTGCCCGGTGCGGGGCAGCGGCGGGCGGCAGAGGGCAGCAGGGAGCAGCAGGCGCCGGCGGGGGCCGGGCTTCGGGCTGCCCATGCCTGCCCTCCCCTCCCCTCCCCTCCGCCGGCCGCCCCGGCCGCCCGGCCTCCCGCTGAACGGAGCTCCGCGCACGGCCGGCGAGCGGATGGAGACGTGAGTGGGGCAGCTGCGGGAAGCCGGGTGGGGGCAGACGCAGGGACCCCTTCAGCGAGAACGGGAGGGTTGGACCCCGCCGGGATGGAGGAAAGGGCAAAAGGGCTCGGTTCATACTCGCCCTCCCTCTGTCGAAGCATTCCTGGGACATAGGGGTGAGGAAGAGCGATCTTCCTCAGCTGACGTTTGCACATTTGGTTTTGGAGCCACGAGCTGGTTTTGGAAGGAACACCAATAGTCCTGTTCTCTAGAGGGGAAGAGGGGAGATCTGAAGAATGAGATAAAAAACTAAGTGCCAAGCCTTGGAGGAGAGAGACTGAGTCATGACCGTGTAGAGGGCTGTCCGGGAGGCTCTGCAGGACTGTTCCGCACCAAACTGAGCTTGGGGTCTTCAGATCCCCACCAAAAGCAATGGGCAAAGATCCTAAAACTAGAAGTAACTAGAAATTACCTGCTGGCCCAGAGCCAAAGTGAACCAAATCTCCCCTGCTTCTAAGGGACCCAGCCCCGTGCCTGCTGGGAACCATCAGACCTTGCTCAAAGAATTCACCCTGTGCTCCTTCAAACTGCTTCCTGGGTTGACGAATCTCTTTTGCTGGGTTGGCAGTGCCTTGCTGGAAGTTGGCCAGTGCTGGTGTCTTCATTTCATACTTGTCCCTGAGTGATCCAAGGCAGAAGCTGGACCTGCAGCTAGGTCCTCCATGTTTGGATTCCATTAGACATTACACAAGTCACTTGTGAAGTCTCCCCTGATTTTGGCTACCTGATTTTGTGCAATATCATAGTTTACTTGCCATCTTCGCAGGCACATTCCTTTTCTCCTGTGGGCCTTCCTGTTTTTTGGAGTGATCGATTCCAGTCCAGTCCCAAGAAAGCTTTTTGGGGAGATCAGATCCCCTGGTTATCCCCAGCCGTATCCCAACAATAACATCAGCAGCTGGGATATCAACGTCCCAGAAGGTTATGTGGTGAAGCTGACCTTCAGATATTTTGACCTGGAGCCGTCTGAGTTTTGCTTCTATGACTATGTTAAGGTATGTGTCTGGGCCAAGAGGTGGCTGGAGATGAAAATCTCGTGTCCATCGCATGCAATGGCTCCTGTCATGCTTCCCACAAAGGAAAGGGAAGGAGTTAAAGATAGAAACATGTGGAGCAGGCATTGGCAAGTCACCCCTGGGTAATAGTGATATATGGAGTAGGCTGAATCTTGGGAGGCTACAGTGATTTCCCCTTAACCTTGACAGATCAAAGCAGACAAGAAGACCTTGGGCCGGTACTGTGGCCGGCTTGGGTCAACCAAAGGAAATCACCCAGGAAGAAAGGAGTTTGTGTCCAAGGGGAACAGGATGCATCTGGCATTTCACTCGGATTTCTCCAATGAAGACAATGGCACAGTGATTCCCTACAGGGGCTTCCTGGCCTATTATCAAGCCTTGGGTGAGTAGCCAATACCCTCAGCATGCAGCAAGAAGCCTGTGTGGCTGCAACCAATTTTCCTCCTTTTCAGGCAAATAAAGAGAAGCTGTAAGCGGGGATATGGATCTCTGTGTACTTTCAGTGTACAGCAGAGAAGTTTAACACCTTCCTCCCCTTGTCACTGTGTCTCCTGTGTCTGCAGATCTTGATGAATGTAAACCTGACAATGTTGCTGAGAAAGATGAAAGGCGTCAGTGCCAGCACTTCTGCCACAACTATGTGGGTGGCTACTTCTGTTCTTGCCGGACTGGCTACCAGCTTCAGAGTGACCACCACTCCTGCAAAGGTAAATTGAGATTTTGAAAGACCAGAAGGTTCCAGGGATGGAGTCCTTCAGCCAAGAAGAGCAAGAGAAGTGACTTAGGGAGCAATTGAAAGGGCTGCAGAAGGCACAGCTCCGTAATGTGACCTCTACTTTATTCCTCTTCACCAGTGGAGTGCAGCAGTGAGTTGTTCACAGAAGCATCTGGGTACCTGAGCAGCCCAGAGTATCCCCAGCCCTATCCAGAAGACCTCCGGTGTAACTACAGCATCCGTCTGCAAAAGGGCCTGTCTATCATCCTCAAGTTTTTGGAACCCTTTGAGATTGATGACCACCAGCAAGTCAGATGTCCTTATGACCAGCTCAAGGTACTGGAGATGAGCAAACTCTGCTTCCAACCCTGCTGCCAGACCTGGACAGGAATTGTGGAGGCACCATGATTCAGATGAAAAATACGGGATCAGTACAAGGAGAATGTCCCAGCATTAAGGACTGAGCTCTTCCCTTGTCCCTCCCTCAGTGCATTTAATTTGCACCATTGTCCCTAGGTCAGAGGCTCTGGGTCACAGGCCCCCATAAGCAAAGCCAAAAAATTTGTCCTTTTTCCAGTTTTATCTCCCGTTGATTTCATTTCAGGATTTGAAGGAGCTGACAGCTCTGATTGACATGATAAGACAGAGGCAGAGCTTGAGTGAGTCGGCCCTTTGTTCTTTTCGGTCAGGGCAGACATCAGCAAAGATAGGTCAGACAACCAACCCAGTTCACCACCATAGGCACTGTAGCAAACTTGATCTGGATCGAAATAGGGACCCTGGGTCAGAGAGGCGTGTGTGTTTCTGTCCTTGTGGTACATGTTTTCCTCATCAGATCCAAGCACGAGGGAGAGAGATTGGTGAATACTGTGGAAAGAAGTCACCTGGCAGGATTGAAACCAACAGCAATGAGGTGGATATACTCTTCCTCACCGATGAATCAGGTTTCAGCCGTGGCTGGAAGATCCACTACACCTCAGAGAGTAAGACATTTCTTCCCCAGAGGCTACTATGGCCTGTCTACATCATGTGTTAATACCAGCTTATTTTGCCCCTTTTTCTAACAGAAATACAGTGCCCACAGCCTATCCCAAAGGATCAGTTTACCATCATCAGAAACATGCAGCCTGTGTATCGGTTTCAGGACTATTTTATTGTCAGCTGCAAGACTGGGTATAACCTGATGGAGGTGAGATCTCTTCTCCACTACCTTCAGCCGCATTTTGGCTTCCCTTCAGTCTGTGTAAATCTGTCACCTTCCAGTAAAACTTTCTTTGGAGAGTTCACTTGTGGCAACCTCGTGCCATTTCTGTTTCTTCCTTACTTCTATCTGCTTTTTTTTTCCAGTCCTTTCTCCTTTCTTAACTCCCTGCCTTATGCAGGTACTGTTTCACAAAGCCCTAGTAGAAGATGAGAGGCAAACGTCCCAGGGAACATTGGTAAGCAACAATATATCTTTGGAAGGATACGAAGTTAGACTTGAAGCAGGAGATGTGACTTGCCTCCCTTTCCATGTTATCGCCAGGACCACGTAGCACCCTACACCTATTATGGTCTTATGATTGCTGCTTGCTGACACCTTAGCCTGCTATGAAGAATTTGTAGCCTGGTGCCAAACATAGGATAGAGTGAAGGCAGCAAAGGGAATGGACAGCAACTGGAGCAGACTGCAGAGGGGCAACTATGGGACAGCAGTTAAAAGATGGGCAGACAGAATAAAACTTGTGGAGGAGAATTGTAAGGCTCTGTACAACCAACAGAGATGTTTTTCTCTTCCATGCAGGGCAACCAAAAACTGCTGTCCTTCACAGCTGTCTGCCAGGCTGATGGGACGTGGCATCAATCCATGCCACACTGCGAAAGTGAGTGATCTAAGAATGGGGATTATACCCCCTGTTCTGGCTTTCCCCCTCCAAGAACTTGAGGAGTCCAGCCTCTTTGACTTGATTTGTCTGTGACCAAAGCCTCATGGATATGCTACCTGGAAGGATCAGTGGAAGTCCGCTGTTGACTCTTATTACATTTTTTTCGCTTGCAAAAACTTAAATGCGCTTCCTCCCTTACAAAACCACATAAAATATCACTAAAAAAAATGCTATAATATTGTTACATCTAAAAGCAAAATATCCCAGTCTGGAACAACCAGACTCTCTCTGTGCCTGCTGCACTAAATTTGTCCCTCACATCATGGCTGCAAACCAAGTCAAGCCTAAACCTCTAAGCAGTAAGGCTGTCTTTGATTCACCTCTTATTTTTTTTCCCTTTCTTTGTAGTTGTGAATTGTGGCAACCCTACAAACCTGACCAATGGGGCATTCAGCTATGTTAACAGCCCTGCAAACAACAACTACCAGTCAGTGATCACATACCGATGCAATGAGCCTTATTATCACATTGTCACCAGAACAAGCAGCGGTGAGTCTAATCCCACACAGACATTTGAAATCTGTGCTTGAAAAGCCCTCACAGTTTTCCAGTTAGAATTGTCCCTGCTCCCCAGGCTTAAGGGTCATGCTTGCTTTCCTCCTGTGAAGGCTCTTCAGTCTCTCATTGTCTCTGCAGCATAGCTCCTGTGGCTTATCTCAGCCTATTCCCACCCTGTTTCAGTTCCAGAATCCATCACATCCCTCCTCCATGCTCTCCTTAATTTTTGTAGGAGATCTTACTCTCTCATCCGTAGTAGTGATTTATTCTTCTCCAGTGGATTTCACTGAAGTGTGAGGCACGGTGTCTGTGAATTACTCAAATTCTGAAACCTCACCACACCAGTGCACGTTTCTACAGATGAAAATAATTAAACTCACACTCCACTCCACTGCAGTGCTGGTTACCCCTTTGGAACAGTGTTCAGCAGCAGAGACATCTAAGGGCTACATAACATACATACAGAAAAATCCAATTTTTATGCAGCAGGTCAGAAAAATTAAGGCAACGTTCAAAACCATTCACATGCCTTCATTTTGCACTTGCGATGTGATTTGATGTCACAAGAGCTTTGGTTACAAGAACAGTGTAAGGAGTTCTTTATTTCCTTGCCTTGGCTGCTCATTTAGCCTCCACAAAATAAGTAGATTTTTAAGGGAAATCAGTTCCTGGATATGGTTGTCAACCAGTTGTGCAGCATGCAAGAGAGAGGTAACACTGGGGCCAGGAGCTAGCAGCTAAGGAGTTCTTCAAGTTGGTACTAAATGTTGAATTTGATTGTTCTTGCATCTGAGTTCAACCCCTTCACAAAGGGTCATCGATCCCATAAAAAAAGAGAAATCACAAGCATGTAAATACCAGCAACATCCAAAATCTGATGGGGTGTCATTGTGTTTTAGTCAATTTTGAAAGAGAACAGCAAACACTTTTTTTTTTTGGCAGCAGTTACTACATTGTAAGATAAATCGTGTTAGTTATTTTTGGTCACCAGCACAAACTTTCTAAAAAACCAACAATGTTGGGAGTAGTAGAGTTTGTGTTCAGAGGTGACGTGAAAGTTAGCTGACCTGCAATATAGCCTCAGAAATAGTTACTGAGCATGTGCAGTAGCTGACCCGTCTTTTTCCTTTTTCTGGAACAAACCTCTTTGTCCTACTTTCTGTAAACTACAGAGACCAGAAACTTGAATCTAAAATCCACGTCTTGTTCTCTAAATAAGTGCTCTATAAGCATGTAGACTAAGTTAAGACTTGTCTTCGATGACTCTTCAGACTTTTCTTCTACAGAAGGGGTGCTTTATTGGTCCCCTGGAACTGAGGTGCTTTGAGATGTGCATGCCATTCCTGGCTGTACCATGGGCATCTTTTCCTGGGAAAGGGTGCCTTTGGGATGGAAGGGCTGAATGCAGCATGTGGGACACTTTGGAGAAAGGAACTCCAAGAAAATCTAGTCTAGTCTAGTCTAGTCTGTTCTACTCTCTATTCCTTTCTTCTTGTCCCATGCCCGCAGGCCTGGGTCCCATTCACTTCCCTGTCATCCCACAGACAGATTCACCTGCTCTCCTGAGGGAACCTGGGTGGATGAAAATGGCCAGGCGAGGATTCCTGCCTGCTTGCCAGGTCAGTAAAAAACTCTGACTTTGTCTGGTATTTACCAATTCATGCTTACACTCACTACAAGGACAGCATGCTGGGAGGGGAGTGAGGATAATGGTATCTGTGAGGGAGGACAGGGAAATCTACCCAGGGAGGCAAAAAAAAAAGGTGAAACAGTGATGGTATGCTAGAGAGAGCGACAAGCCAGGGCAACAGAGGGTGTCATGAAATCCTTGCATTTCTCCACAGTGTGTGGGAAGCCTGACCACCCCATTTCTGAAATCCAGCGGATCTTAGGTGGCAAGTCAGCAAGGACAGGCAACTTCCCTTGGCAGGCTCTGACTGGCATCAATGGACGAGGAGGTGGTGCACTCCTGGGCGATCGCTGGATCCTGACTGCTGCCCACACCATCTTCCCTAAAGGGGCAGGAAGGGACAGTGTAAGCCTGGACCAGCTAGCAGAGGAGGCTAACGTGTTCCTTGGCCACACGAAGGTAGAAGAGCTCCACAAGATGGGTAACCACCCTGTACGTAGGATCTTTATCCATCCAGATTACAAGCCTGAAGATGAGCACAACTTTAACGGCGACATAGCCCTGCTGGAGCTGAAGCACCCAGTAACGCTGGGCCCTACAGTATTGCCCATCTGTCTCCCGGATGTTACCAACACCACGTTCTACATGGATGGGCACTTGGGCTACGTGAGTGGGTTTGGTGTGGAAAAAAACTTCCTTTCAAATCATTTGAAGTATGTCAGCCTACCAGCAGTATCTCGAGAGAAGTGCCAGAGTTGGCTGGACAGTAAGAAGACAGATATACCTATGGTTTTCTCTGAGAACATGTTCTGTGCTGGCTTCCTCACTGTCAAACAGGACACCTGCCAGGGCGATAGTGGGAGTGTCTTCACGGTATTAGACACAGAAAGCGGTTACTGGGTGGCGACTGGTATTGTTTCTTGGGGTATTGGCTGTGCCGAAGGTTATGGCTTCTACACCAAAATCCTCAGCTATTTGGACTGGATCAAAGGGATAATAAGGGAGGATAAGTTCTAAGTGCTGCTGTCCTGACAGCTGAAGAATCCCTGGTAGCATATAAATTTCCAGGCATAGCAAATCCTATCTAAAGCTTTTGATGATGTTCCAAAGACTTTTCAAACACACAGAACATGTAATCTCTATCCACGTGCGTTTCTGAAAGCCACCGTTTGATGAATTCCTGGTGGTACCACCAAAATTCACCCAAGCTGCTGGTCCATTGGCACCTTGTGGAATGTCTTCATGGACGTACTAGTTCTTCCAAATCTTATTACTTGATGAAGGCTTAATAGTATCATGGAATGTCGAGACAGCAAACGTTACTGTTTGAAGTGCTGATGATATCATCAGAGTACTGCAATCTACTTCTGTACTCTATTGTGGGAGAAGGTTGCAAGGCAGCAGCCTTTCTTAAGTAGTAGTTTGAGTACAGTGTGTGCATGTCCGTTGGCATGAGTGAGATACGATGAATATTAAAATCATTGCTGGAGAAACCAGGTGTGTTATGGTTTTTTTCTGTCTTTGTTTTAACGACTGCTAAATATTCCATGTCACAGAAAGCAACTTATGGACTCTCTATAGGGGTTGCTTTACCTACCACTAAACTGTTTCCAGTCCATAGAATCATAGAATGGTAGGGATTGGAAGGGACCTTTAGAGATCATCTAGTCCAACCCTCCTGCAGAAGCAGGTTCACCTAGATCAGGTCTCATAGGAACATGTCCAGGCAAGAGTTCTGCAACAGTATATGACAGTTGCTCACCTTTTGATTACCCAGTCGAAAATTCCAGGCGCCTCCAGGGAGGCAAAAATAAATTGTTTGTGCGAAGTAATGTTCAGAAGACAGTAAAGATAATAACCAATCTCATGCAGAAAAGAGCTCAGGAGCCCTTGCTGGTCAGAGTTTAAGAATGGATAAAAGGACAGGAGCTCTAAAATTATGCTGACTCAGAGAGAAGATGACCCTACTTGTGTTGTGGATACTATCTGGAGTTATCTTTTGACTGGTTTTGCTACTCAGAACAACCTACCTTTTTCTTCTGATTTAATGAGGGAACTGAAGTCTGAAAGAGCTTGACAGAGCAACTCTGAAGAAAAAGTCATAGTTGCCTTTTTGCAGTGTTTTCTATGAGATCCATCTCCAGATCTTCTCAAGTGTCAGTATCTCTCACTTGTTTTTGAGGTGATACGCTCTGGGGAGTGATCTGTGAAATTGTACATCTGATAAAAGTTCATTTATGATCTCCAGGGTTCCGAATTCCGTTGATTTTTCCCATTTGTATGAGCAAGAGGGGAACATGAGAAGCAACAAGGACATGGGGCAACAAGGTGTCCAGTTGTACAGGAGCAAATGATAAAATGCTAGTACAGGGGCAGGTAGGGAGCAGGAGGCAAATGCACTGTATTATAGGTGAAGAACAGGGTATTTCTGAGGTGCTCAGTGAGTACAGGTGACAAGAACAACAAAATAGCTAACTCTTTGTCATGGTCTGAGCCAGACCCACTTATAGGGCTGAGCAAATTAGACTCCTCCATGATCACTTTTTAAGAAGAAGCTGAAAGAGGAGGCTTCTTCCTGTTTCTTCTTCCTGTTCTTTCTTGCTTCTCTTTCCTCTTCTTTACTGGCTATGGGTGGTGCAAGGAATTGGAAGAGAGAGAGAGAAGTGACCGTGCGGACTCCAAGGTCAGTGAGAGAGGAGAGGAAGAGGTGTGTTGGAGCAGAGACTCCCCTGCATTCTATGGAGAAGACTGGTGAAGCTGAGATTTGTTTTCAGATCTTTAAAGACTCCTCATCGGGGGCAGTGACTCACTTTGCTAAAGACCCCGCATCAGGGGCAGTGATTCTCTTATTTAAAGACTCCATGCCAGGGGCACTGACTATGGCTGGAGGAAGCTGTGTCCTATGTGAGGGACCCCATATTCACAGAAGCTGGAACTGTGGGGAAGAACGCAAACCAATGGAGCTGGTTAAAATTACGCCCAGAAGAGGCCATGTCCAGAGGGAGAGACCCTCTATCTGCAGAAACTGCAGCTGTGGGGAAGAGCCCACACCAGAGATATTCATTTAGGATTGTGTCCTAAAGGAAATGGGAGTAAAAAGATAAGCAAGGTTGTTGTGGATTAAGACAAGGGCAGGGAGGGCTCGCTGACAATTACGGTTCCGGGCAAAACAGACTCCAGTACTCGACTTAGAGAGGAAAGAAGCAAAGTTTATTCTGAAAGAAACAGAACAGAATAAAAGCAAAAAGGGAGCAAGATGATGAGAAAATGACAACCAGCACTTTAAGATCTCCCTCCCCCATCCCTCCTTTCTTCCCGGGCCCAGCTCACTGCTCCCCATATCTCTACCTCCTCCCCCCTCAACGGCTCAGGGGGGCAGGGAATGGGGGATGTGGTCAGTCTCTCACAGATGGGCTCTGCCGCTTCTGTCTTCTCAGATCTGGATGACTCCTGGCATCCTTCCCCTGCTCCAATACAGGGTCCCTCCCCCAGGACACAGTCCTTAACAAACTCCTCTGATGTGCGTTCTTCAGCAGCTGCGGCTTCTGCCAATACAGGGTCCCTCCCTCAGGCCTCTTACAACCATGGTCACTGTCCCTGGCTTGGGGTTCTCAGCAAAAAAATATCACTGCCCCTGGCTCAGGGTCTGTAGTAAAGTGATTGGGTCCCTCCCACAGGAGGCAGCCTCCTCTGGCCATAGTCACTGCCCCTGGCTCAGGGTTCTTAACAAAATGAGCCTCTGCCCCTGACACAGGATCATTATCAAAATGAGTCTCTACCACTGATGTGGGGTCTTTAAAGATTTTCAAACAAATCTCAGATTCACCAGATTCTACTCTGTAGAATGCAGGGGAGTCTCTGCTCCAGCACACCTCCTCCTCTCTTCCCTCATGACCTTGGAGTCTGCATGGTTGTTTCTCTCACTCTTCCTACTCATTGCCCCACTACCAGCTGGAGAAGAGGAAGGGAACAGAAGAAAGAAGAAACAGGAAGCAGCCTCCTCTTCCGGCTTCTTAAAAAGTGATCGTGGAGGTGTCTAATTGGCTCAGCCCCAGCAGTGGGTCTAGTTCAGAGCTGGGGGGAGTTTTGAGCAACTACTTACAGGAGCCATCTTTACAGCCCCTTCCCCATTACTAGAAAAGGCTATCATGTTAAACCATGACAACTTGTCAGAGGATGTAGGGAGGCAACTAGGAAAGCTAAAGCCTTGGAGTTGTACCTTGCAAGGGAGGTCAAGGACAGCAAGAAGGGCTTCTTCAAATACATTGCAGATAAAACTAACACTAGAGGCAATGTAGGCCCACTGTTGAATGAGGCAGGTGCCCTGCTGACAGAGGATACAGAGAAGATGGAGTTACTGAATGCCTTCTTTGCCTCTGTCTGTACTGCTGAAAACTCTCCTCAGGAGCCCCAGACTCCTGAGGAAGTCAGGTTAAAGGAAGAGTTTTGTTTTGCTGATGAAGACAGGGTTAAGGATCAGTTGAGCACTCTGGATGTACATAAATCCATGGTCCCTGATGGGATGCACCCGCGGGTGCTGAGGGAGCTGGTGGAAGTCATTGCTGGACCACTGTCCATCATCTTCAGAAGTCATGGAGAACAGGAGAGGTACCTGAGCACTGGAGGAAAGAAATGTCACTCCAGTCTTCAGAAAGGGTAAGAAGGAGGAGCCGGGTAACTACAGACTGGTCAACCTCACCGCCATCCCTGGAAAGATGATGGAACAACTTATCCTGGGTGCTGTCTCCAGGCATTTAAAGGACAAGAGGGTCATTGGGAGCAGTCAACATGGTTTTACCAAGGGGAAGTCATGTTTGACCAACCTGACAGCCTTTTATGAAGATGTAACCAGGTGGATAGATGGTGGTAGTGCAGTGGATGTGGTTTGTCTTGATTTCAGTAAAGCATTTGACATCATCTCCCACAGCATCCTCACAGCAAAACTGAGACAGTGTGGGCTGGATGATCAGGTAATGAGGTGGATTGTTAACTGGTTGAAGATAAGAAAGCAGGGAGTGGTGATCAACTCTCTGCAGGGTCCAGTTGGAGGCCTGTATGTAGTGAAGTCCCTCAGGGGTCAGTGCTGGGACTGTTACTGTTCAATATATTCATTAATGAGCTTGAAGAGGGATCAGAGGGCACTGTCAGCAAGTTTGCTGGCAACTGGGGGTAGTGGCTGACACACCAGAAGGCTGTGCTGCTGTTCAGCAAGACCTGGACAGGCTGGAGAGTTGGGCAGAGAGAAATCTAATGAAATTCAATGAGAGCAAATGTAGAGTCTTGCATCTGGGAAAGAAAAACCCCATGTACCAGTACAGGTTGGGGAATGAACTCTTAGTAGGGGAAAGGGACCTGGGAGTCCTGGTGGACAGCAGGATGACTCCATGAGCCAGCAATGTGCCCTCATGGCCAAGAAGGCCAATGGCATCCCGGGGTGTATTAGAAGATGTGTGGTTAGTAGGTCAAGAGAGATTCTCCTCCCCCTCTATTCTGCCCTTGTGAGACCACATCTGGAATATTGTGCCCAGTTCTGGGCCCCTCAGTTCAAGAACAGGGAGCTGCTGGAGAGAGCTCAGCACAGGGCCACAAAGATGATTAGGGGAGTGGAGCATCTCCCTTATGATGAATGGCTGACGGAGCTGAGGCTCTTCAACTTGGAGGAGACTGAGGGGTGACTTCATTAACATTCACAAATATGTAAAGGGTGGGTGTCAGGATACAGACAGACTCTTCACAGTGATGTCCAATGATAGGACAAGGGGCAATGGGTAGAACATAAGAGGTTGATAAGGCTCAGCTTGATTCAGAAGTCTGAAGTCCTTGTTGTTGGTAATGGTTTGTCAATGAGATGCAACATCTCAGACAAACTTCATAAGGATTCTTAGGTAGAGAGGTGAGGTAGCACAAAATACAGCTTGACAAAAATTGGCAGCATAGTGGGTCAGAATGTGACTAGACACTTGATTCAGGGAGTTTCAAGGAGAACTAGGTCTAGACTGAGAAGAAGAAAGGAAATACACAACAGCACATTGCAAAAAAAGGTAATTTGGACATTTTTTAATGCTGTTGGATATTCTGAACAATACAGGATAATACAATACAAAATAATTCAGAAACCAGACTCTGAATCTACCCTGAGACCCAACAATTATTCTCTCTTGTCTTCACTGAAATCTTCCTGCCAGGTCAGGCATGTCTAGGTCTTTCCAAAGTGGGAAGAAATGAGACTGAAAAAAATGAGAGAAAGCAGGAGACAAAAGAGGAGTTCCCCTTCAAGACGTGATGTCAGTAGTAGAAACGGATACACGTTCCTGACTCTTCACTCAGGACAGACACATGAGTAGGACTGTTATATACACAGAGTGAGCAGGATCACAGACAGCCTGGGTGTGTAACCATCATGTTTAGAAAGGGTGATTGTGCTGAAAGGAGACAGAGCTAATCCTGATAAACTTCTTCATCCTCATGCTTGCTCATGGTCTCTGTAATCCAGTCCAAATAACGCACCACCTTGGTGTAAAGACCAAAGGTACCACATTTCGGTCCCCAGGAGATCAGGCCGGCCACATAGTAGCGCCTGTCATCAAGAGGATCTGGGATAGCATAGGCTCCACCGCTGTCCCCCTTACAGCTGTCCTTGTCACCACCGGCACAGATCATATTGTCAGTGAATCGGTAAGCGCTGGAATCAGCAGAGCCCTCTGGTTTCACAGATTTGCACTTATCCATGTCCACCACAGGAATCTGGGCCTTCCAAAGAAAAATAGGCAGTCTTCCTTTCTCTCTCTGGCCCCAGCCAGCAATGTAGCCTAGAGTCCCTTCTTCCAACTCATACTCAGGTGATTTACCGGGAAGACAGAGGGGTGAGATGTTTGGGCCCATCTTGACGGGATCCCTCAGCTTCAGTAGTGCAATATCATTATCAAAATCTGTCCTGGTTTCTATGGGCTGCTTTGTCCATCCAGGATGGATGAATGAAGCCTCTGCAATCAGCTGCTTGCCCTCCCAGTAAAGATTTTCTCTGCCAACATTGATTACTCCAGCATACATGTTGGGCTTGTCATATCCCTCCAGTACATGAGCTGCAGTCATTACCCATCTTTCAGAAATGAGTACACCGCCTCCTCTTGGGTATTCAAAATACACCTGCCAAGGAAAGTTGCCCTTTTCTGCACGAGTGCCTCCAAAAATCTTTGCTTTCTCTTGAATTGGATTACTGGGCACCCCACAGACTGGAAAAGAAAAGAAAAAAAGAGGAACCAGATGGGAGAATTAGCAGTTACAAATAGGGAGTACTTTGTCTGTGTCTTCTAAATCATTTTTGATTCTGACTAACCAATGTTTATATTCTATGTCATAGAGTTTCCAACTAGTATTTACAAAGAAATTCAAGAAAATTCAAGCAAAACTACTATCAACATTCAATTTAGTCTGAAAACACTAATTCTCAATTTCTTGTTCTGGAAAGTAGTTGGCACCCCACTAGTGTTGAGGGTATGTCGAGGCTCACAATTTAACTGCATTCTAGTTGGCATTTTTCCTTTGCTGGATTCTGTCCTGTAGGTGAAGGGTTTGTCTTTGAAAAAAATACTTGCTTCTTTTCTTAGAAATATGCCAATGCTCTTTAAAATGATTGCAGGGTGGGGGAAGGCAGGGCAGGGGGGCAGGAACTCCAGGTAGTTTCAGGTTAATTGTTCAGGTTTGTCACTGATGTTTTACCATTTTTCCTCCCCATTCTTTTAGTATGCAAAATCTTAAGTGCTGGGTTAATTGAGACCTTATCTGTTGGTCTTATGGATGCAGAGATGCTTTATGTTCTTAAAACATTTTAAAAGGTTTTTACAGAATGTGGGCACTAAAGGCATAAATAAAGCTGGTCCTTCTGACATAGCTAGGAAGCTGATTTCTTATTTACATTGAACCCTTAGTCATATAGTCAGAGATTAAGGAATCATAGCCAGTAGGTAGCTTCCAATTTAAACAAAATAGAGTTTGTTAAAGAATTTCATGTAATCACAGAACGATTTAGCCTGAAAGGTATCTCTCAATGTCTCTAGTTCAACCTGTGCATCTCTAACTGTCCTTCTGCTGCCCTCCCAACTGCAAAGCCAGGTTACTCAGGGGCTTTGATAGGTCACTGTCACTTATTGCTCTCTCTCAGAAGAGTCTGGCTTCACGTTCTTTCTAAGCTTCTCTTAAGTAGTAAATTCCTGGAGCTTTATCTTACAATTTGCCTTTTGCACTGTGCACTTGTATATTCCAAGGCTGGGCTGGTACTTAAGAGTGTTATATAGTCTTCAGCTGGACTTTGTACTTTGCCATTGAAGACTTAGGGGTTTGGAGTAATGAACAGGCATCATGTACAACTAGTCCTGGGCTTGCTGCTTCCTCTAAGAGGGTAAGCCAAGAAGCATGTGAAATACATAGGATTTCAAATTCTATCAGCTGGAAAGTAAGACCTAGCCATAACTACCATCAGCCAGGAGCAGGAGTTGTACCCATGAACATCTCTTCTCAGTGCCTCCCAAGTACAAGAAGAGAGGATGAGAAGGTCCTTGACAGGCATCTTGCTTAAGCTTTCATACCCAGTATGTGTAGCTGAATACTGAAGGATATATTAAATCTTGAGGGTTTAGGCTGTGACTTCCAGTGATATTTCCTCATATTTCCCGATAGTGTAATGCCCAGCAGACAGCTGGATACTACCCCCAGGAGAGGTCTGAAGAGAAGCTACAGCTCTCAGTGTAGCTGGAAGGGACCAAAACTAGAAAGGTCCCGCATTTTTGGACATCTCTTTTGTCAGTCTTTTTGCTACCTGCCACGCAGACAGAGACCTAAAGCACTGAAAAACTTGAGAATGTATGCACTCAATAGGGAAACCTGTGCAGAAACATACACTGATATCTGAAGTCCTGTTATACCAGATGTCTTATATGTTGCCCACTTTTGTTTCCAGTTTCTTTCTGCTGCCTCATCTGACTGTTCTTGGGGGCCCACAGCTTTCAGAAATACTCTGTCCAATGTGATTCAAACAACAAAGAAAGGATCAACTTCACTTTCATGCTTAACAGTTTAAAACCAGAGAGCCGAAAAAAGCAGTAGTCTTCATTTACTGCCTGAGCATATATACAGTTTTTTGTAGTACCTGGGACACATTTTGGTAGCTTTGTTCCCATCTCTTCATTGACCCATTCTCCACTGGCTGAGCACTGATACACTGCTGGAAAACCACAAGAGAAAAAGAGTGCCATAAGTATACAATCAAGATGAAGAGATAGTAAGTAGCATTACTGTATAAGATGAGGTATTAGCCTTCTCATTTCCAAAGCAAGCACAGTTTGTTAACATTGCTGAGATTTCCCTAGAAGTACATAGCCACACCAGGGTGCTTCTGGCCCTGTTTTGGAGTCACCTCATCAATAGATTTCTTGAGTCTTTTACTTTTTCACCAGAAATGTGTGCTAGATGTGACAAAAATCTCCATGGTTTGAACATCAGGCAAATGGAGAGAGGACTTGCTAATGCATTTAAGGTCAGCAGTCCAAGTACAAATGTTACTAGAATGTATCAAACACAAAGGCAACATAAAACTACTGCTTGGAACCCTACAGCAATGAGAACTGAGAGAAAATCCCTGTTCTGACCTGATGGGACACAATCCTAGCTCCACGACAGTGCCAGTCACACTTGTTAGGCTTTTGATCAAAGAAATTTGTTTGTGTAGCCAAGGTAATGCTTACCATCCCCTGTGGTTTTTAGAGTATAGTAAGGTGCATCACATTGATACCGGAAAGCAGCTTTGTACAGAGGTTCACGAAGTTCAGAGACGTATACAGCTTGGGCATTGTCAACAGGAATGGGCTCACCACAGTTCACAGCTGAGAAGAAACAGAAATGATCAAATATAATCAAAGGGGCACTGTCATCCAGCAATATGGTTCTGTATGATGGGTATGTATGGTTACGTTCTGTATGACTCAGCTCTTCTGGTCCCTGTACAGTCATCATTACTTTGTCTCTTCAGCATGCTCACACCTCAATCCTTCAACATTCTCCTAATCTGGAAATAAAGTGGATCTAGAGCCTAGTGGCTCCATTCCAATCTGCTTCCCACACTGAACAGCTGGGTCACTTACGAACACAGCTGAAATGGGAGTTGCTCCATTCACCGTTGTCCTGACAGCTGGAGGTAAAAGTCACGATGCTATCCCGTTGCTAGGGAAAAAGAACACATGATCCATGTAAGTCACTAGCTACAAAATATATCTGACATAGGCATTCGAGTGGATGGTCCTTTAAATGCTGCAGTGGCTGAGAAAAGTTTCCACTTACTACACTGTTCAGGACTCCTGATGCAAAATGGTATCAAGAAACTGCTGAGAGGGACAGAGAGGATATATGCCTTTTTATGTAACTTACCGTCACAATTTCATAGCCTTCCACACAGGTCACCTTGACATTGTCCTTGAAGATATATCTGCCCTTCTTTGGGTCAAGAACAGAGTTGGGGATGACACTGAGGGGACAGCTTACAGCTTTGAAAAGAAAGGTTGGAAATCAGTGATTAACAATTTCAAGACTTACTCTCCTTCCATCTCCCAGCTTGTGTCTCCTCAGTGACTATTTTCCCTGGTAAATGGGCATTCTCGCTTTACTCGCTACCAGCAACTGTGAAGATGTTAACATGCTGTCGTAGCATCAATCTGACCTGGAACAACCTCTTTCCCTAAATCAGCAGCAGAGGGAATGCTCTCCCAAGTGTTTACTCACGCTCCCCGTAGTAGCGTATTTTCCAGCCTTTGTGCTGTAGTGCCTGGTCTGTCTTGAAGATTATGTCAAGAATATTGTTCCTAGTTTTGATTTCAGGAGGACCTGGGAATTTGCTGCCACAATAGGGACCAAAACGCTGCTTTCCAGAGATAAGCTGGAAAAATAACAAACAAGAAGGAATGAGAAATACCAAATGTATTCAGAGATACATTTAAATACATATTGTATATACACATATTGGGGTTGGACTAGATGATCTCTTAAGGGTCCCTTCTGACCCCACCATTCTGTCATGTTAAAATATGTTCCTGAGAACTTCAAAAGGCAACACAGCCAAAAATAAAGTTAAGCAGTCAGAGGGTCTTCTGGATAGGAAGAGACTGAAGGGATATCCAGCGCAGCCTGCCTCCCTCCCTAAGCCCCACACCTACTGTTAAGCTGTCGTGGCAATTCCCTTCTGAGTCAGCAGGTTCCAGGTCAAAGTCCCCGCTGTGTATGGTCAAAGTCACAAAGTAGCCTGGCCTCAGAGCCACTCGGTAGTCACACCGTGAGTTCTCTGGGTACTGGTTGGGATAGTTGGGGCTGGAAATCTCCCCCGATGGCTCAGTGAAGACATTCCCACTGCAGTTCACTGGGATCAAGGAAGGAACACAGGTAGGATTCAGAAAGGAAATGGTTCATGTATGAAGCTGACAAGCTCTCCCTCTTCCACTGTGTCTTCAGTCTCCCCAGATACCCGTATTAATCATTTTACAACATTGGATCTTTCCAATAAACTGAAACCAGAGACACCCCCTACCCAATTAGCCAAGGAATTTAACTTCTAGTGGCCTTTCTTTTAACCTTTCACTTGCATTTTAGGCCCCCTTTTCCTCATGCTCAGGTCCTCACATTACACTCCTTTCCACACACATCAATTGTGAGTTTGCAGGATTTTTTGATTCAAGCCAAGCAGCCCCTTCACAATTTTTGTGGCCTCATTGAATTTCCTTGATTTGTCAGAGATTAAAAGATTCACAGATAGCAGTATGCTAAGAAGAGTCTCCACCACAGCCTTTAAAGAACATAATTTAGTCATTTCTTAATTCTCTTGACACAAAAAATAAAAAGAATAAACGAAAATCCCTAAACCACATCTACTGCCAGTTCAGATTTGTACTGGGATGGGTTTTTTTCTCCAAAATATACCTGTCAGAACTGGTTGAGAAGATTGACAGAGAAGATTTTCCATATACAATATCTCACTTGGCCTTAAATTAACTCTTGCTGTTGATCACAGCACACGTAGATCTCTTACCTCCACATGTTTTCTTATCCTCATAGAGGAAATAGTCTGGTGGACAGGTACAGAAGTAGCCTCCAATGTAATTATTACAATAATGACTGCAAGGTTCGTCCACAAAATCCATGCACTCATCCAAGTCTGCAAGTGTGAAAAGATGAATCAGACAAGATTAAGAAAGGGCCCTAAGGGCAAGAGGAAGATGCAAAAGTGAAGCAAACACTGGGGGACAACAAGGAAAAGGTATCTCTAAAACAGCATTTATACTGGCCATATTGGAAAGCAGTCCTGACTGCTGGGATCTCTTTTAAATAATGCATGCTTGTAAGGAAAATCCTTCTGTCAGCTGTCCTCTCCCCCTAGCTTGGACACTACAGAGATTCAGAGGAGGCTGTTTTAACCTTACCCACTGCCACATAGTAGGCTGCAAAACCAGTGAAATGATCCTCATTGGAAAAATCTGATTGGAAGTTCATAATGAGGGTGTTATAAGGGACATTAAATTCCTCCACAATTGCGGAGCCAGGGGTACGAGGTTTCTTCTGCCCACAAAGCACGCCTTCAACATGGCCACCTGACAGGATCTGCAGAAGAATGCAGAGAGGTCTTCTCTCATCACTGAAATATGTGTAATTACCAACACTTGAGTCTTTCAGCTTACAAGTGGCTAACCAAAAACCCCTACATTGCATGCATTTCTCACAACATTCAGGTGGATCTCCCAGGACGTAGCAATGTCATGTAGGTAGCAGGAGGCACCGAGGCTGCTGTGTCATCTACCAAACTGGCCAAGGGTAGAAGACAGACAGCCAAGGTACAGCTGAATGGAGCCCCTAGACAGCCAGTTCAAGATATTACTAAGATGCTTGAGGATTGTTCCCTCCCACTAATTTCCCAGCATTGAAATACCTGTATTAAGTTCTCAGACACTAATTAATTAAAAAAGTTCTCCATTAACATCCTTTCCTTAGGCCCATTTGTACAAAAAATCAACACCATGTTTCAAAATGGCAAAACCAATCAGTGTGTGTCTGCAGAGCAGTCTAACAGGTTTGTTGGTTTGTTGCAAAATGACACATTATTACAGCTCCCAGCAGAGCACATCCATCCTACCGTCCCACCTTCACTCTTCTCCTCCTGCTGCACTTGATCTTATTGTCCTTTTTCACATATAGATTTGGCAAGATAGGATAGTCTTGTTTCTATTTGTGTAGAAATGCTTGATCTTTTGTGCCTTCTGGGACAATTTGGAGCAGAGCTAGTGGGTGTCCAAGTTTTAAAAAGTCTTTGGTGGACAGATCACAGAAAACTATTGTGCAATAGACTTTAACCTAATGCACTTTATCTGAGTGCCCACTATCCATACACAGATCTCTTCATTGTTTTTAACCTTCATCATTTCCAATAAATTTCTCACAGATTAATTCTGAATAGTTTCAGGGGCAGAAGAGCAATGCCCTAAGAAAATGGTCCTTTTACACCTATGGTTCACTGGCTAAGAATATGCCTTGCACAGGAAGGTGTGTGATGCCTAAGATGTTTTTTCCCATAAGAGAAACATTGGGAGCGAGGCATAGATGGGACACAGTTGGCAGAGAGGGCTCATGCGATTATGAGGCAAACTCAAATCAATTTAGCTACTGCTAAAGCAGATACACTCAGTCATTTGGGCTTCTTGGAGCTCTGAACAGGAAGGATGTGTCTATCTCCTGTCTCCTTCCAGCCTTGAAATTTGCACACAGGTTTGTTGTTCACTGCTCTAGCACACCTTCTTGTCTTTTTCTCACTTGAGGATGGGGACAGTACCTTCACAAAGTCATATTCGCAGTTCTGTGATGGTTCAAGATCCAGATGTGTGAAATAAAGGCGAATGCCATATCCCAAAGGGACCTGGATTTCCCAAGATTCCTGCACATCATTGGGATACACCTGAGGATAATTGGGTGACAAGATCTCCCCATACATGGAGGTTGTGTCAGCCCAGACAGGGACACAGAGGAAGATAAGGTACCTGAGAAAAAAGGAAGATGACATTGTTGTATTCTTTTCTGTCTGCATACACACACAGCCTCTAGTGAAAAAGCTAGTCCTTGGCTGTACACAGCATACAACCATAGCTCCTGGCTTTGGAGTTTTAATGACAAATGCTGTGGCTGTTTGGTGCTTGTCTTTCCCCTGTAGCCTTTCACATGGAAGCAGCACAACTTCACTTGTGGTCTCTGCTTTTCTCCAGCTCTATAAGAGCTGGTAATGCTGCAGGAGTCAAACACAGGGACTTTAAGTGCTATTCCCTGCTTCACTGTCTTGTTCTGCAAGCTGCTTGGGCTACAGATACATTCAGATTTGAGAATCAGTAGAGTACTACAGGAAAAAAAACCCATCTAATTTCTAAAATGAAATTATTAATAAACTTGAATTCCCCATGGAGATTCAATAACTCACCACATCTGGAAAAAAAAGCAGATCTTCCTTTCTGAAAACTTTCAGGACTTGGACTTTGGAGTTACCGTCTGGGACAAAAAAAAACAGTGTGATTGATTAATGTTGCCTGCACTTCTGCATGCCTGCTAGGCAGGTCAAAGACCCTAAAACCCCAGCTTGTGGGGAATACGTCAATGTTTTTCCTCAAAAGTGTTTGTATCTCTGTTCCTTCCTGCATACAGCATCAAGAATTGATGACATGATCTCTATCTTAGAACTCACTGGTAGTCAAGTTCCCCCCTTAAAACAATCACTGTCTCCAAACACTATGTTGGAGCATGGCAAATTAAAACTGAAAGCACACTCTCTGCCTCTCCCCGCCCCCCCTCCCACCCCCTGGGGTACTCAATCTGTTCTTCCCAGCATCTCAAAAATTATGCAAAGACCCTGGGCTTGGGGAGCAGCTGTCCCAATTATCTTCTAGCCCACAGACAGCAGCACTCAAGGATGTTTTCCTGTCTCATTTCTAACGGTTGCAATATTTACCTTCTCTCCCTAGTTCATGCCTGGTTTTCTTCTCTCTTCTCTTTTCTCTTTTTTTTCTGTTTTCTCTTCCAGTGCACGCCCTCTTCTACCCGCAGCCAAGGCTGGGGCCCGGGGCAGAGAGCTCTAATTCGCAATATCGCAGCACCCTCTACCTGTGGATGCGGTTTCCCAGCCCTCCCGCCCGACGGGAATGCTCCGGCTCTCGGCAGCAAGGGGAATTTCCAGAGCAAAGTTGCTCAATGCTGTTGGCTCAGGCTGCGCGGGGAAAGCACACAGAGCTGGTCTGTGGTAGGCATTTTCGGGAAATCAGATGACTTCGGGGAAAAGGAATGGTAACAGTCCTCAGCTGCTTTCCCTCTCCTCCTCTTGCCCCTCCCTTTTAAAAGATAGGAACAAAATCCAAAGGGTGTGGAAGAGTCCATATGTGAACTGACCTGATGCTTTTGGATGGGAAAAAACCTGTTTGATCATCTGGTCTGGAGACCACTTTGCCTGAGTCCACTGTTACTGCAACCTGGTGACCATCAAGCTCCTGCGACTGCTCCTCAACTGATGCTTCAGAGGCTCAGGGGCCTCTCCAATGTTGTGCCTCTCTGAGGCTGCTGGCAGGAGTAAGTCTGCATTGTCTCGCTAGTGTTACAGGAACACTTCTTCAAGTAAGAACTTGATGAAGAACTCATAACTACCTCTTTATTTACCAAGTGATCTTCATGTAAGAGCAATTGTTCATTAGACTTAGCCCCGGGGCGAGTTAGATCTAAGACCCTTACGGCAAGGAGTTTCAAGATTTATGCCAAGCAGGAACCTTCATCCAGTCAGTGCCCATACACCAAGACCAAAATACCACTGTACAAGCTAAAAGACCTGTCAGCAACTCTAGAAAACCCCTCCTTCTCACAAACCAGCCACATTTGGACCAGACTACAAATAAAAACGTAAAACTCCATTACAACCTCTACCCTGTACAATCAGCACAGCACACTCTAGAGCTTTGTTTTACTCAGGAAAAAAAAATATTCAAGTTTCAACAGGCCACAGGCAAAGTGTATTAGCAAAGCTGAGCTGAAAGAATCCTTTATATTGTCATGGGAGAGAAACACCTACAGATGAATCATAACTGACTTCACTTTAGTCAGCATAAAGGCTTTACTTGAAGAACATGCTTAGTCTGTTTTCTTTGTCAAACTGAGAATGGATATAGAAAGAAAACAGCACGTCACCTCACTTCTGATGTCTCTTGGGAGCACAGCTTGATATTTCTTTCTAACTGGAAATTTTAGAACCAGGAAAACAGTGATGAAAGATACACAACAAATCACGGGGAAATGTTTTCTCCTCCAAACTGGGCAAAGTAAAGACCCTGTGAGTGACTCTTCAAGTTACAATCATATTTTCAAATGGGCATGGCAGAAGTAAAATGAGCGTGGGCTGATCTATTACACACATAGTTTCATTGCAAGGGAATTGTACATCTTCATATAAACCTGATTCAACTTGTGTGTAGCAGTGGTACATTAATACATGCGTGAATATTAATAATTCTTTAGAAGACATATGCCTACTAATTAAGAAAAAAAAAAGCTTAAGTCACTTAAATTAAAATCTGGGCACACATCTGTGTGTTGTTAATGATTTATGCAGAAGACCGGTGATACTGAATATCCGCTATATGTTTACACTGGATACACAGACAGCATTTGATTGCATTTGCCTAGATCTGTATTGCTTTTACAATTCATAACATGCAACAGCTAGGTAACATATTTTACAGTTAAGTGAAACTATGTCAGAAATGGTATTAAAATAATAAAAGAGGTAAAATCACAGCATTAAGGTTAATAAATGATACCATTAAGCTTGCCAATGCAATATGATTCTGCCCAGGGGGACATGCATTCTCTTAAATTCCTAAATTACATGACCACATACTGCTTTTCCCAAACTGCAGAAGACAAACCTTTTCTTAAGATGACTCAGAACTATGCAGCTGTAACCTTTCTGCCAGGTGTTATGAAGGGGAGTAGTGTTCTGGTTTTTGTAAAATTACCGTCTAAAACAGGCTCAACTGGCTTGTATTTCCCTAGAAAGTTGCATGAAAAAAAAAAAAACCCTCTTCCCAAGTCACACTTTCCCATCTGGAAACACTGAGTCAGTGCATATAACAAAGGGAGTAAATATCAAAAGAGAAAACATAACGTTACCTATGTGAAGTCCATCAGCAGAGAAACAGCAGAATATGTAAGTAGTGAATAAAATCTCCTTGCTCTACGGAGACCTTGGCAGTGGATTGCTTCTCTCCTTTTCCACCAAAAAGAGGACTCCATGGGTCTTTTGCCTGCCGCACTTCCTTGCCTCACTCTTGTATTTCAGGTTATCATAGACCATAGAATCATTTTGGGTGGAAAAACCTTTAAGATCATTGACCACAACCACTAACCTCACACTGCCAAGCCCATCACTAAACAACGTTCCCCAGCGACTCAGCTACATGGCTTTTAAATATCTCCAGGATGCTGATTCCACCACCTCCCTGGGCAGCCCGTTCCAATGCTTAATAACCTTCTCACTGAAAAAGTTCTTCATAATGTCCAATCTCAATCTTCCTCGGCGCAACTTGAACCCATTTCCTCTCTGTCCTATCATTCATTACTGGGGAGAAGAGATCAATCCCCACCTCACTATAGCTCCCTGTCATGTAGTTGCAGAGAGTGATCATGTCTCCCCTTAGCCTCCTCCTCTCCAGGCTAAACATCCCCAGCTCCCTCAGCTGTTCCTCCACACCCTTCATGAGCTTTGTTGTCCGTCTCTGGATGGACATGCTCCAACACCTCAGTGTAATGAGGGGCCCAGTGGTTAAATTCAGTGGTTATGTTGACAGTATTTAAATTCAGAGCCTGGGGAAACCCCGAGGAAAACTGGCCTGCTGGCTCGAAACTGCTCAGCATAACCCACTCATATCCACTTCTGCATACAGTACCAGGGGAATCTTCAGGGGAGCCTGTTCCCTTCTTTTACTCCCTCCAGCACTGGGTCTGAATGTAAAGCTCCCACAGCCTTCCAGTTAGCACCTGGGACTTAGGACCGTTCTGCTCTAGTAGTGGTACTACACCAAGGTGCTTGCTGCCTTCCAGACTTGCTTCCCCTACACCTCTGGGTGTAGCTGCAAGCAGCTGTGACTTAAGCACAGATGATTGCACACACAATGCACTACATTCCCTACAAAAAGAAGCCCCGTGTAGCGTTGTTTACACCCAAGGTCTTTTCCCTGTGAGCAAGGGGCTGGAGATATCCTGCATCAGATAACAGGTTCTGCCGTGACCTTCCTAGGGACATTTACCCCCACGGCACGCAAGGTTTCAGCAGCGGTGGAAGAATGGCTGAAGAGGAACAGTTCAGAGTTTCATCTACTAGAATGAAACATTCCTCAATACTTTGGCTTGCTCTAAACCACAAGACTACAAACTGTAGTGGCGGAACAGCTGCTGTGAGAGGAAACGAGACATTTCTGCAATTGGATCAGTGCCAAGATGCCCGAGCCTTTTCGGCTGCTCCGGCCGCTTGGGCCAGCCGGGGCACAGCTGCTACGCCGCGGCTGCCGGCCACCGCTGCCGGCCACGGCTCTGCGGCTCCGCCAGCGCTGAAGGGAGAGGCGCGGGCCTCCCGCCCGTGCCCGCCGGCCGAAGCTCAGTGCGGAGCCCCGGCCCGCTGCTGCCGGTGCCGGCGGCGCCGGGAGGCGGCAGCAGAGACCGGCGGGACCGCGCGGCTGCCTCGGGGCTGCCCCGCCCGCACACAAAATGGACGTCACCGCCGTGCCGCGGCCTCACGCCCTGGCCGACAGCGGCGGCCGCCTCCTGTGCCCGCCACCCTCTGTTCGGCCTCGCCCATCCTAAACGGGAGACACGAACTGCAACCCCCTAATTTCACGAATGTCTCAAAACCAGGCTCTGACATCAAGGGTGTCTCTGCGCCAAGTTCCATGCCGAAAAGGTGAATTTTTTTCAAGCATTCGGTTTCCTCCTCCTTACTGTTTCTTCCTTGGGAGGAAGTGACAAGTTTCCCCGACTCTCTGGTTTGTCATTTACCCGTTCCTGACTTTTTCCCCTACTGGCTCCAAGGAATCGAATCTAATGAAAACTCTTTCGTGTGTGTTCCCCTGCCTGTTAATTCCAAGCAGTCACACTTCTCCCTCCATACCCCATCTCTTGCTAGTTGCTGTTTCTCTCCCTATTCTCTCTGTGCTCTTGACACAGCGATTCCCAGCTGTGGGCTTCAGTTGGATTTTATTTTACCCCGACTCTTGGTTTTCCGGTATCTTCTTCCTCTCCATCAGTGTTCACTGTTCTGTTCACTGTCCACCCTCTAGTTAGTCACATTGCCCTTAGTTGCCTGCTCTTCTCCTGTGGCCTTTTCAATCAGGATAGGTTCCTATGCCTGCTGGGGAGGGGGCACTGGACATCACTTGAGAAAAACTATGGTCCAAAGTCATTTTTGCTGCTACAAACGTGGCCTCCAAAACCAGATTGAGCACGCTGCCTTTTCAAAAACAGGAGTCTGTGTCTGCCAGGAGACAGAGGTCAGCTTGGACAGGAGACGTACTGGTGCATGTGGAAAGCTAAGTTTAATGCTGGAAGTCCCCAAGGCAAGCCCAATGGAGTAGTAGCAGTTGCAGCAACAGTGGCATGCTTGGTGCCAGGTTACAGTTTGACCTTCAAAGCAAGGCCATTGCCCACACAATCTAAGTAATCCTCCAGGCACATTCTAAATGGGTTGTCTTTTGCAAAAAGTTTGTCAAACAGTGATCAGTTAGGGTGAACAAATAGAGTAACCTATTTGTAAAGTCTAACCCCATGGAGTCAGCTATCCAGGAGGGTTTCTAACCCCTATTAACCACCTTGGCCTGCTACTCTACACCTTACACTGACTTAAGGGGACTTCTGGAGGCCACATCTTCCCTTCTTCATGCACTTCCTTACAGCACTGATTACTTTTTATTTCAATTTTTCTCACTTTCTGTAAACCTTGGGGCCTTGTCCAAGCATCTTACGAACATCTCCAAGGATGAAGATTTCCCAGCCTCTCTAAGCAGCAGTTCCTATGGTGAACCACTCTTCAGTCCAACTGAAATTTTCTTTGGGACTATTGCTCTTCCTCTGTGGACCTCTGAAGTGACTCTGGCTTAGTTCCTCCTTAACCCCACATTAAGCCATATTATGTTATGTTGGTAGTATTTGTTTTTCTAAACTTTGTGAGGTTTCTGTCAAAGCGTTCCTTAATTCTTTTCATTCCTTATCTATTGTACTCTTTGCATTCTCTCCCTCTTCTGTTGCACTGCTCATATGTGCAGTTAAACCACTATTTCCAGACCATTTCCTCTTCCTTCTCTGGATCTGTGTCTTTGTCGCTATGAGGCAGGAAAAAGAAGACAGGAGAAAAACCAGATCATTTAAAGTGAAACCCATGTCCACCAAGGCCTGCTCCCAGCAGGTGAGCCCATCTCACAGCCACACCATAACCTCATGGTCAGAGGTCGATGTAAGACAGAGTAATTCCATGTGCCAGCGCAGGCTGAGGGACAAGGGGCTAAGGAATAGCTCAGCTCACCAGAAAAGATCCTGGCACACCAGTCCATGATGCACTGTTGTAGCAGTGAAAGCTAACTGCACACATGAATGACAGCACAGTCACTGGGTGGAGTGATTATTTCCCTCCATATGGCACAGGTGACATTCAGTTTGGTACACGGTGTCCATTGTCCATGGTGGGCTCTAGGGCACAAGAGAGGTGTGAACAAACCAGAAAGAGCCCAGTGGCAGCACTCTGGATAGCTGACTAGAGCAATGATACTGAAGAATCTGGACTTGTTTAGCCTAGAAAAGAGATGGGCGAAGGAAGGCAAAGCTTTTAGCCTGGTCTCCTAAGTCAATGGTCTATGTGGGCACGTTTCCAGTCTCTCTCCCAGTCAGGTTTGACAAGGAACGGGATCTAACAGGTGCTACTGCCTAAAGGGTGATTATGAAGAGGATGGAGTCAGACCTTTCCCAGAACAAGAGGCAATGGGTATTACTTGCTTCAGAGGCAATCCAAAGTGGAATCTGGACAGAAATACTCTTCCCAAAACCTGATCAAACACTGGCTCCAGTGCCCAGGGAGGCCAGGAGCTCCCCACTCTTGGAAATTTACAGCACTTGCCTGAGCAATGCCTTGAGCTACCAGCTTTGGAGTCCTTCTTACAAGCAGTGGTTTGGATCATAGACCTGCAGAGGCCCCTTGTCATGTAAACCTTTTGTGTGGGTCCACATTTGCTCCTCCAGCTAAGTTTGGGCAATGCTGCCAACCCGAATGACATAGCAGGAAAATGGCAACACAAACAAGGGGAAGAGGAGCATGTCCGTTGTACCAGAAGCCTTTGCTGAGGACAAGAACTCGGGCTGCACTCATGGAGGTATGCACGCAGGGGCATACCTAGTAGAGGGTCCTCCAACGGATGAGTTATGAGGAGGCTGTGTAGGCAGAGCCACCTGTGGTGACAGAGTCGGGTGCTACAGGGTGAAGCGGGTGCTCCATAACGCTGTGAGAAGCCACGCACCAGCAGCCTGTCCTTCAGGAGCCGCTGGAGGTGCAGAGCGGAGGCTCAGTAGCACGCCCTGCCCCCAGCCAGCAGAGCAACGTCCCGAGACCGCGCTCACGCTCGGGCCCGGGCCTTCCCCGCGATCCCCGTGCCCGCGAATAACCCCTGTCCCGCCCCGTGCCCTACCCCTCCCTGCCCGGCTCTCTCCTGTCGCGCCACAGCCAATGGGGAGGCGGCTCCGCCTGGCCCCGCCCCCCGCCGCTCCCGCCTAGCCCCGCCCTCGGAAGCGCTTTCTCCAATCATTGGCTAGCGGGGACAGCCCTGCGGCACCGCCCACTCGCGGGGTAACCTTTGCCTTAGTGAGCGCAGGGCCCTGCCCCGCTGCCACCGGCCGTCCAATAGGAGGCGCGGTGGGGGCGTGGCCGGCCCGGCACAGCCAATGGGCGCGAAGGGAGCTGCGAGCGGTGCGGGGGCCGCGGTGGCTGGTGCCGCTGCCGGGTTCGAGGAGCGACCGGCCGGCGGGGCGGCCGGCGGAGAAGATGGCGGTGGTGGGGTCCGACTGGGGCCTGGCCCAGCTGGCCGAGGCCCTGGGCTCGTCGGAGCAGGCGCTGCGCCTCATCGTGTCCATCCTGATGGGTAAGGGAGGGCAGAGGGCGCGGCGGTCGGGGGTGACGGCGCCGGTGCCCCGGGCAGGGCGCTCCGCCCGCTGCCGCGCCGAGCCGCGGCCGGGGTCGGGCATGGTCGCGCGGCCCCTCTGCCGGCGCCAAGCCGCACCTGTGTCAGCGCCGCCGTGCCAGGCCACGTGTGCGCGCGGAGCCGGCGGCGGAACCCCCCGCCACCGCCACTGGCCCCGCCCCACAACAGCCCGGCCCGGCCCCGGCCCCGTCTGACCGGCGGAGGGTGGCGTGAGCCCGGCTGGGGAGTTCCAGACGCGCCTCGCAGCAGCCGTCAGGGTGGGCAGACCGGGCGACCCTCCGCTCTACCCACCCTGAAAGGCGGGGCGGGCCAGCCCGCGGGAAGGGGGCTGCGATCCCGGCAGGCTGCCCGTGACGGGGGCGCGGGCAATCCCGCGCACGGCAGCGGGGCAGAGCCTGGTGGAGACAGTCGTCGCGATGCTGGCACTCGGCGACCCGCGGAACGACCCCAGTTTGGGTCTATGCGGGGAGCGGTGCTTCGGGCACAAGAACTTTTGTCTGCAGTTGTTCCGTCGGCTTTGCCCCGAGTGCCCAGCGCTGCACCTTGCATCGCGTTCCCCGTGAGCGCGTCGGGGGCGTGGGGGGAGCAGGCTTAGGAATCCCCACACCCCCTCGGAGATGTCACTCTGTCCCAGAGCCAGTAGTAGTGTCTGCAGGAATCTTGGCACTCTATGGGAGTGGCATGTCAAGAGGGGACCAGCAGGTAGGGTGAGCAAAGCCTGCTAGCCAATTAGCCAGAAGAACTGACATATTGTGCAGCGCTCCACCTGCAGCGCAGAGCATGTTGCAAAACTCATGCCGATTATGCCTCTCTAAACATGAGATAGATATCTAAGTCACATGTAATAGTGGTTAAGGCAGGGCTAGAGTTATGACATGGGTTAACAATTGAGGGGGAGCTTGTATCTCCCAAGACATTAGAGTGTGTGTATACATGCTAGCTACATGAGTCTCTGCAGAAGGCCAAGGAAACTTTGGGTTCTGAAAGGTTTTGGTAGTGTAGTCACCTAGCAGAAAGGAAATAGAAGTTTTTCTCTGAATCTAAAAGTATACTTGAAGTGGTAGAGCTGCTACTGTGTGATCTATCAAATTAAAGTTTCTTTGGCTAACTCAAAATATACTTTTTTTTTTTTTTTAAAGAGGTGCAAGAAAAGTTGTATCACTTGAGAACTATGGTCTGGAGCAAAGTTACTTCTGCCTGGTTTAATCTACCATAGCTAAGATCAAACTGAACCAAAACATTCTTCACATCAAAGGCAGATATGGGGAACTGAACTGACTATCATTTTGAACTTAGAAGTTAGTTGAACTTCTTCTATAAAGAAAAAATAAAGTAATAACAAACACGTACAGGACATGTACACGAGTCAGTGTGAATTAATGTAGCAGCTCCCCACAGCTGAATGTGAAAGTGTTCCTTTCCTTTCTCCCATATCTGTCCCTGCTACTTTAATTGTGACCTCATTGAACTCACTTGCGTGGCAGAAAAAGCAGATAGTTTACTACCAGGTTAGTGAGCTGAACCAACCAAGCGACTAGTCTAGCAAGTGCTGATGCGGTAAAGGTGTTAAAAAATATATGTGGAGGCAGACACCTACCTACATAGAGTGACACTTTTGCAAAACATATATTAATCATACTCTCAGAGTTCCTTTTTGTTTCAAGCTAGAACATGACATTGGAAGGCTGTTTCTTGCTTGGTGTCTTACGGATGTTCTTTGAAGTGAATAGCAAATAATTACCATCTTAATGATAAGAAGAGATGCCCACTGCAGGCAATTGATTTATTAATTGTGAGATTTGTGTGTACCATTACAAATGTTCCATCTGCAGTGTTGATACTAAGCCACTGAGACAGTACCGTGTCCATTCCTGAGTCAGGCCACTACCTATTTTGCATAAAGTCTGACTGGATCTTCATAATTTTTATTAAAAGACTGGGAACTCGCATCTCTTTTCCCTTGCATGCTTAAAATGTATACCAGACCAGGAGGCTACAGCTATGCTCAGTAACTCTTAATTCCCTGCAGTTGAAAGCATAACTTCAGAGGGAAGTCTTAAAGCCATGCAAAACAGCCTCACCAGTAGTTTGGTACTCTCGCAGTCCATGTAGATTGAACCACTCAGGCAGAGGGGATTGACTTCAGCTCTCCTGCTTAATGGATAGGTAGTAAAGCATAATACCATTGCATTAAAAGAGAAGGCCAAGCACCACTCCAAAGCAACGTGAGAGTGAGAAGAGTTCCATAATCCAGCACTAGCAAAGAAATCATTTAATTGCAGCTTACTTTGCAATCCTTGTAATGTAACTGAAAGCCTGTTGGTAATGCAACTAGGGCTGATAACCACTAAGTATAAAGTAAAAGCATTTCTGAAAGCTGGAAGTGGCTTTTCCTTCACTTTGTTAGTTTCAGGTGTTTGCGTAGACTCAGGAAGAAAATATTTTTTGTTGGCTGCAGCTACTACTGCTGAATTATTTCAGAACAAGACTATGGAGATGAAATCTGGTACTCTGTCCCAAAGATGGACTAAAAAGTTGTTGCTTATTTCTCCCTCTGTGCCGCACTTTTATCATCTACACTGTGCGGTTCTACTGTGGCAACGGTTTCTGGGGCATTACTGTTCAGGAGATCACCAGAAACTGGTAAAAATAGCCTTCTGAAAAAGAGGAAGAATCACAAAGGACTTTGCAAGTTCTTACATTCATTTCTGGAGGAAGCCAAATTGTTGAAAAAATAGTCTGAATGGACTCTTGGATCAGAATAAGTGTTCACTTGGCCATGGTCTGAAATAACTAAATACAAGGCCATTTAAAACTGTTAACGTTCTGCCACTACTGAAAAATAATAAATAAATACAAGGAGAATGAAAGAATGAGAAAGGAGGAAAGAACAACCAAGAAGAAAATAGTAGTAGTCCTAAAGGGTGAACAAGTGAAGATTATAACAGCACACTGCTGAACAAATAATGGGGATTTTAGTCACAGCTGTGAATTCAAGCGAAGGACACCTTTTATACATCCTCCAATTTTGAAGGAAAGAGTACAACTAGAATAGAGTCCATTACTGACATTGTACAAGATGAAAAACTTACTTCAGACTTCCTGTATGTGAAAATTTGCATAAATGACCATAAATAAATAAATTAGGCTGCAATTTGGCAGTGTTGTAAACAGCAGTAACGCTTGAGGTGTGCTTCAGGACCTTGTAATTAAAAAAAAGTGATATGTCTACTACACTAATGTCTGCCATTTATGAAAATGTCTTTTGAGAAGATGCATTCTTCAGTAGGTCCAGAGCCTGGTTTTGCCCCAGAAGAAATTTTGCCTTTAGGTCAGCATGGAAGACACCAGTGGCCTCACCTCTGTACTTGCCGAGTTCCTTCCCAGTTGCCGGAGTATGCGGTGTGAACCCATGCTGTGCTAGCCTATTGGCAGAGGAAGGGAGGGAGCTCCTGCAGCTATACAATGGAGAGTGTTTCTGTGCTGCTGCTCTTGTCTTCTCATGAGAGAAGACAGATTTCTTTCCTGCTGTTGCCACCAGGATACAGGAGGCCTTATTGTATTTAAGATTGTAGGTTGATCGTATTTCTTGCGTGGCTGTATGGTCCTTAAAGAATTAAAGATATTTATCTGACCATGCTCTTACTCAATGACTTGCAAGCTACCTGGCATATTCTGCTGCATGATATGGAGAGGAGCCAACATGCTGTTTATAGCCCTGAACCAGAACTGACCCTGCTGATCTGCCCAGTCCTGCCAGGAAAAGCACTGGTGGAGTGTTCCCTCATCTACAGACGTAGCAGTGACCTGCAGAAAGTAACACGTTCACACTGAATAAGCGCTAGAAACTATCTGCTTTGCTTGCAAGTGGCTTACCTTCTCTTACCTCTCATCATTTTCTTTACATCCTCTGCTTATTCCCGCTCTCTGCATCCTGAAGAATTTTGGGCTTGGCGAAGTTCTCCCTGTGGTCACCCATAGCTAATGACTTACCTCAAATCGAGTCCCCAGCAGGTCAGCCAAGCAGGAACCTTACTGAAGGGGAGGCAAACAACTGGTTTTAATGGGTAAGAGATGGGAGAAGCTGTAAGAGGCAACATCATCTTGTCACAACCGCTAAAATCTGCTTTGTCACAGAGCACTTGTGTGCTGCCTTATTTAAACTCTTGACTTCAAATGCATCTTAAATAATTAAAAAAACAAAAAGAGACAGCTGCATAATGCTACACACTGACTGTGTCTACATTAGCAAGTAAAATGGTAGGAGCAGATCTGTAGTGCAGACTTATTTGTGTCTGGCACCTCATGGGTTTTGGGCATTTCCGTTGGATTTACTTCAGTCCGGTCATACGGACTGAGAACCCACTGGAGTGCATTTTCAGTTCAGTTTCATCTGAAAAGGCTCCTGTTCACATGTTTTGAGAGGGTTCTACTATGCAAACTAAAGACCCATAATGGGACTTTTAAAAGTACACTCCCGAGACGAGCTAAAATACTCATGTATGTGCACTCAGTGTTAAACAAGGTGTGGAACTTTTCTAGTGTTACAGACAGAACATTTGAAGTAAAAATATTAGGGGGGCTTATATTTTAACATGTCTTTTTCCTGTTGTCCCCGTCCGTTTGGTGTTCTTACAAGAAAATGGACATAATTGATCTGCTAGATGTTAACCAAGGTGGAGTTAACTGATCAGCAAAAGAGACAAGAGAGAAAATAGTCTGATCAGCTCTCTTGAAGATGAAACAGAGCTAAGGCATATCAAAGGGAAAATAAAAGGAGCAGAGATGAAAAGAATGTTTCTAGTGTTCTTATTTGCAGCTTTATCTCTAGAAAAAGACAGGCATCTTAATCACCTATTCCAGAAGATGGCAAACTTGACAGCGCTATTTTTGCTTGGAATTAGTAGGACTTTCCTTCTACCTAATTCAGCCTCTTGATCATTTACTTCTTTTGCTCAATTAGATCCTTTTATATGTGGACAACCTGCAGTGGCCCATTAGGGCTATGCCCAAGAAACTGACCTTGTCCTTTCCTTCCAGTGCTGGGATTCTCTTGTTCTTCGTGTGAAGCTGAAAAGAAAAAAAACACAACCAGAGGAATTTATCATCAGCAGCATGTCTTGACTAATTTGTCCCTTTTATATCAATTGCTAATTGCCTTCTGTAGAAACTCTTATCTAGAGGCAAATATAACTCTGCATGTGGACTGCTTTTCAACTCCGTGGTGCATGGAGAAGGAGAATTACTTCAGAGCAGAGAGTCATCTTCTGTTTTCTCCAGGAGCATTACAGCCGGTTTCCTGCCTTGGTCTGCTCTGTCTGAGGGAGCTGGGACAGAGGAGCTCGGCAGGCTGGGAGCTGCTGTGTAGGGTCCCTAGGCAGCAAGGGGTGGGGACTCCAGTCCTGTTGCTTCTGAATGGCAAAAGGAAAGCAGGGTGGCATACTGCCGCTGACATGCATCCAAATGTGACAGTAAGCTTGCCAGGAGGCAGTGATAACTTCAAAAACCGCTCTGTTGCTTTTGCTGTGCTAGTTCAGGCTGCTTCAGGTGAGGTGGGTGGGAGGATTGCTGTTATCTCTAGGAACAGCTCTTTGTTCAAAAGCTCACAGGCCATAGCAGAATGGCCATTGATATTTACCATCCACTGCCATTTGGGGGTTAAAGTTTTTATCTGCAGTGTGAAGCTAACTCAGTTGTAAAACTGAGAAGATTATCTATGTGCAGCAAAACTGTAACTAAATTGCAGTCCAGATTACTAGTAGTCATTCTGAGTATCAGGAGAATTTATGCTGACATTGTGACTTTTGAGCTGGAACAACACTCACATAGTGCAAGATCAGGATTTATATTTGTGACTCTCTAGGAACGCGTATGCTATGCAGTTTAGTAGCTTTTTATTTGCAAGGACTCTTAATTGTCTTTCCTTCAGAGCAGCATTACCCAAACCACGATGCGACCTGAGCTAGAAAGGAGTATGCCTCACAAGTGCCACAGGTCTTTGAAAGACTAGAGACACTAGTTGGGGATAGGAGGATATAGATAAAATTTCTGGCTTTTAGAAATTTGAGGTACCTTATAGTGTTCAGTCATAATTTAATTGTGTCTACAGAAATGTCTAGAGACAAAAAACAGATTAGTAATTCTTTTTTTTAGTCTAAAATTGAATGTTTTGCAAGATTGTACTGAGTTTTGGAGAGTGAGAAACCCTTGAAAATACGGTTTCAACACCAATGTGTTGATGAACAGCAATAAATTGTGCTTTGCCTGTATTTCTGATCTGATTTTTCTCCCCCTTGCTCGAAAGAGGAATATATTTTTCCACAGTAGACCTTGGTATTTTAACTTTTGATCTAAACTGATGGTAACACTTTATATGGTTTTTTATTACTTTCCTTTTCACAAAGCCAGTTGTTAGTGTGTTTATTAAACTTCAGCAAGAAAATTGGCACCTGAAAAAAGAATCCCCAACTGTATATTTCTGAGTAGAAGTCTGGTAAATCATGTGAATTGCTCTCATTCTTTGAGTTACTCCTGGATCCCCAGAGGGCCCCTGTGATGAACTCTTTCTGCCAATTCTCTCTTTCCCGCTCAGCTGGTGTTCAGGCAAGTGATGGAGGAAATGGGATAGAAGTGCATGCTGGCGAACGAAAGCAAGCTATGTAAAAAGCATGAGGGAGGAGAAAAGGAAAGGGATGCTTTGGGTAAGGTATTTTGTAGATGAGTTTGGAGTTGTTGTTGCTGAAGATGATGTTGCTGGATGAGGAGGAGCAAGGTTGCCAGGCTCTGTGGGCGAAGGGCCATGTTAGGCCCTTCGAAGGGCTGGCCAGCCACTCGGATCAAGACAGCAGCTTGTGGCGTGGAAACGATTGCAGGACACAAAGTGAAGAAGGAAGGGGAACAAGGAGACGGGGAAAGCTGAAGCAGGGGTGGCAAAAGGCTGACAAAATGGGGAGCAGCAGCTCAGTTTCAGGAAACATCAGGTACAGATCTCGGCTCAGTAGAGCGTGCCGCCTTCCAGGATCTAGAAGGGAGCCCAAAAGTCCCAAACTCTCGGACTCCCTCCCAAGGAATTTGGGGAGATGGAGAAGGCCTTAAAATGGTTCCAGTCCCGCCTCAGCCTATTGGCGCTGACAAACTGCGAGACATGTATTTTACATAATATGACAGAGTTTCTCATTTCCTCTTGCAACACTGTCTAGATTTGGCCTTGCTTATTGGAAACCTTCCATCCATCCAACACTTCTCAGCAAAGTATACATTTCATCCCCTTTTACTACTGCTCCATATAAAATGTCACTACCTACTGCGACTGTTACTCTGTTAGCGCCAAGTAGCAGAGATCTGTCTGCTTCTACAGATTTCAACAAGGCCAACAGCGTGGATGCCAGCATTGTGGCATATGATGAATTTCCTTTTTTTTTTTTTTTATGGATAGAGTAGATTTGGTTTTGTTTGTTTGATTTGGGTTTTTTTTAATCAGGATAAAAAAGCACAAGCTTGCAAAGTAAAGCAGTAAGTTATGAAATGCCAGAACTGAAGTCGCTTCTGGTATTCCAATTCAGCTTGTTTGAGTACATGCCTTTAGAAACACTAACTGCATGAACAGCCTTCACATACCCTTGAGGTGGCCAGCTCTTTGTGTGTCAATATGCACTAAAATGTAATGTATTGTCTACTATGTGGCAGTGTTTATTGCATGCTACCTGAACCTCACCTTGACGACAGAGTTCACTCATGGGTTTCTGTATGGCACTTCTCACTGTACTACCAGAGTGCTTCACAAATGTTTGCTTCTCACTGGAGCCACAGATGAATAATCTAGAGGCATTCTTCAATTAGACTAGGAGCTAACACACAGAAAACACAAGGAAAAAACTCCTCCCACATATCTTAGCTGCTCCATATTAAATGCTTCTGACTTGGATTTCTTTTCAAAAATACTGCGTATGTAGCCCCAGTGGATTTTAGCTACAGCTTTGTGTGCCCGGTAGTTCACAAATCACATGTACACCTCAAGTTGGAGAGTCAGAGAAGAAAGAGCATACTACTGGAGGTCACTTGAGGATCTCCAGGGTTAAAGCTGGTCAGCATTGTTTATAAACTCATTGAGGTGGGAGCAGGGATTGAACTTTTTAGGACGGTGTAATGGTATTAACCATAAAATTCCTCCCTTCCTTTATTTTCTTTCTTTTTAATCTAGCTTCTTGACACATTCATTGTATTTGTCACAGAATTTGGAAATGAATCGGAGACTGAAGTCTGATACGTGTATTCAGCTCATCTATTGAATGAGGCCAGAAACCGTAATCCTGGAATTTCTTGCTCTTCAATGTCAACTTTGATATAATTATATTCCTGTTGAAGTGTTTTCTTCTGTGTAATATACAGAGTAATTCACCTGGCATCTATCTCCCAAGATGGAAATACAATATCAGGAGTGTACATGATGGCCTGCGTTGATGATGTATTTATGTAAAAGACATGATACATCATGTATACATGTTCAAGAAAGCTGTAATCTGGACCATTGCAAACGTTTGCCTACACTAATTTACAACTCTCATCTTTTTTTTTTCTCCTCTGCTCAGGATATCCTTTTGCCTTGTTCCAGCGCTATTTCCTCTTCCAGAAGGAGCCCTACCTCATTCATCTCTACAATGTGTTCACAGGACTCTCAATTGCTTACTTCAATTTTGGTAAGATGAGTTTGGGAAGAGAGAGAGCTGCCTGGCCCAGGGCATGCTGTGGTTTGGGAGGACCTGTAGTGGTAAAATGTATTCTACTTCATCTTTCTCTCTTTCCTGTCCCACAGGGATGCAGTTCTTTCATTCCCTGCTATGTGTCCTAATCCAGTTCCTCATACTGAGACTAATGGGTCGCACAATCACTGCCGTCTTCACCTCGTTCTTCTTTCAGATGGTAAAACTCTTTCTTACTGCATCGGTTTGTAGAAGGGAGCCCTCTGTTCAGTTTTGCACTTCCCAGTAGCAACTGTGGGTGGAAAAGTGAAGACAGATCAAAACCAGATGGAGGAATTAGTTTGAATAACCCCAAACAATGGTTTCTTTCAGACATACCTTATGGCTGGGTATTACTTCACAGCCACTGAGCATTATGATATCAAGTGGACAATGCCACACTGTGTCTTGACGCTTAAGTTGATCGGTGAGTGACATCTCCTTCCCTATCTCTTGCACTCTGCAAGCCGTGCCTCAGGGAAGAGAGGACTGCTTGTTCAGCCCAACAGGCCCATCCCAAGGCCTCAAATAATTGTTTCTCACCTCTAGGTCTGGCCATCGATTACTATGATGGAGGAAAAGATCTGGTGAGTAAGACACCATTTCTCCTTCTCTCCTCCTCACCTCTTCCGTGCCATTCCAGTGAACTAGACATCAGAAAATCATGTGCAAAGGATGCAAGTTAGCAAGCTGCATTCATTATTTGGTAACACCCATAACTGAGAGGGAGGCCTCTGAATGTCTGAGGGCACTGATTTCAGGAGTGGAAAGAAATAATTTGGAACAGAGACAGTAGTGATTAGAGATGGACAAAAGTTGTTTCAGTCATGTCAGAATATTCTTCTGCCCCCCTACACATTACCCACTATCTCCTTTCCCCAAATCTGTTGCTTTAGATTCCCAATCCCTGATGCTCTGTGTCTTGTGGGTAGTGTACCTTTAACTTGCAGACTATCAGCACTGGATCTCAGTTCCCACCATACCCTTGTGAATGGTGGCCCTTAACCATTTGTTAGGGCCCCGGCTTTACAGCAGATGAAACAGTGAGGGAAACTGCACAGCACAATGGGTGGGAGAATGGTTGCTGCAGTCCCTTAATCCTACTCCAAGTATCTGCAACCCCCATCTCTTGTTCGGGACCTGACCAAGTCTGTGGAATTGCTGCTTACTGCAAGAAAACAAAGTTGAGCTGAAATTTCCTAAGCTGAAGTTTCAAGTATTTAAAGAGAGTGAATTCTAGGAATGGTAGGATGGTAAGGCCTTGGGAAAGTACATGTGATTGCAGGTGGGGACTGGAATAGGTCAGACACGGTGCTTTTAATATGCTGGTGGGGATGCATGTCAATATGTGTTGAGCTTATTTGGGAGTAGAGCTCTGTGCAACTGGTCTGAATCTTGTTGCTGCTTAGAAGTGGGGGTAGAGAGGGCTGGGGAAAGGAGTGGACATGAAGTACAAAGTGGAAAGTTCCACTGCCTCCAAGCATGGAGAGCAAGAAGGGAGACTATTAAGGAGGTGAGCTGAGAACATAACATCCAGAGCCAGCATGAGATCCCCTAGGATGATGCTAATGCCGCTCCCTTTGGTGCAGGAGTTCCTGTCCCCTGAGCAGCGGCGATTTGCTGTCCGGGGAGTTCCTACCTTGCTGGAGGTCTCAGGATTCTCCTATTTCTATGGTGCCTTCATGGTGGGGCCTCAGTTCTCCATGACAGACTATCAGAAACTGGCAAGGGGTGAGATGACTGATGTTCCAGGCCAGAGACCAAATAGGTAATACAAGCCACTTAGCTGCACACCTTCCTAAGATCCTAGAATGCTGAATCCTACACATGTTCCCTGCAGCAGAGTGCCTGCTTACCTGGGCGCTGAAGTACTGTGATGACCAAAACCGATTTATAAGAAAAGGCAGTCTTTCAAAAGTTGCTCATAACTCTGCTTAGTGTCCTCGCCTTGTTCCAGGGCATGAATGTCGACAACCATTTGCCAGCGTGGACTTGGTTCCACTCTGTTAGCATCTCAGCTTCCCAACGGAGGCATCTGCTGCAGTGGGATGTGGTGACACCCTATCGCTATCTCCCTCACCTCCTCTTCTCCATTTCTTATCTGCTCGACCTCCTCTTCACCACTTCTGTTTTTAAAATTTTGAGTTTGATTGTCTCTTTTTCAAGGCTTTTCCTTGACCTCTGTATTTTTCTTTCTCAGTTTTGTGCCTGCTCTCAAGCGCCTGAGTTTGGGTCTCTTGTTTCTAGTAACCTATACCTTGTCAAGCTTGTACGTCTCGGATGAATACCTCACCTCAGATGATTATATGGTACGTACTCATTCGGCTCTTCTGGGCTGTGGAAAAATTCCACTTCTCAGGTAGGCTCTGGGTCTACAAGAGTGGATTTTTGGGGGGATTTTTGGGTTTTTTTTTGTTTTGCTTCAATTTAAAAATAAGTCAGCATCTAGTCATCAGCCTTTCCACAAGTGATTTGGCTTTACTGCCCATCCCATTGATTCCATTTGATGCAGAAGAGGGATTAAGGAGAGGAACAAGATGAACTAAGACAAACGAAACTAGTGAAATTAACAGAGAGTTAATCTCTCACAAGGAGAGAATTAACCTTAGATGCTACTGTTGTTTCTGGAAACCCAATGTATGTATTTTCTGACCTTTTAACGACCTTCCATTTAACCATTACATGCAAAAAATTTCACTAGAGTATCTGGCAAGACTTACCAGAATCTTTGAGGTTCTTAGAAAACTCTCGACGAGTAAATCCTACCTGCAGGTTATCACCGTTTCTGTGTCAGCATGAACAAATGAGGGTGTAAAATCCGTAACGATTATGCTAATCCCGGTCTTCCCAAAGTACCTATTTTGGTACAGCCAAGTATGAGCGAAGGAAGGAGAATGATGTGTAAACTTGCATAGGCAAACAGTTTGGGGCAGTCCAGTGCATAGAGTAGTCTGACTGCGTACATCAGATTAAAATGAGAGTGCTGACATCTCGTCTGCCTTGTCTCATTATTGCCACTCATCTCCTGGGTTTATTTTAATTCTTTTTCGCTCTTATCTCTACAGGAGAAGCCTTTCTGGTTCCGCTGTGGTTACATATTGATCTGGGGAAAAATCATACTCTACAAATACGTAACTTGCTGGCTTGTTACGGTGAGTCCAGATGTCGTCCCAGAAGCACAAGACCGATGAACAAAGGTCACACCTTTGCAGCGCCTTGGTATGCTCTTGGACTTAGTACTATATGGAAATAATCCAGGTGTCTGGAGACCAGTGCGGGTCAGTTTAGCTTGCTTTAAGTTAGCAAAGGCTAGCTGACTGACAAGCAGGCAGGTTTTAGTCCCTTCATTGCATCTGCAGTGGTGCTCTCCACTCAACAGAGTGAGAGACAGACCTTCCTCAGCAATACCTTTCAAAAAAGCAAATGTTAAAGGAAGAGGGCAATGGTTTCCTCTCTTCTTTCTTGGGAATCTTTTTTCATAGGAAGGTGTCTGCATCCTTGTTGGTCTGGGGTACAATGGGAAGGACCAGAGTGGAAAGCCTTTGTGGGATGCCTGTGCCAACATGAAGGTCTGGCTGTTTGAGACCACACCTTTGTTCACGGGAACCATTGCTTCTTTCAACATCAACACCAATGCTTGGGTGGCCCGGTAAGCAGGACGAGAATCACCCTTCCATAACATGTTGGTGACATCTGTATCAGCAGAACCAAGGTCCTAGGGTCAGAGGGAGCATTAGAGGAAGAATCTGCCAGTTTTAAGATCTTAAATTCTTTCTTCCGTGGTTTGCTTTTGTGGCATTTGAAGCAGGTTACGGGGTTGTTTAAACAGATCATTTCATTCATTGTGAAAAGGCAGTTAATGAATACAGGCAGGCAGATGATGGCAGCAGGATGGGGACAGAAGCTAGGACTACAGCAAGCTCTTTGGCCTGCCTTGTCAAACAGCCACAGAACTGCCCTGCTGCCTCCCTGTGCGGTGACTCAGACGGGTTTAGGCCCAGCTCTTCCCGGGACATGCAACTGTGTCGTAAAATACTGTTTGTGTGTGTGTGTTGGCAGACGAACCACTTCTCCCGAATAGCTGGCTTTAAGACAAGGGTTGAGATGTATTTTGCCCTGGTAAGGGGAGCTGTCTTGCTGTTCTGTCGCCACAGGGTGCGCAAAGGTGTATGGTACCCTGGGCCCTGCGTCTCTGACATGGAGAGGGCGGGACAGAAGATAAACCAGAAGCACTCTGTTTCTTTTCTGCTCTAGCTACATCTTCAAGCGCCTGAAGTTCCTGGGTAACAAACTGCTGTCACAGGCACTGGCCCTGTTCTTCCTGGCCATCTGGCACGGGCTGCACTCCGGCTACCTGGTGTGCTTTCAGATGGAGTTGCTTATAGTCGTCGTTGAGAGACAGGTGCGCTTTGTCTGCCTGAGCAGAGCGGGGCGGCTTGCGCTTGCCTTGCCCCGGTGGCCTGGAACCTCCACGCTGAAGGCTTTGCTTGGATTAAATATGAAAACTAGCTGCTCACTTTGGAACTGTTTTTCAAACACAACACGGTTCTGTTCTCAGGAGTTCAGTAGGTTGCTGGATTCTGCATGGGCAAGTCACAAATCTATTGCAGAAGCTGCCAGGAAGAAAAGGGGAGAACTTGGCATATGAGCAGAGGGCAACTGAAGTGCTTGGCAGCTGGAACGGTTGAAGGACAAGCACATAAGCTGAATGCCTCTGCTAAATCTCCCAGTATGGAGAGAACAATGGCCCGTATTTAAATGGACTTTTTAAAGTTAAAACTTTGAGCAGGATAGGATACTTAGCCACTTTTCTTAGACTGCTTACTGAAATTCATTTTACACAGCTGGGTAGATAATTTTGGCCCCAGAGCCTGCATATAGAGTTGTGGGACATCCAACTGACAACAATTGTTTTCTCTTTAAATTAGCTCATGAACCTCGTCCGAGACAGTCCTGCCCTGAACACTTTGGCCTCCATCACCATCTTGCGGCCCATCTTCTATGTGCTGCAGCAGACTAACCACTTGATGTTCATGGGTTACTCTCTGGTGCCATTTTGCCTTTTTACCTGGGACAAATGGATAAAGGTATTTAGTAGCTACCAACAGACAACCTACACAGCCAACCCTTTTACCTCCCTCCCCTCTCATACATTCTTGGTTCAAAGCTGCTTGCTGGTCCTTAACCCTGCCTCTCTCTTTACAGGTGTACAAGTCTATCTATTTCTGTGGCCATGTGTTGTTCGTTACCTTATTATTGGTGTTGCCTTACGTCCGCAGATTAATTGTGCCACGAAAAGAAAAGCTAAAAAGAGCAGAATAACAGCCAAAAGGTAAGCCTGTATGAGGTACAGAGAACCCCACATTCAGTCTGTGAGGTGAAGTGGGGCAGTAACAAGGTGAAAGGCAAAGATCAAATCACAGAATGGTAGGGGTTGGAAGGCATCTTTAGAGATCATCCAGTCCAACTTCCCTGCTGAAGCAGATCCACCTAGATCAGGTCGCACAGCAACGCATCCAGGCGGGTTTGAAAACCTCCAGAGGAGGAGACTGCACACCCTCCCTGGGCAGCCTGTGCCAGGGCTCCCTCACCTGAACAGTGAAATAGTTTTCTCTCTTTTTCAGATTGTAGCACCTGTGCAGCGATAGGAGTCAATTTAACACTCCGGAAGCAAAGCATCACCTGCCAAGTTTGCTGTGTTAAAGTCTGACTTTTTTTTTTCTCAACACGATGAGGGGGAAAAGAGAAAGCACAGGGTCCGGGACCCGAAAGGAGGGGAAGGGAGAAAGCCTCCTTCCACATCCTCCACCTTCTGTATGTTGCCTTATCTCTCTGCCGCCCTCCGCTGGACACTCGTGTGTCTGCTGATACCAGATGATTGTCAAACACTCAAGGCAGGCACTGCCTTGGCTTGGAGCCACCTTCTGACTTTTCTACGTTTGTCATCCAAGATAAAAATTGCTCCTGGTCTTTTTCATATCGGCTTCACCTCCTTTCCTCATGAGTTCCTCGCTGGGGGCATGCGAAATGTCCCCTGGTTGTACCGAGCCCAGTGATTCCACAGGAGTGAGCAACACCAGCTGAAGTGCAGGCAGAGCCCAACTAAGAATATTTCAGTGCCCTGACACACCTGGGACAAATCCAAGAGTCCCTGCTTGGCAGGATGTAGCCTGCCCACCTATGAAATACAAGGTAAAACACACAAGCACTCTTATCAAAAGCGACCTTTAATAGGACAAAAAAGGCTTAGGAGGAATAGTCCATTAAAAGTCCGATTGCTCCGGAAGTTACAAGGACAAAAATCAAATCCTTTCCCCTTCCAGATACCCAAAGGTGCACCAGGTCCACACCTAAGCAAAAGAGCGTTTCCAGAATGTGGAGTGGCTGTTGAGAATCCACAGTAGCAGCAGAGGCTCATACTACTCCCCAGGCTTCCTCAAATGCAGTAGTAATTTTAGCACATGTCAGGGCAGCAGAGAGGGGGTAGTTGCTGATGGAAATCATCTTTTCTGTATAATCAACATTGACCTGGGGGAAGAGAGAAAAAAAAAAGCAAGCTGCAGCTTTTTACTTGGTCCCATCTGTCTCCATTGGTTGGAAACGCCAGAGTATTTGTCTAGCAGGACAACTCCCTGGTGCCCTTCTCTGGGAGGGAGAAAAGTCCCAAGCGCTGCAGCACTGGGTCTTTTTTTGATAAGCCTACCCTAGGGGAAAAAGAAAAGGGGGGTGGGAGGAGCAGGACAGAGGGGACCAAGCCACAGAAAACTGTAAAAAAGACTCATACTCAGAACAACTGAAATCTACCCCAGCGAGGATTCTTCCAACTCCAGGTAAGGGCTACGTGCACTTACCGAGCCGTGCGCAAAAGCCCCCACGACCACGGCAACCGGCTCCGCTGCAGGAACCAGTTCCCGTAGATCCGACACCTTCGGAGCTGCAAAAGAGGTACCAATCTTCATGCAGCCCACGGGGAGGTGGTCGCTGACGGGGTTTTTAATCACCTGCGGCAAAAGTTGACAGGGGTGGAGAGGTCAGAAGCGCCGCCACGTAGCTAAGGCCGCCGCACGTGCCGCAGAGCGGGGACGGCGCGACGCTGCCCGGTACCAAGGCAGAGCGTGTTTACCTTCAGCAGCTTCTGAGGCCCGTCAGCTGCTCGGACACTGAGCTTGTGCAGCAACTGGACTGACGAAAGAAGGAAATTACTTAAGCTGTCTGTTCTTTTGCTGGAGGAATCCTATCCTCTACCTAGTGGTCGGAGCTGAAGTAGACAAAAAGTCCATCTTTAGAGCTCCCAGCATCGCCTGAAGCAGCCCTAAGAAACACTGGTCAGCGGGTTGCTTTGCCGCTAGCACAGTTCCACGCAGGCACTCCCTGCCCTGCCAAGGAACACACTTGCCACAAGCTCACAAAAAGACAATCCAATTTCTCTACTCTTTTTTCACTTCAACATTTTTAAGGTTGGTGTGGCTTTTTTTAAACTCTTCCCACAGTTCTTGCGCTCCTAACCTACCTTCCCGCATGATTCTGTGGCTGGTGCAAAGCTTGAAGCGCAAATCACTTACCCATGAGACCACAGAACCGGTCAAAAGTTCTGGGGATTCTGGTTTGGGGATTGACTTCAATTAGGACGTTCTTCTGGGTGTGGATATAAACCTGCAGGAGACCAGCGCGATTCAGCGGGCTGTCCATAAGCATCAGGAGACTCTGAAATTAGAAACCACACGGTAGTGAAAGGACAAAGGCACAAGAGAGAAGGTTCTTGGAAAAGCTGAGGGTTGGGCCCTATAAACACAGAAGAGGCCGGTGCTGAAGCAGAAAGCAGTTACCTCAATATGTGGGTTGTACCGTGGAGAGAAAGTAATCCCTTACCCTAATAAAGGGTAAACTGACGTGCCACAAGCAAAGCCAAACTCGCCCTTGTTCCAGGGGCGCGACCGTGCCCTCCACCCCGAGCGGGCCCCGCAGCCCCGGCCGGCTCCCGGATACCTGGTGGGTGATGTCGGGCCGCACCTCGCCGGGATCCCGGCCGTTCCGCAGCAGCAGCGCCTTATGCTTGTCACAGTTGAGGAGCTCGAACGTCTTCCCTACCTACGGCCAAAGCACGGGCCGGTGGGCGAGGGCGCCCGCGGCCACCCACCGCCCGCCGCCACCCACCGCCCGCCCGCCCCGGCCCAGGCCCAGGCCGTCCGCACCTTCACAGTCTCCAAACTCGCCCCCTCCAGCACCACCAGGAGCCGCCGTTGCCCCCGGGGCCGCTTCGCCTCCAGCGAAGCGCCTCCAGCCGCCGCCACATCCTCCCCGTCCTCACGCGGCCGCCTGGGCGCCGCCATCTTGTCACGGCCGCCCCGCCCCCGGCGCCGCGACCGAAGCCGCCCAACATGGAGCCTGCGTCGCTCCCGCTATGTGGCTCCGGCCGTGCTCGCTTCCGGGCGAGGCGTGGCGGGGTCCGGTTTCCCGGCGGAGTGCTTTGGCGGCGGCCGGTTCCGGTGTCCTTCCCGGCGGCGCGGCGCGGTGCGGTGCGGCGCGGCGCGGCGGGGCCATGGCGCAGAACCTGAAGGACCTGGCGGGGCGGCTGCCGACCGGGCCCCGCGGGGTCGGCACCGCGCTCAAGCTGCTGCTGGGCGCCGGTGCCCTGGCCTACGGCGTCCGCGAGTCCGTCTTCATCGGTGAGTCCGCGCTCCCCGCCCCCCGCGGCGCCCGGCGCCGCCGCCCGCGCTGACCGCGCCGCGCCGCGCCTGCTCTCCCCGCAGTGGAAGGCGGCCAGCGGGCCATCTTCTTCAACCGCATCGGCGGCGTCCAGCAGGACACCATCCTCGCCGAGGGGCTGCACTTCAGGTAGGGCCCCGCTCCCCGCGCTGCGCATGGCCCTGGCCCGGCCCGCACCCTCTCCCTCACGCCGCTCCCGCCCTGTGCAGGATCCCCTGGTTCCAGTACCCCATCATCTATGACATTCGGGCCCGGCCGCGGAAAATCTCCTCCCCCACCGGCTCCAAAGGTGAGAGCGGCCGCGCGGGCCGGAGCGGGAGGGAGAAGGACGGAGGGAGGGAGCGGGGCGGGAGCGGGGCGGCAGCCCCTGTCTGTCTGACCCCCCTTTAGACTTGCAGATGGTGAACATTTCGCTGCGCGTTCTCACGCGGCCCAACGCCGCCGAGCTGCCCAGCATGTACCAGCGCCTGGGCCTCGACTACGAGGAGCGGGTCCTGCCTTCCATCGTTAACGAGGTGCTCAAGAGCGTGGTAGCCAAGTTTAACGCCTCACAGCTCATCACTCAGAGAGCCCAGGTGAGCTCTGGTGGAGGAGACTGACACCTAGATTGCAAAGGAGCGACTAAACTATGGGTGTAGGAAATGTTATAGCAAATAAAGAGTAAAGAAGGCCAATGGTGTTCTGGGATACATCAAGAAGAGTGTGCCTAGCAGGTTGAGGGAGGTTCTCTGTACTCTGTCCTGGTGAGGCCTCATCTGGAGTCCTGTGTCCAGTTCTGGGCTCCCCAGCTCAAGAGGATCAGGGAGCTTCTGGAGAGAGTCCAGCACAGGGCCACCAAGGTGTTTAGGGGACTGGAGCATCTCTCCTATGAGGAAAGGCTGAGGGAACTGGGGCTCTTGAGCCTAGAAAAGGCAAGACACAAGGGAGGAATCTCATCAGCACTTATAAGTACATAAAAGGTGGATATCAGGAGAATGGGGTGAGTCTTTTTTTCTGTAGTGTCCAGAGTCAAGGCAAGGGGTAATGGACATAAGCTGGAACTCAAAAAGTGTCACCTAAACGTAAAGTAAAACTTCTTTCTAGTGAGAGTGAGGGAACCTTGGCACAGGCTGCCTGGGGAGGGTGTGGAGCCTCCTTCTCTGGAGATTTTCAAAACCCACGTGGGTTTTGAAACATTCCTGTGTGACCTGATCTAGGTGGACCTGCTTTGGCAGGGGGATTGGACTGGATGATCTCCAGAGATCCCTTCCAACCCCAGCCATCCTGTGATGCTCCGAAATACATTTGGCTGGTAGGTGGTGCATCCGAGTGGAAAGGGGATGGAACTGTATCCACCTCAGAGTTTGATTCCAATACAGATACAAACACTGAGGCTGTATCACTAAGCTTCTGAGAAGCAAACTGGGTTCCTTGGTACAGAGTGCAAAACTACACCATAATGCAATTATGGGGGAGGGAGGGCTAATTTAAACTGTTGTTCACAGGTCACAGAAGAACTGGCTTTAAAAAAACCTTATTACCTGGCTTTTCATGGGTTTCAGACCTGTCAGAGCAAATGAAACAGTTCTAAAGGGTCCTCTGAAAAGTGCAGTGGATGAGCAGTTAAATCAGTAGACTTTCAGTACCGGATGCTACAGAAGGGTAGCAAATATTTCTGTTTAGAAAGAGCTCAGTGAGTAGTATTGCAGAATAATAGAAACACTTAGCTTTAAAAAGACTGTATCTGAAAGTTTGTGTTCTGATAATTTGATTGCCAGGGATTCTGAGAATATTCATCACCTATGAGAGCTGAGGCAGAGAGAAGTTGCTGGTCTTCTTCTAAAAGGCTTTAGAGGAGATCCTGCGTGAGACTGCTCAAGAGGATAAGTTGTCAGAGGAAATACAAAACACCTCCTAACTGGCTTCTGATCCATGGCCAAAAAAAAAAAGCAAGAGAGCGTAGAACTAAGTGTCAAGGTCCTGTGAGAACTGATCTGTAGCAGGGACTTGAGAGGTTTGTGCTAGGCCATGTAGTGTGCGCTGAAGGGACTTGTTGATCATCTAGTACAATGAGATGAGTAGAAAGGGAGGATGTGGCAGCAAAGAAACACGGTCTGCCAGGGGATTCAGGTTTATGGGAAGCAAAGAAGACTTAGTAGCTCTGAAATCTGTGGACAAACCATCAAATTTGCCTTGTGGTAACACACTCATTCACTGTCCTTACTGTAAAGTGATGCGTAGCGAAGCGGGTGATGAATCAGAAGAACACAAAGTGACTTGATGTAGTTACACGCTCACACAAAGGTTTCTGGCGTTGTTTTGGTGCTCTGCTCAGAAGCAGCTGCAATAAAAATCAAAGCAAATTCTAGAGTGGCCAAGCATGTGATACCGAGCAGTGTTTTCCATTTAAGTCAATGTTTGGTGCAAGGATTGTCAGCCTGCCTGAAACAGGTACTGGCAAGTTAAATATCTACTGACAGCACCCATACAAAGAGACTGAAAACGTGGAGCAGTCACACTAGATGAGTAGCTACAGTAATCGAGAGCTGTGACAACGTGGTAAAAAAAAGCAGCTATTTTTATTTCCCCGCCCCTGAGTACAAATACGAGGAGACAGTCAAACTGCAAACTGCCAGATTCAAGGTAGAGAAGGAAACGCTGCCAAAAATGTGGGTGGGAACTGTGGAAGTCGATGGTGGTAGGACACCAAAGCAAAAAAGCTTCAAGAGAGTTTGATTGCTTTTGCAGTATTAATTGTGTGGTTAATAACTGTAAAGAAGCTGTGGTCTGCTCTGGGTAACGCGCTGCGGAGCAATGGATGTGTGGCGTTATTTACAGGCAGCGGCTTCTGACATGGTCTGAATGTCCATGGCTCAGGGTTTGTTCTAGGCAGTGTGTCTCTGGGGCCTGGAGTGAGTGAAGGGTGCAGAGCGGTTGTGCTTCACTTCTGGAGCACGCAGAGGTGTGAAGCAGCCTGGGTTTGGTACTCTCTGTGCCGTTTCAGGTGTCACTGCTCATCAGGCGAGAGCTGACGGAGAGAGCGAAGGATTTCAGCCTCATCTTGGACGATGTGGCCATCACAGAGCTTAGTTTCAGTCGGGAGTACACGGCGGCTGTGGAGGCCAAGCAAGTGGGTGAGTGCAGCTTGTGCCCCAAAAGGGCAGATTGCCTTCTCCCCTTGGCTCAGCGGGGCAGTATTTGAGCTGCCGTGTCACCGCTCCCGTATTGATGCAGCCACATGAGGAACCACGTGGTCTCGGCCACACGTGGGGAACGGGGCTGAGCAGGTTGTTTTACAAGCGTTACCAGGAAACTTTGGGTCGTAGCTGATGGGATGGACTGTTAGAGGGACGGGGCTCCCAGGACTAGGGTTCCTCTTCAGACTGGCACTCTCCTACTTACGATGGGAAGGACGTGTAGAGGGTCTGGGCGCTGTTGATTTCATTTAAGAGAAAGTAAAGTATGCTCAGATACGTTTCATCCTTGTGGCCGTGGCCCCAGAGTTGAACCCCCGGGCCCTAGCTCTGGGCTTCTGGCGGAGGGCTCAGCAGGTAGGATCATCTCCCAGAGCTTTTGGCCATTCTGCCTGCAGCCCAGCAGGAGGCACAGCGGGCACAGTTTCTGGTGGAGAAGGCCAAGCAGGAACAGAAGCAGAAGATTGTTCAGGCTGAAGGAGAAGCTACAGCTGCCAAGATGATATCCTTGCTTTGGGAGATTGTGGGATGTGCCTCGTGAGCTTGACGGTCCCGAGAATCTGTCACATTGGGCTCAGGCTTAAGGGGAGACTGTTACCAGATGGCAACTTCAAGTAGGTCACTGTCATTTGTTCCCCCAACCCCCAGTTGGACGGAGCGAGGTTTGTCTGAGGTTACAGGTCAGAGCAGAGACGGCTGTGAGCCTTCGCTCCCGGCTGTAAAGTTTAACTTTTGTTGTCTCTGTTTGACCATAATGTTGTTCTTGTTTTGGACAAGTAAAAATCTGCCTGCCCAAAGGCACCGTGTACTGGAGTAGAGGTGGCTTTTTGCTCCAAGATGTTTGATGATGTGGCTTAGATTCCTTGAGGGTCGGGGTCTTCTGTTAGGAGGTTTCTCCTTAACTTTTGGTGCCCTGTACCTTGGTGAAGCTCTCAGCAGGAATCCAGGCTACATCAAGCTACGTAAGATC